>NC_081405.1:192580068-193780068 GCF_030272615.1 Cryptomeria japonica | reverse complement strand
TTCTCTAGAAGTCTTGGGTTCTAATTCATAAATCATGCAATAGTTTTCTTTCACTTTTATTCTCGTGAGTATCCCTGCATCTTTATCTCCTATGATTTGCTTTGGATCATGATGTAGTTTCACATATCTAGGAATGAATCTAGCTGGTTCTTCTTTCTTTTCTTCCTCTCCTTCTTCTTAATCTTCTTCTTCTCCTATCGTGGCTTCTACCAGTACAGGAACACTGAGATCTTTGCTTGTTTCTTTTGTAAATAGTTCCTAGAAAGCTATTCTTGGTTCACCTTCCACTTGCTCGTTGCTGGTTCCCTCAGATTTCTTAGGAGATTCATCAACCTTAACATTGATGCTCTCAACAATCTTCTAAGTTCTGTTATTATAACAATTGAGGGCTTTTCTCTTAGTGGAATATCCTAGAAATTTTCCTTCATCACATTTAGAATCCAATTTTCTCAAATCCTCACCTCTCTTGATATAACACTTACTCCCAAATACCTTAAAGTAACTCATAGTGGGAGTCTTCCTGGTTTAGTACTCATAAGGATTTTTATCTTTTCCTTTCTTGATAAGTACCCAGTTCATTGTATAGACTGCAGTGCTCACCGCTTCTCTCCAAAAAGTGTGAGCAACCTTTTCTTGGATCGACATTGTTCTCGCCGCTTCAACTACAGTCCTGTTATTCCTTTCTGCTATGCTATTCTATTATGGTGTCCTTAGGGCAGACAACTACCTCTTGATACCACTATATTCACAATACTTGTTGAATTCATCAGAAGTGAATTCTCCTCCTTGATCAGTTCTTAGGCACTTTATCCTTTGGCCACTTTCCTTTTCTACTAATGCTCTAAAGGCTTTGAATTTTCCGAATGCTTCAGACTTGTCTTTCAAGAATGTGACCCACATCATTCTTGAGTACTCATTAGTAAAAATCATAAAATACCTATCTCCTTGAATACTTCTAGTTTTCATAGGACCACGCAAATCAATATGCACAAGATCAAGTAAATTCTCTGCTGAAAAGAACTTACCTTTAAAAGTTGAGGAAGCCATCTTCCCAAGCTGACATTCTCTGCACAAAGAATTCTCAGGTTTGTTCAATAAAGGTAATCCTCTTACCGCCTTGATCTTACCTTCTTTAACAATATTGTCAAAGTTCATATGACAGAGTCTCCTATGCCATATCCAACTCTCATCAAACTTAGCCATCCGAAACTGACTAATCTTGGCATTCAACTGAAATAGGTTACCTTTGGTCTGCTTACCAATGGCAGTAAGTTCACCACTCTTTCCAATTATACTACAGATTCCACCTTTGAACTTCAGAGTGAGTCCTTTTTCATTCAACCGAGCAATACTTAAAAGGTTATGGTTAAGACCTTCTACCTAGTAGACATCATTTGCACTACTCTTTCCATTTAGTGAGATGGATCATTTTCCTTTTACCAAGCATGGTATCATTGCCAAATCTAACAACACCTCCATCATATTCTTCTAGAGATGGAAACTTTCTCTGGTCACTAGTCATGTGGTGAGAACAACCACTATCAATAATCCACTCATTGGAGTTGTCAATGTGAGAGACAAGTGCTTTCTTGTCAGGCACTTCTTCCTTTATAGCTAAAAATACTATATCTTCACTCTCTTCATCCTCTAATTCTTCATCAGTAATACCTTCATCTACAACAACAAGACAATTTCTCCTATTTCCTCCTTTATACTTTCTAAACCTCTCTCGTTTATCCTTATTATCACTGTTAGGACAAGTAACAACTATGTGTCCTATCTTGTTGCAGGAGAAACATTTTAAAGGAAGCTTACCTCTATATTTAATAGTTCCTTTTGGAAGTCTTTTAGCAAGAAGAGCTTCAAAATCCATCATAATCTCTTCATCATCCATATCTTTGCATTCTCTAGATTCATAACTGCTACTAGTTTCTTTTCCTTTTTTTTTATGGTGCAACAGATGCTCTAAAGGTTGACTCAATCTTCTAAACACTACCATCATAGCTACTCAACTCATATGCAGTCAAATTTGCAATGATGGAGTCTAAAGATACCTTGGTTTTATCAATACACCTTAGTTCCTGGATAGTAGCAACTCTGATTGCATAGTTTAGTAACAATGATCTCAAGACTTTACTAACAATGATGGCATCCTAAATCATTCTACCAGTGTTTTGATATGTCCAATCACAGTCTTAACCCTAATGCCATATTGATGAATGGTCTTTCCTTCAACCATCCTCATGTCTTGAAATTTTCCTCTAAGGCTTTCTTCCTTAGCTTTCTTTACATGCTCGTCACCACTATAAATGGGGTCCACTGCATCTCATACATCCTTAGGAGTGTCCTTGTCTTGTACATCAATAAACTCAATATCTGACAAACTGTTGATATAGGATTCCATAACTTGCCCATTTTCCTGAATCTCTCTCTTTTGATAATCGATTAGAGTGCCAGTGGGAGTCACATAGGTATTCTCAACATAGATCCAGTGTTGAGCACCCATACTCTTGATGTAAATCTTCATTTTGTCCTTCCATATCTTGAAGTTATCTCTATTGAACTTAGGACCTTCCCTCTTCATCATTACAACAGGATCATTTACCTCAAGCGGTTAAGCTTATATCACCAAGGACCTAGAGTAGCTCTGATACCAATTGATGAATAATGATGAACAACAAATACCCTAACTAGTATTGAGAGGGGGGGGTGAATCAGTACAGACAAAAAATTTCTCAGCAACTTATCAAGTTAAAGCGATATCAACCGATTGTCTTCATCACTGAACTTAACCATGGCAATAATGGTTAAACACAATAAGAATTCAGACAACATGAACTAATAAATCTGATCACCTCAAATACATTCAATACTTGTTAATAACTTCACCCATAAACATATGCATGTGGTGTACTAGTAATACCAAAACCTAATAGCTCTGCATGCATAATTACTAAAACATAGAATACTTAATCACATGAAAAATGCACAACTTATGACACAGATTTTTCACGTGGAAACCCAAATGGGAAAAACCACGGCGGGGATGAAAACTCACAAGCTTGTTTTGAACTCTTTTGAAGCTTGCTCTATTAGGATCCAAGTCCGGTTAAAGACTTTACAATAAGGTTTTGTTAGGAACCAATCTTGTTAAAGATCACTCGGTTAAGGGATGGCTATATACCCTATTAAAGGTTACCTCGCTAGAGCATTTGAAGAACATAATGAACTTGAGTCACCCAGTTAAAGGATTTACAATAAGCCTATTAAAGCTACCCAATAAAGGGATTTTCCAACTATTGAAATGGTTAGAAGACAACAGGTAAAACTCTGATCTGATAACAACACTATATGCCAAGGCAAATCCTTTTCAATTCCTCTCTTCTGCAATCACACTCTACAGTTTTCCTCTTAGTGGTCTAGTAAGTATCTCATTATTTGGATACACACACAACATTTTCCAGCCTCTTACAACAACAAACATTATCAACCTTATAGACAACACTTAGGTCAATGGCATAAACCCTAAACCCTAAGCATTTAGGTTTACAATACAAGCTATCCAATCCTGACCATCCAAACACTTTGCATAGAGCAATACAATTTCAAGCATATCAAAAAACAATCTGCATCATCCATTCTTTTTCGCACATGGGAATCAGTAACCCATCACGCCTTCTTCTCATTCCACTAAGAAGAATGTACATTCTCGAGGTAGACATTTAATGCAATCGATCTTCACATGCACAAAACTGACGTGGCACCCCAATCTCATTCTCATCTCTTAGCTAACTCATCATAGGATGTCCTTTGTTGCATCGCACAAGCTGTATTTGCCAAATTGAAAACCCTAGAGCTGAGATAACCAACCGGTAGTCACGCTTAGTGAAACCCTGACACCAGTTCATAGTATCTCTTCATACCTCTTCATACCTGTTCACCAACTTCTTTTAATTTGCATGTTGGTTTAGTTTCTCTTATTGACATCAATGAAAAAATACATTATCATCATATCAACATGCTGGTTCATCATATGACAACAGTATCTAACAAGGACTAAATCCTCTTACATAAACCCAACTCAATCTCCAATGATAGACCAAATCCTCTTCTTGAATGATTATTACATTATTCGCATAGAAATTGTTGGCATTCTACACTCTATGAGAATATGGTTGATGTTGTCATTGATGGCAACCAACCGGTAACAGATTCTACACATACACTGGCAAGCACTGACACCGACAGACACACACACCGACATCTAGATTACAAAGGCAATGAAGTATACCAGCACTCAGGCTGACATGAGACAAAGTTTTGTTTATATGAATTGTATTATAAATGTAATTAATTATTTGTAAGCCAACATGATGTATTGTAAAGACTCATATATGTATGAGTTCTTATAGATCATTTTGATATATGATAGGAAATTTTATTAATAGCATGAAATAGCAGGATATTATGTAAAGACAGTGAAAGATTTTTGGTTAAGGTATCTGACAGAGCTTAAACCAATACTGAACCAAGCATTAGAGATTCTATTTTGAGCAGTACATTGTATTGCATTTAATTATCCATATTGTAGTCAGTGAGACTCTTTCATTGAGTAATGCGCTTTAGGTTGTTGGCCATCCTGCATGTGCAGGCCCCTATTGTAAGTAATATTTATTCATATTGGCCAGTGAGTAAATATTGTGGGTCACAAATCCTATTGAGGTTTTTCCCACACTAGGTTTCCTTGCCAAAATATCTTGTGTTATGGTGTGCATTTATGTTGTCTCTATTATTTCTCTTTACTACATTATTTCTTGTTTACCGATACATTGATTTGAGTTGCAAAGTTATAAATAAGTTTAAATATTACATAAACTGGTTAGACATTGATTCACCAACCCCCCCCTCTCAATGTCTTTGGGATTGTCATTGAATCTAACAATTGGTATCAGAGACTAGTCCTATATTTGCAAAAGCCTAACAACTTGAGGAAGATTCTAAAACTGGTACTAATGGAAAGTTTGAGAAAACAGTTGGAAGGAGCTCTTGAAGATTTTGATGCAGAAAAAATGAAGAATACCAAACTTGAAGATGATCTGAGGACTGCTAAGGAATTAATTAAAGGACTTTAGGAGAACCTGGTTATAGCACAAAACAAGAGGAAGGAACTTCATGAGCAAATGCAAAAACATGATGATGAAAAGGAAACTCTTAGTGATATTACAGAGAAGTTGAGGCAAGAGAACAATAACATGAGGAATGAAATGCAAGATTTAACCATGAGGCTATGTAAGGATATTGAAGACAGAAAAAGGAATGAAGAAGACTTGACTAGGAGACTTAATGATGGAGCAAATTAAAATTTGAGACTTTGTCATGAGAATGATATGCTAAAGACATATCTCATTCACATGCAACATGATAAAGATGAGCTTATGAGACAAGTTGGGATTCTGGAAAATGGGTTGATCACTGCAAATGAACACAAAGACAAATTCAAGAAAAGTTCAAAAAGACTTGATGACATGTTGAAAAGACAAAAACATGATGGAGATACAGTTGGACTTGGATTTGAACATGGAGAAAGTTCTGAGATTGCAAATAATCAAGATCATAGCAAACTGGTAAGACAACATAATGCTTATAAATTTAATGGGAAATGTTTTTAAAATCTCAAAGGAAGCAATCAAGGTAGTTACTGGTTTACCCTCAACTGGTAGTAGGCTCAAAAAAACTAAGAACATACCTGACAACAAAGTTATGGATTTAACTGGAGCTACATCTAACAACAGATCTCTTAGGGTTAATGACATTACTGATGCAAATGTGAGATATGTGAGCATGGTAATTGGCTATAGAGTAACTTATACAAACAGATTAAATTTAGTTTCCAGCTTATGTATTCATAGTGCATATGAGATGGTCAAGAAAAATGTTAGGATTGATATTTGTGAATGGCTTAAGGATGAACTGATTGATAACCTAAAGAAGATTAAGGGTGACAAGAAGGGGACATTCCATTTTGGCAACCTAATTGTGTGTTTGATGCTTTACTTCACCAAAGAGATACTTGACATTGGTCATAAGGACTTTGGATATGGAATCCCGGTGTTGGGAATCATTAAATTTGAGTAATTTGAGAGGCCCATTTCAAAATTTTGCTCTGCATTTCCAAATGAGTCAATTTGAATGGCCTAGTTAGAGAGAGGGTAAAATGGAGCCAGTTGATTTTCAAGGGGTAAGGCTTTGGAAACTTGTTGTACAACTTTCATTTTTCAGTTTGGATCAGTTTATCTGGTACCCATTTCAAGGGGTGAGCTGAAAGTGCATTTTAGGTGCAAATGCAGATTTTATCAAGTAGCCTACTTTGAGTGCTTATATCTTTTGCCCTGTTGATCATCATAAAGAATTTCAAAATGGATTCAATTATATGCATAAATTTGAGTTAGCATGCAAAATTTCAAGTCCTTACGAATCCATTTTCTCAGTTTGCCAACCTCAATCTGTTTGTAGTTTGTATGGTTTGACAAGTCCCTGTTTCAACTGCTAGTCGGAGCCCTATTTCACATAAGTGTAAAAGTTGCCTCAATGAATGTCATGTCAGAATGTTTGTTCTAGGCTATTGTTGGTATAAATGAAAAGCTATGTTTCCAGTTTCAAGTTCCTTCCAATCCATTTGATCCGTTTTCAAAAGGGTTTCTTAGGCCATTTGTTTTAGTGATCCGTACTTTCATTGCTATATCAGTTAAAGTGGCTATTTTCATGAGCGCACCATTTGCATCTAGTCATCCTTTTGGTCGAGCTGAGTATTCAAATATTTGATATGTACTTCAAGGTACCTATGTCTTAGATTTGAGGGTCTACAGAGGTTGTTTGATATTTTTAAGAAAGGCATCATGAGTTGCCTATGCATTGAACTCATCAGGTCTGCAGTGCTGACAAAGCCAGTTGGGCATTTTTGACTATTAATATCTCTTCACTCGGGATTATTCTTGACAAATCGCTTGGCAGAGTTCATGTTTGTATAACAGAGTACACCCCTGTCAGATGGCAAGGTCCAAAAAGGTATTTTGACCAGTTTGAAAATTACATCTTCGCGATTAAATGCAAAAAAGTGGCGTAGGTGCCTGAAAGTTGCAAAACTCAATTTAATGATCCGAAAATGGTGTCGATCGATTCCATAGGTATGTTTAAGGTTCTTGAGGCATTTTGAATGTCAGTTGCATGAAAATGAATTTTTTTTTAGTCGGACCCACTTTAGGGCTCGACCAGGCTTGCCACTTCATGCATCTTTTCAAGCAAAGTTTAAATTGTTATTTTAAATCATATATTATATGATTTAAGAATAAAGGAAAAAGATGTCCAAAAGCATTTAAGTATTGTTGGTTCCAGAAGATCTAGCAATATAAGAGAAACATTTAGAGGAAGAACTACTGAAACGAAAGGAGGACAATGATAAACAAACAAGGAATGGAACTCAACACATTGGTGATTTGGTCTTTAACAGATTGGAGGCACTTCTTTACATAACTCAGCTTTATTCTTGTAATGATTCTGATGATTTAATAGAGTAGGAGAGGAACTGGAAAGAACAAATGAATCTTGTTCCTCTATTGACCGATGAAAGGCTCCAGCAGATGCATCGCCAAGTCAAAATGGCAGCAGTCTCTCCTTGCGTGGTATTGGAGCAATAAATAAAAACTTCAGCCAATGCAATCAGCAGGTGTATCTCCACCTTTTCCCCTTTGATGATGCAAATGGCAAAGGCATGTTTGCCAGGCATAAATCCAATTCCAAAACAATGCAAATTCTCCCTGCATAAATGAGAAAGGGGCAATTCAAAAACAATTAGCAACAAATAGGAATTGGCGGGTTTAAAGCATCCACCTCCTCCCACGTAGCATGTCTAAAGTAAATGCCAAAATTTTCAAAAAATAAAAGAAATGGGGTTGTATGGAGTGGACACCTTCAGGTTTGATAAACTCCAACCAATTGCATTGGTTGGTGTAGACTGATTTTTCCCTTGCGTGGAGTGGAGTATGGTAAGGTTTTTTAAAAAAAAAACTTCCACAACAAATGCTAATGGCAGCCCCTGCATGGTTGTTGGAAGAGTTTACCAAAAAAACATAGAACAACATTTTCCCTCCCCTCTCACGTGATTGATTCAAGCATTAAAACTCCATCAAATACACCTAGTAGGCAAAATGACGTAAAAGGCTAATAAAACCCCTGGGCAAAATGCAGTCCTAGGCAAAGGGCATTTATCCCACATTTGCTAGGGAAGAGAAATATGTGATGTTTAAAAGTAAAACTCCACTCAATGTGAAAGCCTCAAAGGCTTTTGACACAAGGTGTTGGCTGGGTGACAAAGCGGACCCCACATGCATGGGCTCACTTTTTGAGGTGACTAAGGAGGTCGAGTGTTGACCAGGTGGACCCCACACCAGCACAGATCCTAAGATAGGTGAGTTTTGTAGAGAATAGATGGGTTAGAGAGTTAAGCTTCATGAAATAGCGAAAAACACATGCGAAAAACCAAGGTTAAAGATCGCACATCTTGCAGAGGATCCGATGGTCGACATGATTTTGTGACCCAAAGATGCACAGTCATTAGCCATCATGAAATGGTGAAAGGTGATGCAGCACGTCCATGTGGAGATCCAGCTTGTGGGTCCCGTCTAGTGGCACTGAGGTGGCGTACAGATGGCAGTCCAGTGGTGCATAGGTGGTAGTGACGAGGCAGTCCAGGTGGTGAATCAGTGAGGTGTCATCCTAGTGGATCTATGGGTGAATCATAGGCTACCACGTGGCAAGGCATCAAGCCAAGAAAGGATGAAAAATTAAAATTAAATAAATAGTGCAAGCTATAGAAGAAAATCCAAAAATTTAAATGATGGTGCACATATTGAGAATTAATTCACCCAAAAACTAATTTTTGGTCAAATATGCAAGTATTATATATCACCGGAAAGCTCTCAGAATAAGGAATTGAATTGTGCATTTAGTGTTAACAAATATGGGATATTTAGAAGGAAGTTTCCATGGGAAGGAAGGAGATAGTTGTGATTGTTTGCAAGTATTCTTCAAGGAAGGATTTAAATTTTGCAATAAATCATGAATAATGGAATATAGTTTCAAGATTTGATGTTTTTGTGAATGATCTTAGTAACGCATTCATGCAAGGCATTAGTGCATGAATACTTAATAATGAAGATGGATTTGCAATAGAAGTTTTCATCTATAGTTTGATATGTGACTATGTTGCCCTTGGATAAGGCACTGATCTTGCAATTGAAGGGATTCTCAAACAATTTAAAATCCAACATTAGAATATCTTTCTTTGTTTTATGTTCTATGGGAATGTTTGATAAATCTCATGCTTCAACTTAGTTGAGATGTCAATGTGGATCTGGCCCATCTACAGTAACATCTTGGTTGTTAAGCCATGGTGAGATCTATCTACTTTTGTTGATGTTGTCATAGGTGTGTAATGGGTTTAATTTTAAGCATCAAAGGTACACCCACCTAGGTTTTGTAGAACCTAAAGAGTAGAAGGATTCATATCCTTGTCATGTTGTCCAAGCCCTGAGGTTCTTTATAGATTGAATTGGCTACTTCATAGATCAATTGCAGGTTTACTTGGGTTAATTAGTTTTGATGAACAACACCCGATAGGCAGACAAATCATGGAAGCTATCACTAGTATGGGCTCTAACAGTGATAACATTATAGCAGACTACTACAAAAATTTCCAAACTAAGATGAGAGCTAGAGAAAGGTTACCTCAGAGCATAGTAGATAAGTATGATAATCAAATCTACTTTGTAATCAAGAGAGGTGAAACATGGATGAAAGTTGTTACTCCTAGAACTATTTGGATAACAGAAATGGGATATGAAGTTGACCTAATTATTCTTGAAGAATATGCTAAAACACTTCTTGATGCACCTAAGGAACCATTTGAAGAAATTTTTGGTAATGTTGAGATCATTGAGAGTGTTGTTTTAATGCAAAAGAAAAGAAAAAAGAGAGAAAAACTTATCAGAGATGCATCCAAGATGGCTAAGGAGGTCAAAGAAAATGTAATGAACTTGAGTGGTATATCTACTAGTGAACTGGAAGGAATGAAACCAAAAGCTCATATTTCACCGGTTGTCACATCTTCAGATACAGACAATGAAAAAGTGTTGAGTTTAAAAGAGTAGAGAGGAAGAAGAGAAAACTATCACCGATACCTTCTCCTTTTCCTAAAAAGACAAGGACATTAAGGAAGAAGCAACAGGCTGTAAGGGAAACTAATAAAAAGCTAACACCAAAGAAGAAACAGGAACCAAAGACACCAGATACCCTTACACTGGAGGAACTGGTAAATGAGATAACTCAAGATGGTAATATTTGTAATGTAAATAAATATTATCATTCATTCAAAGATTCTGACAAGGAGACAATAGAGGCTAGTATTATTTTGTATTTAGACATCTATAAGAAGGTTTTGATTGAAGTTGTAGATGATCTGCCAAATGACTTGTATTTAAAGTTAGAAGCTAAGAGAATGTCAGTGATGGAACGAGACAAAAAGTTAAAAGTTGAAGCATTATTGGCAGTACATCCTATAAATTCTAAAGAGGAAATTGATGAACTAATTGTTGAGGCAAACTGGTCAATTTTTGTAAGTGGACACTGACAGGTTAGCCTAATGGCTGGGAGAGTGAAAGATATTGTTGATGAAACTGCAGACAAATGGGATATATTTTTTGTGGAAAAAAAACAGAAAGAGGAAAGGGAAAGACAAAAATTGGATAGATCTTTTGCTAAGGTATACTAGAAGGACAAAGGTAAAAGCAAAATTGGTAGTATACCTATCATAAAGGTCGCAGATAACATTCCTCCACAAGCATAGGATACTCCACCAATAACTTCAGATACACTGGTAAATACAAAAAATCAATCAGATAAGACAACTGAAGAAGTTACACATGATGATACTAACCCTGATTCAGAAATTCTTTTCACCATGAATATACACAAGATGTTAACATTTTTATGGATAAAGAGACTGTAGAGGTTAAGGTAGATGATGTTAAGGACAGTGAGATCTCTGAGTCACTGGCACACACTGTTGACTCTTAGAACACTAAGATACCAGTGCAAGCTGAGCAACTGGAGACTAAGAAACTAACTGAGGATAAGGTAACTAACAAAGAGAAACTAGAATTTAAAAAAATGGTAGTTGAAGAGGTTCTTATACAAACTAAAAAACCAAAAGAAGCAGAGGTAATTACATAGATAGAGAAACTAGTTGAAAATATGAATAAAGAGGAAGTACTTGATGGAAATAAGGAAGAAATAGTGAAGGTAATTGGGCAAGTATCTGTTGAAAGGAAATCTATTGCACAAGTAAGCATGTCTACTACTGATTTCAAACCCACTAATGTAACAGATGTTCTATTTGATTCCATTAAGAGGATAATAGATTGCAATACCTTAGCGTTTAAGGCTATTGATGACACATTACCTATCTTGAAGATGATTGCACCAACTTGTAAGATAGACCACATTAATGATTCTTTAGGTAAATTGGACGCATTGTCCAAATTCATTGCTGAAAATGTTCTAACCATTGATAAGGTGAATGAGGATATTGTAAAGGAAAGAGTAGATAAAGAGAAAGGTGAATTCTTTGAGAAAACCATCAAAGACTGTACTGAGCACATGGATTCACTATTACCAGCACTTAACAATTTTGGAATATAAGGAACTGTATAGAGAAGCTTGCAAGCCTCACCACCTAACTGAAGATATTGATGAGGAAATTAAGAAGACACAGAAGGAAATAGATGACATTGTGGATAATATGATAGGTTCTTTGGAACTTACCTCAGTTACTTAGCAGGAAATGTTAGTTTTTGAGGAAAAGTTAGAAAAACTTGAGAAAGAGAAAACAAGGATAAGGTCAAAGGTCCAGGAACTAAAAAGAAAACTTGGTCCAAGACTGGACAGTCTTATCACTCTACAGGTTGCGCTATCAAAGGAAACAATATAAGGAGAATGGCCATCAGAGAAGCAAATGCACTATCTAACCAACATGATTCAACAGACAAAAACCATTCTTTCTGATAGTAACAAATTCATGCAAAGCCTAAATCTACTTTTGGCTAATATCTTTTAAATTAACTTAATCGGTTGCAGGCTATGAGGTAGAAATTTTGTACTCTTTGATTATTTTTGACATCCTTTATCATTGATGTCAAAGGGGGAGTAGTATGGAGAAAAATAAATGCACAGAGGAGATCACTTGCTTAGGGGGAGCACACTTTTTTTGGGGATCAAATTTTGGACTTCATTTTTGGATAACAGTTTTGGATTTTTCTCATGAGTGTTGTCATCAATGTCAAAGGGGGAGATTGTTGGCATTCTACACTCCATGAGAATATGGTTGATGTTGTCATTAATGGAAACCAACTATTAACAAGTTCTACACATACACCGCCATCGCAGACATGATACACCAGCAAGCACCGACACTAGAAGGCACACACACCGGCAAAGAAGTATACCGACACTCAAACCAACATGAGACAAAGTTTTGTTTATATGAATTATATTGTAAATGTAATTAATTAGTTGTAAGCCAACATGATATATTGTAAAGACTCATATATGTATGAGATCTTATAGATTATTATGAAATATGATAGGACATTTTAGTAATAGCATGAAATAGAAGGAAATTATGTAAAGACAAGGGAAGGTTTTTGATTAAGGTATCTGACTGAGCTTAAACTAGTACTAAACCAGGAATTAGAGATGCTATTTTGAGTAGTACATTGTATTGGATTTAATTATCCATATTGTAGTTAGTGAGACACTTTCATTGAGCAGTGCGGTCTAGGCTATTGGCCTTCTTGAATGTGTAGGCCGCTATTGTAAGTAACATTTATTCATATTGGACAGTGAGTAAATATTGTGGGTCACAAATCCCACTAAATTTTTTCCCACACTGGGTTTCCTCGCTAAAATATCTTGTGTTATGGTGTGCATTTATGTTGTCTCTGTTATTTCTCTTTTCTACATTATTTCTTGTTTACCAGTACATTGATTTTAGTTGCAAAGTTAAAAATAAGTTTAAATATTACATAAATCGATTAGATGCTGATTCACCCCCCCTCCTCTCAGTGTCTTTGGGACTGTCATTGAATCTAACAACAATCTCATAAACCCATAACCCAGATGTGATCTACAATGAGATCGTACATCTATATATACAAACCCTCTACCATAAACAATTAGATCGGCCACCAGACAACTAACCAATTACATAATTATAGAACATGTCAGCCTGAGACCAACCAAATAATATCCAACATATAAGACATCCCATGAACACATCAAGAGGACTAATTGACATGTTACATTAAGCCAGACCATAACCTAGATATATCGGGACCCAATTTAGGTCCACACACACTAAAGAAATGATCCCAATTAGCCAAGCCTTAAATACAATCACCATCAATATCCTGAAACCTCTCTAGAAGCTACACCAACTCCACTTATGCATATCACCAAAGATCTTCAACAATGCTCTGTCAATGAAACCCTTGCTGAAACAACAAACAAATCTTATCAGCATACAGGAAAGCGTCTGATCACCAAATCAAAACCAAATGACTGACCATGAATTGAAGTAGCATGAGTAAGCCAATTCCATGAGCCAAACATACCAGAGCATACCAGATCATCATGATCTAATCCAACCAGAAACCAAACAGCCTATTGGGATAAGAAGGATATCAATACAATAGCCAAAATAGTTAGTGTTGACATCAATGACAAAACATCAATGTAACACATAATCAATTCCACCAAATTGCCAATAATATCCCCCTTTGGCATTGATGGCAACACTAGATGTGAAAAACATCTAAGTGCCAAGAAATGTCAAATAAGTCTCCCACAATGGAAGACATCCAACAGACTCCAAGATAATATGACAATGATGTTTTGAACCAAAGACAAAAATCTCCCTGTGAATGATATCTCAATAAAGCTCTATAAGCTTTGTTTTTCACAAATATCTCCCCCTTTGACATCAATACCAGAGATCTGAAAAAAATATCAAAGAAAAATATAAACCACTGAATCACAAGGCTAAATACTCCCCCTGAGCAATAGCATCCCTAAATGAATCTAGAATGAGTAGTATCTCTGATAATGCATACTATACTAATGCCAAACCGCATCAATCAAGTCTCTATCGAAGGGGCAGAAACTCCTAATCTATCTCTAAAGTACTCAAATGATTCCTTAGGCAAAGGTTTAGTGAAGATATCTAGAATCTGCTCTTTAGTGTTCACATAAACTAGTCTAACTTCATTTGCTTCCACCTTTTCCTTCAAAAAGTTGTACTTGATAGATATGTGTTTTGTCTTAGAGTGAAATACCAGATTCTTTGATATATCAATAGCAGTAGAGGTATCACAGTGAATAACTACTGGTTCATTACAATCCACCTTTATATGCTTCAACATTTGCTTCCTCCATAGAACTTGTGTATAATTAGTAGCAGCAACAACATACTCAACTTCAATAGTAGATAAAGAGGTACATGATTGCTTCTTGTTGATCCATGAAACAAGTTTCTTTCCAAGAAAGAAAGCTCCACCAGATGTACTTTTCCGGTCATCAACATGTCCAACCCAATCAACATCTCTATATACACATAAAGTCATCATCCTTAGGGTACCACAAACTATATTCTGATGTACCTTATAAGTATCTAAAATTCCTTTTCACAACACTCTCATGATTTTCTCTAGGATCACTCTTAAATCTAGATGCAATACAAATGACATTCATTATGTCAGGCCTAGTCTGAGTCAAATAAAGGAGACCTCCAATCATAAATTTGTATCTTGTATGATTTACTAGTGCAGAAACATATTTTCTTGTAAATTTCTCACTTGTAACCTTAGGAGTACTTACGGGTTTAGAGTTTTCCAAACCAAATTTCTTCAATAACTCTCTAGCAAACCTAGTTTGATAGATGAAAAATACCTTTATCAGTTTGAGTAATATGCAAACTTAAGAAAAATTTCATCTCCCCAATCATAGACATCTCAAATTCATTCTTCATATTGTTAGAAAATTCCTTACACAACTTATCTTAACCTCCAAAAATAATGTCATCAACAAATACTTCAATATTCAGTATATCATCATCAATGATCTTCTAATATAAATTATTGTCAGCATTACCCTTGGTAAAACCAAGATTCAAAAGATATTTATCCAACCTTTCATACCAAGGTCTAGGTGCTTGTTTCAATCCATATAGAGATTTCCTTATCCTATAAACCATGTTTGTATCATCTGATAGTGAAAAACTATCAGGTTGCTCAATATAAACTTCCTTATTAATATCCCCATTCAAAAATGCACACTTAACATCTATTTAATAAAGCTTGTAGTTTTTGTGGGTAGCATACACAAGAAATAATCTTATAGCTTCAATCCTAGCTACAGGTACAAAAGTCTCTCGATAAACAATTCCTTCCTTTTGAGAATATCCTTTACAACCCAATCTATCTTTATTCCTTGCAACTTGACCATCCTCATTCAATTTATTCCTAACACCCCATTTAGTTCCAATAACATTCTTATTTTTTAGGTCGGGGAACCAACGTCCATGTGTTATTTTTCTCAATTTGATCTAATTCTTCTTCCACAGCTTTCAACCAATATTCATCTTTACATGCCTCAATTATTGATACCAGTTCAACTTGAGAAATTAAACATACCTAATTAGTTGTCAGTCTTCTTCTTGTCATTGCTTCATTATTCTTATCCCCAGTGATCCAATCTTCTAAATGATTCAATCTCACTTACCTAGGAGTCTTCTGACTCTCTGTTCCTCTTCCCAGTTCTTCAGTTACTATAGAATTTTCTGATATTGTCGGGGTAACTAGTTCAACACTTTGTTCTGGTAAAGGTGCTATTGGTTCAGATATGATCATTTCCATCACTGGTTCCTTCTCAAAAACTCTGATTTGACCTCTTGAGCTCATCCACTTTTTTATAATTCATAAGGTGTCTTACCAATTTCTCCTTTGATAGTACTATGTTGAATGTATAAACTGTTGTGCTCACTGCTTCTCTCCAGTAGATATGAGGTAGACTAGCTTCCATCATCATTGTTCTAGTATCATCCAAGATAGTTTTGTTCTTCCTTTCCACAACTCCATTCTGCTAAGGTGTCCGAGGAGTAGAAAATGGTCTTCTTATACCATGCTTCTCACAAAAGTTATTAAACTCACCAGATGTGAATTCTCCACCATGATCTGACCTCAAACATTTAATCTTCAATCCTATCTCATTTTCCACTTTAGCCTTTAAGATCTTAAACTTTTCAAATGCTTCATATTTTTCCCTTAGAAAGGTAACCCACATCATTATAGAATAATCATCAATGATTAGCATGAAATATCTACCAACTTGAAAACTTTTAACTCTTGTAGGGCCACACAAATTAGTATGAATAAGATCAAGAACATCTTTAGATTTATCTTGTATACTCCTAAAAGAGGTTTTGACCTGTTTACCCATTTGACATTCTTTACATACCGGATTATAGGGCTTCACAATCTTAGGTATATCTCTACCTGCCTTATTTGAACTAATCTTCACAATGCACTCAAAATTCACATGACACAACATTTTATGTCATAGCCAACTCTCATCAATTTGTGTAATCAAACATGTCTTCTCATTGAAATTCAAATGAAATATATCACCTTTTGTTTGTGTACTGGTTGCAATCTCCAAACCAGATCTATTAATGCTTTTGCATTTTCCATCCTTGATCTATAATTGAAATCCCTTATCCACCAATCGTCCTACACTCAAAATATTACTCCTTAAACCTTCAACATAATAAACATTGTCAGTGTTGTTCTTACCATCCAATGATATAGTTCATTTTCCTTTGATCATACATTCTTTGTCATCTTCAAATCTAACTAGACCGCCATCAAATTCTTGCAAAGATAGAAACTTCCCTTTATCTCCAGTCATATGGTGTGAACATCCACTATCTATTACCCATTCATCCTTGTTTTCAATTTTAGCAGCAAGGCCCTTCTCTTTAGGTTGCTTCCCTTCCGGTACCTGATCATCTTCCTTAATAGCCAAGAACACCCATTCCTTTCTGTATACACACAAAAATTGGCTATGAGCAATTAAATAAATATTTTATATTTATTTAATAATTATTCTTCTATTAAATAGTTAATTTGAAAAGATTAATTTATTTAATTCATTTTTCGTATCTTTCTATTAATTAATTCATTTATCCTATTCCTCTAGTTAATTAAATATCTAATATTTAATGGTTATTCTCCTATCCTATAGTCTCAAATATTAAATAATTCTCAAAATTATTTAATCCCTTTTCCAACTCACCCTCCATCTCCACTTCATCTTCCCTTTTCCAACACATCCATCATGTGACTAAGGAAATTAATATTTCTTAAATATTAATTTATCATTTATCTTCAACTACCAAAAATTAATGAAAATTGTGTACGTACACATATTTCATAACCATTTCCTATATTCTCTCCAACCATCCCTAGATTCCCTCAGTCAACAACCCAGTCAAGGTGAGATGAGTGACACTTGTCTTCTCCTTCCCCCTTTCTCTCAACCTTCACCTTTTCTCATAGCCATTCAAATCTATAGATTTGATCAAGATCGTTGATCTAAACCACATCATCTAATCCTCTCAAGGTCTATAAAATCAAGAGCTTCAGTTGAGAGAGAGTTAGTCTTCAAATTAATCATATGCATCCATGAGTTTTTGAAGCAAATGGAAAATAGCAATAACAATTATCATATAGCATAATCATTTTAGCATAATCATGTAGTATTTGCATATCATAGTATCAGTTAACTGCCAAGTTATCATTCCATTCTTCATATGCCATCTTGGAACCCATTAGTGCATTGTTTGAGAGCACACCATCTGCAACCAAGAACAGTGGAGTTAGGACACAATGAGACATAAGCCATGAAGGTAATATTAGTATTTTATTTCATATGTACTTCATGTAGTTTCATTGGTTGAATTTGGATTTCCTGTAGTATTTCCATTTTTATTTTTGTGAAACTAACTTATTGCAAGTAGGATTCTAAGGATGAAATTCAAGTTGACACATTTTGGTGCCCACCGTGGGGCTCATAGACCTCGCATATACCTTTAAGAATCTCACAAATAATAAATTTAACACATTTGTAATGCAGATTCACACATGTGTGAATTCTGATAGCACTTTTGTTCCTGTAGGTTAGCACATGAGCATCTTAGGTTAGCACTTTTGTCTTAAAGTCTACACATTTGCATTACAGGTTCGCGCATTTGTGTCCTATATTAGTGCATTTGTCAAAGAAATCACACTTTTGTATCCACAAAGCAACGCTTTTGTAGTCTAGGTTAGCACTTTTGACCTACAAGTTAGTGCTTTTAAGCAAAAAGGTAGCGCATGTGTTAGATTAGCACTTCTATTTACAAACTGACAAAAATTTCTTGCAGGTTCGAATGTCCAAGAAATCAGATTTTTCAGATTACTAACATGCATGTGTAGGATGGTATTTAAGGCAAATTTTATGCATTTCATCATCTAGTTAATTAAAAGCCCTTTTTTGGGAAGTAACATATCATATCTTGCCCATCTAGTTTAATAAGAGGATGAATTGACAACATGCAACTTGCATTTTTAGTATTTTCTCTAAAATAAGTTGCACATAGATTTTTAAAAGGGCTAAAATAAACACCTTGCTTGTTGGAGCAACATCTCCAAATAGGACTTAGCCAACAATTGCTTTGGAAAGGTTAAAAAGAAACCTTATATTCTATGTCTCGGAAGTGGTAGGTATATGCTCTCCCCTTAATTGGGTGACCAAAAATCCAAACTGACTCTTTTACGCTTTCTTTACTTCCAAGCAATTAAATACTTTAGAGAGCCTACTTTCTCGAGCTGCTTTGAAGGGGCTAGTGTGAGGGGAACGACCTAAAGTGGAAATGGGCTAATACTAAGTCCTTCCAATCCACTATAATAAATCATGTTTGTGATGAAAGTCCCAAACGACATGTGCTGATAAGTTCATACCGACACTATGTTTCCCCATAAACCCTATGGAGCATGACCTCTATAGGTTGGGAACCTTCTATATTTACAGAGCTGAAAGTGCCACATGTATGGCCACATGACCGAAAGCCTTTACTAAAAACCACTTGTACTAGTTGCCAAAATCCTTCTAGTTGTTGGTGCAAGAGGTCCATAGTAGAGATATAAAGTTTTCTATGGAGAGTTTTCATGGAAATTGGTGCTTGGCTGCCCCGAAGAAGTGAGTGTTGAGGGTGGATCTAGTGGGGTCAAGCATCTAAATATCTACTTTGAATAGCATAGCCTCAGAGGAAACCCCACGTGAGATTCAACAACTATTGTCTTAGCCTACCATAGGGAGTGTACTTGGTTGTGCATTTTGTTTATTAAACATTGTGTCTTCTATGTCTGTAACATGTTCCAAATGGTCAAAAATTGAAGAAAATTATCATCTACAAGAGAGCAAAAATCCAACAAATTATTGAAAAAGTATGATCAAAAGGGTATACAAAAAGCTTTCTAACACTTGAAACACCAAATCAAAATCAAAGTGTCAAAACATCAATATCAAAATAATTCTTCAAGTAGATTTTTCTCTAAACCATCACATATTTTCAAACTAGCTCAAACAACTAGGTCACTAATCTAACAGGTTATTCCCAAAAGGTTCTATAAACATCAACATTCAACAAGCTATTGATTCAAACATCTTAAGTGCAAAAAAATTGACATCCTTGCCAAGTTTCTCATCAGGATAATCAAATCCTCTATCATAAAGCTTGATCAATCTATACTAGGTTCCTAATCTTGGATATATCTTTCCTATTTTGAACCTAGGTTATATCAAAACCAGAATCACACCAACATTAGAATCAAACAAACTTGTGAATTGCCAATTGCTTATATGACTTTTAAGTATCACCTTAAGAAAAGAAAACCTAGTTATAAAGCTACTCAGAAAAGGATAAGATTCTTGTATATCAATTGCAAGATCTTATTGAAACATAGGACATTCCTACATTGTTTTCATCACTACCTACGTGGTTGTGGTATAGAATTTGATGGTGAAATTTTGCAAAGATGTGCTTTTCAAAAAAGAGATGCTTTATCCCAATGAACAAACAATAGTGGTTAAATCAACAAGGCATATCTTACTAAACCAATAATCACCTATTGACTTTGTCCTTTGGAACTTTCAACAACTTTGAAATAATCGCATGCCAGTTTGGACTAGAGCCCAACACGAATAACTTAGAAAACAACAACAAATGGAGGAAGAAGATAATCCTGTATTCCACACTTTTGGATTTACCACTGTTGACGAAGAAGTAGTCAATAGCACCATTAGAGACATTGAGAAAGATTTCAAATTTGATAGGCTAATGGAAAAATTGTTGGCAAAACAAAAATAAAAATATCTCTTGATGTTGGTAAAATCTGGAGCTAAACTACCACAAGACTTTAACATAGATAGTTTGAAATAAGATGTGGAGGCAAGAAACACCCAAAACATAGATGAGCCAAATAACAAAGATGTGAACAAAGAAAGAAATGAAGAAACAAGGAAAGAAAGGGATGACGAAAGAAAAGAGCCTAGTGATAAGAGAACTCATGAAAAAACATGGAGAACTATGTGGATAATCCATTGTCAAACCTTTCTCAACAAATACAAACTCTACAACAATAGATACAAGACATGCAAAATGGGACAAGCTCCAAGAAGTATTCATTAGAAGATATATGCCCATATCCGATCGATAAAAAATTGAATATGATACCATTTCTGAGATTCCTAAATATGACAAATACGATGGAAAATCTGATCCTCAAGATCACATTAGGGAGTTTTGTACTATGAGCATAGAATTTGCTCATGATGAAACTTACCTTATGCATCTTTTTCCTAGGAGTTTAAATGGACAATCAATGGAGTGGTTTTCAAGATTACCATCCAGAATCAAATCCTTTGAAGAACTTGTGAATAGGTTTATTTCACAATACTCCTACAATATAAGGAATGAAATAACAATGTTGGATCTTTGCAATGTTAAACAAAAGAATGGTGAATCCTTTATGATCTTCTTGCAATGATGGAAATGCATGTTTAATAGGTATCCCCGAGATGTACCTGATTAAGAAAAAATGGACATATTCATTGATAATCTTATCAGTGAAATGAGTTATCAACTAAGGATGCAATGTCCTCCCTCTGTTGCCAAAATGATCGAGAATGGTCTGAAAATAGAGAACACAATGGTAAAGAAAGGAGAGATAAAACTTTACAAGAAATCATACAACAACAATGTCAAACCCAAGTTCTGGTTAAAGAATAGGAATGTCAGCAATGAAGGGAATGACGATAATAGTACTACAAAACAACAACAACAACCAATTTTTAATCTATCAAGTCAAAACCCTATCAATAACAATCCAGAAAACCATAAAGCCAAGTCCTTTTTCTCCAATCCTCGGAGAAAATTCACAAACATTGGAGAATCTTTGGAATCAACTCTAAAAACTCTGCTTTCCAACAAATTGATTGTTTTACCAGAAGAAAGAAGTTATGAACCACCAGTCAAGCCCAATTGGTGGAATGACAATCATTTTTGCAATTATCATCGAAATAAAGGACACCTAAGAAATGATTGTTAGAGATTGAAACACCTTATCCAAGATCTAATCAATAATGGAACCATCACAATGGATAGCCATAAGATAAATGAATCACACTTGGCTTTCAAAACTCCACTTCTGAATTATGACAAAGGAAAAGCCAAAGTGAATTACACTTATACATACAATAATATGGTAAATATTATCATTGTTAACAAAAATCCATCTTCAGAACCAATAACGTTATCACGAGAAGCAAAGCAAAGGTTACCTTTCCAGATATAGAAAAAGACTCAACATCCACATTGCAACAATACAATTTAGTAGAGAAATTACAAATAATACCTACTCAAATATCAATTCTGGAACTTCTCAAGGTTCCACCTATGCATAAGGAAATTTTGGAGAAAGATTTAGTGGAAACAACAGTTTCAAAAGACTTGGATGTAGATCAGTTCCAAAACATGGTAGGACAACTTGTAGCTCCTCATTGCTTATCATTTTCTAAAAATGATGATGCATCCTTACAACATCCTCACAATGCTCCCTTACATGTTGAAGTCTCCATTAATCAAACTCATGTTAAATGTGTACTCATAGATAGAGGAGTTGGCTTAAACATTTATGCATTAAGTTTGATAAAAGCTTTGGGATATTTAGAAAATGCAGTAGACCCGAAAAAGAAAATAACCATCAAGGCTTATGATGAAGTAGAATGTTCTTCTGAAGGAACTATTGTGCTACCAATAAGGATAGAACCTATGGAAAGGGATACATTGTGTCAAGTTTTAGATTTGAACCTCTCTTACAACATTCTTCTAGGGAGACCATGGATTCACAAGATGCAAGCAGTTCCTTCTACATATCATCAATGTGTGAAATTTCTTCATGAAGGAAAATAAATCACTATAATTGCAAATTCAAGTCAATATTGCAATAATTTGGAGCCAACACAAGATACAAGAGTTCCACATAACATATAATCAATATATCCTACCAAATAAATTCAAGAAAAGTTATGGGAAACTTTTGAAGAAAAGCTCAAATTAAATGATGAGGGAATGGGAAAGTATTCTTTGCAAAATTTTCTACTTTCCCTTAAGTCATATGGAAAGCCTACAGATATTCAATCAAAGACATTAGGAAAATAAAAACATATGTTTAAAGGAACTTTTGTTAGTGTTGGAACTCCTGCAGAGGAAAATGAAGACAAAGACATTCTTGGTTGGTTGTACAAGGATGAAGATAAAACTATAGAAATAGCCACTGAAATCAATATTCCGATAAAACAATATGGCAAAGGATATGAAATCATGCAAAAGACGGGATATGAAGGAAAAGGACCAATTGGTAAGCAACGTCAAGGTATTTTAGAACCTATTTGTCCGCACTCACAATCCACAGAAGATAAATCCTAGTTGGGATATCTAAAATTAAATCAAAAGCAACATAATCATCAACAACAAAAGTGGAGAAAGAAATCAGTTTCTAAAAAAGAAAATTGGTAAGAAAAGCTACATCAAGCGGCCGAAACAGTAACCAATAAACAAAAGAAGCAAGAAGAACATGAAAAGTAAGAGGAGATTATCATCCAAGGTGAAGAAAAATCTTGTAAACAAGTTCTGAAAATACAAACAAATGCAAAATCTAAACAAGATATTCCAGAAGCAATAAAAATAGAGATGGCAGAAATTAGATAACTTTTTGCACCATACAACATTCCTGTATGGTATAGTGGAGTAATCGTAGATCAGGATTCAGAGACAAATTCCAATGAGTATGAATGGGGTCCAGATGTCTTATCTACTACATAAAGTAAATAACACAATGAAGACCAAGAAGCTACCACAAAAGAAGACTTGTCTATTGCAAAACAAAAGATGAAATTAAAAAGAAGGCAAGAAAAACTCAGATCTAGAGAAAAGAGGCATATGTAAAAAGGAAAAGAGATGACAAAGACAAAGAAGTAATGGCACAAGAAGCACAAACAAAGATAAGATATGGCAGAACCATAGAAGAATTAAGATATAGTCAAGTTGGATTGACTATTAGTCCAGGAGAAGTTGAGTTTGAAAGGAGACAAAGTCTAGCAAAAGAATCCTCTTTATCATGTACACAAGTATATCAACTCCAAAATACAAATGAGGTCAATCAAGAAAGAACTTACAGTATTAAAGATGTGTGTATTGATATAATACATTCATTTAAGGGAAAAACATTAGTTGAAGAACCACTTGAGTGTGAACTACAAAATGCTAATATTGTTTTTGTTAAGACTAATTCAAAAACGCTTGAGAAAGACAATCCTCAAAAAAATTTAATTTATGACAGTACCTATTATACACCAAGCTATGATCATTATGTCATGAATGTTGAAACACCTAATGCTGACAGTGATTATGATTTACCCCTTTTTCATCCTGAATTAATTGATTGGGATAATTTAGATAACCCCAAATTGAATTTCTTTTCCAATGATCATGACTTAGCTATGTACCTTAACGCTGTTGAACCCATCCCACCTAAGATATCTTCCATTGCAGAATCAAGTGATGTTTCTCATAGTCAGGAAAATGCCAAACTTTCCAATCACAAAAATGGAATAAAACAAGAAAAGAGACCTATTGTTGAAAACCATTTCATGGCAACATTAGATCAATCAAAATAGAAAACAAAGTATGCATCTGATGGTGAAAACCTCCTTGAGGTGCTAGAAGATGGAAGGTTTGACATTCTTCCTGCATATTTTCAAGAGAGATCTGCTATCCTGATAGAACCAATAGAATAGTAAACATTGGTACATCAAAGGATCCTAAAATACTTCATTTTGTTGCCTCATTGTAAGAAAAAAGAGAGGAAAGAATACATGGAATTCTTTATGCAAAGACAAATAAATTTTGCTTGGTCTTATGCACATATGCTAGGACTTAATCCTGATCTTATCATGCATCATCTTAATGTGGATTTAAAAAAAAACCCGTTAAGTAGAAGCTAAGAAAGATGCAACCACACATTGCTCTTCTTGTAAAAACTGAGCTGAAGAAACTATTAGAAGTAGGTTTCATAAGACCAGATGCTTATTTAGAATGGGTTTCAAGTATTATACTAGTATCAAAGTTAGATAAGAGCATAAGGGTCTATATAGATTTCAAAGATCTAAATAAATCATGTCCAAAAGATGATTTCCCACTACCAACCATTGATATCATAGCGAACTTATTAGTAGGACATGAGATGTTTTCATTAATGGATGGCTTCTCAGGATATAATCAAATAAGAATCACACCTGAAGATCAAGCGAAGATAGCACTTATCAATGTAGGAGCGACTTATCAAAGGGCTATGACAACAATTTTCCATGATATGATGCACACATTTATGGAAGATTATGTCAATGACATACTTGCAAATTCTCATACAAGACAAGAGCATTTGAACATTTTAAGAAAGATTTTTGATAGGCTGGAAAGATATCAATTGAGATTAAATCCAAAGAAATGTGCATTTGGGGTAACCTCTGGAAATCTCCTTGGGTACATTATATCATCTCATGGCATTGAAGTAGATCCTAAAAAAGTCAAAGCTATCATGGAGATGGAGTCACCTAAGAACATAAGTCAATTGCGATCTTTACAAGGAAGATTGCAATCAATTAGGAGATTTGTTTCTCAGTTAGTGGATAAATGTTTTTCATTCACCCATCTTCTACATAAAAATGTTCCATTCAAATGGGATCTAAAATGTGAAGAATCTTTCATGCAAATAAAAGAATATCTTATGAGTCCTCTGGTACTGATATCACCAACCAAAGGGAAACCATTGTTACTCTATGTCTCTGCAACAAGTGTATCATTAGGTGCTCTCCTAGCTCAACATGATGATGAAGGAAAAGAAAGAGCCATTTATTATATCAGTAGAACACTTGTTGGCTATGAATTAAATTATTCCTCAATTGAATAGATATGTCTAGCAGTTATATTTGCAACTCTGAAGTTGTGACATTATATGTTGATTCATTTTGTGAAACTAATAGCAAAGATAGATCCTCTCAAATATTTGTTGAGCAAGTCAACATTGACAAGGAGACTAGCCAAATGGGTTATGATATTGAGTGAATTTGACATAGAATATGTTGACCGGAAAGCTATCAAGGGATAAGTCATCACTGATCAATTGGTTGATGCACCTTTACAAAATGACATGCCTTTGCACATCGAATTTCCTGATGCAGATATCTTAACAGTAAGTACAAACTTTTGGGAATTGTACTTTGATGGTTCTTATACACAATATGGATCAAGTGCGGGAATATTTTTTATCACACCTCAAGGACACACAATTCTGAAATCATATAGACTGCGATTTCCATGCACCAATAATACTGCAGAGTATGAAGCATTGGCTATAGGGCTTAAAATGGCCATTGAGTGGAATGCCAAAGAACTACATGTCTATGGTGATTCACATCTTATCACAAACCAAATAAATGATGAATATCAAACAAAGGATGATAAGCTTATGACATACAAATAGTTGGTGGAGGAATTTAAAGAACACTTTAAAGAAATATCATTCACCCAGATTCCAAGTAATGAGAACAAAGCAGCAGATGCAATGGCTACAATAGCATCTCTCTTGTAAAATAAGGAGAATCAACAACATTATGAATTTCTCGTGGAAGATATCTTAACCCCTACCATCCAATCCCAGCATACCTATCGAATTTTCCATATATTAGAAACTGGTCAATCCTTATATGGTAAAATTTATTAGTATTTAAAAGATCACATCCTTCCTCTTGAATTATCTCGTAATCAGAGAAGAAACTTTATCCATAAGTCCTCTCACTATACTATTATTGTTGATATCCTATATAGGCGTGGTCTAGATGGTACTTTGTTGAGATGTCTTGAAAATGATGAATTTGAGAGAGTTCTTAATGACATTCATGCGGGTATTTGTGGAACACACTTAAGTGGTTTAACATTGGCTAAGAGACTTATTCGTATGGGTTACTTTTGGCCTTCTATGGAGAGAGATTCATTCACATATGCTAGAAAATACAAACAATGTCAGATCCATGGGGATCTCATTCATGCACTAGCAGAAGAGTTATATCCTATGACAAGATCATGGTCATTTTCACAATGGGGCCTTGATTTGGTAGGAAAGATAAATCCCTCATCTTTTAGTGGACATAAGTTTATTCTGATTGCTATTGAATATTTTACTAAGTGGATTGAAGCAGTGCCTTTAACAACAATGACAGGAAAACAAATATCATCATTCATCTTGAATTATATAATCTGTCGCTATGGAGTTCCTATGACAATTATCACTAATAATGGAAGACCATTCAAAAATCAAGATGTGAAAGAGCTATGTGAATAGTTTCATATCCAACATAGGTTCTCTACTCCATATTATCCACAAGGTAATGGTCAAGTTGAGGCATCAAACAAAACTATCTTAAAAATCTTTAAGAAAATAGTTAATGAAGCTGGAAAAGATTGGCACAGTTAGCTAAATCCTGCTCTTTGGGCATACCGAAATAGTGTTTGCACTCCAATAGGGGAAACTCCATATTGTTTGGTCTATGGATAAAAAGCCATATTACCTATAGAAGTAGAGATACCTTCTCTATGAGTATCCGTGCATGGTCTTATACTAGAAGAAGAACAACGAGTCTCTCGACTCCAAGAACTAGAACTGATTCAATAACGTCGCCAAAATGCAACAGAACATTTGAAAGTATACCAACAAAGAATGGCAAGAAGCTATAACCACAAAGTCAAGCCACGTATTTTCCATATTAGAGATATAGTTCTAAGAGAAAATCCAAGAAATCAGCAAGACCAGAAAAAGAAGGGAAAATTTGAACCGAATTGGCTAGGACCTTTTGTCATAGTAGCAACATATGGATCAGGAGCATACAAGTTATCTACTATTAGGAATCCCACATATACTGAGAGGGGGGGGTGAATTAGTATCTGACCGGTATTTAATATTTCTTGAATTAAAACATGCAAAACATATTATAATAGTGTACCGGTATGCAAGAAATAATGCAATAAACAGAATTAAGAACATCCACATGAAAAGAACCCCATAACACAAGGTTTTAATGAGGAAACCCAGTGTGGGAAAAACCTTGGTGGGATTTGTGACCCACAATATTCACTCACTAGCCAATAAGAGAATATTACTTACAATAGGGGCCTGCACATGTAGGAAGGCCAACTGCCTAGAGCTCACTGCTCAATGGGAAGTCTCATTGACTTACAATGAGGATTATACAAATCCAATATCTTGTACTACTTTACAATAGCATCTATAATTCCTGATCTAGTACTAGTTGCTACTCCGCTTCTTACATAAACCCTTAGCCTATATTTTGCATAATAGGTTTGCCTAATATTTTTCCTCACTCCTTAGCAAATGTCTAAAATGATCTCTTTTATATATAAGAGTCATTTTACAATTTGCTAAGTCAACTTACAAAGTTTTTCAATAATAAACAAAATATAATATAACAAAATCCTATCGGCCTCTCTACCGGTATACTTCTTTTCTTTGTGCCAGTGCCGGTGTCTTGAGTGTCGGTGTAGAGTGTGATTTGCTGATGTTGGTATAATGCCTTTGCCGGTTCCATAGGATTGCAAGGTTTCCATCAATGACAAAACCTTCAATCACATACAATGTCTCATTGGAGTGTGCATATGCCAACAATCTCCCCCTTTGGCATTGATGGCAACACTCATGAGAAATTTAAAAAAAAATGTATCCAAAAATGTGAAGTCCAAAAATGTTACCAAAAATGTGTGTGCTCCCCCTGAGCATATGATTCCTGTGATATTGAATTTTCTCAGTTGAATTTTCTCATCCCACTACTCCCCCTTTGGCATAAATGACAAAGGTTGTCAAGATGTTAGTAGAGTTTGTAGTTTCAACCTTGTAACTGGGTGGTTACAATTTGAAAAAGATCTCCCAAACTCAAATTTATACTATCCATAAACTTCTTGCTATCCTTTATTGTTGTCTATGTTCTCTTCACTGTACCAGTGAGATGCTGCAAATGCTCTGCCAATGTTTTCTATCCCTGTATTAGTGCTTCAGATACTTCCTTCCATAGTGATGCTAGATAGTCCAATCTTGGACTTAGTTTTGATCTCAAATGTTTTTCCTTATTCACTATTCTTTCTCTCTCTCTTTCCAATTTAAGTAAATCTTCTTCAAAATTTGTTATCTTCTCCTCAAAAACTGATAGTGTATCAGGTGAGTTAACAAAATTATCTGCAAGTTTATTGATCTCATCTTGTACATTACTCATCTTTTTGTCTATATCTATAGTCAAAAAGTTTGTCTTACAGGTGACTTTGTATAGAGTTTTGTACTCTTTCAATAAATTACACAAATTCGGTAGAAGTGTGTCAAAATCTCTGTTACACTTCTTTATTTTCTCATCAAAGAATTTTTGTTTTTCAATTTCTACTTTATCTTTCAATGACTCTTCCTTTATTTTCTCAATGTTTTCTGTGATATATTTACACAATGTATCAAGTTGTCCTACAGAATCTTTATTGTCTATATTATAGTTAGGATAAATTACCTTCAAAATTGGTTTGGTATCATCTATTGCATTGTAAGCTTGTGAGCTGCAATCTGTTATCTTTTTGATTGAATCTAATAGTACCTCAGTCACATTAGTTGATTTGAAGCCTGATGATGAATGAACAATCTGAGTACCGATGGAAATAACCAAGCTTGTATTGACCTCTGGTAGGTCTGTTTGTGTCTGCATTTCTTTAAGCAATGGTTTTTCTATTTCTCCAGTTGCCGGTGGCATTATTTCCTTATGTTCCTGTTCCTATTGCTATTGTTCCTATTCTGGAGCCTTTTTCTCTGTTTGTTGCATTGTCTCAGTCTAAGTCTCTACCTTTTTCTCTTTGTCTTCTGTTAGTTTTTCCTATGTGTTTTCAGTTTGCTCAACTACTGGAGGCTCACTAGCCATGTCAGTCTTATCAGCTGTATCTTTGTCTACTACTATGTTGATCTTTTGAGTATCAACATCCATAGTATATAAGACTTCAGGATTAGAATTACAATCCTCTACATCCATATTCTCAGCTACCAGTTGATCTTTTGTAGCTATTGTTTTTACCAGTGGAGTAATCAAAGGAGGTGGGGGTAAGTTGTCTCTAACCTTGATACTAGGTGGTCCACCAATTTTACCTTTACCCTTGTCTCTATCTTTCTGATAAACTTTTATGGATTTAGGGTTCCTGTATTCTTCTTGTTTTTCTTTTTCAACTAAGAATATATCCCATCCATTTTTTGTTTCTTCAGTCACCTCATTAATTCTTCCAACCATTAAAGCAATGTGCTGGTGTGTAGTAGAAAATACTTACTGGTTAGCTTAAGCAATTAGGTCATCAATTTCTTTGGGTGAGTTTACCGGATAAACAACAAGTAGCTTTTCAATCTTTATTTTCTTGTCTAGTTCTATTACTACTTGTCTTCTTGCTTCCAGTCTCTTGAATAGTTCATCTGGAATTTCATTTACTACTTCCATCAAAAACTTCTTATACATATCCATATGCAATATAACACTATTTTCAACTTGTTCTTTTTCATCAGCTATTAAAGTGTCATATATTTTCTCTATATTTTTCAATTTACCTTCCTCTTTAATTTCATTCACCAGTATATCAAGATGGGCCAAGTCTTTGTTTGTCCTCTTCTTCTTTTTGGGTGTCAGTTTCTTCTTCTTTGGTGTAGCCTTTCTTACTCGAGATCTCACTTCTTGTTGTTTTTGTCTTGTCCTCATGGGTGAGGGTGTGGTTGCCGGTGAGGGATCTCTTTTCCTTACAACTCTTTTGAAAGTTGCAAGCATGTCACTCCCTGAAGAAGTACCTACTGGTGTTAGGTGAGTTTCAAGTTGTGGAACTGCTAAGTCATCCTCTGTTATACCAGTTGTCTTCAGCACATCTTCTTTGATGGCCTTTGCTTGTCTGGAACCTTTCCTTACAACTGCCTCAACCTTTTTCACTCTTTTCTTTGATTGTATTTGGCTTTCAATAGTTTCTGCACTACCAAATATTTCGATTACCCAAACTGTCCTAGGGATGACTGCTTCCATCAAGATTTCATCCTTCTTGATTACAAAGCATATTTCATCTTTGTATTTGTCGACAATCTTTTGTGATAACCTAATTCTTTTCTTCATTTTGGCCTTTAATGCTTGAAAGAAGTCATGAATATTGTTTTCCTTGTTTTCTCCCATGTTATTGAATAGTTCTGTTAATTGTTTACCTACCGGTATATCATAACCAAGTTCTTTGTAGCCTATGCCGGGAACCTGTTTTGTTATATGTAGCATCAGACATACTAACAGATTTCCAAACCTGAAAGTTCCTTTCTTGTCCTTCTTAATCTTTCCAAGGTTGTCAATTAATTCATCTTTTAACCACTCACATATATCAATCTTTGCATTTTCTATGACCATATCATAAGCACTCTTAATGCATAAACTTGAAACTGAATTGAGTCTATTTGCATGAGTAGCTTTATACCCTAATATCATGCTGATAAATCTCACATTAATGTATGTTACATCATTAACTCTTAGGGACCTTTTGTCAAATGTTGCACCAGTTAGGTTTGTAACTAGGTCATTAGATACCTTCTTGGTTTTACCTAGCCTTTTATCGGTGTTCGGTAACCCTGTGACAGCTTTCACAGCTTCCTTAATGATTTTGTGGACTGCATCTAACCAAAAAAATTCATCATGTACCCTGCTTAAGACTATCCTAACCACATCCTTGGGGAAATCAGGAATGCTAAGGATCTCTGTAAATCCTAGTGTTTCAATCATCTTGTGTTCATATTTTACATTGCTGGTTTTATCACATATCATAGTTTTAGACATGATTTTAATCTCTTCATCTCCTAGTTCCTGAATGTTGCAATGGATGTAAATTCTGGGGTCTTCAGCATAAACAACTCCCTTGGGAATTTGAGAAAAAGCACCTAAGGTATCATCTTTCTTTGCTACCTCGGGAACTAACTGGAATATGGGCCTAGGTATTTTTATCACTTCGATAATAGTAGGGTTTGCTATATATTCAATTGCAAAGGTGGATGCCATGATTAAATACCTTTTACTGCCTTTAGGATGGATGAATGCTTGGGGTGTTCTTGCCTCTTGCTTGAAATGCCTTAGCTTAGAATCTTCACACTCTTCATAGGTTTGAAATCTCAATGAAATGGAATGGAGCCAAAACCTCAATTTTATAGTGTCTTTTTGCCATCTACCACATTAAATGCATGTTGGTTAAGTATTCTCTTAACATTATTTTTTAGTAAAAAGTAATTTTCAACTTCTTATCTCTAACCGAGGAAATAATAGCACATGTGTCATTAGATTGCCAAACCCTCAAGGAAACTTTCTTCAATTAGATGAAGAACTTCCTCCTAGTGGAGCACTGCTCTATCCTTCCAGTGAAGCATCACTCTATCCTTCTGGTGAAGCATTGGTTTGTTCTACCGGTGGAGGAGTATTCCCAATATTTAGATCAGCTTTTCTAATCCAATGTTTTGAGAATTCTTGCTGAACCTCTTCAACTTTTTCTTTACCTTTCAAGATAGAACTTTTGTTGTCTATCGATGTTCCTTTACTTCTATAGAATTTTGCAATATGCCCAATCTTGTTACATGCATAACAAGTTACATTATTCTTCTGAATAGCTTTCCCATAACCTATGCCGGTTTGTGTTCTACATTGATTAGATAAATGTCCAAATCTTCCACAAACATAACATCTCACATTCATTCTGCAATTTTCAGAGTTGTCACCAACTTTGTTGCATTTAGAACATTTACCGGTGGGTGTGTTGATATTTTGATAATTTCTAGATCTACATTCATTTTCTCTATGACCATACTTATTACAGTTAAAGCATTTTCCATTGAATTTATAAGCATTAGGTTGTCTTACCGGTTTGCTATGATCCTGAGTATTTGCAATACCGGAGCTTTCACCAACTTCAAAGCCAATTCCAAAAGTGTCACCTTTAGGTTTTTGATTCTTCAGCAAGGTGCCAAGTTCCTCTAAGCTTTTCTTGAATTTTTCTTTATGTTGAATTGCAGTTTCTAGTTCTCTTTCTAAGACTTCTTTTTGTCTCATCAATTCATTTGAGTCATTCTGAGTATGCATCCTATCTTCAACATGTCATTTTCATAGCTAAGTCTTGTGTTCTCATTTGCTACATCACTTAGTCTTCTGGTCACTTCTTCTTCATTCTTCTTCCTATCCTCAATCTCTTTGCAAAATCTCATAGTCATATCCTGCATCTCATTCTTTGTTGTCATGTTCTCTTGTTTCAACTTGTTTATCATATCATTAAGTGATTCCTTTTCATCATTCTCATTTTGCAATTTTTCACAAAGTTCTCTTCTCTTATTTATTGCAACAGCAAAATTTTCTTGAAGTGCCTAATGATATCCTGAGTTGTCCTTAAATCATCTTCTAGTTTGATATTTTTCAATTTCTTTGCATCATAGTCTGTAAGAGCTCCTTCAAGTTGCTTCATTAGATTCTCCATCTTCACCGGTGTCAAGATTTTCCTTAAGTTATTAGGCTTCTGAAAATAGAGGACCAAGCTCTAATACCAATTGTTAGGAATCCCATAGATACTGAGAGGGGGGGGTGAATCAGTATTTGACTGGTATTTAATATTTCTTGAATTAAAACATGCAGAACATATTATAATAGTGTACCAGTATGCAAGAAATAATGCAATAATAGAATTAAGAACATCCACATGAAAAGCACACCATAACACAAGGTTTCAATGAGGAAACCTAGTGTGGGAAAAGCCTTGGTGGGATTTGTGACCCACAATATTCACTCACTAGCCAATAAGAGAATATTACTTACAATAGGGGCTTGCACATGTAGGAAGGTCAACTGCCTAGAGCTCACTGCTCAATGGGAAGTCTCACTGACTTACAATGAGGATTATACAAATCCAATATCTTGTGCTGCTTTACAATAGCATCTATAATGCCTGATCCAGTACTGGTTGCTGCTCTGTTTCTTACATAAACCCTTAGCCTATATTTCGCATAATAGGTCTGCCTAATATTTTTCCTCTCTCCTTACCAAATGTCTACAATGATCTCTTTTATATATAAGAGTCATTTTACAATTTGACAAGTCAGCTTACAAAGTTTTTCAATAATAAACAAAATATAATATAACAAAATCCTGTTGGCCTCTGTGCCGATATACTTCTTTTCTTTATGCCAGTGTCGATGTCTAGAGTGCCAGTGTAGAGTGTGATCTGCTGATGCCAGTATAATGCCTTTGTCGATGACATAGGATTGCAAGGTTGCCATCAATGACAAAACCTTCAATCACATGCAATGTCTCATTGGAGTGTGCATATGCCAACATCTACCCCTGAAGGTGATTGGTTTTATGAATCTATCAATTCTATCCATCTCAAGAAAATCTATGCTTGAGATATAAAGTGCTAAAAAATTAAACAAAAAGCATATAAAGTCCTAAAAAAAATCAATAAAAAGCATATAAAATCAAAAATAAAAACAAAAAAATAAAAAAAGTGTAATAAATTTAGATGGTGAAAACCTAGTAAACAGGCGCTATCTAAAAAGTGAGTTCCTCCATCTATGAGATCACTTTGCGTACCTATCTACTCCATCCTATCGCATCTATCACTTCCATCTATCCAACCTTATCCATTCCATCTTCTATCTTTTGCATCCATTTTCTCTAAACCATTTAGTAAGTAATATTCAGCTTACAAACAGTTATCAATCTTTGACATACTTGTCATAGTCACTGTCTTAGATTTTATCAAAATCAATCATATCTGCATTGTTATCCCACCATGGTTTGGATCTTGATCAATTCATACATCCATAATAAATTTTTGTTTCCATCGGGGGAAAAATCCTAATTCCTTTTGCTAAGGTGATCTTTTGAATCTTTGAAAATCCAAAACATTCAAAAAACTTAGAAAAACAAAAAACACCTAGGATTTTGAAACAGATGATGAGAAACAAAGAAACAAAAATCAAGGCATTTCATCAACAACTGAATCATGAAACTTAGAAAATGAAGAATCGATCAGCAAGTAATAAAGGATTATCAAAGATCATTCATTAAGATGATTATATTAGTTAATGACCATAAGAACATGTGAATGACATACAAGATTCAATGTTTCTATCTTGATTTTATTTTTAATCATGTACTCTATGCAACTCAAGGATGTCCATGACTAGAGAAGCTATGATGAGGCATGATTATTTTCTTTGATTGTTTTTTGTGGTTTATCTCTTACTACGGTATGCACTTGTCTAAGGATATGATCGACAAAAGATCAAGGAGAATGTTCCAAGTCACGCATGAAAGGAGATAATCCTTATTTGTTCTACAAGCAATACTCAGGCCAGCTTGATCCATTATATCAAGTTTCTTGTATTAACTTGCTATATCAAAATCCATGTAAGGAATACTCAGGTCATCTTGAATCATTATGTCAAGTTGCTTGTATTTTCTTACATTTTAAACCTCAATGATGAAATCAAGCACTGTTACAAGATAGCAATATGAAGAATGGTAGTACAATTTTTAGTTAGATAATTTCATTAGCTCATTATTCATCTGCATTATAAGCATTCATGGTCAGTTGCATTATAAGCATATCATTTCATTAACAGATCAACGGTCATAAATAAAGATTGAGTATACGTGGACAAACAAAAACAATTTGCATTTAATCATTATAGGTGCATTCTTTTTAGAAATATTTTAATCATCATTCATTTCATTTAGTTGCATTTTATCATTGTATTAGTTTGCATTCAATTAAGTGCATTTTTATTCATCATATAGTGTATCATCATTATTATTTACATTATCATTTCATAAAGATCATTTGGTTGCATCTTTGCACTTAGATTCATAATCATTATAAACATTACATGTAAAAATACAAAAACATTTCATATAGATCATTTGCATCATCATCAAAAGAAAATCAATCATTCATTTTCATTCCATATAAATCATTACATTTGCATCATTTAAGATAGTAATCATTTTCATTTGCATCCAAGATCATCAAAATAAAAACATATAATCATTGCATCCATATCATCATCACATAGAATAACATGCATAAAGAAACATCATCCATATAATCACTACATCCATATAATCAAGGCATATAGATCATCAAATAGAATAACATGCATAATAAAGATCATCATCATATAGAGTCCATGTCTACATATAAAACAATAAAAAGTCTAAGTATACAATGATATAAGATAAACAATACAAGTGCCTCCACATCAAGTCATGGTTTTCCTTTACCACTACCACCCGACTTTGTCCGTCTTTGTGGCTATGGGCGAGAAGATCCACTAGATGTTTGTCTCCCATGCTCACCACTCCTCTAAGGAGGTCCCATGACCCCACCACTGCTAGTGTCCGTCAACACGGTAGTATGATAACTACCTGCTCTCTGGCTCTCTGCAACTACCTCCTCATATCGGCATCACCAGTGGGATGTCTCCTTCCTAGCCCAAACTAATGCTCTAATAGTCTCAGCTGAGAGAGTACTTAATCCAACCTATTGAATGTGATCAAGAAGGCCCTGAGTATCCATTTGTCTCCTAACAGCTCTATCCCTCTTAGTCATAAGAGTCTACACCTATTCTCAAAGCTGATCAATCTGTACTCTAAGACTATCAATGGTATCCTACTCTAGCACATCATGCTCTAGTACATCATGCTCTGGCATATCATGCTCTAGTGCATCCTGCTCTGGCAAATCCTAATGTGGTGTATAACCCTAATCCCCTCCTCACCCCCAACCTATCCAAGTGCTGGAATCTTGGTCCAAGTAACTCTACAAACCCATTGTCTAATCAAGGGAACATGATCCTCAGGATCCTCATCATCTCCACCATGCATTGCAATAACCTTAGGGTCTGGCTGAATCTATCCAAAATCAATGCCTCTCTCACAACCCCCATCTAGTCCAGTCACCCTACCTCCTCTTGTCAATGGAAACCCTCTCGGTGATCTCATACCGACCCTGCCATGATCCCTCCCAATCCATCCAACATCCCTCCCACCCATAGGATGTGGTCTCCCTATCCTATCAACTAGTCCAAAATGGCCCTCCCTGGACTCTCAATCAATGTCCCCTCCATCCAGGTCTCCTACCACCACCACCTCCATCACCACCCTCATCTCCACCTCCCCTGGCCTCCCGAGCAGCTCTAAGTTCTCGTCTCCATCTCTGTCTCCTAAAAACTAGATCATCTGAATCATCATCCTCATCTCCTAAACTAGGAGGAGGATCTGTTGGATTAGTAATGCAACGAAATAGATGAGCTAGTATATACTGAGCATACTCTGCAGTAACTCCAAGATCAAGAATGTGTAATCTCATATCATAATCCACTCTCAGAGTAGCAACAAACTCTACATGAGCAATCTCAAATGATAATGAAGGTCCCCAATCTCGCCTATCTCTATACCGCCAAGAATATATCATCACACCAATAGGCATAGGCTGGATGATACCAAACTGTCTTAGAATGCGACTAATCAATTATTGCTCAATAATGTAAGGAGTTCAACCAATGAGATATCTACTCTGCATGATAAATGGTAATGTATGTACATCATTCATCCATGGCTCACAATCAACATATGGTCTCCAAGTAATGCTATCCAATGAATCAAGCACCCATCGCCAATACTTCATCTTACCCAGCTTATGCTGAGTAACGATACCTGGATAAAAGTATACTTATGGTTGCCTCTCTCCACAAACTTTGTGATGGATAAGCTGAGTAATAGAAATGTGCTCCCAGCACTAGATCTGCAATCAAGTGCATCCTATAGACAAACTCACACTCTCATCATACACCACCTGATCAAGATCATGATATAAATGTGCCAACATACAAACACCCTAAGCATATCGAGTATGATGCTGCATCATACTCAGGAGAATCTCACCCCATCCAACTAAAAATCCTCCCAATCGCCTATCAGGACATATAAATCCTCTAATCATACCAGCAAGAATAACAGGAAGAGCCTCATAATACATCACCATATCCACCCATCGGATCTCTGTTCTACCAATGCTAGCATCAACAAACATGACTCTGCAAGCCTCTGTACCAACACGATCTTGAAAATCATACTGCACTAGCGCACTAGTCACTGGGATGTGTAGAATCCTATAGACATCCTCAAGAGTCACACTAATCTCACCCTTAGGTAGGTGGAAAGTGTTATACTCGTTGTGCCATCTCTTGGCTAATGCCATCAACAATCCTCTATTATGCATAATCTTAGGCATATACAACAAATGGCATAAACCACAGGCATCTATATGTCTAACCTCTGCTTGTGTCAACTCTGGCACTAAATGATGCATTGCAGGTAATTTCTCCCGACACTGGAGAACATCAAGTTTCTCCTATTTATCAATAGAAATCAATCATCATCTATCTATCAAATCAAAATGAAGTAATCTATATTATCTATCTATCAAATCAAACTGAAGCAATCTATGCTATCTATCTATCAAATCAAATTGAAGCAATCTATGCTATCTATCTATCAAATCAAATTGTAGCAACTTACGCTATCAAATCATTTTAAAACCTATCAATCATGGTTTTCTATCAATCATTGAGTTCACTCAAAACTCTGCTAAGCTCTTACATCAGAGACTAAATTGGTTTCTTAGAACTACTCACACAATCAAGCTAATCAAGCAATCAATCAAGCAATCAAGCTAATCGAGCAATCTATCGAGCAATCAAGCCAATCACGCAATCAATCTATCTATCTATCCAACAAATCACTCAAACAAGTCCCTATTTCATCATCAATGCGTATTAAACATGTTAAATATAATCATCAAAATGATTTTTATCCTTTGCACTTATCAAAAACATCAAATTTGAGCAAATGCGCTAAATCTAAAGGCATTTGCGCTAAACTAGTGCATATGCACTATCCTTTTGAACAAATGCACTAAATCTACAAGCATATGCGCAAACCCATGCAAAAGCGCTACCTTAACAAGCACAAGTGCTACCTTAACAAGCACAAGCGCTAACAAACGAAACATTTGTGTTATTCTATGCATAAGCACTAACATCTTTAACATATGTGCTAACAAAAAGAACATTTGCACTAAAACATGCAAATGTGCTAATCCTAATTGCATATGCGCTAAAACAAATTGCAAAAGCACTAACCTAACACCAACAAAATCGCAAAAAAAATCTGAAAATTCAAAAATGTGCTAAAAACATGAAAAGTTGCACAAAAACTTGAAAACAAAGCTTAGGATAAGATACATACCGGATGCCCATACTCGGTAGGTCGCTGATAACACCGAACATGCTCAAAACGATGGTTCTCCATGGGAATCACCATTTTACCACCTCGGCAAGAATATTGCCTCCACAAGCTGATAAGGATAACAATGAAATTAAAATTAGCCTTGGTTAATTTTATATTTACTATTTGAAGAGTAATTAATTTCAATGGGGGGGTTCACCCCATAGCGCAGCGGTACAGCTGCAAGCCTCCCATAGGGGAGGTCATGAGTTCGAAGCTCAGGACTTCACCCCTCTCCACTCTCGCCGGCCCTCGCCCTACTAACTACCCCCACTGGCCCCCGTCAGTCCATTGACTTGACCAGAGAGGTTATTTGCTATTGGTGCACACCAAGGAGGGACTGAATGATAAATTTGGAGCATGCTCTTGGTCCCCCTGATGCTGGTTGGTCAAATATTCTCCGTTTGTTGGTTAGGAAATTGACAGCTGTGCTCTCAAGATGTGTAGATTCTTCAAAGGGATGCCTTGACCATCGATTTGGAGATGAGGTCCTCCTTGTGATCTCACTGGTTCATAGCTCCAGTCAAAAGTGCTTGGTCAAAAAAAATAATAATAATAATTTCAATGTGGCAATTTAATTTGATTTTTTTTGTTTTGTTTTTTTTCACAAATGAATTTAATTGACCATAAGTTTATCAAATTATCATGAGATTAGTCATTCAAACTAGAATTTTTGATAATTTCATGATCAATATCCTGAGGGGGCACACAATCAGGATTTTCAATCTCTATCAAACACATTATCAAGACTTGATTTAATCTTTGAAACAATGTTGTCTCGACATCATTTCAAAGAGGAGAAAAATGTATACACATAAAAATTAGTTCTGAGCAATTAAATAAATATTTAATATTTATTTAATAATTATTCTTCTATTAAATAGTTAATTTGAAAAGATTAATTTATTTAATTCATTTTTCATATCGTTCTATTAATTAATATTTTATTAATTAATTCATTTATCCTATTCCTCTAGTTAACTAATATTTAATTATCTCCTCCAAACAATTTAATATCTAATATTTAATGGTTATTGTCCTATCCTATAGTCTCAAATATTAAATAATTCTCAAAATTATTTAATCTCTTTTCCAACTCACCCTCCATTTCCACTTCATCTTCCTTTTCCAACTCATCCATCATGTGGCTAAGGAAATTAATATTTCTTAAATATTAATTTATCATTTATCTTCAACTACCAAAAATTAATGAAAATTGTGTATGTACACATATTTCATAACCATTTCCTATATTCTCTCCAAAACCCCCTACATCTTAGGAAGGAATTGAGTCCACTTGTCCTCTCATGCCTAAATTTCCTCCAACCATCCCTAGATTCCCTCAATCAGCAACCCAGTCAAGGTGAGATGAGTGACACTTATCTTCTCCTTCCCCATTTCTCTCAACCTTCACCTTTGCTCATAGCCATTCAAATCTATAGATCTGATCAAGACCGTTGATCTAAGCCACATCATCTAATCCTCTTAAGGTCTATAAAATCAAGAGCTTTAGTTGAGAGAGAGTTAGTCCGCAAATTAATCGTATGCATCCATGAGTTTTTGAAGTAAATAGCAAATAGCAATAACAATTATCATATAGCATAATCATGTAGTATTTGCATATCATAGTATCAGTTAACTACAAGTTATCAGTCCATTCTTCATATGCCATCTTGGAACCCATCAGTGCATTGTTTGAGAGCACACCATCTGGAGCGAAGAATAGTGGAGTTAGGACACAATGAGACATAAGCCATGAAGGTAATATTAGTATTTTATTTCATATGTACTTCATGTAGTTTTATTGGTTGAATTTAGATTTCCTGTAGTATTTCCATTTGTATTTTGTGAAACTAACTTATTGCAGGTAGCATTCTGAGGATGAAATTCAAGTCGACACACTTTCTATTTCTATAAACACTAGCAGAATCTACTGTTGGTTCATCATCAGAATCAGTAATTCCTTCCTCATCGGCAATATATCATGATTTGTCTCTATTTCTCTTGTACTTATATTCATTCTAATAATCAAGATTAGGCTTAAAAGATATTCTATCTCTTTCCTCAAATCTTGGATTCCTTTCAAGACATCTAGATGCAAAATGACTTATCTTATTACATGCAAAACATTTAAAAGGTGATTTTCCTTCATACTTACTTCTTGTTGGTCCTTTAGGTACTCCTGTAGAAAATAAGGCTTCAAGTTGCTCAAATTATTCATCTTCTCTCTTCATATCATCCAATTCCTTTGCATATAAAGCTTTCCAATATTGCTTACCAGTTGCCGATGCAAATGCATGAAAAGAAGGTTCAGTCGTCACAACTCTAGAAGGTCCAAATTCTTCAAGCTCAAAAGAAGATAATTTCCCAACCAAGGTATCTCTGTTGACATATGTATTAGCTATTTTTCTCAACTCATTGATAGCAATAGCCTTCATCTTGTAAGTTAGTGGTAGGGCTCTCAATACTTTAGAAACAATTTCATCTTCACTCAGAGTTCCACCACAACATTGAATTCCGATAACAATCTCATTTACCCTTTCCATGAATGCAGTAATCCTTTCATCTTCTTCCATCTTTAGGTTTTCATATCTCACTCTGTAACCATCAAGTTTAGAAATCTTCACTGTAACGTCACCTTCATTAAGAGTCTTCAACTTATCCCATATAGCCTTTCCAGATGAATTTTTAGTCAATCCAATTATTTGCTAATCAGAAAGTGCACACAAGATGGCTTCTCTTGCTCTACAATTATTCTCAAGCTCCTTATCTAGGTTTGGTAGAGGAGATTGTCAGATGTTGGATTATGAGGTGTAACACCATTTTGTGTGATCTCCCAAATCTCCTTTCCAAGACATCTCAGACGAGTCTCCATCTAAATCTTCCATACTGTGTTATTTGTTCCATCAAGCCTAGGGATATCTCTCTATAAGATAGCTCTAGATGAACTGGATGAACTTGAACTGTTAGTCGCCATAGGATCTTCCTCAAGTGATTAAGCTTTCTGTAGAGAGGACCAAAGCTCTGATACCAATTGTTAGACAGTTCAAATAACTGGAAGACAACTGAGAGGGGGGTGAATCAGTTGTCATAGATTACCTGAACATTTAGCAATTAAAAATTTAATACTGGAACCCAAAACATTAATACTAGAATACTTAAGCCAAATATTGGAATAGCAGTTAAAGCAATTAAGCATAAACAATAATCATAAAATAAATAACATCCACATGACACCAAGATTTATACATGGAAAACCCGGTAAAGGGAAAAACCATGGTGGGAAGCCTACCCACTGTCAGATAATACTTTTGCAATAAGTATATGATTACAATTGAGGGGCCTGCACTTCCAGGAAGTCCAATAACCTAGAGCACATTGTTCATCACAAAAGGAGCCTCATTGACTACATAAAAATCTAGACAACAATCTAGAAGAATGAATGAACTACAATGATAGCTTCTCCTATGCCTGAGTACAGTTCTGATTAAGCTCAATACTAGAGGAATAAATCCTCTAACATAAACCCAACTTGATCTCCAATGATTGACCAAATCCTCTGCCTGAATGATTATTAAATTATTCACACAGACAATCTCATAAACTCATAAACCCATAACCCATATGTGATCTACAATGAGATCTTACATCTATATATACAAACCCTCTACCATAAATAATTAGGTTGGCCACTAGATAATAAACCAATTACATAATTACAGAACATGTCAGTCTTAGACCAAACAAATAATATCCAACACATAAGACATCTCGAAAACACATCAAGAGAAACAATCCACACATTATATTAAGTCAGAGCATAACCTAGATATACCGAGACCCAATTTAGGTCCACACATGGTAAAGCAATGATCCCAATCAGCCAAGCCTCGAACACAATCACCATCAGCATCCTAAAACATCACTACAAGCTACACCAACACCACTTATGCATATCACCAAAGATCTTCAACAATACTTTGTCGGTGAAACCCTTGCCGGAACAACAAACCAAGTTTCCCAGCATACAGGAAAGCATTCGATCACCAAATCAAAACCAAGTGACTGATCATGAATCATAGTAGCATGAGTAAGACAATTCCATAAGCCAAACATACTAGAGCATACCAGATCATCATAATCTAATCCAACCAGAAAACAAACAACCTAACGGGATCAAAAGGATATCGATAAAGTAACCAAAACTACTAGTGTTGACATCAATGACAAAACATCAATGCAACACATAATCAATTCCACCAAATTGCCAACAAAGACAATGGAGGACAATGCAAATACAACCGAAGACAACACTTATACATAATTAGTGCATTTAGATAAATACATACAGAAAAGCACATAACTTACGACAAAGATTAAAAATCAAAATTTAAACAGAAAGCTTCGAAAAATATATGCATAGAGTCACCCAGAACAATAGATTAAATGGACACAAATGGAATAAATAATAAACATTTGTAAACCAATATTTAATAAAAACTTCTTTCGTGACATAATACTCAAAAAACACTAGAAGAACAAATACAGACTCTCAACAACCCAAAATACACTCGCCAAACCTTCATACTGAAAATGAAGATAAAAATTCACCCTCAAACAAAACAAATCGAATCAAGGAAGAAAGACCACAGAGAATGAGCATTCTCAGAGCTACGAATGACATTTATAGACAACCCATAAATATAAATATTTTCCCACAAACTATAGAGTAAAAGTTTATAATAAATTTATGCATTTACATATTTCCTCCCAAACTATACAAACTATAAATTTATTTTCCCCAAGCTCACACATACAATCTGCAGACACGGTGCATACAAGAAATGGTAAATCAAATACAAAAAGGAGAAAACATCACCAACTTGCAACCCATGTGATGGGAAGAAGCTGAAGAAGAGCTTCCCAAATCTAAAATCCAAATCAACAAGCTCCAACAACAATCCAAGCCAAAACCAAAGGAAAATCTTGCAGAGAAAATTTTACAGAGAAGAAGCCAACACAAAACCCATCACGAGAATGAAAATAAAAAGCCAAAAAATAACTAAAACCCTAGCCTCTACATGGACCAATATGAATATTCGATTCTATAATGTATTTTACCAACCCCAGCATATAATATAGTTTTAGCTCCCTTTTCAAATTCAACCAATGAGAGAAGAAGGTAGGTAAGATAAATATAGATCATGTTTTTACAATTAGGCGAGAATATTTATTATTTTATTTTAAAGTGTGTTTATACATCCCACTAAACATAAAAGTCAAACTAATAAATAAAACATGAGCCACAATTAAATAAATCAAATTGGGGAATTAAATTAAATAAACCAAAGGCTCATAAATGAATTAAATAACGAGATAAATATTAAATACCAAATAAATATTAAACCATAGATGATTAAATAAATAAATAAACAAACAATTAAATACCAATAAAGGTCAAATCACAAATATCAAATATAAAACCACAACATAAGCTAAACGATAAATAATAAATAAATATTAAATCATCATTAAAACAAATAAACATTAAGTATCAAGTAATTAAATACACAAAAAGGCCAATAATCTAATAAATTAAATTAAACATTAGATAATCAAATAATCAAATCACTATTGATCAAAATAATTAAAATAAACATTATTAACTATTTAATCTCGCATTGATAATCAAATAATTAGACTCAACATTAATACACACATCATCTCACATAATAGAATTAACCAACCAATACTAACATACAACACAGAAGAAACCAAGCTTACTAACTAACATGGCGACTTATGCCAAGACGTTGATGAGTCACAGTGAACAACTTAGACCTATAAGAGTATGTGAGGGGAACTTGTGTCAACTCCAAACCACATGCCATTGGGATTTAAAGACATGCTCAGACCTGTGGAGCCAGGTGGAGTTGGTATTTGGTACCTGCAAAACCTGCATCCACAAAGCAATGATACGACATATACATATACATATATATTATAACAGACAAGGGTTAGAGAATCACAACTCCACATCCTGCTCACAATGAGTGATGTGACATCATCTCTATCCCGAAGATAGTCATACAACAATCAAACACACCATAAGATCAACTCATCATAGGTAATTATAAAATTTGGTCAGTACATCAAAATGTCATCAAGTTCACGATTAGTATAATTCATGAATATAATAAGGTATGTAAAATCGATCAAGCATATCAACACATATAAGATCTATCAACACCTATTTTCATCAAATCACATGATTAATAGAGATAGTACCATCATCCATATAAACCAAAATATCATATATCCACATAAGTCATCATAATATCATATTATCCATTAATGCCTAACATCATAATGAGTATCTGCAATGTAAATAGAGTTTCAATCATAATCTAAAACATCATAAAATAGCATCTACGATATGAATAGATTCATAAGAAATCATCAAAGTATCATCAATATGTCTAAATAAGTGTTATCGATGCATAGATCAAAAGATAAGCTGAGGAGGGACACTACGTCCTCCCTCCCTTGCCCTAGGATTACTACTGGAAGCTTGAAACAAATAGGGTAACTCATTCTCTCTCAAGTCGCATCCTCACACAAAAGCCAAAGAATCCTCAATTAGGTCCTATTAGACCCTCTCCTGCTCCATGGTGCAGGAGCACCTAGGACTTAGATTGTTTAGTTTTTCAATTTTGGCTTGTAGTAACCCTAGCCAAGTCAGTGGTGAATAAGGACTCTAGGAAGGTCCAAGAGTTAGATTTTTGAGTCAATGTAGGCCTAGGTTGTGTTCATACTTCTTAGGTTTGCATTTTTGTGTAAATAGTGAGTTTGAGTAGCCAATTGACCTTTTTGATGGTCAAAAGTGTCAAAAATTGGTATAGGCATTAGGGAGGGTTAAGTTAGTCTTAGGGAAGTCTTAAAAGTCATTTATGATGACTTGGAATAGGTCTTATAGGTTGGAAAGACCAAAAGTGCCAAATTGCAAAATTGCAAAAAAGTTGTCATGACAACTTTTGAAAGTTGTCATGATAACTTTTGAAAGTTGTCATGATAACTTTTGTCCTAAAATGGTTAGCGATGGAGTTAGGGATTTCTCAATGCCCTAGGATGACTCCACATGTGGGAAAGCTATAATAACCCTCTCTTTCATGGTTACCAAGGTTGGTGAATGTGTTTTGCAAGCTTAACAATCTGAAACTATTCATTTTCATACTAGTTGGCAGCGTTATGGCTTGTTTTTACTCATTTTGTAATTAAAGATGGATTGAATCCATTGATCCAGAAATGGATTGAATTTCTCTTGCATGTTATTGTGTTTTTTGTTCAATTTAGAGATTTGTAGTTACTGTTCATTAGTGTTTTCTTGCCTTAGTTTGCAAGCAGCCAGTTTTGGCTTGTATATAGTAGTTTCCTTGTGAATATGGTTGCCCCATGAGTTCCACACATGATTCCATCATGAATTATTGGGACATGATGGGAAACCCTCTATATAGTGTACATATGTAGGTGCAAGTTCTGGAGAAGAGCTTTGATATGACTATCACCTTATTCTAGGCGAGTCCAGGAGCAACCCAGCTAGAGGAAATAAGGTGAAAATGAAGTGCCAAGTCCAGGGGTGGATTTCAAATCACTTTCTAAGTTTTTGAAGGGGTCCAATGAGTTGGGAAAGAGTTTCCAATGCAAGGAGGAGCCTTGAAGAGGTCATTTAATGCACAAACCCCAACTTGACCTGTCATTACCATCTAGAAGGCCTACAAACCCTCTAAAACCCTCATTTTGGGGTTAGCACATTGAATGGTGGAACAAGAAGCTAAAACCACAAAATTATATTGAGGTTAGATGAACCATTGAATGAAAACCAATATTTTTGGGGGGTTTTTTGGACCATTTTCACTCAAGCCCTAAAATACCGGTTTTAGGAGGCCTAATTGGGTTAATTCCTTGTAGCCCTTTTCTAGGCAAGAATTTAAAATTGGTAAGAAACCTATTGATGGAAAACCTCAAATGGACCCTAAATGCATCCAAAACATGAATGAAGAATAAATACCTAAAATAGAGTGATAAGTACTTGAAGCAAACAACTTAGAGAGATAAAGAATAAATCCCTAAAATAGAGTGAGAAGTACTTGAAGGTCTAGAGAGAAACTAGGCCTGGTGAGTTTGTGCAATTGAGCAACACCAGCTAGGTGAATTGTTGAGAAAACTAGGTAAACCTTATCAAATTGGTATTAGAGCCTATAAGATTTGGGCTAGGTGAGTAGATGTCCTCAGTGGAATCTATAGGAGACACTAGCATGGTGACCAATGCAGAGTTGGAAAAGAAAGTGGATGATCAGGAGGAAGAGAATAGACTCCTGAAGGAGAAGTTGCTCGAATTAGAGAGTAAGCTTAGAGAGGTAGAAATCAAGGCAAATGAAGTGTTGGTAAAAGTATAAGGAGAAAAAGGGAAGGGTAAAGAATGATGAATACTAAGAGGGGGGGGTGAATTAGTATACCAAAAAATAGTGTACTTAAACAATTTAATAGTCTAGCAGTAAACTAGTAAAATAGTTTAGCAAACAAACTGGTTAACACACATGCAAACCAAATAGAAAATAATGCATTCACCCATAGAAGCACAATCACCATAACACAAGAGATTTTGACATGGAAACCCAAATGGGAAAAACCACGGTGAGATGAAACTCACAAGTAACTATCAGTAGAATAGTAACTAGATCGGTTAAGGCCAGACCGGTTAAGGTCATACAATGTTCTTTACTAGAATAGATCCTATTAGGAATCTCAATATTTGTTAGGAGATTAGTCTGATTAAAGAATACCTTGTGAGAGGATTTTAGATCCACAGATGTGAACCACCTTGTTCGAGGATTTACAAAGGCATTTTTGGGCCTACCCAGTTAAGGGTTTATAACTTGTGAAAGATATGAGTAATCAACAAGTGAATGATCTAGCAAATGGCACAGTTTGCTTGATTAGATCCATTGTAGCTCATAGCTAATTCTTTTCAGAATTACTTTAGTCTTCAATAACTCCTCACTCTATTACAGCTCACAAACTTGATCGTCTGAGTTAAGATCGCACATTGAAAAAGTTTTTCAACCACTACAAAACCTAACTTCAATATTCGCACACACTCTTTCATTTAAAAAACCCTAGACATGATGTCCTTAAAAGGAATCTAATTTCATGTCGGTCCAATAGGATTTCATTACAAGTTCCTAGGTTCATTGTATCTAGACACATTTTTATAACATGACACAAAATCACCGTCAAAGTGTTGATGGATGGTAACTCATCACAGAGTATTACCGGTTTGTCCAACTTTCCAGTTACAGGTTGGTAACTCAGAGTAATACCGGTTCAAATAGATTTCTGGTAGACAAAACTTGAAGACTAGGAAAAAGATAATTGTTGCTTCCTGCTCCTTTTCTCCGCTCTACTTGAGATCCTTACACCACTTGATCTCTCTATGCCACTTGGGTCTTTCTACCGCTTGAGATCTGTAAACACTTTCTGCATAACATTGATAGTCTAAAGAATACAACATGATACTAGTTTGGAACAATTACCAATTGAGCATAACTCATACATTTTCACAAAGTGATCTCATAGCAAGTGTGTGACCTATTGGCATTTTTTATGTTTATGTTGTGATTGTCATTGATTGACACACACTTGCATTGAGATCCCCTTTATATGTATGAGCTAGAGTTCAACCGGTATCTGTTCCAACCGGTATGTTGTATTCTAGTCTTTAGACTATTGGTGATTTTGTAGAATGTGTTTCCCGGTCTGAAGCTACATATCAATCCCAAGCAGTTCGTAGATCTCAAGCGGTACAAGGGAGCAAAGCAGAAAAACACATTCTTAAAAGTCTTCATTTTTGTCAAACCGACAACCGGTATTTTGTATGAACTGGTAATACTCTGAGATGAGTTACCAACTGGCATTTTGTGATGAGTTACCAATCCACCAATTGTTTGACGGTACTGACACACTGATGGTGCTTTTTGTGTCATGTTACTGAGTATTTCTAGATTCATTGAACATAGGAAATTGTAATGTAATCCTATTGGACCGACATGAAATCAGATTCCTTTAAAAGAACATCATGTCTAGGGTTTTTGAGAAGTTGTAAAAAAAGGGTTTATGTTATGCTAGGGTTTAAGGTGGTTGATGAGTTGTTGTAAGAGAGATCTTATCTGAGAAGATTAAGTTGTAACTGAGTGAGAGACAAAGAAGATTGAAGTAATGCTAGAATGCATTAGCTATGAGCTATATTGGATCTAACCAAGCAGTCTATGCTATTAGATAGATCAAACACTTGTTGATTACTCACATCTTTGACAAGTTTATAGCCCTTAACTAGGTAGGCCCAAAAGCCTTTTGTAAAATCCTCTAAAAAGGTGGTTCACCTTTGTGAATCTAAAATCCTCTAGCAAGGTAGTCTTTAATCGAACTTATCTCCTAATAGAGATTGAGATTCCTAACAAGATCTGTTCTAGTGAAGAACATTGTAAGACCTTAACCAGTCTGACCTTAACCGATCTGGTTTCTATTTTGTCGATAGTGACTTGTGAGATCCATCTCACTGTGGTTTTTCCCATTTGGGTTTCCACGTCAAATATCTTATGTTATGGGTGTATTGCTTTTGTGGGTGAATGCTTTATTTGCATTCTAGTTTGCATGTGTGATAACTGATTTGTCTGTTAAACTGTTTTACCGGTTTATCTTTAGATTGTTTAAGTGTTTTAGTGCAGTGATTTTTGGCATACTAATTCACACCCCCCCCTCTTAGTATTCATCAATTGGTATCAGAGCCTACCTTTATATAAGTCTAACCACTTAGAAAGAGATATGGGGGAATACACCTTGAGGGAACTTACTCAATGGCTCACTCAATTTAAGCAAGCCTATGATGATCTTATGGTCAAATACAAGGCATCTCAAGCAAAAAGGAGAGAACATGCAGAAAAGCTGATGGAGCTATCTGAAAATAGTTCTGCAGACGAAATAGATATGGAAGCCATGATATCAGAAGTAAATAAGTTGAATGAATCAAACTCCAACCTGAGAAAGGAGTTGGAAGGACTGACTATCCAGGTTAGTTAAGAGCTTGAGAACTGGAGGAAAGCTAAAGATCTGGTGAAGGACAAAGATCATGAGATCTCCAAGTTGAAACAAGAGATTAGTGCACTGACTGCTCACCTTCATGAGAGTAGAATGGAAAAAGGAGTACAAGATGAACTAAACATAGCCATCTCTGAAAATGCAAGCCTAATAGAGACAAATAATGCTATTTCCAAGAACTCTCTGAGTCAAAGGAAATACTTGCTAAGTTTAGCAAAAGTACTGTCAAGCTAGAGCAAAAGATTGAGTCATGTAGACCAGTAAAGAATACCAATGGACTTGGTTTCTCTGGATATGAGGAAGGAGAATCCTTAGGAACAAATGTTGAAGCATCAAAGAAGCAACCGACATTCAAAGGAAAAGGTAAGCAAAAATTCAAACCTGTTTGCTTTAACTGTCTTAAAGGACACACTGCCAATGTATGTAGGAGCAAAGCCTACAATAATTTTTCTTACTTTATTAACAATATACCTAGATCCAATAAGTTCAACAGTCATTGTTATGCATGCAACAAGTTTGGGCATAGAGCATTTGAATGTAGGTCTGTGATGAATAACACTGGAAGATATCCTCAAAGGACCCAAGGAGTTGGTCCTGAACCTTTTTTGAACCGGAACCACAACCAGTGGCCATCAAGCGGCAACTAGACGGAAAGAAAATTGTATGATCTATCATGGTCATGGTCACACTGCTGCAACATGTAGAAGGAAGAATGGAAACATGAACAATGGACCTTGGAGAGCACCGGGATTGGTATGCTACCATTGCAACAAATCAAGTCACATTGCAAGATTCTACAGAAGCAAAAATAGTATATCTGATGATATACTGGTCACTCAAGAAGGAGAAATTGATGTTAAAATAGTTCAAGTGGACATGAACAAAATCTGGAGGAAGAAACCAACAATGTTGGAAGAGGAACCGGTTTCTGCACCTAGTGTGGAAATATTGGAACCAACAAACTAAGCTTCAAAAGGCTTAGGGGGAGCAAAACTGGTGAAATGTTTTGGAACCCCCGGTTTACACTGGTAAAGGACCTTAACCGGTATGTGATACCTGTCGCTTGGCAGAAGATCAAAAATGGTAAAAAGGCAAATTAGGGTTTACGGCCTAATAGAGGAGCATTAATGGTGGTAGGTGAGAGACATGTATAAAAGCATTTTTCAAATCATTTCTCACTATCTCTTTTCGAGCAAAGAAAAGTTTTTCAGAGAGCAGAGTGAAGAAAAGGCAATTTGAGCTAAGATTTCAAGAAATTGACAAATCTTGAAGGAAATTCAAATTCAGTTTGTAAACGATCAAGTGGAGAACACACAGAGGTGATTCAGCAACCGATGGAGTGTGGAGTGAAGGAGAATCAGAAAGCCCTAAATTCACGTTTTAAAGGTATTCCTCAATTTCTTAAAATATTCTACAATGGCTTCCACATCTCATACCAGTTCTAGTACATCCATTGAGTCTGAAAGTTTCATTCAAAGGAAGTCAAAGTATAATGCCCTATCACAAGTTCTGGCTAGAGTGATAGTGGAATAGGGAATTTTTGACTATATTGATTGCAAGATTAAAGACCTAGGGTCTCTAGCCATCCACTCTCAACTAGGTCTATTTTGTGGAAAGGATAAGAAAATCAAACCGGAATATAGTATCATAGAGAAGAAGAAACTCCATAATGCAATATACTTTCTGGAAGACTTTACAAAGGATCATATTAGGATCATTTTGAGCAGAGTCCATGGTGACAAGATGTACTTGGAGAGGACACATGATATTACACCGCAGGCAATTCATGCAATCATTGGTTTCTGCAACACAAGGGAAGTGCCAGCCCTATGGACAATAAGAAAAATGGAAATGTCAAAGCTCACTAGTTTAGTGAGCGATTCACGAGGCATGATAGTCAACTCCATCAAGGATGATCTTGTTAAGTATGCCTGCATGGTGATAGGCTACCGAACATTCTCTACTAGTAGAATTAACTCTATATCTGCTGCAGTAGTAAATGTTGCTTACAGGATGATTAAAGAGGATCCATCATTTGATCTGTGCACTATTATGTAGAGGAAACTCCTATCTAATCTAAAGTCGATCAAATAGGATAATGCACTGAGATTCAAGTTTGAACAACTATTGGTTGGGTTGTTCTTCTATTTCCAAGGCTACTTTCCTGGAGTAGGAGATGTCCAGTGGTCTCCTGACCAACTAGTAATCAAGTAGATCAAGGAAAGCATTCAAGCAATCAGAACCAGTTACGCTGATGTGTTGAACAAGTACTTTGATGAGTTTAGACAAAAGATGAGCCAAAGCATGAGGATCTCAGGTGATATCATCAAGAAATATGAAGATGACATCTGTTTCACCATCCAGGTGGACAAATGCTTAATGGAGGTTGTTGAGCCTATAATGGAAAAAGTGGATCCAATGGGCTATGAGGTGATGTACGATATGCTGGAAGGGTATGCCTCAACCCTTATTGCCTCACCTCTTGATCCTAAGGAAAAGAGGACCAGAACCTATCTGAAAAGGATTGTACTGGTTGAGGAACCCTCTATTAAGAAACAAAAAGAACTGGCAGTAAAGAAAGAAAAGGCAGTGCCTGCAGCATCGGCACCGACTGTAACTCCAAGAGTGACCAAGCAGTCACCTACAAAGAGGAAACTAGAAGTGGCACAGGTGCAAAAGTCTTTGAAAGAAAAAGGAAGACTAAGTCAAATGAACCGGACTCTGAAGAGACTGAGTCTGAGGAGATGCCAAAGAAGGCTAGACAAATGAAGAAGATGAAGAAGAATGAACTAGCAATGTCTGCACTGGTAAATATTGATATCTCCTCATATAAACTTTTGACACATTGTCAAAGAACAATAAAGAATATTAGGAGAAAATTACTTCATGATTTAGTAGGTTATTATGATGATTTTAGTGATGAGGAGAAAGAAGAAGTACTATAGGAGATTATTATTTATTTGTGTAAGAATGACCGGTCGCCATCAGAGTTTAAATCTCAGACATAGGATTCCTTATATAAGGCATTAGATAACAAATGGCACATTACCATAGAAAAAGAATAGGAGATTAGGGTGAAAGTCTTTGCACAATACTTTCCCGACCTCTCAAACTTAGAATTATTTGATGTTTTGGACCAAAATAAAGGACTCTTCTTCACAAGGAGAAGAAGACTCTAGCTATTAGAGGGAAGAGTTGATGACGTTGAAAAAGACACTCATCAGCATATGGATCATGCTATCCATGCTCACAAAGAACGTATGGCCAACCTGCAAGCAGAAAAAGAACTAGTTATATCCAAACCAGATGAAGTTTTTGATGAAGGAAACCTGGTTGAAGAACCAATCGACACTATTGATGTCGATGCCCTGGACATAGAAGATGTCACTCAGGACATACCTTTTGAGGGAACAAAACAGGTGCAACAGGCCGAACAGGGTAGTGAGCAAGTCGAGGACAGATAGGAAGTAGCTAAGGAATAAGTAAAGAAGAAGAAGAGGGATGAAGATGAGAAAAAGAGAAAAGAGGAAGAGAAGAAAAGAAAAGATTAAGAGAAAAAGAAGCAAGAAGATGAGAGGAAAAAGAAAGAAGAAGAGGATAAGGAAGAAAAGAAGAAGAAGGAAGAGGAAGATAAAGAAAAGGAAAAGCGGAAGGAAGTAGAAAAGAAGAAGAAGGAAGATGAAGAGAAAGAAGAGGAGAAGAGGAAGGAAGCTGAGAGGAAAAAGAAAGAAGAAGAAGAGAAGGAACAAGAAAAGATGAAGGAAGTAGAGAAAAAGAAGAAGGAAGAAGAAGACAAAGCAGCGGAGAAAAGCAAAGCAGACAAGGCAGCGGAAGTAGTGAAGAGCACATAGATGGAGACTCCGAAGGCAACTAGGAGTCAAGCCAAACTAGCTGATATCACTAGTCCTATCAATCTCCAGTCTGCAAGTGAATCAAAGCTAATGCAGAGCATCAAGGTTGCTCAAGAGCACCTTGAAATAATTCGAAGGAAAAAGGAGCAAGATATAATTCAAGCGGCTGTAGACACCCTTACCGATTTGATCCCTGGTACCAATGTTCCCAACATTGAATCATCACTAGCACAACTTAAGCTACTATGTATTGTAGTGGATGATCAGGTGCAAAGCCTGGAAGAAGAAGCTAAGGCAAATGTCAAGAAAGAGCATCAAAAGGCTCTTAACATTGCTCGAGTAAAGAAGTTGAATGAACTCTAGTCTGAACTGTTGAAAGACCAAAAGGATATAAGGGACGCTTTGGATGAGGGAAATCTGCTACTAAGAAAAATCTATCAACCCCATCTATTCTATGATGATGTGCTAGCCCAGAAGCAAAAGCTTCAAACGGACTTATAGTCTTACTTAAGAACATTTAAGCCACCTTATGATTCCTTTGCAACTTATGGGCAAACCATTCACTAGTTTCAGATCCAGTCAGCCAAAATGGAGCAAGAGATCAGTACACGGTCTAGAGACTTGTAGGAGCTACAACTAGTTTTACTTCCATGTTTGCAAATTCTTCAAAAGTGTTATCTAAACCTGGATGCCTTGACAGTTACGTAGGATATGAGCAAAGTTGATGCCAAGTAAGAATAGGTATCCCAAATGCAAATAGAGAAAGAAGTGGCCACCTCCCTACTTGAGTCCTAGTCTCTATCAATGAAACAATTTTTGCAGGACTATAAATTGGTTTTTGACAAGTATTATTCCATGTTGTCATAAACTTTTATTATTTTAATATCAAATGGAAACAGGGTTGTTCAGCGGTACTTTGTCATTGTTGGCAAAGGGGGAGAAGTACTCTATTTTGGAGAAGTATAGAGTATCTAGTTTTAAAATTTTGATATTTGCTTTGATATATGCTATATGCTCTAATATCTCAATGTTTATGCTCTATATGCAAAATTGTTACACATTGTATTGATTAAGGGATAGTGTATATGCTTAGGGGGAGCAATTTTGTTAATGGCATGTTTTTGTTGTAAAACACTTAGATGTCAAAATTTTATTTTCCTAAGTGTTGTCATCAATGCCAAAGGGGGAGATTGTTGGCATTTTTTATGTTTATGTTGTGATTGTCATTGATGGACACACACTTGCATTGAGATCTCCTTTATATGTATGAGCTAGAGCTCAACCAATATCTGTTCCAACTGATATGTTGTATTCTAGTCTTTAGACTATTGGTGATTTTGCAGAATGTGTTTCTCGGTCTGAAGCGGCATGTCGATGCCAAGCAGTATGAGGGAGAAAAGCGGCATAACACATTCTTACCAGTCTTCTTTTTTGTCAAACCGGCAACTGATATTTTGTATGAACCGATAATACTCTGAGATGAGTTACCAACCGGCATTTTGTGATGAGTTATCAATCCACCGATTGTTTGATGGTGCTTTTTGTGTCATGTTATTGAGTATGTCTAGATTCATTGAACCTAGGAAATTGTAATGTAATCCTATTGGACCGACATGAAATCATATTCCTTTAAAAGGACATCATGTCTAGGGTTTTTGAGAAGTTACAAAAAAAGGGTTTATGTTGTGCTAGGGTTTAAGGTGGTTGATGAGTTATTGTAAGAGCGATCTTATCTAAGAAGATTAAGTTGTAACTGAGTGAGGGACAAAGAAGACTGAAGTAATGTTGGAATGCATTAGTTGTGAGCTATACTGGATCTAACCAAGCAGTCTGTACTATTAGATAGATATTACTACATATTAGATTTCTATTTGTCCTTCTGAGTGAGTACATCATCAAAAAATAAATGAGGTTGACAAATCTTGCTAAGTAGTAGATTTCCCTCATCCATTGCATCTTTGATGTCCTTTTGTGCCTTCTGAAGTTCTGACTGAAGCTCATTCAACTTCTTCACCAAGGCAATGTTCAAAGCATTTTCATGCTCCTTCTTGGCATTTGATTTTGCAACTTCTTCTAGGCTTTGGACTTGGTCTTCCACAACTATACATAGAAGCTTTAATTGGGCAAGTAAGGAATCGGTACTGGGAAGGTTCGTACCGGGTATCAAATTGGTGAGAGTTTCCATCATAGTTTGGATAACATCTTCCTCCTTTTTCCTCCTTAGAGCATCCAATCACTCTTGAGCAAGCTTAATGCTCTACAGCAACTCCGATTCATTTGTAGAATGGAGGTCAATGGGACTGGTAATGTCAGTTGGTTTGGCTTGACTACCGGTTGCCTTTGGAGTCTCCATCTAAGTGCTCTGAGTCGCGTCTTCTTTCTCTTTGGCTCTTTTCTTGTCTTCTTCTGCCTTCTTTTTCTCCTCTTCTTTCCACTTCTCTTCATCTTCATCCTTCTTCTTCTTCTCCTCTTCTTCCTTCTTTTTCTCCTCTTCCTTTCTCTTCTCCTCTTCCTTTCTCTTCTCCTCTTTCTTTTTTGCTTCCTTCTTCTTCTTCTCATCTTCTTGTTTCTTATTCTCCTCTTTCTTTTTCTTCTCATCATCTTTCTTTTTCTTCTCATCCTCTTTCTTTTTCTTCTCCTCATCTTGCTCCTTTTCCTGTTCTACATGTTTTGTCTTCTATGTCTCCTGTTTCTTCTTCTCCTCCTCTACCTGTTTTCTCTTGTCTTCCTCCCATTTCTCCTAACCTTCAGTTTCTATTGGTGCATCTAGAGTAATATTGCCACTGTTTAAAGCATCAACATCAATTGGTTCCATTTGAGTGGTGACCGGTTCTCCTTCACTGTTGTATACTTCATCCGGTTGAGTGATTTCTAGTTCTTGCTCAGCCTTTTTATTGGCTTCAGCTACTTGATGCAATCTTAATGCTAATTGAGCAAGGGAGTGGGTATCTTTGACCACTTTCGAAACTTTTCCCTCCAGCAACTGGAGTCTTCTTCTTCTCATGAAGAAGAGGCCCTTATATATCTCCATTACTTCATACAATTCTTATCTAGGTACATTAGTGAAGTAATGTGAAAATACTTCTCTTATTTCCTAATCTTTTTCTATGGCAATGCGCCATTTGTTATCTAAAGAGTTATATAAAGTATCAGGTGTCTCAAACTTAATTTCTAAAGGCCACCGGTCATTAATACATAAATAATTAATAACTTCCTATTCAACTTCTTCTTTTTCAACTTCATTAAAATCATCAAAACATTCTTTCAAATAACCAAGCACCTTTCTTCTAATATTCTTAATTGTTCTTTGACAATGTGTCAAATGTTTGTAAGAAGAAATGTCAATATTTATCGGTGCTGATGTTGCCAGTTCATTCTTTGTCTTTTTCCTTGTTTTCCTAGTCTTCTTAGGTTTTTCTTTAGAGACAGTGTCCTCTGAGTCTGGTGTATTGATCTTTGTCTTCCGGTTCCTCTCAAAGACCTCGACAGGTGCCACTTCCAGTTTCTTCTTTACCGGTGACCGCTTGGTCACTTTGGGGCTTGTTGGAGTAACCAGTCTCGATGCTGAAGGCATTGCCTTTCCCTTCTTTACTGAGGGTTCTTTAACCGGTGTAACCCTTTCTAGATAGGTGTTGGTTCTCTTTGCCTTTGGATCAAGAGGCAAGGAAAGTAGGGTAGAGGCATACCCATCCAACATATCATACATTACCTCATATCCCATTGGTTCCACTTCTTCCTGTCTAGGCTCAACCACCTCCATTATGCACTCATCAACTTTGATGGTGAAGCAGATGTCCTTCTCATGCTTTTTGACTATATCACCAGATATTCTTCCCCTTCAGTTCATTTTGCATCTGAACTCATTAAAGTATTTGTTCAGCACTTCCAGATAGCTAGTTCCAAACGCTTGTAGGCTTTCCTTGATTTGCTTTGTCACCGGTTGGTCAGCAAACCACTGAATATCACCTACTCCTGGAAAGTAGCCTTGGAAGTAAAAGAACAACCCAACAAGTAGTTGTCTGAACTTAAATCTCAGTGCATTGTCTTGTTTGATCGACTTGAGATTCAACAGAAGTTGTCTTTGCATACAAGTGCATAGATCAAATGATGCATCTTCTTTGATCATCTTATAGGTGGTATTTACCGCTATAGCAGAGACAAAGTTGATTCTTCTGGCATGAAACATCTGGTATCCTATCACCATACATGCATATTTTACAAGATCATCCTTGATTTAATTGATAGTCATACCCCGTGAATCGCTCATAGAACTAGTGAGCTTAGTCATTTATGTCATGCTAAACATTCTTAGGGTTGGAACTTCACTGACGTTATAGAAACCAATGATGACATGAATCACTTCTGGTGTGATATCATGCATCTGCTCTAAGTACATCTTATCACTGTGTACTCTACTCAGAATAATTTGAATGTGATCATTTAAAAATTCTTCAAGAAAATAGGCTGCATTGTGAAGTTTCTTATTTTCCAGAATGTTGAATTCTAGTTTAATCTTCTTATCCTTTCTGCAAAACAAACTCAACTGGGAATGGATCATCAGAGATCCTAGGTCTTCAATCTTATAGTCAATAAAATCTAAAATGCCTTCTTCCACTATGATACCAGTGGGTATTTGATATAGGGCATTGTATTTAGCCTTCCTTTGAATGAAGTCTATAGAATCAACATGTGCACTAGAGCTAGCATGTGATGCGGAAGCCATGATAAATAGAGAATTTTTGAAAAATACCTTCGTAGATCAAAATTTAGGGCTTTGCAATTTGAACTTTACTACACACTCCTTGGGTTGCTGGAATACCATTTTGCATTCTACACTTCTCTAATAGATGTTTGCTTTAGATTCTTCTTCAAGATTTTGATAAATTCTTTGAATTGCAATGTAAGTCGCTTTTCTTCACTCTGCACTTGAAAAATTCTTTGCTCAACAAATGATAGTGAGAAATGATTTGAAAATTCTTTTTAAATAGATTCTCCACCTACCATAATAAATGCTCCACTATTAGGGCATAAACCCTAATTTTTCCTTATACCATTTCTAGTCTTCTGCCAATCTGACAAGTATCTCATATCGGTTAAGGTCTTTTACCAGTGTCAACCGGGGGTTCGAGATATTTCACCATTTTCTCTCCCTAAGCTTTTCTGATGCTTAGTTTGTCAATTTAGCGACTTCCACACTGGGTGCAGAAACCGGTTCTTCTTGAATCACTACTTCTAGCTTCTTCCAGGTTTTCTTCATATTTGCTTGAAAAATTTCAACATCAATTTTTCCTTCCAAAGTGACCAGTATATCATCTGATATACTCTTTCTACTCCTGCAGAATCTTGTTGAATGACCTAGTTTGTTGCAATGATAGAAAACCATTCCAGGTGCTCTCCAAAGTCCATTATTCATGTTTCCTTTCTTCCTTCTACATGTTGCAATAGTGTGACCATTACCATGACAAATCACATGGATTTCTCTCCATCCATTTGCCGCTTGATAGCCACCGCTACCTGAGTGATGACTATAGGTATTAAACCAGTTTGGGTTCCGGTTCCCAGAGGGTTTAGGAAAAACTCCTTGATTCCTTTGAGGATACCTTCTAGTATTGTGCATGACAGACCTGCATTCAAATTCTCTATGCCCAAACTTGTTGCATGCATAACAATTACCATTGAATCTATTGGATCTAGGCTTATCATTTAGAAAATAAGGAAAATTATTGTAAGCCTTACTTCTAAATACATTAGCAGTGTGTCCTTGAGACGATTAAAGAAAATAGGTTTGAACTTTTGCTCACCTTTATCCTTTGATGCCGATTGTTTCTTTGATGCTCCATCTTTTGTTCTAGAGGTCTCACCTTCCTCATAATCAGAGAAACCAAGTCCATTGGTATTCTTTACTAGTTTTGCCGATTCAAGCTTCTGCTCTAGCTTGACAGTGCTCTTATTGAATTTGGTAAGTATTTCCTTTGACTCAGTGAGTTCTTTAGAAATAGCAGTGTTGGATTCCTTCAAGGTTGCATTCTCAGAGATACCCATGTTTAGTTCACCTTGCACTTCTTCTTTTTCCATTTTGCTTTCATGAAGACTAGTGGTAAGTGCACTAATCTCTTGCTTTAGCTTGGAGATCTCATGATCTTTGTCTTTTACCAGATCTTCAGCTTTCCTCCTATTCTAAAGTTCTTGGCACATTAGAATAGTTAGTCCTTCCAACTCCTTTCTTAGGTTGGAATTGGATTCATTTAGTTTTTCTACTTCTTGAATTAGGGCTTCCATGTCTGCTTCATCAGAAGAACTATTTTCAGATAGCTCCATCAATTTTTCAACATGCTCTCTTCTTTTTGCCCGAGAGGCCTTATATTTGACCATAAGTTCATCATAGGCTTGCTCAGACTGAGTGAGCCGATGAGTAAGTTATCTCATAGTGTATTCCCCCATATCTCTTTCCAAGTGGTTAGACTTATAGAAAGGTTGGCTCTGATACCAATTGATGAATACTAAGAGGGGGGTGAATTAGTATACCAAAAAATACTGTACTTAAACACTTTAATAGTCTAGCAGTAAACCGATAAAATAGTTTAGCAAACAAATCGGTTAACACACATACAAACTAAATAGAAAATAATGCATTCACCCACAGAAGCACAATCACCATAACACAAGAGATTTTGTGTGGAAACCCAAATGGGAAAAACCAGGGTGAGATGAAACTCACAAGTAACTATCTGTAGAATAGTAATCAGACCGATTAAGGTCAGAGAGGTTAAGGTCATACAATGTTCTTTACTAGAACAGATCCTATTAGGAATCTCAATCTCTATTAGGAGATAAGTCCGATTAAAGACTACCTTGTGAGAGGATTTCAGATCCACAGATGTGAACCACCTTGTTAGAGGATTTACAAAGGCTTTTCTGGGCCTATCCAGTTAAGGGTTTCTAACTTGTCAAAGATGTGAGTAATCAACAGGTGAATGATCTAGCAAATGGTACAGTCTGCTTGATTAGATCCATTGTAGCTCATAGCTAATGCCTTTTAGCATTACTTCAGTCTTTAGTAACTCCTCACTCTATTACAGCTCACAAACTTATCTTCTGAGTTAAGATCGCACATTCAAGAAATTTTTCAACCACTACAAAACCTAACTTCAATATTCGCATACACTCTCTCATTTAAAAAACCCTAGACATGATGTCCTTAAAAGGAATCTAATTTCAAGTCTGTCCAATAGGATTTCATTACAAGTTCCTAGGTTCATTGTATCTAGACACATTTTGATAAGAAAACACAAAATCACTGTCAAAGTGTCGGTGGATGGTAACTCATCACCAAAATATATTGGTTGGTAACTCATCACAGAGTATTACCAATTTGTCCAACTTTCTGGTTACAAGTTGGTAACTCAGAGTAATACTAGTTCAAACAGATTTTCGATAGACAATACTTGAAGACTGGGAAAAAGATACATGTCGCTTCTGGCTCCTTTGCTCTGCTCCTCTTGAAATCCTTAGACTGCTTGATCTCTCTATGCCACTTGGGTCTTTCTACTGCTTGAGATCTGTAAACACTTTCTGCATAACATTGATAGTCTAAAGGCTACAACATGATACCGGTTTGGAACAATTACCAGTTGAGCATAATTCATACATTCACAAAGTGGTCTCATAGCGAGTGTGTGACCATCAATGACAATCACAACATAATCATCAAAAATGCCAATAAATAAGTAGTAGAGATAGACAAGATACCTGAACCTGATCTTATCCTAGAGCAAGAACCTTTTTTGAAGGAATTGAAAGCCTTGAGTGGCAAATCACTAGAAGGATTGTCATTGTTCACTTGTAAGATGGAGGAAGAAGTGGTCCTAGAATGGATAGAAGGCATGGAGAACCATTTTGAATGTGAAGGCATAACTGAAGCCCATAGAATCAATGTAACCAAGTCAAGGATGAGAGGAGCTACTTTCACACGGTGGAAATTTGTGCAAGATGAAAGGAAGAAAATGGGCAAAGCATCCATCTCTTCTTGGAAAGGGATGTTAGTCAAAATCAAAGAAGTCTATCTCCCTAATGACTATGAAGTGCAAATTCATAGGAAGATGCAAAACTTAAGACAAAAAGATCTTGATGTCAGTAGCTATACGGAGGAGTTTCACAAACTTACCCTTAGATCTCATGTGGTGGAAGAAGATATTCTCAAGGTTGCTAGGTACCTAAATGGTCTACAGTGGAACATCCAAGAAGAAATCAGTCTAATGAGCCCAAAAATAGTCCATCAAACCTATCAACTTTCCCTTAAGGTGGAGCAAAAATGAAAAAGAAGATATGACTCAAGCAACAATAGGGGCAGGGGTACAAGAAAAGACAATAGAGGCCATAGAGGAGGCTTTGGAGGAAGAAGTTCTGAACAAAGAACACAAGGAGAGTCTAAACTCATTGAGCAACAAGATAGTGACAGTAGTAAAGGAGGATTCAATAGAGGAAGGGGATCCACAAGTGGTTTCAGAGGAAGATCTAGTGGCCAAGGTAGAGGTTCTTCATATTTTTCAACAATGGAGTGTTACCATTGCAACCAACTTGGTCATCCAACATATAGGTGTCTAGAGAAAGGAACATCATCACATGGTGGTGAAAGAAGAGTGAGTTGTCTTCAAGAAGAGTCTTCAAGAAGAAAGACCTCAGAGGTTGCCTTAGAGTCAGAGGTAGGTGACAACTTGATGATAAGGAGAACATTGATCAAAGAACCAGGTAGAGAAGAGCCAAGCCAAAGAAGGTCCTTCTTTAGGATTAAATGCAAGATTATTGACAAAGTGTGCAAAGTGATCATTGATTCAGGGTTTACAAACAACATTGTGTCAGAAGAGGCAGTGAGTAAGCTCAAATTGCAAAGGATACCTCACAACAATCCCTATAGAATCACTTGGTTGAACAAAGGCCAACATGTCCCAGTCAATGAGCAAGCATGGGTGGATTTTACCATTGGAGGGTATAATGACAAGGTGTTATGTGATGTCCTACCCATGGATGCATGCCATCTTCTATTAGGAAGACCATGACAATTTGATAGACAAGCTATCCATGATGGAGCCAAGAATGCATACTCATTCAAGAAAGATGGAGTCACATTCAAGATTCAGTCTATCCTTGAGGAAGGAGAAAAGAGGGCAGCAGGTCCTAATGTTCTTTTGTTGAGTGAAAAAGAGTTCTTAAAGATAGTTGAGGAAGGTGAAGGTATAGGGTTTGCATTTGTGATGAAGCCCAAAGAAGAAGACAAAAAAGAGCAGCAAGATTTTCCCATAGAGGTGCAAGATTTGGTGAAGAAATTCAAAGGCATAGTAAGTGGAGGACAACCAACCACCTTACCTCCTAAAAGAACCATAAGCCATCAAATAGACTTTATTCCCAAAGAATCCTTGCCTAATAAGTTATCTTATAAAATGACCCTTCAACAAAATGTTGAAATTTCCAAGCAAATCCAAGGGCTCTTAGACCAAGGCCTAATTAGGAAAAGTATTAGCCCTTGTGTTGTCCCTACCATGTTAGCACCAAAAAAAGGTGGTCCTTGGAGATTGTGTACTGATTCTAGAGCCATAAATAGGATCGCCATTAGATATAGGTTCCCTATTCCTTGAATAGAAGACCTAATGGATTGTTTAGGGAAAGCTAAGTACTTTACCAAGATTGACCTTAAGAGTGGTTATCATCAAATTAGGATTAAGGAGGGTGATGAATGGAAAACTGCATTTAAGACTACTGAGGGTCTTTATGAGTGGCTTGTAATTCCATTTGGCTTATCCAATGCTCCAAGAACCTTCATGAGACTCATGATTGGGGTGACTAAGGATTTCATAGGTACATTTTTGGTAGTATATCTTGATGATATTCTCATTTTTAGTAAAGATACGACACATCACATTAATCATTTGCAAGATTTATTACAAAGATTGTATGATGAAAAGTTAACCATGAATTTGGATACGTGTGATTTTGTCAAGCAGGAGTTGGCTTACCTTGGGTTTGTGTTTTCTCAAGGAAACCTTAAGATGGATCCAAGCAAGGTTGGAGCCATTGTAAATTGGCCTACTCCTAAGATAGCAATAGAGGTGAGAAGCTTCCATGGACTAGCTCAGTACTACAGGAAGTTCATTAGGCAATTCAATGCTATATGTGCACCAATTCTAGATACCATTAGAGGTGGAGCAAAAGAAAAAATTTAGTTGGGTGAAGTAGAAAACAAAGTTTTTAAAACCTTGAAGGAGAAGATAGCTACCCAACCGGTACTAGTGTTGCCTAGTTTTGAGAAACTTTTCATTGTAGAATGTGATGCAAGCAATGTTGTAGTAGGTTGTGTCCTAAGACAAGAATAAAGACTAGTAGCCTTCCATAGTGAGAAGCTAAGTGATGCCAAGAGGAAGTACTCCTCTTATGATATTGATTTGTATGCTTTAGTGTAGCCATTAAGGAAGTGGAGACACTATCTCCTCCCTAAAGAATTTGTACTCAATACGAACAACCAAGCATTGAGTTTCCTAAACTCACAAGATAAACTCATTCATAAACACATGAAATGGGTGGAGTATATGCAGGCCTATACATTCACCATTAAGCACAAGAAAGGGCAGTTAAACTAGATAGCTGATGCATTGAGTAGAAGACTTTTGATAGCCCAAGAAATCCAATTAAGAAGCATAGGTATGGACAATTTAAGAGACTTGTACCCGGAGGATGAAGACTTCTAAAATGCCTACAATGTGTGTAAGGAGTATCAAAATCACTTCCATAGTGAGTATTCTGATTTTACTTTGCAAAATGGACTATTGTTCAAAGGTGGGCAGCTTTGTGTGCCTAGAGGCTCAATCAGAGAAAACCTTATTCAAGAGAAGCATAATGGCAGCCTTAGTGGACATTTTGGAGTCAATAAGACTCAAAAGCTGGTTCAAAGATACTATTATTGGCCAAGGATGAACCAAGATGTGAAGAAATATGTGGAGACTTGCATAGTTTGCCAAAAGGCCAAGGGTACTTCTACAAATGCAGGTTTGTACCAACCTCTTCTCATACCAAATAGAACTGGGGAATGCATTAGCATGGACTTTGTATTAGGTTTACCAAGGACAAAGTAGGGATATGACAACATTTGTGTCATTGTGGACAGATTTAGCAAAATGGCTCACTTTGTGCCTTGCAAGACTACTCATGATGCATGTCAAATTGCTCAATTGTTCTTCAAAGAGGTATTGAGGATACATGGTTTACCCATGAGCATTGTTTTAGATAGGGACTCAAAGTTTATGAGTCACTTTTGGAAGACACTATGACAAAATCTTGGCACCAACCTCTCTTTTGGATCAGCCTGCCATCCTCAAATAGATGGGTAGACCGAAGTGGTGAATAAAAGCTTGGGAAACTTGTTGAGGTGCCTTACTAAGGAATATGGTCAAACATGGGATCAAGTACTCTCACAAGGTGAATATGCATATAATGACACCATAAATAGGACTACCGACAGGAGCCCTTTTGAAGTGGTCTATGTTGTGCACCCAAGAGGCATTTTGGAGTTGAGAGACTTAGGAAGTGCAACAATAAGAAGTGGATATGTGGAGGAGTTTGCTCAATCAATGAAGAAGGTCCATGAATCAGTTAAAAAAGCATTGATGGAGAACAAAAGCAAAACTCAAACAAAAATTTGATGAAAAGAGGAAGAACCTACAATTTCAAGTAGGAGATCTTGTCATGGTGCACCTGAACAAAGCAAGACTACAACAAGGAGTGCCAAACAAGTTGCAAATGAGAAGGATAGGTCCATGTGCCATTCTAGCCAAGTATGGTGAAAATGACTACAAAGTGGATCTACCTAGTGACATAGGATTGCCATCAGTTTTCAATATAGCAGACTTAGTTGCATACAAAGGACCAATTCAGATTGTATTCACTCAGAGGTTTTATTTGATCTGAACAACCTTCAGTTACCAGGCAAACCAAATCTAAAGGCCAAGAAGGTGTTGAATTCAAGGATCACCAAGAAGACAAGGAATCAAGCCTATTGGGAGAACCTAATCAAATGGCAGGGTATGGATGATGTTGTATCTACATGGGTGATGGCGATAGAGTTTAAGAAGCTTGGAATCAATTAGAATCTGATTCCTAAGAAGGTGACATGATCTTCTTTTGTTTGGGAGAATGGTGCACGAGCACCTAGGACTTAGATTGTTTAGTTTTTTTAATTTTGTCTTGTACTGACCCTATCCAAGTTAGTGGTGAATAAGGACTCTAGGAGGGTCCAAGAGTTAGAGTTTTGAGTCAATGTAGGCCTAGGTTATGTTCATACTTCTTAGGTTTGCATTTTTGTGTAAATAGTGAGTTTGAGTAGCCAATTGACCTTTTTGATGGTCAAAAGTGTCAAAAATTGGTATAGGAATTAGGGAGGGTTAAATTAATATTAGAAAAGTTTTAAAATTCATTTATGATGACTTGGAATAGGTCTTATAGGTTGGAAATACCAAAAGTGAAAAATTTAAAAGTTGCAAAAAGTTGTCATGACAACTTTTGAAAATTGTCATGACAACTTTTGTCCTGAAATGGTTAGCAATGGAGTTAGGGATTTTTCAGCACCCTAGGATGACTCCATATTTTGGAAAGATATAATAACCCTCTCTTGCATGGTTATCAAGGTTGGTGAATGTGTTTTGCAAGCTTAACAATCTGAAACTGTTCATTTTCAGACTAGTTGGCAGTGTTTTGGCTTGTTTTTACTCATTTTGTAATTAAATATGGATTGAATCCATTGACCCAGAAATGGATTGAGTTTCTATTATGTGTTATTGTGTTTTTGGTTCAATTTAGAGATTTTTAATTACTGTTCATTAGTGTTTTCTTGCCTTAGTTTGTAAGCAGCCAGTTTTGGCTTATATATAGTAGTTTCCTTGTAAATATGGTTGCCCCATGAGTTCCACACGTGCTGCCATCACAGATTGTTGGGACATGATGGGAAACCCTTCGTATAGTGTACATATGTAGGTGCAAGTTCTGGAGAAGAGTTTTGATATGATTGTCATCTTATTCTAGGCGAGTCTAGGAGCAACTCGGCTAGAGGAAATAAGGTGAAAATGAAGTGCCAAGTGCAAGGGTGGATGTCAAATCACTTTCTAAGTTTTTGAAGGATTCCAAGGAGTTGGGATAGATTTTAAAATTCAAGGAGGAGCCTTGAAGAGGTAATTTAATGCACAAACCCCAACTTGACCTGTCACTACCACCTAGAAGGCCTAGAAACCCTCCAAAACCCTCATTTTGGGGTTAGCAAATTGAATGGTGGAACAAGAAGCTAAAACCACAAAAATATATTGAGGTTAGATGAACCATTGAAGTAAATATAATATTTTTTGGGGGTCTTTTGGACTGTTTTCACTCAAGTCCTAAAAACTAGTTTTAGGAGGTCTAATTGGGCTAATACCTTGTAGCCCTTTTCTAGGCAAGATTTTGAAATCGGTAAGAAACATATTGATGGAAAACCTCAAATGGACCCTAAATGCATAAAAAACATGAATGAAGACACCTCCACACTTCTACATCATCTCACAATGGTAGGAGGTCATTTTGACAACTTGAAGCCAAGAAGCCATAATTGAGTACATGGGAAGCACTGTGAATTGGTAAGGTTCCTAGCCAAAACACTTGAAGCAAACACCTTAGAGAGATCAAGAATCAATCCCTAGAAGAGAGTGAGAAGGACTTGAAGGTCTAGAGATCAACTAGGCCTGGTGAGTTGGTGCAATTGAGCAACACCAGCTAGGTGAAGTGTTGAGCGAACTAGGTAAACCCCATCACTCCATAACACAACCCTTGAAGGTTATATCTTGGGGCTGGATAAAGCACATGAGCACCACAAAGAGTTGTTTTTCCTCCACTTTCTATGCACATCAATTCAATTATGTAATTTATTAAGAAAATTATGGTCACCAAGTGACTGAAAGAGACATATGATGGAGACACAACAAGATGGACGCACACAATGCTTTCACCACGCGACTCTGATCATAACTAAAAGCATGTAAAACTACCACTAAATTGGTTTCCATAATATCTAAACCTTGGAACCAACAACCAACTATCCATAATAAATTGAAACTACTCCACCAACAAGGGAAAAGAAAGGATTCAAAAGACACCAATTATAAACGACATGAAGAAAAAGTATCACATATTTTACCCATAGCTCCCAAAAATATAGGTTCAACCACTGTTAACCTTTGACCAAACACTTGTGATAACCTCTAATGGAAATGAATAGTAATATGTCCTTGCTGACCACAAACAAAGAAACACTTTCATGTAATACTTTGACTTGCTGAAGATGCACCACCTTGCTAGAAGCTATCCTTAATAAACTGTTGTTGAATACCTCGAGCTGACTATGGGATGTGAGAATAAATAGCACTCTACCTACTACACTCATTATTATTCTTCAATCTAAATCTATGATGTTTGCTCTTAACTGGAGGAGGAAATTCCTATAAACTCCTTCCATGAATGTCTACACTACTCTCGCATCTGCTCCTGAGACTAGATCATTCATCAGTTGCACTCCAAGTGAAATGCCAGAAACTCAAACCAAGCTCTCCTCAACTGCATGTACCTCACTCTACCTCCAAAAATATGATAAGAAATGTGGACAAAATCTCTCTATGAACATATCCCATGTCACCATCATACCATATAGTTGTAGCCTTAGCTCTTCCAAGTGCCAACACATGTATGTCGCACCACGAAGATGCATGATTGCACATCTAGCCTTGATATTGCTTTTGCATGGATACCTAGTGAAACACTTCCCTATATCTAAGAGCCAAGTCTTTGCCTCAATCTTGCTACCTGATCCATCAAAAGTGGGAGGGTGAGTCCTAAGAAGCTCTCGCATATGCTATGTTGTATCAGCATCCTGATCAACCATTGTCATCTCTCTTCTTTCCTAATTCACAGCTCCACCAGTTGATCCAACATGATGAAGTCCCTCTTGCCTTTCTCCCATTTACATGAGAAGCTCCTAAAGTGTATCGATCAACTTTGGAACTGAATCAGCAACTAGTGCTCTTTCCTTATGCTAGATATGCTCCTCTAGGCATGCCTCATCCACAATTCTAGAACAAGGATTCCCTCGAGTCCCCAAATGACCACCACTTCCATGACTGCTATCTTCAATAAACATCTTGTCATTCCAAGAAACAAGGAAAACTATAAGCTAAAATATATAATCACTTACTGAAATAAAGCAACAAGAAGGGATAAATTACTGGCTACCCCATGCTAAACACACTAATAGTACATAGATGATTAGAATTTCCTTCACAAGGCCATTAGCAGCTTAATTAAGCATATATCTGGACAAGAAGACTAGTCTCATTACTTACACTACATTTAATGTTAGTTTCCAATTACATCCACTCCTTTTCCATAATAGGAATCTCCTAGTACATTGTTATCCATCTGTAGATATTACAAAAAACACAATTCTAATTACAAAAAACTTAATTTTCTATTGCCACATTATCAAATAGATACATACATAATTATATTCAAAATTCATCTCCTATCATTTCTTAGTCATAAATATTCACGAACCAAGTACTACCAACATTTCAAGAGTGAATTTCCTAATTAGAATACTCAATACATCTTCATACAAGTTATTATCAATTTGCATTGCTAGAAACTAGTAAATAAATACTTTCTTAAAATTCAAATAAAGAAAATAGCATTCGTACCTAGTGTACCTATTGATCAAGAAAAATATTTCTAGAACCACATAATTCCTACTCAATTTTTAAGAGTTTAACCAAACTAGATCAAGTTAAGACATAATGGTATCTTTTCCTACACATGCAATGCACCACTCTTACTTCATTATATCATGGTGTTTTAACCTGCTATTTTGTAAATACTTTTGCATATATATGAGGAGATATTTATCTAACCAATTCTTCTTCTAAAGGAAATAGAAATCATGGATGCAATCACTAAATCCTATGCCGAATGCCAATTTATTCCATCTAGCTACTTTTATTAATGCAAAATTCACATCCATCATTAGCTATTCAATCTTTTCGTTTAATGTTGATAACTCCTAGGTACATGAATCTTTTACTCATTCGGAGAAAAAAAGGAAGGAAGAATATTTCCAACAATCAATAAACTTACATAGAGATTATACATGACTGATTAAATTCTTAAACAAGCTTTATGCATCTACTACATTCTTTCCTAGGATATGCAATTTTAATTACTCGTGATATTTCCTAATATTACAAACGTAACTAGAGATCCCAATCATTATTATAGGATAAGATATAATCTATTAGGCCCAATATAGAAAGCTAATGTACTGAGAGGGGAGGGGTGAATTAGTACTCCAAAACTTTTTTCTGATAATAACCTTACTATTATGCATAAACAGAATAATGCAGTGACATAAAATAAAACTAAAATCAACAGATAACAATCATACATGATTCACTCCATAACACATATATTTTGGTCATGCAAAAACTCTTGGTTAGAGAGAAAAACTGTGGTGGGAATGGCACCCATAACTTCACTACTTCAATAATAAAGAATGCTCGGTTAGAGCTACATTTAGCTATTTTTGATAGCTTACCCTATTAGGAGTATCAGGATCAGTTAGATCTACCTTACTAAAGGATTTTTACAACACTATATAAGTGTAGCACCAAGTTAAAGGATTTACAATTTATAGACTTGGTTAGAGTCTTTTACCCTGTTAAAGGTTTCTCTTACAACTTCAAAATATTACAATAAAATTATTACAAATATCTGCAACTTTACATCTAAAATGCTAAAGTAGATTCTATGTGCTCAGAATAAGATTACCTAGCTTGTAGCATACCTCGATAACCCATAATGAAACTCGGTAAACCCTTCTATTTACTCTATTATTTGACTGTTCACTGATAACCTTCTCGGTGACCTCTTTGTGTCTCTGTAATAGTCTTTCTTCATGCATACACTCTATTATCTCTTATTACATCTCATATTTCTAACCCTAGAATCATGTTGTATAAATAGATCTCTGACAACGATGATCTGATTCATTTCTTCGATCTTACAAAAGATTCTTCGAATGAATAACTAAACAAAATATCTCATTGGTTAGATTGACCTTGTAATCATACACAATCTCATAGTGCAATTCCCAATGCAAAAATGGTTAGATGTGCCTTGATGTTGTAACACGTTTTCATGTGCATGTCTAGGTTCAATGAATCTGGTAAAACATTTCACTTGGTGAATATCAACTCGGTGAGTTAACTTTACCACTCGGTAGCCATGAAACTTTACTCGGTAAACAACTCAGTGATTACTGCGTTCTGTGACTACTTTCTTCAGTAACCGACTAGACTATTCATACCGACTTCTCTGTGTGTACCGACTACATGATTTGGTAATACTAACCGACTAGAATATATAGTATGACTTTGGATATGAAACTAATGGCAATTTGATAAGTAGTAACAATCTCCCCTTTTGACATTAGTTGAGATGTTTGACAAAAACTACTTACAAAGTCATAACTCAAAAACTATATACTTGACAAAATGACTATACTTGACAATATGTACAATAGTCAATAAAATAGTATATGCAGATATACTCCCCTTATCATTATCCTATACATAACTCTGAATTTTGCATGTTTGGTTATGTTATGTACTTGTGTGCTCTGAATGCTCTGTATATTCTGCTCGATATACTCCCCTTGTATACAATACTCAAAATTGTGTTATCAAAACTATACTACTCTCCAAGTGTAGAATTACTCCCCCTTTGCTGGGCTTTCCTCTATGTAGTATCTTTCCTCTATGTAGTATCATAATATTATTCCCCCTTTTTGACAAACATTAAAAACTTAATTTCCATCCGAAGGCGGTAACTGATCAAAAATAGTCTTATACTTGGTCTGGGCATTGGTGAGGGTGACTGAGAGTGAGTCCTTGAGACTTTCCATAAGGGATTTTTGTGCTTGAATATCAGATAAGAGTGATATCAAGCCATCAAGAGTGCTTCCCTCTTATGTAGTTGATAAGCTTGTAGCTCGGTTGAGCTACTCCTGTACTAATGATAGATGAGGAAGGAATAATGTTTGAAGGGTCATTATATCCATCATAATTTTATGCTCTTCATTCCTCAGTTCTAACTATTGAGCCATGAGCTATTGTAGCTTTTTGTAAAAAAATTGAAGTGAAATAGGCTCAGTTGTCAACTTGGATGAGAGATCGGTGATCTCTTTCTCAATTGCATTATTTTTATTTTTGATATCTTTAATAAATAAAGAAAATGTACACAATTTCTGGAATAAATAAAGAATGTACTTGAGTTGAGGGGACAACTCAGCAATGAATTTGACAAGTTTTACCTTGCCAATAGCAATTGATTTTTGTACTTCCTCTATCATTTTTGCTATAAGCTCTTTATCCTTGAGCTTGCTTAAGTACTCGGATGCATCAACTCTAGATGTTTCAATCTGATTAAGGAGTTCATCCAACTAAATATGGATGGCTGCATCGGTTGACACTGTTGCTAATGGTAGCATTTCTGTGAGTAGTGTCCTAACCTTCTGAAGTACTTTGTTCTTTTTCTAGATGGCCAGTTGCTTCTCCTATTCAGCCTTTTCTTTGCATAGATCACCGAATTTAGTGAGTGCTTGCCCTTTTAATTTGGAAATGTCTACATTGGGCAACACGATTAGTTTAGATAAGTCAAATTTAAAACCATGATTTCTCACCTTCTTCTCTTTTCCTTTGGTCTATGGCACTAAGACAAGTGCTTGTGAGGCTTGCTAACCCTCGGTAGGTTTCTTAGTAGATGCAACACTTTGGTCTATTCTTGTAGCAGTTGTAGTGTCTTTGGGTGGTTTGGTGCTAGGGGTCTCAGCTGTAATATTTGCAGTGCTTGTCTGTGCTTGAGACATTTGATCTTTGGTTGTGTCACCTTCAACTTCAGATTTGTTGCCTTCAGTAGCTTGCTCGGTGTCCTTGGGAGCTTCGGTTGAGACTAGTGCCTTCACCAGAAGATAAGGTTGAGCTTTTTCTAAGACAGATTCACTAGAGACAAGTTTTGCATAAGTGGTGCCTTCAATCATTTCCTGCTCTGGTGCTGCTTCATCCATTACATCTTCATCAATTTGTATAGTGTCAATCGGGTTTGGACCTTGCTCAGTGACATCTGGATCTTGCTCAATGACATCAACAATTTCAATTTGAGATTGTTCACCGACATCCTTTTGTTTGAAGATGTCCTGCCACTTGGCTTTAGTCTCATTTTCCACATCAATATATAGCCCATTCATCAATTTTAAGGCTCTCTATTTCACAAGAAATTTTGAATTGTATGTGGATAAATGCTTCTTGATTTCAGCTATGGACATGTTAGGAAATAGATGGACTAGACTTCTTTCTCTTATTTGTCTCTCTGAATCCATTGCATATTTCCATCTGTTGTCAATATGTGAATAGAGTTCACTCAGAAGTGACTTTGCTAGTTCTAATGGTGCTAACCGAAACTTCAGAAGTGTACATATGATAGCTTCTTCAATCTATTGTTTCTCATCATTATTCCTAGACTCATACTTAACATATCTGAATCCTGCAAATCCAGCGTATTCTTTGAGATTGGCACAAAAGTTTTCAACACTGTGAATGTTTACCTTTTTGCTTTTCACAACCTGGAATTTGTTTGCATCATTAGACGTTGTATCACTTGACTCTTTTGCCAAAATGAGTCTCCAAGTAGATTTCTTGTAAGTCTTAGTTACCTTAGGAACAACAATAGTCTTTTGTTTCTTGCTCGGTGATGCAGCTAATGCTTTGGTGTTGGGTCTCTTTGTTGGTGGAGTCAGTAGAGCCTTTATGATGTCCTGTTTCTTTCTTTTTATAACTTTTCGCTTTGGCAACTCTGTGCTCAATGTTATTGTAGCCTCCTATGCTTCTGATTCTTCCTCAATAATGGCAAGATTGCCTTTGATAGGTGTAGAGGAGGATTCTTCTCTAAATTTCTCAGATAAAGCCTTTATCATCTTTGTAGCTTTTCTTGTAGCCTTAGGAACTACAATGCTCATTTTTACTTTCTCCTTCACCTCTTCATAGGTTCTATACCCTAGTTTAGTTGCATGCCTTGGCAATGATAGATAGGCATAAATTTGTTGTTGTGTTATATCATAATCAATTTCATAGCCCATTGGTTGCAATGATTGAATCCTCGGTTCAACAGCATTTACATAGCAATAATCAGTGTCGACTTCAAAACATATATTGTCCTTGTATTTTTCAACCCACTGTGGTGGGATCCTATACTTGTTGTGAATTTTCTCTTGGAATTCGCTAAAGTAATCATCCATGATATCATTAAATTTATCTCCTAACTTCTTGATGTAGTCATTGATCTAATGGGTGATAGGTTGGTGTAGCTTCCATATTACTTTACCCACTAAGGGAAAGAACTTCTCAAAATAGAAAAACATACATACAAGTAGTGAACCAAACTTTAGTGTGTTTGCCAAGTTGTTCTTCTTTGGCTTCCTTATTGTGTTTAGGTTCTCAAACAAGTTCTTTAGTACCACTTCACATAAGTCTACTTTCATTCCCTTCTTCACTATTTTGTAGGCCAGGTCCATTGCAGCACATGGTACACTGTTTTCCCTTGCAGATTGGAAAAAATAGTAACCAATAACTCTAATTGCAAATTTTAGTTCAGCATTAGTGACATTATTCAATTTTAGTCCTTGGTAATCAGATTCTACTCTGGTTAGACTGATTAGATCCTTTTGTGATATCATTTTCTATGCACAAACATGATCGTAGATGGGATATCTGATTATCAGGTGAATGACTTCCTTCGTGATCTTGAATGATTTCTCTTGTAGCCACATGAAATGATCATGTACTCTGCTCAATACAAACTTAACCCATTGGGGTTTGAACACACGGGGATAGACTAGGGCTTTAGTTAATCCCTTGATTTTGATATGCTCGAATTTGCTATCCAGTTTGTCATCAATGCATAGTTCATCATATGTGTCACTAATCTCTACATGATCAAGTTCCTCAACATGGCATTTGGTAAAGAATCTGACATCTTCTACCCACAAGACTCGATCTGGGATGAGTGAAAATGTAGATTTATCATCCGGTTTTGAGGCAACTTTAGGAGTTAGGGAATATTTCAGCGAGGGCTTCTCCATATTTTGGACAACTACAGGGTCTTGGATCTTGGGCACCATGGTAGATTTTGGGTAAGATTCATCAAGTTATCCTTAGGGTTTACAAGTGTCTGACTCTTCACACTCGGTAGACAATAGCAATTTGACTAGATCAGAAACCGGCTAAACAGTGTGAATAGATTGATGTAAATACCTCAAAATTCACTCTGAATGAAGTTTGATCACTTTGATTCGCTCTGCTCTACTTCTCAAAAACTTGGGTGATTGAAAATGACTGTGAAAACATTTTTAAGTACTCAAAAATACCTTATCGGGTTCCGTGCAAGTTAGGTCAAGATATTAAATGCACTCGGTTCACCTTTTACCGATTTACTACATTTTTTGTTTTCATCGAGTACCCAACTTAGCTTCATTAACTGACTTGATAGGTTTCCTATATACACTGACTTGATAGGTTTCCTGTATAGTATATAAACTTACTAATTGCATCTTAACTATGCAGATTTTGAATTTTGTACATAATAGAATAGGAATTGTTATGATTCAACTTTTAAAGAATGCAGTCCCTTCATACCTTTTCTTGACTAATTTGAAATAGGTGCACCTAACTAGATAGGTAAGGTGCTTTTTTCATCAGACATAATTTCTTTCTTTTTCCAAATCATCTTGAAATTTTCTTTTATCTCTTTAGTGTCTCTTCTCAGTTGATCTCTGCAATCTCCAACTAAATGTCCAACTTTGTGACAATGAAAACATGCCATACCGGGATTTCTCCATGATCTCCGGCTGTTCATTCCAAATCTTATAAAATAGTTGGCACTTATATGTCCATATCTTCCACAACATTCGCAACATATCCTTGTATTGTAATCCCATGGTACTGCTGCATATTGTTGGTAAGGATCTGTGTGAGTTCGGTAACCTCTAGTGTTTGCTCGGTGTGGATACTTCATGTAGTTCTTTTGCTTAAACAAGCACTTCTCGGTACTATGTCCATATCTATTGCAGTTTTTACAAAACCCTTTGAATTTTGCCTTCTGATAGTTGTTAATAGACTTTGTCCTACATTAATTAGGTGTGTGACCATATTTATTGCAATTATAACAATATCCATTGGAGTTAGAGATATTTGGTTGCTTACCTTTTCTGATCTGGCATATGTTGGCAGTATGACCTTGATTTCCACAGTAGTAGAGAATAGGCTTCTTCCTTTTGATGTTATTCCTTTTTCCAGCTTATTTTGATAATTCTCCTCTCTCGATAGTATGAATTCTTTTCTCGGTAGAGTCTTTTCCTTTGTAACCGAGTCCTCCATCTTTGTAGAGTCTTCTTGTATTTAGTTGCTCATCCAACATCTTTGATGCTTCATAATTTTTCTCCAATGATTCTTTGGATTTCTTTTCTGTTTCAAGTTCACCAATCAACCTTGATACTTCAAGTTTCAATGATTGATTTTCATCATTCTTCAGAATTGCTTCATGATGTGCATAACCTAGTTGATCTATCATATTTTGTTGAATACCAGTTAGCCTTATGATTTCATTATCCTTATCAGATACTAGAGCTTCAAGTTGTTGTTTCTCTCTTTGTAGATCTCTTGCTTTATCCTCAGCTATCCTTAATGCATCTAGATTTTCAGTCATTTGTGTACTGAAATGTTCATGTTCTCTTTTCATTGCTTTTAGTTGATCAGCCAATGCTTTGTTCTTTTCTTTCAACATTCCAATCATTTCTTCAGTCTCTTCAGATTTACTATTCTCAGATGATGTCTTGATTTGTTCTACTAACTCTTGAGAATCCTACAAGTCATCAGATAATATTCTCCTTACTTTAAGAGATTTTTGCATTTACCTCTTCATGTCTACAATTACTTGATTTGCATTATCCAGCTCTTCTTGAAGATGCACAATCCTTTGAGATTGTTTGTAGCCTTCCATTGCTAAAATCTTTCTCTTTAAGTAGTTAAACCCTTTTCCTAGATTTAAGCTCTGATACCAATTGTTAGGCCCAATATAGAAAGCTAATGTACTGAGAGGGGAGGGATGAATCAGTACTCCAAAACTTTTTTCTGATAATAACCTTACTGTTATGCATAAACAGAATAATGCAGTAACATAAAATAAAACTAAAATCAACAGATAACAATCATACATGATTCACTCCATAACACATATATTTTGGTCACACAGAAACTCTTGGTTAGAGAGAAAAACTGCGGTGGGGATGGCACCCACAACTTCACTACTGCAATAATAAAGAATGCTCGATTAGAGCTACATTTAGCTATTTCTAATAGCTTACCCTATTAGGAGTATCAAGATCAGTTAGATCTACCTTACTAAAGGATTTTTACAACACTATATAAGTGTAGCACCTGGTTAAAGGATTTACAATTTATAGACTTGGTTAGAGTCTTTTACCCTATTAAAGGTTTCTCTTACAACTTCAAAATATTACAATAAAATCATTACAAATATCTGCAACTTTACATCTGAAATGCTAAAGCAGATTCTATGTGCTTAGAATAAGATTACCTAGCTTATAGCATACCTCGGTAACCCATAATGAAACTCAGTAAACCCTTCTATTTACTCTATTCTTCAATTGTTCACTGATAACCTTCTCGGTGACCTCTTTGTGTCTCTGTAACGGTCTTCCTTCATGCATACACTCTGTTATCTCTTATTGCATCTCATATTTCTAACCCTAGAATCATGTTGTATAAATAGATCTCTTACAGTGGTGATCTGATTCATTGCTTCGATCTTACAAAAGATTCTTTGAATGAATAACTAAACAAAATATCTCATTGGTTAGATTGACCTTGTAATCATACACAATCTCATAGTGCAATTCCCAATGCAAAAATGATTAGATGTGCCTCGATGTTGTAACATGTTTTCATGTGCATGTCCAGGTTCAATGATTTGGTAAAATGTTTCACTCGGTGAATATCAACTCAGTGAGTTAACTTTACCACTCGGTAGCCATGAAACTTTACTTAGTAAACAACTCAGTGAATACTGCGTTCTGTGACTACTTTCTTCAGTAACCGACTAGACTATTCATACCGACTGCATGATTTGGTAATACTAACCAACTAGAATATATAGTATGACTTTGGATATGAAACTAATGGCAATTTGATAAGTAGTAACAATAATCAAACAATCTTTTCTTACAGGAAGCTTCACACATATTTGTACACTTTACAACTCCATATTACATTAGATATTATTCCTTATATTTACATAGGAAATGCGATAATAGAAAAGAAACTTCTAGATATCATTCATGCAAGATCCACATAACAAGCTAATCCTAGAAACATAGCACTAGTTAAAAGAGTACACGCAATCTTCCCTCTTTCTATAGCATAATCATCTATATATAGAAATAAAAACCTTTAACATTCAGGGAGGCATTATGGATTACAAACAATAAGATCATACAAAATCACATAACCATCTCTATCAACCAAGGCATACATAACGTACGATAACACTTTTGCACACAATTATGATTAGTAGGGGAGATTAGGGAGAAACATAAAGCATAGACAATTAAGATCACCGAAGCTCTATTGAAAATTTCCAACATAATTCTTAAGAGTAACTTAACTCAAGAGAAAAAAATAACATATTACTCAAAATCAAAAGAAACATTCTTAGCCGGATATCCCAGCATTGCAACACAGGCTCTGATACCAAATGTAATGCCCGCCAAAATACCCCAGAGAAATACAGCTAACTACACACTAGTTTTTTTAATATATATCAATACAACACATAACATTACTTAAGAAATACAGTGAGCACACATCAACATTTAAAAGATATGAACATAGAATAGTTCACTTAAACTATTAATCAACTATGCAAGCAGAATATAATAAATCATTACTACTAACTCCCTAGGGTATCTCAACACAATTTCTTAATCTACCTACATAAGCAATAAACATTTACTTTCTTCCAGATTAATACCTAATAATCTTAATCATTATTCAAGCATAGGTGCAACATAGCAATACCTAACACTCATGATATGCAACCTACTTAACCATGCATTTAATATGAAATTCTATCTTTCAATGCATAGCTAGTTCCCCTTTTTCCTTAGGTTCATTTTATACACCAAGTCCAAAGGTTCCTATTACCATTAACCAACCTTTGACTATTATGATCACCATTCACATAGCAAGATTAACCCTTATATTTCATTAACATAATTTCCATTTATAATTAACTTTCAAGTAACTATTTATGTTTTCTATGCACCTAACATGTCCATCTCTTAATTATAATTCCCAAGGTATGTTAGGACCCGGGAAGGACAACTGAGAGGGGGGCTGAATCAGTTGTCAACCAGTTTTCAATAAATTATAATCTAAATGCAAATTATTCCAATTTAAACTAAATGTTGGTAAACCAAACTTAAGTGTCGGTAAAATATATTAACAGTTATAGCAGTACCGGTATAACTTAATGCATGAAACATAAAGAGAAACAAAATCCACAACACATGACACAAAGATTTTGATGTGGAAACCCGGTAAGGGAAAAACCACAGTGAGAAACCTTACCCACAATCAGATAATACTACTGCAGATAGTATGTGTATACAAATGGGGTCTACACATGCAGAAAGGCCAACTACCTAGAGCTCAGTGCTCAATCACAAAATAGGAGTCACACTGACTACACAATTGTATGGTTAAATCCAATGATAATGTACTGCTCAAAATAGCATCTGCAATGTTGGATTCAGTACCAGTTTCAACTCTGAACATGAGTGTCAAAACACCTTCATAACCTTCCTTCAACCTTCAAATAATGCATGTGTGATTCGCACAAGGATCTGCTTATTTTCTCTCTTTAATATTCAAACACACTCATACCATATCCTAATCTTCAATAAGATCTTACAATCATATATACAAAACCTAAGACCAAATGTATAGGTCGACTCACTAAAGATATTACAATTAAATCAATTACAAATAAGTCTTGATGCGGTACAACATGTCGGCTCAATACATTTACTAATCAATAAACCAATCTCCATAACGTGTCGTGTTGATCTGGAGTATCGGTCCATAACCTAGACATATCTACTAGTAAAGGAAAATCTATCAACCCAGTTAGACCAATAAACAAAACACCAAAACCAAACTTCCAATCCATGTCTTCGACATAACCAAATGATCTCCAGATGATAATAAGTCATCATCACTATCGGTGAACAATATAACCTGTTGGTGAGCATATATCGATGACTGTGCATAAGTCACTAACCATACTGGTGAACATAATGTAACATAATGTAAACCTCCAAGAAGACAAGTGTTGACATCAATGACAAAACCAATGCAACACATGACAAAGTCATCCATAATACCAACAAGGTACATAATGCAACAATCACAAAGTCTTCCTAAACATTTAATCCATAGCTCATTTAATACTCATAAAATCTCTTACACTATATCAATTAACCAACAACATCTTATTACAAATTAAGTAACTACATCAATTAAACTCAACACAACTTAAAATACAATAACCTAAATCCATAACAACTAATAGCATCCACCAGAGTTATAATCTTAATCTATAACATATAATACAATCTAATCCTTTTGATCGACAAGCATTCATTTTATCATCTACCCATACACTTACTAGTAATTTCCATTAATAAGATTTGTAATTCATTCATTAAGAACATCCATACAATATTTTCATAAGGAACATTCAATTACAACCCAAGCATTATAAGATTTTAATTCTACCATTATATCACTGACTATGAGATATGCTACTATAAGTTCAAATTCTTCAATCACAAATCATAAAAATGTCCTAAGATGTCTTCTATCATTACTCATACTTATACATCCTACCAAGGCATAGCATTTCTCCTACTTAAAACTTTAGTTAAAGACATCATTCCTAACCTATTACCATTGTCATAATATTTGCACAATTTTCCTTTTTACATACAAATCTGGAAACCAAAATCATCATTATGCATCCATAAACATGCACATAAGCTTGAACATCCAAAAAGCCATATTAACAAGTAAGCAACCTTGAGCCTCATACTCGGAATAACATCAATCCATAATAAGGAAATCAAATCTTCATCAACAAGACATAAAGATAGCAGTAAGCCACATCAACTTGCTAGTCCTAAATCAATATAACAACCCTCACAATCATGGCTCATCAACATGAAATTAGTAATCTCAAGAACAAATAAGTAAGGCATATCCACATACTGAGACACAAAAATCACATAAAACTCTCAATTCAGATAAATGCCAAAACTGGAAAACATCTACAGACTATCCTAAAAGCCTCTAGTAAAAGATCAGATCCAAAAAGAAAGACAAAAAAAAGAAAAGGTAAGAATACCTTTACAAGATAGAACAATGCACACACTAGAGAGTATAGCGCATTCACATTATAGTTTAGCGCTTTTACATTACAGTTAGGGCATATGCAAATAAGGACAACTCTTTTATACAAAAGGATAATGGAAATGCAACAAAGGACATCACAAATAAATAAGGACAATGCTTTTACACAGAAGGACAACACAAATGCAACAAAGGACAACACAAATATAATCAAGGACAACACAAATACAAATAAAGGCAACGCTTATACATAATTAGCGTATTTACATAAATACATATAGATAAACACAAAACTTATGACAACGATTAAAAATCAAACCTTAAACAGAAATATTCAAAAAATATATACATAGAGTCGCCCAAAACAATAGATTAAATGGGCACAAATGGAATAAATAGTAAACATTTGTAAACCAAGATTTAATCAAAACTTATTTCACGACATAATACTCAGAAAAAACCAGAAGAACAAATACAGACTCTCAACAACCCAAAATACACTCACCAAATCTTCATACTAAAAATGAAGATAAAAATTCACCCTAAAAAAACAAATCGAATCAAGGAAGAAAGACCACAAAGAATGAGCATTCTTAGAGCTGTGAACGACATTTACAAACAACCCAGAAACATAAATATTTTCCCACAAACTATAGAGTAAAAATTTATAATAAATTTATGCATTTACATATTTCCTCCCAAACTATGCAAACTATAAATTTATTTTCCCCAAGCTCACACATACAATCTATAGACACGGTGCATACATGAAACAGTAAATCAAATATTAAAAGGAGAAAACATCACCAAACTACAACCTATGTGATGGGAAGAAGCTGAATAAGAGATCCCAAAATCCAAAATCCAAATCAACAAGCTCCAACAACAATCCAAGCCAAAACCAAAGGAAAATCTTGCAGAGAAAATTTTACAGAGAAGAAGCCAACTCAAAACACATCATGGGAATGAAAATAAAAAGCCAAACAATAACTAAAACCCTAGCCTCTACATGGACCAATATGAATATTTGATTCTATAATATATTTTACCAACCCCACCATATAATATAGTTTTACCTCCCTTTTCAAATTCAAACAATGAGAGAAGAAGGTAGGTAAGATAAATATAGATCATGTTTTTACAATTAGGCGGGAATATTTATTATTTTATTTTAAAGTGTATTTATACATCCCACTAAACATAAAATTCAAACTAATAAATAAAAAATGAGCCACAATTAAATAAATCAAATGGGGGAATTAAATTAAATAAACCAAAGGCTCATAAATAAATTAAAGAACCGGATAAATATTAAATACCAAATAAATATTAAACCATAGATGATTAAATAAATAAACAATTAAATATCAATAAAGGTCAAATCACAAATATTAAATATAAAAACACAACATAAGCTAAACAATAAATATCAAATCATCACTAAAATAAATAAACATTAAGTATCAAGTAATTAAATACCCCAAAAGGCCAATAATCCAATAAATTAAATTAAACATTAGATAGTCAAATAATCAAATCGCTATTGATCAAAATAGTTAAAATAAACATTATTAACTATTTAATCTCGCATTGATAATCAAATAATTAGACACAACATTAATAAACACATCATCTCACATAATAGAATTAACTAACCAATACTAACATACTCACAACACAGAAGAAAACAAGCTTACTAATTGACATGGCGACTTACGCCAAGACGTTGATGACTTACAGTGAACAACTTAGACCTAGAGTATGTGAGGGGAACTTGTGTCAACTCCGAACCACATGCCATTGGGATTTAAAGACACACTAAGACTTGTGGAGCCAGGTGGAATCGGTGTCTAGTACCTGGAAATCTTGCATCCAAAAAGCAATGATATGACATATATATATATATATATATATATATATATATATATATATATATATATAAAATAACATACAAGGGTTAGAGAATCACAATGGCACATCTTGCTCGCAATGAGTGATGTGACATTGTCTATATCCCAAAGACAGTCATACAACAATCAAACACACCATAAGGTCAACTCATCATAGATAATCATTAAATATGGTTAGTACATCAAAACGTTATCAAGTGCATGATTAGTATAATTCATCAATATAATAAGGTATGTAAAATCTATCAAGCATATGAACACATATAAGATCCATCAACACCTATTTTCATTAAATCACATGATCAATAGAGATAGTATCATCATCCATATAAACCAAAATAGCATATATCCACTTAAGTCATCAAAATATCATATTATCCAATAATGCCTAGCATCATAATGAGTATCTACAATGTAAATAGAGTCACAATCATAATCTAAAATATAATAAAATAGTATCTACGATATGAATAGAGTCATAAGAAATCATCAGAGTATCACCAATATGTTTATATAAGTGTTATCAACGCATAGATCAAAAGATAAACTGAGGAGGGACACTACAGGTGACAAGAGAAAGTTAATCTCACTTGTGGAATTTTATTATGGAGTAGTGAGATTTGGCAACAATACACCATGCTTGGGAAAAGGTAAAGGTTCAATTTCCTTAAATGGAAAAACTAATGTTGATGATGTATATTGGGTTAAAGGATTGAAGCATAACTTGTTGAGTGTTGGTTAGCTAAATGATAAAGGTTGTCATCTTGAGTTCAAGAATGAAGTGTGCAGGATTTTAGGAGGCAAAGGAGAATTGATTGCTACTGTTAAACAGACACAAGGTAACCTATTCCATCTGAATAGTAATGTTAATAGTTGTTTGGTTGCAAAAGTTGAGGATAGTTGGTTATGGGATAGAATATTTTGTCATGTAAATTTTGATAATTTGGTCAAGTTCAAAAAGTCAAGTATGGTTAGAGGTATACCACAACTAGTCAAACCAAACAATGTGATTTGTAAGGAGTGTTAGTTTGGTAAGATGACTACTTCTTATTTCAAAAGAAAATCATTTTCTTCTAAAAATATTTTAGATTTGGTGCACACTAATTTATGTTGTCCTATGAGGACTAGGAGTTTTCAGGGTGATAAATATTTCATGATATTTAGTGATGAATATTCAAGAATGGTGTGGGTTACATTTTTGAAGGAGAAGTCTAATGCTTTCAGCAAGTTTAAGGCATTCAAAACCTTAGTGGAGAAAGAAACCAGTAAGAACCTAAAGTGTCTGAGATCTAACTAGGGTGGAGAATTCATGTCAGCTAAATTTGTGAAATACTATGATGAGAATGGAATCAAGAGACAACCATCTACACCGAGGACACCACAACAAAATGGGATTGCAGAAAGGAGGAACCAGACCATAGTTGAAGCAGCAAGAACAATATTCATACAAGGGGATGTACCTAAAATATTTTGGAGAGAAGCAATTAGCACTACAGTATACACAATGAACCAGATATTGGTAAAGAAAGGTAGTGACAAAAATCCCTATGATTATGGTATGGTCATACTCCCAATGTTAGTCATTTCAAAGTCTTTGACAATAGGTGTTACATAAAGAGAGATGAGTATATGAACAGAAGCTAGTGATCGAAGAAGAAGAAGAAGAAGAAGAAGAAGAAGAAGAAGAAGAAGAAGAAGAAGAAGGAGGTTGGAGTATAAACAAGAAGAAATATCAGAGAAAGCTAGACTAGTTTACAAAGGATATGCACAAGAAGAAGGTGAGGATTATGGAGAAACCTTTGCATTGGTTGCTAGACTTGAACCTGTAAGAATACTATTTGCATTTGCAACATTCAAAGAATTCAAGGTATACCAAATGTATGTCAAGTCTTGATTCTTGAATGGAATTCTAGAAGAAGAGGTTTACATTGAACAATCAGATGGGTTTGCATTGACTAAAGACAAGGACGTGGTGTGAAAACTTCATAAAGATTTATATAGATTAAAGAAATACCAAAGGGAATGGTATGAGAGACTCCATTCACACCTAATAAAGATTGCATTTCAAAGAACCAGTGAGGACAACAACATTTACTTGAAGATAGAAGGAGACAAGTTATTGATTGTAGAAGTGTTTGTATATGATATCATATTTGGAGGAGATGATGACATGAGTTGAACTTTTGTAGAGGAAATGAAAAAGGAATTTGAAATGTCTTTGATAGGTGAAATCAAATTTTTCATTGGTTTGCAAGTCCAACAAATTAAAGGAGGAATCCTTATCAGCTAGTCCAAATATGTGAAGGAGGTATTGAAAACCTTTGGAATGAAAGACTCTTAACCGATTGGAACCCCTATGGTTACTGGTTGCAGATTATCCAAGGAAGATGATTTAGATCCAATGGATGAAACTGAGTATAGATCAATGATTGGTAAACTACACTATGTTGTTCATAGTAGATCAAACATTGCTCATCTAGTTGGTATGGTGGCTAGATTTCAGAAAAGTCCTAAAGAGACTCATATGGTGGCAGTGAAGAGAATTTTCAGGTATCCTAAAGGAACTATTGAATATAGATTATGGTATCCATACAAAGGAAAATTTTCTTTGAATATGTTAATAGATGTTGATTGGGCAGGTAATGTAGATGACCGAAAGAGAATAGCCAGTGGTGCATTGTTTCTAGGAGGAAGACTGGTATCCTAGACTAGTAAGGAAAAAGGTTACATTTCTCAGTCTACAGCAGAAGAAGAGTATATGGTTGCATCTATGAACTATACTCAAGCAATATGGATGAGACATGTATTAAAAGGATTCAAGAAGAATATGATAGAACTGGTGGACATATATTGTAATAATACAAGTGCAATAAATATTTCAAAGAATCCTGGATTGCATGCTAGAACAAAGCATATTGAACTAAAGTATCATTATCTGAGAGAAAGAGTGCAAGAAAAGAAAGTCAAGATGGATCATGTGTCAAGCAAGGAGAAGTTGGCTAACAACTTCACTAAGCCATTGTTGAAAGAAACCTTTGAGTATCTCAAAGGCAAGCTAGGTGTTACACCCCTAAAAAAGGTCTAATAAGATGTTGTTGCAACATCAATCCAGTGGACTAATTGAAGATATTCCACTGAGGATTGATGAGAAAAAGGATAGTCCTCAGGGGGAGTAGCAGAGATGAATAAAACAATAGTAATAGAAGATGAATTTGACACTTTTCACCTTTGGCATTGTTATCAAAGGGAGAGAAGAAAAGTAAAGGGGGAGAAGAAAAGTGAAGAGAAGAAAGAGAAGAATTGATGAAGGGAGTAGAACAAGTGAAGAACAATACAATAGTCATAACAGTTAGAGTTCCAGTTTTACATGGTGAGCTTTTGATGTTACCATCAATGCCAAAGGGGGAGATTATTGGTATAGCTGATGAAGATGATTATGAGATGAGAAGATGACTAGTAAAGTTGATATGATCAAGTATTTATTGTCATTGATGGCAACCATGTTTGTTTAGTCATCTAGGTCATCTAGACCAACCGGTAGTGGAATCAATTAGACAACAAAACTGTTAAGTTGTTGTCAACTAGTACGGACTATTGAATAATATTTAGGTGTTTCAATTAAGAATATATGTTCATAATAATGGCATAAGTCTGTGATTGAAATTGCATCAAATTTGGTGAACTGGAAAGTGCATTTATAATTTATTGTTATGAACTCTGTGAAGAACAATGAATACTGGTATCAGATATTTAACCAGTAATGATTTAAGGTTTGGTGGTGGATCTTATCATGATCATAACTTAGTGGTGATGTGTCATAATATGTGTGTAATGATAAGATGGTGTTTGAGTGTGTACAAGGATTGGATTTCTTGGGAAACAACAAAGTGCTTAGAAGAATGATACAAGGGTTTGATTGCTTATCAAATCGATGTGCGGTGATCATTCAACAAAGGAAATCATCTAGAAATTTATTGTAATAATCTATAATGTATTTTGGTGGGGTGTTTTGCCACACTAAATTTAAAATCATTGTATCTTGTTGATGTAATTAGGGTTTGTAGCCACCCTAATTGAAAAGTGTATTTAGGGCTAGTTGGAGAAGAGATTTTGTGTCGATGGTTTGAGAAGAAGTTATTGTCGAACCAGTTTGAAGTGTCTACATGTGTGTAGCAGACTTGTGTTAGAAAATAATTTGTACTAGCAAGCAAGGAAGTGTTGTAATCATATCATTTATCCTATTGTTCCCTAACAATTATAGCAGTTTGAAATCCCTTAACTAAGTAGATCCTAACAGGTTTGATATTGTAAATCCCTTCATTGGGTGGCTCATTCATTTGAGTTTGAAATCCTCTAGCAAGGTTACTCTTAACAGGGTAGAGCTCCTAACAAGGCTGAGGCAAAATCCCTTGACTGGGTGACTCCTAACAGGGTCTACTCTTAACCGGGCTAGGCCTTTAACCGAGCGCATTCCAAAAGAGTGCAAATACATATTGTGGGTGCTAACTCCCACTGTGGTTTTACCAAATGGGTTTCCATGTCAAAAATTTATGTGTTCATGTCGTGGATGCATTGTTGATTTGTTCATTTGATATCTTTACATTGTTTTCATATTGATGAACACTTGAGTGAATGGTTTATTAAATCAACTTAGGAGATTGTTTGAGTAGTTACCAATATAGTTTTGTAAAGTGTTGTAGATTTGTTTTATTATTGATTCACACCCCCCCCCCCCCCCCCCCCCGCCTCTCAGTAATAACTGGATCCTCATAATAACATGTGGAAGGTTTGAAACATAATTTTCTAAGTGTGAGTCAAATGTGTGACATGAGATATAAGTTTACATTTCAAGGGTTATGAAATCAGAAAAGAGAGTAATGGTCAACTAGTGATAGAAGGTACAAGAACAAATAGAAATGTATACTTGACTTGAAGGAATGTTTTGAGTCTCAATGTATGTTGGGACAAGTTGATGACAGCTGGTTATGGCATAGAAGACTAGGTCACTTCAATTTTGATAATCTTGTTAAGGTAAGTAAGAAAGGGTATGTAAGACACATACCTCAAATTATTAAGCCTACAAGTACCTTCTTTGATGAGTGTTAAAGAGGTAAGGAAACAAAGGTCAACTTTAAAAAAAAAAGTATTCAACTACAAGACCTCTTGAGCTTGTGCATACCGATTTGTGTGGGCCTACAAGAACAAGAGCCCTAAATGGAGAAACATACTTCCTACTGCTCATAGATGACTTTTCAAGGATGACATGGGTCACCTTCTTGCAAGACAAGCCACAAGCATTTGAAATATTCAAGTTCTTCAAGAAAATGGCTGAGAAGGAAAGTGGATACAAGCTTAAATGCCTAACGTTAGACTGTGGAGGTGAGTTTAAATCAAATGAGTTTGAAGACTACTATGAGAAACATGGAATCAAAAGACAATATTCAGCTCCTATGACACCACAACAAAATGGTGTTGTTGAAGGAAGAACAAAACAGTTAAGGAAATGGTAAGAACAATTTTAAATGAAGCAAATTTGTTTGATGTTTATTGGAAAGAGGTAGTTCACATAGTTGTATACACCTTAAACAGAGTACAACTAAGGGTGAACAACAATATGACACCTTATGAACTATGGCATGATAGGAGACCCTCATTTAAGTATTTCAAGGTGTTTGACATCAAATGCTTCATCAAAAGAGATGAAAATGGAATAGGTAGCTTTGAATCAAGATGTGATGAAGGTATCTTCTTAGGTTACTCTACTCACATCAAGGCCTATAAGTGTTTCAACAAGAGAATAAAGAAGGTAGTGGATAGTGTACATGTGAGAGTTGATGAGGATATGCACAAAGGAAAGTAAAACTCAGTGACTCAAATTGAAGACCCATATGTTGAAGATGAAGATCAATATGAGAGTGAACATGAAGAATAAGCATCAAGCAAAGCCCACAATAGATATGTGCAAAAGAATCACCTAGAGGATCATATTATTGGCAACAAGAATGATGGTATGAAAACTAGAACAAGAGAAAGGAACACTGAGACTGAGATGGAACCCAAAACATATAATGAAGCCAACAAGAGTGAGAAGTGGATAAAGGCTATGGAAGAAGAGTTGCAACATGTTAAGAAGAATAACACATGGGAATTGGTTCTTAGACCTACAGACAAAAATATCATTGGGAATAAATGGGTCAACATGAACAAGATGAATGAAGAAGGAAACATAGTAAGGAACAAGGCAAGGCTTGTATGCAAGGGATATGCTCAAGTAGAGGGCATATATTTTGAGGAGACTTTTGCACCTGTTGCGAGACTTGAAGAAATAAGAATATTCTTGGAATTCTCAGCCTATAAAGTATACAAAGCATATCAGATGGATGTTAAATCTGCATTTCTCTATGGAAATCTAGAAGAAGAGGTCTACATTGAGCAACCTGAAGGGTTTCAGCTACATAAAGATGAGAACTTTGTCTGCAGCTTGAAAAAGGCATTGTATTCTAGATTGGATAAGTATTTCCATAAGAAAGGTTTCAAAAAGGGAAATGTTGGCAACAACTTGTACATTAAGTTGATGGAGACCACATGATCATAGTTGTGGTATATGTATATGATATCATCTTTGGAGGTAATAAAGATATATTATTCAAAGAATTTGTCGATCAGATGCAATTAGAATTCGAAATGTCCATGCTTGGAGAGTTATCATTTTTCCTTGGTTTGCAAATATCACAACAGAGTAAGGGTATATTCGTTTCCCAAACCAAGTATGCTTCTTGATTAAATTTCAAATGGAGGATAGAAAATTGGTTGGTACCCCCATGGTGACAGGATGTAAGTTAAGTAAAGATGATGAGTCACCTAGTGTAGATCAGACCTTGTATAGATCCATGATTAGAATTATACTATATGTAATAACATCAAGGCCTGATATAGTTCAAGTTGTGTGCATGGTTTCAAGATTCCAAGTAGCCCCTAAGAAATCACATGTCAATCCAGTTAGGAGGATATTCAAGTATTTGTAGGGAACACTTGTTTATGGCTTATGGTATCCAAAGAAAGGAGATTTCACTTTGCAAGCCTATACTAATTCTAATTGGATAGGATGTGTAGATGATAGAAAGAGCATTAGTGGTGGAGCCTTCTTCCTTGGAGTCAGGTTAGTGTCATGGCATCAAAAGAAACAAGAGTCCATTTCATTATTAACTTCTAAAGTTGAGTACATTGCAGCTACCACATGTTGTTCTCAAGTCTTGTGGATGAAGTAAACTCCCAAGGACATTTAGGTAGAATTTTCAAATGCTATTCCCATCATGTGTGACAACTCAAGTGCAATCAATATATCAAAGAACCTTGTCATCCATTCTAGGAAAAAGCACATTGCAATCAAATATCATTTTCTTAGGGAAAAGGTTGCAGAGAAAGAGGTAAAAGTTGAATATGTGTGCACCAATGAACAAATAGATGATATTTTCATGAAGCCCCTGCCTAAGGATAACTTTAAATATCTAAGACAAAAATTGGGTGTTCTTCCTCCCACCTTCAATACTTATGCATTTTTGTGTAGTTTGTAGTTTAGGGGGAGCATATTATTTTACACTTTCCACCTTGAACCTCATGTACAGTCTCAGGGGAGTTTTAAACTTTTATAAGAAGTATTGGCACTTTTTTTTATATTCTAATAATGGTTCATCTAGCTACACGAAACATAGGTAGACAAACATCTAGATAGGACATCTTTCAAGAACCTATAAAGGAAATTTTGAATGAATTTGTAAAGGATGTGTTTCAAAATTGGAAGTTCTATTCATTGCTATAGAAAATAAAAGGGAAAGAAAGTGGGAAGTTCATAGTTGGTGTCAAACCAGTTGGTCATTTCACCCTTTTCTATTATTGTCAAAGGGGGAGAAAATAGAGAAATGGTTTGTGAGTGGTCTGCAAGTGTGTTGACATCAATGCCAAAGGGAGAGATTGTTGGAATTATTATCATTGATGTCAAAGGATATCATGAGGTTGCAGAGATGTAGGTAGCAATATGCATAAGATGAAGACATGTGAAGTGCATAACATGTAGGTTATGCAGTCATCTATGTAATTATGCATAACATGTTGTGTCATCCTACTGGGGCTTTGGCTGAACTCATTATCTCCATGTGTCAATAGTGGTCTGGATTTACGTGTTTGTGAGTTGTACATATGGGGCCTCTTTGGTGCGTCAGTGGTTGCACTCGACACTTGGTGGGGAAGTCTTTAGTTTTTGACTGAGTTGTGAGTTGGGTATGGTAAGATGGCATCCCACTACCCCACGACATGCTTTTTGAACCTTAGTTGACTATGAAGGACAAGAAAATTCAAGGAGAAATGTGTCCCTCACTATCTTGCACCATGGAAAGTGTGTGCATGATGTCTGTGTGGGATAACCACAAGAAGGGTATAGCGACCCCTCACTATCCCGCAACTCATTTGAGTTGAGATTGAAGGTTGTGTGGGGTAAGAATATTAATAGAGTCATAAGTCACCCCACTATCCTTCAGTCATGATGACTAGAAAGAAAGATCTTGTAGAGTAAGTTTGAAAGAAAAAGATGTGGCATCATGTCATCTCGTGAGGAGTAAAACTAAAGCAAGATGAGATCACAGGGATACAAAGAACAAGGTAAGAAGTTGATCCCTTGATCCCACAATCCTGCACGAAGTTAGGTTTCACAAGGAGATAGAAGACAAGGAGACATTAGAGGCTTCTTTCCATCCCGCGTCATCAAAATGAAAGAAGTGTTGGTCATGCAGGGTAAAACAAGGGGAAGTGAGATATGTATCTCGCTATCCTATAGTGCTAAGAAGAATGGGATGATAGTCATGCAGGATAAGTTAGTGAAGCAAGAGAAGGATGAGGACCCTGTGGGGTAAATGAGAACAAAGAGAACAATGAAGTCTCCTATCTTGCATGGGTTAAGAGGTCATGCCAAATGTCAAGTGGGCTAACAAAGGGACAAGTGAGATATGTCCCTCGCTATCCCGTGATGTCAAAGACCATGAGTTAGAACTCTTGTGGGACAAGATAAATTGAATAATTGTGCATCACGCTATCCCACATGGGTAAAGAGGGCTCATAAGTGATGATGCATGAGAATGAAAGGAAATAATGAGGTAGCCTGATTGGATTGATAGTCCACATGGCAGTTGACCGAGGTTGACATGATGACTTGGATGTCTATTAAGAGGACTTATGATTAATGGTATGACAAAAGAATAAGTATACGATAGATTACTAAGAGGGGGGTGAATCAGTAAACTGAAAAAATGATACAAACTTCCCAAACTCAAAATCAAACTCACAAAGTAAACTTCAACTTGTCAAGATCAATACTTATAAGAATACTCAACATCAACCAGTTAATTGTTATATCAACTTAACAATAAACATCATTCAACTTGTAAACATCAACATACTTTATCTCTCAATGATTCCAGTTATCATGCCTTATCAAAATAGTTAAGTAGTTAATCAAATCAACAACTAATATCATAACCACAAAAACAATCACCACTTGACACAAATATTTATATGTGGAAAACCCAAATAGATAAAAACCACGGTGAGATGAGACTCACAAGATAGCTATCTGAACTCTTCTAAAGTTTTCCTTGATAGGAGCCAAGCCTGTTAAATCTTTTACAATAAGTCATGTTAAGAACTGGTTCTGTTAGGAATCACCCGGTTAAGGGATTTATAAAATGCCTTGATGAAAAGAAAAATACCCTTTTAGGAGTAACCTCGGTAGAGGGTTTGAGAATCCAAGCTAATGGACCACCTTGTTAGAGGATTTAAATAGTAACCAAGCTTATTAGAGCTTACTTGGTTAGAGGATTTCAATTCTGCTGTAATTGTTAGAAAACAATAGGTTTTCTTGATTTGTCTGTATCTGCAAGCCTATGAAATGTTTTAGTTCCCCTACTAAAGACATTTCAAACTCATTCTTCATTTCATCTATAAAATTGTTGCTCATGACATCATTACGTCCAAAAATAATATAATCAACAAATACTTCATTGACCAGTATTTCATCTCCTTCATACTTGAGATAAATATTCCTATCATCACTGGTTCTTGCAAAGCCTATCTTCATCAGATGTGTATGAGGCCTTTCATACCATGCTCTAGGTTCCTACTTTAATCCATACAAAGCTTAATGCAATCTACATACCATGTCTTTCTCATCTGTCAAAGCATAACCATCAGGCTTCTCTATGTATATCTCTTCTTCAAATATCCCATTCAAAAATGCAGACTTAACATCCATCTGGTATACCTTGAACTTCTTATGGGCTGCAAATGCAAGTAATGTTCTGACACCTTCCAGTCTTGCTATTGGTGCAAAATTTTCTCCACAATCTTCTCCTTCTTCTTGTGCATAACCTTTGTAGACTAATCTTGCCTTGTTGCGAACTACAACACCATCTTCATTTAACTTGTTTCTGAAAACCCATTTAGTACCTATAACCTAATGATCATCACCAAATGCTTTAACCTAATGATCATCACCAAATGCCTCCTTAGCACTTCTTGGTTCAATGGTGGAAATCATGCAAGAGTTCTCTCTTATTCTCCTTCTAGTTAGCACTCCAACATCCTTATCCCCAATAATTTGCTCAGGATTGTGATTCAGTCTCACATATCTAGGAATAACATGATCATTCTCTTCAGGTTCAACTTCTTCATTATCATCTTCTACTGAATTTATTTGTTCCAGTTGAACAAGTGCATCAAAATTTGCTTTACTTGTTTTTGATTTAACAGTTTCAGGCTCCAAAAGCAAAATACAAGGATCTTCATCCCTTTTCTCTGAACTAGTTTCCTCTAAGACTTCAAGACATTCATCTACACAAACATCAGCACTCTCAACAATTCTCTGTGTCCGATTGTTGAAGCATTTGTAGGCCTTACTCTTGGTGGAATAGCCAAGAAATATGCCTTCATCACTCTCAGCGTCAAACTTACTTATGTAATCACCTCTCTTAATAAAAAATTTTCTACCAAATATCTTAAAATACCTAACATCAGATGATCTCCCATACCCATATTCATAAGGGGTCTTGTCCTTACCTCTTTTCATCAGAACTCAATTCATTGTATAGACAGTTGTACTTACAACTTCTTTCCGAAATGTTTTTGCTACACCTCCTTGTATCAACATTGTCCTCGAAGATTCAACCACTGACAAGTTTTTCCTCTCTACTATACCATTCTGCTATGGTGTCCTTGGTGCATAAAGTTGCTACTTGATACCATTCTCATCACAATACTTAGTGAATTCAACAAAAGTAAATTCACCGCCTAGATCTATTCTCAGACATTTTATCTTTTTGCTACTCTCTTTCTCAACTAAAGCCCTGAATGCCTTGAACTTACCAAAAGCTTCAATCTTATCCTTCAAGAATGTGACCCACATCATCCTTGAACAATCATCAGTGAAAATCATGAAATATCTATCATCTTGAATGCTTCTTGTTCTTATTTGTCCACATAGATCTATATGAACCAAATCTACCAAGTGCTTTGCTGAGAAGGAATTTCTCTTGAAAGTTGAAGAAGTCATCTTTCCTAACTGACATTCTTTCCAAATAGCATTAACCAGTTTGTCTAGCTAAGGTAGACCTCTTACTGTCTTAGACTTGCTCACTTTAACAATGTTATCAAAGTTTATATGACAAAATCTCCTATACCAAAGCCAACAATCATCTACCTTTGCAATCAAACAGTTGCTAACTTTAGGATTAAGATGAAATAGATTACCTCTAGTTTGTTTCCCAGTTGCAATCAATTCACCTTTATTGTCAAAGATTCTACACATACCATTTCTAAACTCCAATGGGTATCCTTTGTCATTAAGTCATGCCATACTCAGAGAATTGTGCTTTAGACCTTCAACCCAATAAACATCGTCAGCACTGCTCTTCCCATTAAGAGAAATAACTCCCTTACCTTTGACCATATAGGGTGATTCATTGCCAAATTTGACAACACCATCAAATTCCTTCAAGAAAATAAATTTTCTATGATCACCAGTCATGTGATGTGAACAACTGCTTTCAATGATCCAATCATCAGAGTTACCCATCATGTACACTAGTGCCTTCTGATCTAATATCTCTTCCTTAATAGCTACAAACACAATGTCTTCACTAGTATCATCATCAGATTCTTCATCAGTAATACCACTATCAACTGCTATTAGACAATCTCTCTTACCTTTTCCCTTATACTTCTTGAATTTGTCTCTCTTGTATTAATTTTCACCATTAGGACAATTAGCTTCTATATGACCAATCTTGTTGCATGCAAAACATTTTAAAGGTCGCTTACCTCTATATTTCCCAATGCCTCTAGGTAGTCATTTTGCCAACAATACTTCAAGTTCCACTATGTTGTCTTCATCATTAGCATCTATGTTGGATCTAGATTCATAGCTATGGCCGATATCTCTACTTTTTTTCACATATGGGTTAGAGACAAAAGCTCTGAATCCAGATTTTGATTTCCATACACTACCATCATAGCCATTTAATTCAAAAGCAATAAGTTTGCCAATGATAGAGTCAAGAGTTACCTTAGTTTTGTCAATGGACTTCAGCTCCTGAATAGCTACAACTCAGATAGCATAGACCAGTAGCAGGCTTCTCAGTACCTTACTGATCACTGTGGCATCTTCCACTTTCCCTCCTGCACTCTTTATTTCACCAACTATCTATTTTATCCTTTGATTGTACTACTGGATATTCTCACCTTTAGACATTCTCATGTCATCAAAGTTTCCTCTTAGGCTCTCCTCTTTAGCAATCTTAACATGTTCATCATCGCTATAAATCTCTTCAAGGTTTTTCCATACTTCATATGCAGTTTCAAGACCATGAACATCTACATATTTAGCATCAGACACAAAACTGGTAATAACCTCCAATGCTTGATGATTTTCTTGTTGTTCTTTCTTCTGATCATCAGTCAGAGTTCCAGTAGGTGCAACATACGGAGTTTCTACATGATCCCAATACTGACTTCCAAGACTCTTATTGTAAATCTTCATTTTGTTGCTCCATATCCTATAGTTATCTTTGTTGAACTTCAGACCTTCCTTCTTTATCATAATCTACAAGATCTTTTCTTCAAGCCATTAGACTTTAGGTTAAAGAGGACCTGAGAAGATTTGATACCAATTGATGGTATGATGAAATAATAAGTATCTAGTAGATTACTGGGAGGGGGGGCTGAATCAGTAAACTAAAAAATTGATACAAACTTCCCAAACTCAAAATCAAACTCACAAAGTAAACTTCCATTTGTCAAGATCAGTACTTATAAGAATACTAAACATCAATCGGTTAACTATTATATCAACTTAATAGTAAACATCATTCAACTTGAAAACATCAACATACTTCATCTCTCAATGATTCTAGTTATCATGCCTTATCAGCATAGTTAAGTAGTTAATCAAATCAACAACTAAGATTGTAACCACAAAAATATTCACCACTTGACACAAATATTTATACGTGGAAAAACCAAATAGGTAAAAACCACAATGAGATGAGACTCACAAGATAGCTATGTGAACTCTTTTGAAGTTCGCCCTGTTAGGAGCCAAGCCTGTTAAAGCTTTTACAATAAGTCCTGTTAAGAACTGATTTTGTTAGGAATCACCTAGTTAAGGGATTTACAAAAATGCCTTGATGAAAAGAAAAATACCCTATTAGGAGTAACCTCGGTAGAGGGTTTGAGAATCCAAGCTAATGGACCACCTTGTTAGAGCTTTCCCAGTTAGGGGATTTCAATTCTATTGTAATTGTTAGAAAATAATAGGTTTTATTGATCTGTCTGAATAGCACTACATTTGCTTGATCAGATCCTTCTTAAGCTTCAATCTGCCTTTACACAAACTACATATCCATTCACCAGTTAGGCAACCCAACACTTAATTGATTTCAACCAACACTTTTCCAACAACTTCATTGACCTTAAATACAAATCAATTAGGTTGGTAACACAACAAAAACTAACTCTCTCATAGAGATTACAAACAAATCAGTTAAAGTGTGATTGCTGGATTTACATAGCAATCAATACACATTCTTCAAGAAAATTCCAATCGCTTTATGATCACCGCTTCATTGGACTTTATAACTCGACACACGCTTTGCATTAGATACAATCGACTTTGCTCATTCCCTAGACAATCAAACAAGCAAACAAACATGCCAAAACAATTTGAACTTATCCTCATACAACTATCACACATGTCACTATCATTACCACTCATCATTGGGTCTTAAACCAACAAATCTTGATCAATGAGGGTTTAACAAAAATAACTGGTAGGGTTTACCGGTTACAATGCATAGAAATGGTTTTAACCTTATACACTGGTTTATCGGTTTAACTCACAAACTAACATACCATTTTACAACATCTTCCTTAAAGCTCTTCCTACCGGTTACAAGCCAATATAAATAACAACAACAATATTAGCAATATCATAAATACCATTACCAGTTCAATTGACATCAATGACAACATAACATATCATTAATGCAATCTTCATGCAAATGCCAATAGTGATGACATCTATGCATGTCAATAGTCACAATAATTTATCTGGCTACTGGCCAACCTTGATCAAATGATTTGGACAAATAAAATGGAGACATGTGGCTCCCTGGCTTGTCGAAGAAGATATCTAATATGCAAAAGTCAGTGACGAAGGATTTAAGTGTGATAGTTGTCGATCTTTTTCAAGGTAGATCGATAGAGGATGGAGAATGCATTAATGGTGATTGAGTTGCAGGATGGTTGTGTGGCTTTAGAAAGAATTCCAACTCATTTTGGGCAGAGAAATATTACTAAACTTAGTAATCTAAGTACAAAGAATGAACTAAAGAAAGTTAGGATAGATTTACTACATGCAAAAAATATAAGATCATATTCAGAGGTAAAGATCTCCAAGGAAACCAACGTGAATAAAATATTCAAGATTGCAGTAGAGGAAAAAATCTAATGTGAATAGAGTCGATCAAATCCAATAGTAGGTGTGATGAGGTTTGACTTTAGTAGGTGTGGTTGTTGAGACAAAGATAGTGTGGAAATAAAAATATCTCAGTTAGTCGACTCGTGTGAGGGACTGTAGAGAGTTGTTTTGTTGCCAAGAGAAATAAAAGAAATCTACAAAAGTGGAGAAAGTTAGAAGAGAGCAAGAATAGAGTATTTTGCAAGGTGAAGCTATAGTAGAAAGAAGAAAACAACTAGACAGAGGAAGAAGAAGAAATAGAGGAGAGATTCAACAGGCAGAGAAATTCATTCTCATGTTGTGAGCAATTTGTAAGTGTTACAAAACTCATTTGTAACAAGGATTTATCACTACATTGTAAATTTTGATAACTATTGTAAATCTCTAAGTCGGTGCTTAGAGTAGGGGTAGGTGCTCCTTGGGTTGGTGTCCTAAAGTTCAGGGGTTGGTGCCCTAAACATTGTAAACTATCATTTACTCTATGGCTAGACTAGAACAATAGACTCCAACAAATATTCTCACTAATGTTTTTCCCACATTGGGTTTTCCTCATGAACCTAGTGTTGTGGTTTGATTTCTATGTGTGTATATTCTTAATTAATTTGTAATTTTAGTATTTGCACACATAGTTAAAATTTTTAATTACATCAATTCACCCCCCTCTCAGTGTCCATTTGTGTTCTTCAATAAACATTTTTAAAAATATTGTACAACATTTCATAACGAAGCATATATCGATTTGGTATCACTTCTTGAGGGAAAAGGTGTTGGATAATGAGGTAAAACTTAAGTATGTTCCTACAAAAGAGTAGATTGTAGATATCTTCATGAAGACATTATGCAAGGATACTTTTGAGTACCTTCAACAAAATTTAGGGGTATTACTCCTTTCCAGTTTGAACTAATGTAATTTTGGATGTGCATTGGTCCAGTGAGAAAATTGCATATTTTTATCTAGATTGATGATTGGGTGCTTCCTCTTAGGGGGAGTAGGAGTGATTTTATCAGGGGGATTTATACCTGTCTTTGTCATTGTTGTCAAATGGGGAGAGATCTTGATAGTTTCATATGTCTATCTTGATGTGCATAGATTGTTTTGTGTTTGTTGTTGATGGATGTTGCCATCAATGACAAAGGGGAGATTGTTGTAGATGTGATTATTGTAGATAAGACAATGTTGTTAAGTAAGTGTCATGTTTGTCATTAATGTTTCTATTGTTCCTGGTCTGAAATGTGTGTTCCTGAAATCTTTGGTTCTCTGGAAGATGTTTTGGTGCTCTAGGGATATTTTAAGTTATTGGATATGGTGTTGATCATTGGTATTAGTGTGTATCTTGGTCCTATTATTATTCTTTTTGCCTTGGGAAATGGTGGTTGGGTCTGGATTAAGCCAAAAATTCGAGGATGTGCATCAACTTGTGGCATAGCATGTGTATCATGATTTTTAGAACCAAAATTTGTAATGAGTGTAGTGTGTTGATTGATGTGGTGTGGTCTACTACTCGTTCCATTCCACTACCAAAATGTTTAGTATTGACCTATTTTATATATTTGTCTTGGCTGACTTGAAAGACCATGCTTCTTGGAAGACATTATATATACAAGGATGATCTGATTGTGTTAAATATAAAAAATGTGTGACATTTCTTTGAAGATATGTGAGGGTGGAAAGGAAATATCTAACTATTGTTGATATGTGTGAGTGTGTTCGTATTGAGAAACCGGAAGCAGTCTAGCTTGTAGATTGTGTTGCAGATTGTGCTTCAATGGTGGATTCTTTCTTTCTTACTCTATTTCTTCAATAGTGAGCCTTTTTTTTTGGCATGAGCCCACCTATAGTGAGCATTCTTGTAGTGAGCCACCCTTTGTAAAAATCACCTTAATCGGTGTCATCTTAATCACTTTTTTTTATTAAGAACTAACATTCTCTGTGGTTTTTCCCTTCTTGGGTTTTCCACATCATATCTAGTGTTCATTATGTGATCTATTGTATGTTTTTGTTTTTAGTGCTATATCTGTGTTAATTAATTCTTTTAGTTAGGATTCAGAGGTGAAAAGAATAAAAGTAATCATTCTAGGTAATCAATTGATTCACCACCCCCCCGGCCTCCCTTCTCAGTTGCCCAGATATTCAACAAATGCATCATGATAGAGCTAGATTCCATTCACTATTTTCTATCGCATTTCCTTCATTCTCCAAACCAAATCCCTCAACTTGACTTCCATAATGTTGATATTCTTTCAAATTTTTCTTTCAAAAAAATAAAAATAAAGATGTAATTTAAAAAGTAAAATATTAGTTTCTTATCTCCTACAAATAACATGGTCTCTCAATTTTTGCTAACTTCATTAAGTTGAGGTGTTATGAAAAGGAGGATTAAACATTAAAAGGGTGACCAATCATCTCTTTATAAAAGGATCAAGAACAAGGGGAAAAGGCTAAATAATGATGCACCCTAGCTTTACCAACCTTCACTAGATAATGTACATGTGTTGTCACCACTAAAAAATATCACCAAGTAGTTAGGGATATGGATAATTTGAATCTTTTCTTTCACCGTATTATGAATCATTAAATTTATGCATTGAACATGCTCTTTGTTGAGGTATTATAATAGATACAAAAAGTGTTCAACCAATAATTATTCATTGAATCACATTTTGTTAACATACAAATAGAAAATCATGTGATTTGTTATCTTTTGATGTAATTGACACATTATATTCAATTTTTGATACTAGATATTCAACTATTAATCTTTTTCTCACAAATAAATTACCATTCTTTTAATCGCACCTACTTTTGGAGTTTGGTGTGTTCCAAAACACCAAATTCCATCAATCATTTCTTTTATTTTCAATAAAAGTCAACTTCCTACTTCTCCAAAGAAGGCTTTGATCAGTGATCAAATTCCATTTATTAGGCCTTTCTACAATATTCTTTGTCTTTTATGTTAGTGGTCGATTGAATGTTTGTTGTCTTTTTCATCATGCTCTGTCAACAATTTTATAAATGCCAGTCTGGTAATTTAATGCAGCAAAATTGCATTGACATCTAGTATGAATCTAGATGCAATCTGAGGTCTTCCCATTTTGTATGTTTAAGCATGTAAAACAAGCTCAAAACATAAGGCAATCAAATAAAAAAATCCTTAAGTGAGAGTGTTTTTATCTTTTCTTGAAGAAGAAGTGAAATAGCTTACAAATAGATAGCATAAAAATAAACGACAGTACAAACAACTACAAGTGAGCATCATAAGTGAGAGATAATTGCAAAAGCAACAAGAACTATATTATTAAGAAAACTAAACATCATCACCATTAAAAATATTACTCCAATCTAACTCTTTCAGCTTAATCCAATAGAAAATTCATTTGCAATCTTTTGAAATAGGAATCATATTCCTAACAAGAATCTAAAAATATTAGACAATATACAATCTTAGATTAGAACACAGTAAAACCAATACAAACCATACAAGGGACAAAATAGTGATCCAAATTTTATACAAATAGAATTATATAAAATTAATTCTATGAGCACAAAAAATTCTTAATCTCTAGTTTCAATCAGATGGTCATAGAATAAGCCCTTTCAACCCATCTTGATTGTATGCAAATTTAGTTAATCATCACCATTTTGAATCACACTATAATCCATCATCAGAATGTAAGAAAGTTTGTGAAGATGAAAGATACACAACTATACAATTATTAAACAAACCCCTTCACCCAACTTCCAATGACACACTTGTACACTACAAAACAAGGCCCTTGAGGCCAAGAAACCCCACTATATGCTTCCCACTTTTGGGGTGGTCATAGGTCTACGCCTAAAGCAACAAAAGCCCAAAATGCCACACATAATGTCTCACTATGTTTTTCATAACAATTCTTGTGTAGAAGTAGGTAGCCTTTTATTATTAAGTTTTGAATTTGGTATAAAAATATATTATAAATATGCATATTTTGTTATCAATAGTATCTATTGGGTAATAGTATAATATGCATATCATAAATTAGAAGATCAAATTTAGTAGCATCTATCATCTCATTTCTTAAAATTTTATTGCATTAAATGTTATAGTGAATAATTTGTTTTCTAATTGTAGTTAAAATAGTGTTCATCCTTGCTTTTAAAAAAAAGGGTTGTATTTTATTTTTCATATGTGCAAATACATGAAGGATTTCCTATACTTGGTTTGAGTCTTCAAAGGTACATACAATATAACCCCTATCTAAACTCTTAATTAGAATTCAATAGTCCAACCTCTTTTGTTACCGATTTGTGTTAGACCATAGATTCTTGTTCAAAATGAACACATTTAGGGAAGAATAATATGATGATTCTTTCTATGCAATCTACTAATGATTCAATAGTTTTATCTAGATTCTCAAATAAACTCATCTTGGATCCAATAGGATGCTTAAGATAAGAGTGTCTTTGGATGGTAGTACCCTAAGATTCGGGACTTCGATGTCCTTCAATTATCCATCATTGATTTCAATGAATGAGTTAGAGGAATAATTAGAAGAGAGGTTCATTCTATAAGGATTTTGTTGACAAGGCCAAATGAAGGAGTTTTAATCATAGAAAAATATAAATTAGAATTAGAAAAAATTGAAATTTGAGAGAGGAGTATCTAATGTTTAAGCAACATGTAGTGGATTCCAATATGAGCAAAATATAAAGTGAGGCTTAAATCATCAATAGGGGAAGCCTCCATATGACTCATGGTATTAAGATGATCAATAAAACCCTTTTACCTTAGCTTTTTCTTCATTGCAATTGTATAAGGATTTAGAAATGATTGAGGCCCAACTGAAGTAGACTTAGAAGCTTGCACACCCCTGGAATGCGTCATTATAGAGCTAGATTTCATTCACTATTTTCTATCATATTTCAATTGTTGTCTAAATCAAATCTCTCAATTTGATCTTCACAATATTGATATTATTTCAAAGTTCGCTTTCAAATTTATTTTTTTCAAAGGACAAAAGAAAACAAACTAAAATGATGTAATGTGAAACATGAAATGTTAGTTTCTTATCTCCTATGAAAAATGACGTTCTCTCAATTTTCACTAAGCTCTTTAAGAACTTGAGGTGCTATCAAAAGGCATATAAAATATTGAAAGGCTAACTTTGTTGTCCTTGAGGTTACAAAATAAGGGGAAAACTAAGGGAGATGGCTCAATAATACTACACCTTAACTTTACTAGCTTTCATTGGGCAATATACATGTGTTGTTTGCACTAAAAAATATCACCAATGTAGCTAGAGATGTAGACAATTTAAATCTTTTCATTCACCATCATTATGGGTCATCAAACTCATGTCTTTAATATGCTCTTTATTGATGTAAGATCCAATAAAGAATAGACAAATAATTGTTCATTAACTCATGTGTTAATGATATCAATATGACATCACATAGGGGAGAGAACCCAGTAGTTGTGCACCCTAACTTCGCACTTCTCAAAATCCTATGTGGAAATTTCAAATCACTCCGAATTTTTTACAACAGCTTACTTTGCAAGTCCCCTGCTGATAACTAAGGTTTCAAGGCCACATCATCAAATATGATGCCACATCAGTATGCTTTTTGCCAAGGTGTCCAAAACAGTCCAAAAAAAAAAGTGAGACCAATAGGTGTGCAAAAGAGCCCCAATACTTGTGCAGCTGATGTGGCATCACATGATTGGTTACTTTTCACAACAAATGGTATATGTCATTCAATTATTGATACTTATCATACAACTATTGGTGCAAAAACTGGACATTAAATCAGCAAATATGGGGGTATTAAATCACCAACTTCTATCACAAGAATTGGAACGTGCTCAACTAGTGAGTCCTTTCCCCTAATTGATTCCCTTTTCCATATAAATAACACATTTAATTCATTTACTAACACTAAATATTTAATCACATGATTGATTCCCTTTCCATATAAGTACCATATTTTATTCATTTACTAAAACTAAATATTTAACTATTAGATTCTTTCTCACAACTAACAGTACCGTGCTAACCCAAAAAAAAAAACTACCATATTTTAAAATCCAACGCACTTGTGGGATTCACAGCGTTCCAAAACAACAAATTCAATCAATCATTTCCATTATTTTCAATATGCGTAATAAAAGTGAACTTCCTGCTTCTCGGAAGAAGGCTTTAACCAGCGATCAAAAAGCATTTGAAATGTTTTCGTAGAATATTCCGTTCCATCTATGTTAGTGGTGGATGTTGGTCGATTGAATGTTTGTTTTATCTGTTTATCGTACTCTGTCAGCAGAGTGTCCTATCTGCAATTTTTATAGATGGCCATCTAGTAGTTTAATGCGACAAAACGCCATGGTCTTTTGCTTTAAGAATGTAAAACAAAAGACAATTAGAAAAAAATTAAAAATTGTCTGCGCCTTGAAGACCATGGCATACCTAAAATCCATAAGTGACAGATAGTTGTACAAGCAACCTGAATTATATTTTTGAAAAAACCCCACCATCACAAATCTCACTCCAAACTAACTCTTTCAGTTTAATCCAATGAAAAAAAGCATTAAATTTCAAACAAAAATTTGAATAAAAAACACAATATGAAATCTTAGATTAGAATACAGTCTGATCAATACAAACCACTCAACAAAACAAAATATTGATAGTCATTTTTTATACAAATAGAAACCATATAAAATTAATTATATGAGCACAAAGAAATCTCAATCTCCAGTTCCAATCAGATAGAGCTAAACTATAGAGCAAACCCCTTCAACCCATCTTCTAGTCACACAGCTGTACAATTATAATACAAACGCCTAATCACAGAGCTATATATACTATAAAACAAAGCCCTTGAGGCCAAGAAGCCCCACTATTTGCTTCCCAGTTTTGGCCTGCGCCTTAAGCAGCAGGAGCCCAAGATTTGAGCGGTTCCCTTAACCAAGGAAATAAATATCCTCCTCTTAATAGCCCCACGCTTTGGGGAAACCCTAATTATTTCCATTATGTGGGTATTATCCTCCTCCAACATTTTTGAAACCGACAACAAAACAGAATCTTCACTCCAAGCTTTCTGGAATCAATTGCACCTAAAATTTTCAGATATTTGAGCTCCTTTAAACCGAACTTGTAGGCATCTGAACGATGAAATTGCAGCCTCCACTGAAATGATCTCGTTCAGCGATCTAGCTAGCTAAATATAGAAAACGCCTCGTTTATATAAGAATAACAAATATGGCGCACACAGAATACTGGGATTCTTAGAATACCGGTGGTACGAAAAACGCGTTGTTTACTTGAAATTTGCGAATATAAATAATCGTATATCCCTTAAAATTTCTCAGCCAAGAAACGTTGCTCCAGGAGCAAGCATTTTTTAAAATAGACAGCCCCACCGACCTTTTTGAAGGATGAAAGAAAAATGAAACACCAGCAACTACTCTTTCTCTCTCTTTTCCTCGCAACTTCTCAACCCAAAGCAAACAGATAAATTTTCAGGTGTAAAACTTCTGAAGCTCACGGTTTGTGATAGTTACTCTACCGTTTTACTTGAGGGGAGAAGATGAAATCAACTAGAGAAAGGACAGGAGGGATAAATGGAGTGGTGGGAAGTGTATATTTTGGGGCCTACCTTAAAGTTGTGGGACTTTCCTAACACTAAAACAGTTCGCCATTGCCGTGCTACTCACTATGTGCCGAGGCTTCAACTCCCAGATAACAATTAAAAAAGCTGTCGTCACTTCCTACGTAAGCAGACCAATTAAAAAACGTGATCTGACAACTTGGATGGCGGGGGAAATCTCCTCGAAAATGGTACAAGCTAGTTGATAGCTGCTCTTTAAGGTTAGGTGGATTTTCAACATGAGAACAAATATTCCATTAATTGGTCAAGCATAATTTTATGGATGAAAAGATGTACATTGTTTTAAAGAAATATTTCATTAAAAATATAGGTACAGTGGGATCATGTTTCAAAGTCTATTTATTAGGGTCAAACTCAAGTGATAAGACAACAAGAAACATATCGAAAATGATCCATAAAAAAGAAGATCAAGGGTCAAAAAAATCTTATAATAGGAATCCTCAAGGCACTTGTCTATATTTTTAGTCTACATTTTTTAAGAAAGTCATATGAACCCTATAATAAGAGATGAAAAAACTCAATTTTTTGCTCAAAATAATAGAGATCACATGGCTAACTGTGTCTTCTTTGGAGGATATAAAATATTATTTTCATAATTTATTATTAATTGTTCTACTAAGCAACTTGTTTAGGTCTCAAAACAACTTCAAGTTCTACTTCCAAAAGGCTTTGTTATTCAACCTCCATATCCACCTCTCTCCAATTTCGTTCAAAATGATCATTCAAATCCTCTTCCACAAGAATTTGAGAATTTTCTCTCTATATTTGAAACCTAATTGAAACAATAGTAGCTTGACCTAAATTGATGAACCTTTATGATTGTGTTGACCATTCTTTTGCGAGGTATTCTTCTCTCCTTTGACTATGATGAAAGTGTTTTAATTTTTTAAGGTGAATGAAGTCCATTTCCTTCATTTTTTAATACTTACCAAAGTGGCCATATTCATGGCATTTGTTAAATTTGAAGGGTCTTCAATCCATCTTCCTATTAAACTGTCACCTAATTGTACCCTAAATAACCAGAGCTTTCTTGTCAGACACTTCTTCCTTTACTACTACAAACACTATGTCTTCATTTTCTACATCCTCTGATTCTTCGTCAATGACACCTTCGTCCATAACAACTAGACAATTTCTTTTGTTTCCTCTTTTATACTTTCTAAACCTCTTTGGTTTATCCTTATTGTCATTTTTAGAATAATTAACATCTATATGTCCTATCTTGTTGCAAGAAAAAGATTTCAAAGGAAGTTTACCTCTATATTTTCGAGTTCCCTTTGGGAGTCTTTTAGCAAGAAGAGATTCAAACCCCATTAGAATCTCTTCATCATCCATATCTCTACATTATCTGGACTCATAACTGGTACTAGTTTCTTTTCCTTTTCTCGATGGTACAATAGATGCTTTAAAGGTCGACTCAGTCTTTTGAACACTACCATCATAGCTATTCAACTCATATGCAGTTAACTTTGTAATGATAGAATCTAAGGATACCTTGGTTTTATCAATAGACCTTAGTTCCTGGATAGCAACAACTCTGATTGCATAGATTGGTAACAATGATCTAAGGACTTTACTAACAACAGTGGTATCATCAATATATCCACCAGCGCTTTTGATATCACTAACCATAGTCTTAATCGTAATGTCATATTGTTGAATGGTCTCACCTTCAACCATCCTCATATCCTCAAATTTACCTCTAAGGCTCTCTTCCTTAGCTTTCTTTACATGCTCATCACCCCCATAAATTGTTTCCAGTGCATCCCATACATCCTTAGGTGTGTCCTTGTCTTGTACATCAATAAACTCAATATCTGACATGTTGTTGATAAGGGCTTCCATGACTTGCCCATTTTCCTAGATCTCTCTCTTCTAATCATCAATCAGAGTGCTAGTGGGAGTCACATAGGCATTCTCAACATAGCTTCAGTGTTGAGCACCCATACTCTTGATGTAAATCTTCATTGTGTCCTTCCATATCTTAAAGTTATCTCTATTCACCTTCCCTCTTCATCATTACATCAAGATTTTTAACCTCAAGCGGTTAAGCTTATATCACCAAGGACTTGGAGTTACTCTGATACCAATTGATGAATAATGATGAACAACAAATACCCCAACCGGTACTGAGAGGGGGGGTGAATCAATATAGGAATAACAAAACCTTTCTTAATAACTTATCTAGTTAAAGCAATACCAACTGGTTATCACCATTACTGAACTTAACCACAACAATACTAGTTAAACATAGTAAGACACCAAACACTATAAACTGATAAGTCTGAACACTTCAAATATGATCAATACTTGATATCAACTTCACCCATAAACATATGCATGTGGTATACAAGAAGTACTATAGCCTATTAACTCTACATACATAATCTTTCAACCAAATACTTCATAAACATCCCATGAAAAATGCATAACACATAACACAGATTTTTCACGTGGAAACCCAAATGGGAAAAACCACGGTGGGGATGAATACCCACAAGCTTGTTTTTGAACTCTTTAGAAGCTTGCCTTGTTAGAAGCCTAGTCCGATTAAAGACTTTACAATAAGGTTCTGTTAGGAACCGATCCTGTTAGAGATCGCCCGGTTAAGGGATGGCTATATACCCTGTTCAAGGTTGAAATCCTATTAAAGGTTACCTTGCTAGAGGATTTAAGAACTCAATGATCTTGAGTCACCTGGTTAATACAAGTTTTACAATAAGCCTATTAAAGCTACTCGGTAAAGGGATTTTCCAACTGTTGAAATGGTTAGAAGACAATAGGTAAAACTTCTGATCTGATAAGAACACTACATGCCAAGGAAGATCCTTTTCATTTCCTCTACTCTACAATAACACTCTCATTTTTCCACTTATTGGTTTGGCAAGTATCTCATCACTTGGATACACACACAACTTTTGCCAATAACTTTAAATAAAAAATGTCATCAACCTTATAGAAAATAGTCATGTCGGTAGCATAAACCCTAAACTATAAGCATCTTAGGTTTACAACACAGGCGGTCCATTCCTGACCATCCAAACACATTGCATAGAGTATTACAATTTCAAATAGATCACAAGACAATCTACATTGTTTATTCATCACCACACATGGGAATCAGTAACCCATCACGCTTACTTCTCATGCCACTAAGAAGAATGATCATTCTCGAGGTAGACTCCAAATGTAGTCGATCTCCTCATACCTCAATCCTTCACGTGCACAAGGCTGACATGGCACCTCGATCTCATTCACGTCTCTTAGCTATCTCATCACAGTGTATCATCAGTTGAATCGCACAAGCTGGATCACCAAATCGATAACCATAGAGATGAGACTACCAACCAATAGTCTCACTTAGTGAAACCCTGACACCGGTTCACTACATCTCTTCATGCCTCTTCATACTGGCTCACCAACTTCTTTCAATCTCCATGCTGGTTCACTTACACTTATTGGCATCAATGAAAACATACATTATCATCATATCAACATATCGGTTCATCATATGCCAATGATATCCAACACACCTCTCTTGCTCACACACACACACTCTCACTTTCCCTCTTTCCCTCTCTCTTAATATCTCTTTCCCTCTTTCCCTCTTTCCCTCTCTCTCACTCTCTCTTTCCCTCTTTACATCTCTTTCCCTCTCTCTCACTATCTCTTTCCCTCCCCTTCTATATCTCACTATCTCTATTCTTCCTCCCTCTCCTCCTATATCTCACTCTTTATCTATATTCTTCATTTCTCTCTCTCTCTCTCTCTCTCTCTCTCTCTCTCTCTCTCTCTCTCTCTCTATCTATCTCTCTTTATTGGAATTTTGATACTATTTTGTATGACCGATAAAAGATATGGTTGTCATTGTTGGAAGCATCATCTCGCTAGTCTTCAAAGTCCATCGATAGTGAGTAGACTAGGATATTGAGGTCAACTTCCTAAACAATAAATAAACAGGATAGACAGTGAGTAGACTAGAAAGTTGTAAGTAGACCGGAAAGGAGTGAGTAGACCGGCAACCAATAAGTAGACCGAGTAGTGGTGAGTAGATCGACATAGAAGAGGTCCATCGGCTAAGCAAAGAATAGACTGGTATTCAGGAGGAAACCAGATAGACAGATCCATCGGCTAAGCAAAGAATAGACTGGTATTCAGAAGGAAACTAGCTAGATGGATTTTGATTGGTTCACCATTAGAGTCTTTAACCGACTGACTGGTAACATTTAGTTACATTTAACTAAATCGGGAGTCTTCTCTAGTCAACTAGTGGACTTATCAACATGTTTGACTGTATTGACAAAGATTCCTGTAATGTTTTTAGAGACATGATTTAAGGCATGATAATGGAATTTTGAAATGAATGTTTTGGAGGGAAAGATGGTGAAAGCCAAAAAGGTCTCTAAATACACATATCTTATTCTTGAGATGGTGGTTAGTGAGGTGAATGAAGATAATGTGAAATTGGACATAGGGGGAGTTTTGCAGAGCCGAGAGATAGAGGACCGGTAGAGTGGAGTTTCATAGAGTGGTGACTCGAGTCACAAAGCACCGACAATGTGATATACAAGGATCAACAAATCAGCAGAAGATAAAGTTGAAAGTGCATTCAAGAAATCAGAGTTGGGTAGAATAGACATAATCTATGAAGACCTAGTGTGATTCTTCAGTGTGATCTGATCAGGATAATGAGTAACAATTTTAGAAGATCATCCATATCTTGATTTTTAACAACTACAATATAAATCCCTTAACCGAGTGGACTTGAATGGGCCCCATTGTAAAAATCCCTTAGTCGGGTGACATCTTAATTGATGTTCTTAAGTCCTTTAACCAAGCTACTCTTAACAAGGTAAAGGCACTAACTGGCCTTGAACAAAATCCCTTAATTGGGTGGCATTTAACATTATCTTTGTAATCTCCTACCAGGGATGGCTCTTAACCGGGCATACTCCAGAAGAGTACAAATTTTGTGAGTTCCTACTTACACCCTAGTTTTCTCCCTATTGGTTTTCCATGAGATAAGTTTGTGTGTCATTGTGTATCTTTTCATGTATGCTTAATCTTCTACAGTAAATTTTTTTATTGATGAATGGTAAAATAGTTCAAACTTAAAGTAAAAGGAAATGGGATAAACAGTGAGTAGACTCACAAGTAGTAAGTAGACCGGAAAGTAGTGAGTAGACTGGCAAGCAATAAGTAGACTAGGTAGTGGTGAGTAGATCGGCACAAAATATGTCCATCAGCTAAGAAAAGAACAAACCGGTATTCAGAAGGAAACTGGCTAAACAGATCTATTGCCTAAGAAAAGAATAGACCAATATTCAGGAGGAAACCGACTATGTTAGACATAATGCACCACTAAGAGGGGCGGGGTGAATCAGTGGTTCTCAAAACTTTTCCCTTCAGCTCTCCTTTGTGAGCATACTGGTTTGTAAATCAAACACAATGCAGACTTATCGGTTAGTGATGAGGATAAATCAAATACACATAGACACAAGGAGACATCACATAACACCAGTATATACAAGGAAAACCCAAGATGGGAAAATCCTTGATGAGCAATGTTGTTTGAGTCTACTTCTCCAATCCAACTTCATAGTAAAACATAGTTACAAAGTTTAGGGCACCAACCCAAGCAGCACCAACCCAAAGAGCTACAACCCCTACACCAAGCTACAACTCAATGTTCACAAAGTAAACATCAAATACATAAGTGGTTATCTTGTTTCAAGTGAATCTTGCAACCATTTCATATATTTTTCTCTATCAGTGAGATATCCTCTCCGCTACACCGACTCACTCTTCTTGCTATTCTTCACCTGCTTCTTCTCTATGGGATCTCCTTCATAAACTCTCCGCCCTTCACCAGTTATACTCTCTGTAGGTTCTCTGTTTACCTTCTTTGTAGCCTCATTCTCTTTTTCTTGACCATTTTGAACACTACTATTTTTTCACTCCAATTGATTGAATGCTTCAACCAGATTCTCCCTCTCTCTCACTCTCTTCACTGATGCTCATTGAGCACTGTGCTAATTTCTTCTTTCTTCCAGAGGCATTTAACTCCTCAATCCCTTGATATTCTCTTCTTCAGTAGTAGCATTCTCCCTCTTCTGTCACATTCTTATAGAGTGGTTTTTCCTCCAAAAACCAATTCAAAATCTAGGTGGTCAGGGTTTCCTCACAATTCGCAAGGCTGATCAAATCCAATCAAATCTTGCTCGATATGATCTTCCTAGCATTCACCTATGCAAATCCACCATCAACTCGCTTTCTAGAACACTCCTTCCATCTTCAGTAGCCTACAAACAATTTGTCGGCATACATCTCAATCAATTACCATTAATGCCTCTGTTGTTTCCTTCTCAAGATCTTCTATCAGCTTGATCTTCTTGCTTTGATTGAGGAGCCAACAACTCCCTGATTCTTCTCTGCTTGTTCATTCTTTCTCAAGCCACATGCTTCTGACCTGATCCACCAATCACAAGATCCACCTTTAGTGCACACATGTTGAGATAGCTAACCCCACACGATACTTCACCAACCTCTATGAGCTTGCCACCTTGATCCCATGTGGAATCCATATCGAATAACTACCAGCTTGACACTTCATGTTGATCCAAATGGGATCACTGACCAACCAGTAAATCAGTTCCTCTTTCTTGTTGATTCACTAACTCTGTCGATATCACATAATATATTGATAACCTCATCATGTCTGCATTTTGCTGAACTATGGATGGAACACCTTGACCAGTCGTCAGACATGTCATTCTTTGAGCAAGCTCATTTTCTCATTTCCCCAAGGTGGAGAATCATCTGCATCTGCACCTTGCTCATATTATCGGTGGGCTTACATATTGGTTATCACTCTTGAAGACACCAGCCATCAACCTTTACCAAACTCCTTCATCAGTTAGACCATTCTCATCTGACTGTATTTACTCATCCGATTTGTCTGAATGACAAACACACCATTCTTTTGTTGTATCAGCATCTCAACATGCCTTCTCTATTGGTCCAGAGCATAACCTTGATCCAATGCACTTAGGGCATTCCTTCAATTCATTGGTAGATCCAATGTGATCCTTCAAGTGCTTGACCATCTTCTCTTGCTCATCTTGCTGTGACTAGAAGCTGAAATTGGTGGACTAATTACTCCTACAGGGACATGTCTCCTTGGGTTCCCTGTAGGTCTCTGACTTCCAAATGTTCTATATCCACTTTTCTACAGAGCATGGTTGTTATGTCGGCTTCCATGCGACTATAGGTTCTTCTTCTTGCATTCAATCTCTTTATGGCCAAAACCATTGCAGTTATGAAAAATAACATTTTCATAACCAGGAGGAGGGACATGCATGTATTTGGATACATTTTGCTCATATGCATGTTGTCTATGAGATCCTATATTTTTCCTTCTAGATCTCTTTCTACATTCCTCTGCCCTATGGCCATATGAATTACATGTAAAGTAGTAGCCGATAAAGGATGGCATTAGACTTACAAATTTATTCTGCCATGCATGGGGTGATCTTTCTGGTTTAGCATCTCCATTTTTGCTTGTTCGGGGATGGACTCTAGGTTGTCCATTATGTGTAGCTCTTCATCTGGTCTCTTCTTTTCCTGCACTTGCTTTTCCCTATGGGTGATAGAATTTCTTTGTCCAATATCAGTAGGAGTTCTTCTTTGTTGTCTTCTCCCATTTTCCCTTTACCTTTGGGATTTGCATGATTCTTCCTCTTTGCAACTATGGTCTTCACCCTAGTCTGCAAGTCTTTACTAGTTGTATCTAGATCAACCTTCTCCCGGGGAGCATTTCTCACTGAGAAGGTTTGGCCTTCTTTTCTCTCCATTTGAGGAGACAACCAGAATGTCATTGTGGGGGACATTCTTTCTAGTGGAGCATTCACCGACACTACAACCCAAACCTTCAATGTCCTTGGCATGCTTTTGTTTCTTCAACATTTTGTCCAAGGCATCACTATTGCTATCAAATTGGATTCTCACCTTGAGCTCATCCTGACACTTCTCAAGGTCTTTTTGGAGAACCTCCATTTTTCCAAGTAGCTTCTGATTTTCTTCATTCTTTACTTCTAGCCTAGATGCTAGTTCTTCACACTGGCACTCTTTGGTGCCTTCTTGATTCTTCAACTCTGAGATGTATTTCTCATATTTCTCAAGGCATTTGATTAACTGGTTCTTCTCCACTATAGCAACATTCTTGAATAGCTTGTATTCCTTTCTTACTCTATTGAGTTCTTCAAGGGCATTTACAAGGTCAACTTTTGCTTCTTCTTCTTCTTCTTCACCTTCACTATCACTCCTAGACACATCTAGCTGATGGGATCTATTTACCCTATCACTTTTAGATGTGTTCTCCTCATCTTCATATTCTTGAGCCATAAAGAGGTGGGTTCCTCCATCTTAATAGCTACAGCTCCTAATAGATCTACCTTCATTATCTGTACATGTATCTATTCCATAGTTTTTCTCACTTCCACATATTGATCCAATGGTGCAAAGTTCATTTCCATATAGCTTCCTTAGTCTATCACATAGGCTCTTTGCTGATTTACACTTATCTACCTATGAGGAAATAACACTGGTGAGCCCACTGAATATGGCCTTCATGGCTTCTTCATTGCACAAGCATCTTCTTTCTTCTTCAGATCCAGTGGGAGGACTAACATTTCTAGGGAGACCATTAACAACCAACATCCATACATCAAACCCTAGAGAGGATAGGAAGACTTCCATTCTACAACTCCCAATAGAATAGTTTTCACCATCAAAAATAGGGGCAGGGATTGACACTAAAAAAACCATTGTGTCCTTAGGCCAAAATCTACCCAAGCTGGAGAAAGCTCATCTAATTGGGAACCTAGGCTCTGATACCAGTTGTTAGACACAGTGCACCACTGAGAGGGGGGGAGGGGTGAATCAGTGGTTCTCAAAACTTTTCCCTTCTGCTCTCCTTTATGAGCATACCAATTTGTGAATCAAACATAATGTAGACTTACTGTTTAGTGATGAGACTAACTCAAATACACACACACACAAGGAGACATCACATAAAACCAGCATATATGAGGAAAACCCAACATGGGAAAAACCTCAGTGGGAAATGTTGCTAGAGTCTATTACTCCAATCCAACCTCATAGTAAAATATAGTTACAAAGTTTAGGGCACCAACCCAAGGAGAACCAAACCCTGACTTTAGGGAACCAACCCAAGGAGCTACAACCCCTGCACCGAGCTACATCTCAATGTTCACAAAGTAAACATCAAATACATAAGTGGTTATCTTGTTACAAGTGAATCTTGAAACCATTTCATATATTTTTCTCTTTCGGTGAGATATCCTCTCTACTATGCCAACTCACTCTTGTTGTTCTTCACCCACTACTTCTCTGTGGGATCTCCTTCATAAGCTCTCTGCCCTTCACCAGTTCTACTCTCTGCAGGTTCTCTATTTACCTTCTCTCCAACCTCATTCTCTTCTACTTCATTGGTTTGAACACTAATGGTTCTTCACTCCAATTGATTGAATGCTTCAACCAGATTCTCCCTCTCTCTCAGTCTCTTCATCAATGCTCATTGTGCACTGGGCTAATTTCTTCTTTCTTACAAAGGCCTTTAACTTCTCAATCCCCTAATATTGTCTTCTTCAACAGTAGAATTCTCCCTATTCTGTCACAGTCTTATAGACTAGTTTTCCCTCCAAAAACCAATTCAAAATCTAGATAGTTAGGGTTTCCTCACAATCCTCAAGGCTGATCAAATCCAATCAGATCTTGCTCAATCTAATCTTCTTAACATTCACCTACATAAGTCTGCTATCAATGTGCTTTCTAGAACATGCCTTCCATCTTCAGCAACCTGCAAACAATCTATCAGCATACATCTTGATTAATTACCATTAATGCCTCTGTTGTTTCCTTGTCGAGATCTTCTATCATCCTAATCTTCTTGCTTTGATTCAAGAGCCAACAACTCCCTGATTCTTCTCTGCTTTTTCATTCTTTCTCAAGCCACATGCTTTTGACCCGATCCACAAATCATAGGATCCACCTTTAGTGCACACATGTCGAGATACCTAACCCCACATGACACTTCACCAATCTCTATTAGCTTGCCACCTTGATCCCATGTGGCATCCATATTGACTAAATGCTAGCTCAGAACTTCATGTTGATCCAAATAGGATCACCGACTAGCCACTCAACTGGCTCCTCTTTCTTGCTAATTCACTAACCCTATCGATATCATAAAATGTATCGATAACCTCATCATGTCTGCATTCTGCTTAACTGTGGATAGAACACCTTGACCGGTCGTCAGACATGTCATTCTTTGAGCAAGCTCATTTGCTCATTTCCCCAAGGTGGAGAATCATCTACATCTACACCTTTCTCATAATATAGGTGGGCTTACATATCAATTATCACTCTTGATGATACTAGTCATCAACCTTTACCAGACTCCTTCATCCGTAAGACCATTCTCATCTGACTATATTTTCTCAGCTAGTTTGTCTGAATGACAAACACATCATTCTTCTATTGTATCAGCATCTCAACATGCCTTCTTTGTCGGTCCAGAGCATAACCCCGATCTAATGCACTTAGGGCATTCATTCAATTCACTGGTAGATCTGGTGTGATCCTTCAAGTGCTTGCCTTTACCTCTTTAGTCTTATTTCTCCAAACTATAATGCAATTAACACATAATAGGAGATAAGCTCCACTTACTTGGTGGAGTAACACCATCTACTTTCTGCCATATGCTCATGTGATTTCCCTATTGTGCAGCATTTCCTCAAACAGGAACATGTGAATGTTGGTATTTTGATATGTTGATATGGTTTTGTCATTGACTTCAACACCTATCATTGCTTGTCAACACTTATCAATACTGGCCAAATTGGTTATGTTCACTAGCATGCAAGTGACTTATGCACAGTCACCGGTATTTGGTTTACCGACAGGTTATATTGTTCACCGGCACTTGGAATTACTTGGAGACTACTTGGTTAAGTTTAAAACATTGTTCAGACACTTTGTTTTGGTGATTTGTTCATTGGCTTATTCAAGTTTGCATATTTGTTGTTACCGACAAATAGGTCCAGGATATGCACTGATAGGTATATCTATTCTAGATCAACATGACACGTTATGGAGATGATTTATTATTATTATAAATGCATTGAGCCAACATCATGGATCGGATATTGATTTATTTGTAATTGATTTTATTATAATATCTTTTAGTGAGCCGACCTACTCAATTGGTCCTAGGTTATGGTATAAATGTAAGATCTCATTTGTGAGATTAAAATATGGAAGGAAAGAGATTGTAATTCGGTATATGCGAAAAGAAGCAGAGCTATACACATAGATATCATTTGAAGGTTGAAGGAAAGATTTTGTAAAGACAATCAGAGCTAAACCGGTATTGAATCTAGCATATGGAGATGTTTTTTTGAGCAGTACATTATCATTGGATTTAACCATCCAATTATTGTCAGTGTGACTCTCATTTTGTGATTGAGTAGTGAGGTCTACGCGCTTGGCCTTTTTGCATGTGTAGACCCCCTATTGTACACACATACTATCTGCAATAGTATCATCTTATTGTGGGTAAGGTTTCCCACCATGTTTTTTCCCTTATAGGGTTTCCACGTACAAATATTGGTGTTATGTGTTGTGGATGTTATTGTCTTTCTGTTTCATGCATTAATCTTTATCGATACTACAATTAACTATTCAGACTGTCTACTGACATAAAGTTTGGTTAATTGGTATTAAGCATTAAGTTTTGGTTAAGTTAATTTTGGTTGAATTTATTAGACAACCAATTCACCCCCCCCTCTCAATTGTCTCCGAGACCTAACAATTGGTATCAAAGCCTAATCCTCTTTTTGCAGAAGTTTAACAACTTGAGGAGATCCAATGTCTTCAAACTATTTCAGGAAGGACAATCCTAAACTTGATGGAACCATTTATGACATATGGAAGATCGGGATGAAGACACATATGAATTGCATTGGAGAAGACATATGGGAGGTTACAAAGAATGGTTATACTGCTCCAACTCAAGGTCAGCCTAATCCACCAACCTTAGGAAAAGATGAAGAAAATGATTGCAAAGCAAGAGAGGCACTTTTGAGCACATTGCCAGATCAGCAAATCATGGGATTATTAGATAGGTCTACTGCTAAAGCTATTTGGGACAGATTGGAAACATTGAATGAAGGTGATACCGCAATTAAAATTGCAAAGCTTGAATCCTTCCAGGTGAGGTATGAAAATATGAAAATGAAAGAGGATGAAAGAATTTCTAATTTTATGGAAAGAGTAAATGAAATTGTTTTGGGTATACAATGTTGTGGAGGAACCTTAAGTGAAGATGAAATTGTTTCTAAAGTCTTAAGAGAATTGCCACTGTCATATAAATTGAAAGTAACTGCTATAAAAAAATTGACAACAATGCTTAATACATCAGTAACTAGAGATACTTTGATTGGAAAACTTTCAGCTTTTGAAATTAAAGAATTTGGTCTTGTTACTACTATAAAGATAGATTTAGCTTTCAAGGCATCAACATCTTCTGCAGCATCATCATTTGACAAATCTGATTGGAAAGCCTTTTATGTAAGAGAACTTGAAGAGATCAGGAAAGAAAATGAAGAACTTGAAGAACTTGAAGCACTATTTGCAAGGAAAATGCCTAAATGTCCTATTGGAAGTAAGTATGAAGGTAAAACACCATTTAAATGTTTTAACTGCAATAAGATTGGTCATATGACATCTAGGTGTCCTGATAGACATGCAAGATTGAAAGATGAAGCTAGAAGAACATACAAACCTACCCCTAAATATCAGAGATACAGATTTAAGAAAAATAGAGATAAATCTTGTTATCTTGCTGATGAAGGAGTCACTGATGATTCTCATGAGGATCCAATAGACAATGGATGGGTTTTTGTTGCTAAAATTGAAGATAAGGATGAATGGATCATTGATTCAAGATGTTCACATCATATGACTGGTGATAAAAGTAAATTCTTAACCTTTCAGGAATACAATGGAGGTCTAGTAATATTTAGAGATGATAAAGCTTGTTTAATCAAAGGAAAAGGCACTATATCTCTTGATGGTAAGCACAATACTAATAATGTTTACTATGTTGAAGGTTTAAAGCACAATCTTTTGAGTGTTGGTCAATTAGTTGAAAAAGGATTTCAGTTACAATTCAGGAATGGTAAATGCAAAATCATGAACAAAACTCATTTGGAAATTACAACCGGTAATTAGACTAAAGTTAATATCTTTCATTTGAACAATAGTGAAAAGACATGCTTGATTGCACATATTGATGAAAGTTGGTTATGGCATAAGAGACTTTGTCATGTAAATTTTGATTGCATTGTGAAAATCAATACAACCAAGGCAATAAGAGATTTACCTAAGATTGTCAAACCCCACAATCTAGTATGTAAGGAATGTCAATTTGGAAAGCAAGTTAGAACATCTTTTAAGAGTATTTCAGAGAAATCCAATAATGCTCTTGACCTAATTCATACTGATTTGTGTGGTCCAACAAGAACTAGAAGCTTACAAGGAGATAGATATTTTATGCTAATCATTGATGACTATTATAGAGTGTGTTGGGTTACTTTTCTCAGGGAGAAATCAGAAGCATTTGGGAAATTCAAGCTATTCAAGGTGATGGTAGAGAATCAAACTGGTAAGAAAATTAAATGTCTGAGATCAAATCAAGGAGGTGAATTCACATCTAAATAATTTAATACATTTTGTGAAGTGAATGGAATCAAAAGGCAGTTGTCTGCACCCGAGAAACCCCAACAGAATGGAGTTGTAGAGAGGAAAAATAAAACCATCTTGGATGTAGCTAGAAGTATGTTATCAGAAGCAAATCTACCACATGTATACTGGAGAGAAGCAGTGAGTACAATGGTTTATACATTCAACAAAGTTCACATCAAAGGTGAAATCAGTAAGACCCCTCATGAATTATGGTTTGGTAATACACCTGCTCTTAAATATTTCAGAATATTTGGAAGTAAATGCTATATTAGAAGAGATGAGTATATTGGAAAATTTGATCCTAGAAGTGATGAAGGAATATTTCTTGGTTATTCATCTAACAACAAGGCATATAGATGTTTTAACAAGAGATTGCAGAAAATTATTGAGAGCACAAATCTAAAGATTGATGAACAATTTAGAGGAAATTCAAAGTACATAGACTCTGAATTGGCAACAAAGATACTAACAAATGAACCTACATTGAATACAACAGTAGAGAATGAAGATCCAGTTACACCGACATCATCTAAAAATTCCACAGTAACTGAGGAACAACAACAAAAAAAGACACTCTAGTATGTAAGATTGAACCACTCTGAAGATCAGATAATTGGGAACAAGTATCAAGGAGTCATGACTAGAGGAAGACTGGCAAATGAAGAGGTATGTATTATTTCTCAAATTGAACCAGCATCAGTTTTTGAGGCATGTGAAGATAAACACTAGATTAAATATATGGAAGAAGAATTAGAACAAATAGAAAAGAATAACACATGGACATTAGTTCCCTGGCCTAAAGACAAAAATGTGATTGGAACAAAATGGGTATTTAGAAACAAACTTAATGAAGATGGCAAAGTAATCAAAAATAAAGCAAGACTAGTGTGTAAGGGATATTCACATAAAGAAGGAATTGATTATAATGAAGCCTTTGCACCGATAGGTAGAATTGAGGCAGTCGGATTATTTTGTGCTTTTGCAGCACACAAGAACTACAAAGTATATTAGATGGATATTAAATGTGCATTTTTTAATGGAGATCTTGAAAAAGAAGTTTATATTGAACAACTTGATTGATTTTCTTTGACAGATGGCAAATATATGGTTTGTAGGTTAAGGAAAGCTTTGTATGGGTTGAAGCAAGCTCCAAGAGCTTGGTATGTCAGATTGGATAAGTATCTTTTGAAGATTGGTTTTTCTAAGGGTAATGCTAATAGTAACTTATATTACAAAGTGACTAGTGATGACATCTTGGTTATAGAAGTTTTTGTTGATGATATAATCTTTGGAGGAGAAGATGGATTATGTAAAGACTTTTCTAATGAAATGTAGCAAGAGTTTGAAATGTCTATGATTGGAGAGATAAAATTGTTTTTAGGATTACAGATTTCATAGACTGATAAAGGTATATTCTTGAGTCAATATAAGTACTTGAAAGAGTTACTAAAGAAATTTGGTATGGAGAACTCTAAACCGGTAAGCACACCTATGACTACAACCGACAAATTATCACTAAGGGATGAATCAACACCTGTTAATATGACTAGGCACAAGTCTATGATAGGAGTTTTACTATATTTGACACAAACAAGACTTGTTATTATGAATGCAGTATGTATTGTTTCAAGATTTCAGAGTTATCCTAAAGAAAATCATGAATCAGGAGTAAAATGGATTTTCCGGTACTTACAAGGCACTACAAATCTTGGCTTATGGTATCCTAGAGATGAAAAAAATGAATAATGTGCTTACACAGATGCAAATTGTGCAGGAGATGTAGATGATAGAAAAAGAACCATTGGTGGAGCATTTTTTCTTGGTAGCAGATTAATTTCTTGGTTGAGTAAGAAATAAAGTTGTACATCTTTATCAACAACAGAATTAGAATATGTTGCAGTAGCATTAACAAATTGCACATAAGTATTATGGCTTAAGAAAATGTTGAAAGACATAAAGGTAAAATGCAAGGAACCTATAACTATCTATTCTGATAATATAACAACAATTGATATATCTAAGAATCCGGTACTACATTCCAAAATTAAACTTGTTTCTATGAAATTGAATTTTCTGAAAGAGAATGTTGAAGCAAAAGAAGTGAAATTGGTTTATGTGAATAGTAAAGAGTAGATTGCAGATATTTTCACTAAACCTTTGCCTAAGGAGACTTTTGAATATCTCAGAGATCAACTTGGGGTTATACCCTCACCGGTAGAGACTTAGACAGTTGATGTTTGTCATCAACCGACAAAATTAACATAGAAATCTTTTATTCAATCTTTGATGAGGAGAACTACTTCTTAGGGGGAGTAGTTGATATTTTGTAATGAGTTGGTATTTTGTATTTGAACCTGGTTTTTGTATTGCTTTGGCATTTGATGTCAGAGGGGGAGAGATTGATATGGAAAAACACATGGAAAACAAATATTATTCCTAGGGGGAGAGACTTTATCCCTTGGGGAGACATTATTACTTTTGGAAGAGATATTATGTTTTTTCATTTCTGGTTATGATCTCTTTGGGAGATTGTTGGTTTTTAATTTTTGGCATTTCTGTTGTGACACTTTGATGGTTTTTCCTCCTTGTGTTTCCATCAATGCCAAAGGGGGAGATTACTGGTATTTTGATATGTTGATATGGTTTTATCATTGATGTCAACACCTGTCATTGCTTGTCAGCACTTATCAATACTGGCCAAATTGGTTATGTTCACCGGCATGCAAGTGACTTATGCATAATCACTGGTATTTGGTTCACTGGAAGGTTATATTTTTCATCAGCACATGGAATCACTTGGAGACTACTTGGTTATGTTGAAAACATCATTTGGACACTTTCTTATGGTGATTTGTTCATTGGCTTATTCAAGTTTGCATATTTGTTGTTACCGACAAATACGTCCAAGATATGCACCGATAGGTATATCTATTCTTGATCAGCACAACACGTTATGAAGATGATTTATTGTTATTGTAAATGCATTGAGTCGACATCATGCATGAGATATTTATTTATTTGTAATTGATTTTATTATAATATCTTTTAGTGAGTCGACCTACTCAATTGGTCCTAAGTTATGGTATAAATGTAAGATCTCATTTGTGAGATTAAATTATGCAAGGAAAGAGATTGTAATTCGGAATATGTCAAAAGAAGAAGAGTTACACATGCAGACATCATTTGAAGGTTGAAGGAAGGATTTTATAAAGATAATCAGAGCTAAACCGGTACTGAATCCAACATATGGAGATGCTATTTTGAGTAGTACATTATCATTGGATTTAATCATCCAATTGTACTTAGCGTGACTCTCATTTTGTGATTGAGCAGTGAGCTCTAGGCGCTTGGCCTTTCTGCATGTGCAGACCCCCTATTGTACACACATACTATCTACAATAGTATCATTTGATTGTGGGTAAGGTTTCCCATCGTGGTTTTTCTCGTTATAGGGTTTCCACGTACAAATATTGGTGTTATGTGTTGTGGATGTTATTGTCTTTCTGTTTCATGCATTAATCTTTACCAGTACTGCAATTAACTATTAAGACTGTCTACCAGCATAAAGTTTGGTTAACCGGTATTAAGCATTAAGTTTTTGTTAAGTTAATTTTGGTTGAATTTATCAGACAACTGATTCACCCCCCCCCCTCTCAGTTGTCTCTGGTACCTAAAAGTGAACTGATGTGAGCACATTCATTATCAATCATTTCTTCCCATGATGACTATGTCTTCATCCAGTGGGAGTCCTGCTATTCTACAACCTCACATCATACTGGTTCATTCTTCTCTTCCAGTGTTGATGTGATTCAGATAACATTTTGCATCTTCATCACAAACAACTACTCAAAGACCTTGCCCATTTGTCAACACAACACTTTCTAGTTGACATACTTTCCTTTCTTTATCGGTGTTTTGCAACACAAGGTGATATCCAAGATATCACATCCATTACTCCTCCATATAAGTGTTGCACATATATCTCTACTACTAGTGGTCATCCCATATTGGTTGACATCAATGACAACCCAATGCCAACAAACTAGATGGATTTTGATCGATTCACCGGAAGAGTCTATAATCGACCGACTGATAACGTTCAGTTACATTCAGCTAAATTGGGAGTTTTCTCTAGTCAAACGGTGGACTTATCAGCATGTTCGATTGTATTGATAGAGATTCCTGCAATGTTTTTAGAGACGTGATTTAAGGCATGATAATGGAATTTTGAAATGAATGTTTTGGAGGGAAAGCTTGTGACAGACAAAAAGGTCTCTAAATACACATATCTTATTCTTGAGATGGTTGTTGGTGAGGTGAATGAAGACAATGTGAAAGTGGACACAGGGGATTTTTGTAGAGTTGAGTGACAAGTGACTAGTAGAGTGGAGTTTCACAAAGTGGTGACTTGAGTGACAGAGGACCGATAATATGATATCGAAGGATTAGCAAATCAGCAGACAACAGAGTTGAAAGCACATTCAGGAAATCAAAGTTGTGTAGAATAGACATAACCGATGAAGACCTAGCATGATTCTTTAGTGTGATCTGATTAGGCTAATAAGTAGCAATTTTAGTAGATCATCGATCTGTTTCTTTCTAACAACTGCAACATAAATCCCTTAACTGGGTGGACTTTAACAGGTTCCATTGTAAAAATCCCTAAACTGGGTGACATCTTAATTGATGTTCTTAAGTCCTCTAACCAGGATACTCTTAACAAGGTAGATGCACTAACCGGCCTTGAACAAAATCCCTTAACTGGGTGGCATCTAATAGTGTCTTTGTAATCTCCTAACATGGATTACTCTTTATCGGCATACTCCAGCAGAGTACAAATTTTGTGAGTTCCTACTCACACCATGTTTTTCTCCCTATTGGATTTCCACGAGATAAATCTGTGTGTCATTGTGTATCTTTTCATGTATGCTTAATCTTCTACAGTAAATGTTTTTATTAATGAATGGTAAAATAATTCAAACTTAAAGTAAAAGTTTCAATTGGTTATGTTATCACTGTTTAAAAATGGGTTTTCCTTTCCCATAAATCGGCTAAGTTTTGAAATTTTGAATTAGACATGCTATCAATTGCTTTAGCTCTATGTTAGGTCTTAGGGGTTTAGGGTTTTAATTTTAAATCATTCAATGTTTTATCAAAAACCCTCTAGTTTCTATTTCTTTGTTACTTTATCCACTTAAGTAATGGGTCTCAGGTTCATAGGAAGTGTCCCCCCTTATCATTTGCCTAGGTGGTTGATGAATTAACTGAAAAATTTATGCCTTATGTCTTTTCTTCCTAATGTTGTCGGGTCCGATTAGTTGTGTGCAGTTCTTAGGAAGATCTATGGTTTTCACTATTTCGTTAGGCGAAGTTGCGCGTGGTTTAAGACTTGTGAAATGGTGAAAGGGAGAAGTGTTCTAAATGGCATTTTTGGTCTAGATTAAAGAGGCTTCATCTCATCCAAGATCCAATGGCTAGCGTTATTTTGCAGCCTGAACTTTCAAGTGAAATACCTTAGTGAAATGGTGAAAGCGTCTGGTGGGACCGTGCATGTGAGGATTTTCTAAGTGACTAAAAGGTGATCAAGCCCAATTTGATCCGACAGTTCGTGCTATTTTGTAGGATGAAAATGCTTGACAAGTATCTTTCACGAAATGGTGAAATGACATGGCACTCCACATAGACGGTCCAGCTGGTCGAGAGGGTGAGTAAGATGGTGGCATGTGGCAAAGGCCACAATAGTCAGCAAGGTGGGTCCCAAAGGTGAGTCATGCTGCAGGAAAAGAAATACAATCAGATACAAGTGGCAAGGAAAAGGTAGAACCCAGTGTTTTCTCTCAGCAAATGAAAGACTAACATGTCAGCTTTGAAAGTGACTAGATGCCAGGTGTTTGAGGTTGAGTCGGAGGGCCCATGTCTGCCAGAATCAGTTTTGAATGTTAAGCAACAAGCAAGTCAAAAATAATCTGACGGCCCGCGTGAATTCGCAAGGGTAAGATGCTCATGCTTTATGCCTTGGGAAATGGCAAAAAGGTTTGTTGTCCCCAAAGGCAGATAAAATATGAGGTTAAAGGAGGATCAACTTTGTTTTGATCCAATGGCTAGCATTATTTTGCAGTTGCAAAGTGCTCAAAGGATATGCTTCATGAAACAACGAAAAGAAGAAAAGGTATACAGGTGTCATGCTAGATGGTGGCATGTCCATGGACATGTGGTTTCAGAAGAAGTTGAGGGCCTACCAAGGTGTAACCAGCGGTATAAGGGAGATATACATGGCTGATGTTGAACCAGGCTTGAACGGTTTTCTAAAACCAATGGTCGACTACCACGTGGTAGTCAGTAACCAATGAAAAGGCAACGTAAGTAGAGCAAGCATAAAGGGTTCCCCTTAAAGGATGGTCATCTCCAATCTGATCCAACGCCTCGCATTGTTTCATGGCCTAAATTTGAAAGATGTTTAAGCTTCACAAAATAGTGAAAGACCGCTAGCATTCAAGGTAAAGGCATGGTTAATGAAGATGTCAACGGTTTTGGTAAGAGTTTAACACTGAGCAGTTAGAGTCCCATCTGATGCCTGGCATTGCTTCGCGAAGGAGAAGTGCTTGAAAGATAAAGTCTGTGAAATGGCAAAAAGGAGGTGGGGCCCAGTGTGAAGGCAAGGCTGTTAAGTTAGTATAACGACCAATCAAGTTTCTTTTGATCGAATGGTTCACGTGATTTTGTTCAACTAAATTGCCTGAAGGTTATGCTTCACAAAATAGCGAAAGAGTGAAAGGAAAGAATTGCAAGAATGTTGTGACCGGTTGGAGAAAAAATTTGAATTATTTTAGGAATTCAATTATGAAGGGACGACTGAAGCATGCAGAATCAATGTCACGGTTAAGACCCTGGGTACCATATATGATCTCCTGTCGATTTAGTAAACGTATCATTCAAAACAATTGTTGCGGAAGAGCAGATATAGAGCTATTGTCTTCAAATACAAAGCAAGTCAATTCAGTTTTTAATTAAGGTCTTGATTTGCCACTGAACCATTTAGGGGAAGTATTTTAATTGCTTACATTTTCAAAATGGCACCTAAGAGAGAATTTTCCGGGAAAGTCAATTATTAGGAGAGGGCCATTTGTGATGATTTTCTTGAGCAGTTGACATTGTCAACTAATTAGGCATCAAAGGTAGAAGAATTAGTGCCTAGAGCTCCTCGCTTGAAGATAGGAGAAGGGCTATATGATAAGGGCAATTAGTTGAGAGATCCATAGGTTGGGTTGTTTGGGTTGGGGTTATTCAAAGCTAAATTTGGAATGAAAAATTCTCCAGCCCCATAGAATAGCATCTGGGAGTTAGATGTAGGGAAGTTGGTAGTTCCAGGAGTATTCATGGTGGACATGGATCTATTGACTCAAATTGCACATAATTATGATCTAGTCACAAGAAGCATTAGAGACATAAATGGGAAAGCCCTTATTGAAATTAATAATGAAGAGTTCAGAAGTGCTTTTGGGCTCAATGAGTTTACCAATTTTCTGGAACCCATTAATTTTAAATCATTAACTGAAATATACGGTGCACAGAGAAACCACCTTAGGAGTGGGCCTCTTAAGGAATTCTTTGTGAAGATAGGTGGGTTGACAGTTGTAGGACCCAACACTAAAGAGCCCTTCTCATTGAAATCATTCACCCTTAGAGCTAAGGGAATGTATTGGTCACTTTGCCAGATTTTGGGAGAAGATGCTGAGGCAAATATACCCAATCACTACTTGCTAATGATTGCTCAGATTCTAAATCCTTCCCTTGCAGTAACATTTGATTATGCTTCTTTCATTACTAATTCTATCCATGGAGGGTTAGTAGGAATAAAAAATGGGAAGGTGGATAGGCCTTTCGGATGGTATTCACTCCTCATGCATCTATTTCTGTTCAAAGGTGGTGATTACTTTGCTAGTGGATTAGACCTCATAAAAGAGAAAGAGGGAGAAAAGATGCCAGTGCAACTATGGAGTACTGTGTTGTCATGGGACAGACATGATGCTAGTTTCCTAAAATTTGATAAATATTTTGCATCAAAGATTAGGACTCTCCTCTACTCTTAAAACCCAAGAATCGCCAAGGTTCTTTTGGAATTTGTTAGACCAAAACAATTTGCATAAAGATTGTTCATAATTGGGGTGATATTTACTTATACCCTGTCTCCATAGTTTTCAGAGTTTTTGGTTTCAGAGGCACTCCATTCTTATTTCCCTATCAAGTCCCTCTCAAAGTGGGAATTGCAGAAGTCCTCAAACAAATTGGAAGTGTACAAGAGGCAGAGCTAACAGGTAGGGGTAAAGGGACTATTTTCCCTATGGTTACCATAGCCCACAAAATTATAATAACCAAGGGAGGTTGGAATTGTTTTGAAGACTTTCTCAAACCTTATCATTTGTCAACTACAATATCTAGGTGTGCTGATCCAGAAGACTTCTTCAATGGCATGTTTAGAAAGAGAGCAGTGTGCAGAGGTAGACCCCATCAATTTCAGTTTCCTAAGGACCTCATTAGAAATGAGTTTGATCTAGATGAGTAGGAGCTGAGGAAGGAAAAATGGGTGGCTTATAAGAAAGACTTATACTTTGTGCATCAGTTTGATGCCAGCTATGACCCATTGTCTAGCTTTTTCCCTTTTGAGGAGAAAATAAAGTTTTTAATTATTTGCTTGGAGGATGTGATGCAGACTTTAAAAGAAAAGAGGGAGGTTGTGATTAAAAGCAACCCTGAAAAGGAAAGAATGATTCTAAGTAGGTTTACCTCCACCAAAGCAATCCCTCCTAGTGACTATACACTACACAAGAAATCTAGTTATAGTGTGTTGATGCTTACAACAGGGGAGCCCTCCACCTCCAAAGGAAAGAGGAAGATACAAGATGTCATTGACATCCAAGAGAGCCCAAAGAAGTAGAGAGTAGGAAAAGAAGTACAATCTGATACACCCTTATACTCTCCATCCCAATCCCCTATTCACATAGGAGATGAACAGGCAGCTGCTCAACAACTGATACAATTAGGCAGTCTCAAAGAAATTGACTATACATATGATGAAGTAGAGGAAGGAATGCCAGAAGAACCCCTTGCTGCTGAAATGAACATGACTACCAATGAACTTAAGGGCTAGGAGTGGGATCCTGAGATCAAGCAAGCCATTGATGACTTCTTGGCTGATAACAATTTTGTTACATCAGGAGCATTTATGCAGTTTGTATGGAAACAAAATATAGACAAATACAATGCAAGATGTGAGAAGAGAAAAGGTGAGCAGTCTCACAAAGATCCAGCTTTGGTGGAGGAGGAAATAAAACAAGAAATGATGGAAGAATTTAAGACCATCACTCCTGAGCAAGGAAGAGATATGGTGGCACAAGCTGGAGTACTTATTCTCCCTGAGTGGGATATAGCAGATGCCCTAGTACTGGAGGTAGTGAGGAAAGAAACCAAGCCCATGCAGGGAATTAGTTTCAGCAAAGATAATGTTAAAGTCGTCATGTCATCTCTCAAGAGAGATGAAAATAAGAGAATTAAAGATACCCCAGGGTCAAGCTACCTTGGTGCAATGATAGTGAAGAGAGTGCAGAACATAGGGGTGGTGGAAGCTGCTAGCACTATGCTAGAGACTACAAAATTTAGTGTTGCAGTAGCAGAAAAGGAGGCCAAGGGAAAAGAAGACCTCCAAGTCAACTTGGAGACAATTTTGAAGGCTTATAATAGTGCTAAGTAGGAGGTAAGAGGTAAGGATAGCATCATTGCTAAGTTGCAGAGCCAGTTGACAGGACAGTACCATCAAGGTGAGTCTTCAACACTGATGATTTCCTCCTCTCCTGCAAGACCTCCACCTAGCAGCCCCATCATTGATTTCCCACCATCTCCAACACCTTCTAGCTCCCAAATGATTGAGATCACTCCTCAAGAGTTAGAGAATTTAAAACAGGCTCAAGCCTTATATGCAAAGAAGTATGAGGAAAGAGTAAGGGCTACTATTTCAAATTTTGCAGATACAATGAGTGCTTCACTATTACATAACAACATAAGCAAGATTTTGGATATGTGGAATGAGCTCAATGGAGATAAAGCCATTTTGACACCTATTTTTGACAGATGGAAGTCTAGAGAGCAAGACTTGGAGCTTATTTGTGCATATTATGATGAATTAGGGGTCGATCCTATCATCAAATCCACTTGTGACACCGCTAAGGACTTAGTAAAATTAGCAAAAAGGGTGGATAATGCTGATAGAAAAATCAACTTGTACAAAAAGGAGTATGCTGAGCAGGTTTTTGAGTTGCTCCCAGGAGTTTTTGTTAGCCCAGATCAACTAAAGGACAAACAGGTGTGGCTCAAGGAATAAGAGGCCAAATTGTCAGCCAGAATTAAAGGAATTGTTGATTTAGATGATGCTCCCTTCTTTGTCATGACAATTCAGGAGATAGAGAAAATGAAATCTCATTATGGTTTTCTCAATTCAGAAGTCAACAAGATGAGAAATTCCTAGAAAAGGTTGACCAAGGCTAAGACAAAAGTGATTAATTTCATGTGGCCAACTGATGATGTGTACAATGAATGGACAAGAAAATATGCCATCCAGGATGTAGAGTAGTTAGAGGGTGCTCCTAAATAGTTAGAAGAGGTTGCAACTAGATAGCAAGTAGAAGAAGCTGCAGAGGTCGAAAAGGACTTGTAACTATATTTGTAAAAGGCTTTGTAACTTCTTTTGGAAAAGAAATGATTGTAACAAATTCTCTTAGGAAAGTCTGAAGCTATGTGCATCCATATTGTTATAAATGGATACCAGGACTAAGAGTAGAAGGATCACAAAGAATTGTACGAAAACACTACAGAAATTTATATATGAGATTTTCTAAGTTTAATGGAGAATATTGAAAAGTTTTTGTAATACTTTCTTGAAGAATATATCAATATACAGATCATCAGTTTTGAGTGAAAACTTTGTGTCATCTTCAAATGTGCTTGCAATTGTTTACTATTTCATTCTAAATAATCCAGGGTTATTTCATTTGAATAGAGTTGTAAGGCAACTTTTAGTATATGTGTTTGCTAGCTTTTCTCTTTAGGAGGGAAATTAAATATGTGGGGATCACTTATACCAGTAAATTCTCTATAGGATACTTTTAATCTTGATGAGCATAGTTTAATTTGGTATGCATAAATTCTTATGTGTGTCAGGCATATATAAGGGTTAACAAAAGCCAAGCCAATGGGATGTGTGAAGATATTTTGTTTGGGGAGTATTGTTTGAATTTAGATGACTTTGTGACCTTGGATAAGGCACTGGTATAGATCGAAGTTGTCTATTACATGTTTTGTAGGTCAAAATATTGAATATGAGTATAAGTTTCATTCCTTTGTTTCAGTTAGTTTCAAGGTGATTAGATCCACTGGTTTTTTGGATTGGTTTGCTGTGGATTTATCTTTCGAAGGTGCGAATTTAGTTCACAAAGGTATACCCGCCTGGACTCTAAGTAGGTCTGAAGTGTAGAAGGTTAAATCAAACCTTGTCATATGTTGTCCAAAGAGTTTCCTTCCCTTTGACATCTCTTCTACATAGAGTTTAATAATCTTACTATAAGGATGTTGAAGTGAATCAGATTTTGAAGACAACAAAAGTGGCAACTCTACTAGGGACAGTCACATTAAGGATCCAGATGCAGATTTGTGCTTAAGTTGTAAAGAAAATCATTGTGTTTGTGGAATTCTTGTGTATTATTCTAAACCTTGTTTTCATAATTCCCATACTCTTATGGGTGGCGACTCTGTCATATTGGAACCAATCCTTGTGAATTATAAATTATTCTCAAAGGAAAACAAGCGTAATTTAGGGAGGAAAAAACACTAGATCATTCATGAAGAAGCATCCTCGTGAAACTTTGTAGGAAGGTTTACCAGAGCAGTCATGAAGGGGCCAAAAGAGATCAGTGTTGCACAAGCCATCAAATGTTGCTTGGGTACAAAAGAATGATAATACTAGTAAGATGCCTGATCGACCTATTTATGCAAAGTCTAATTCTTCTTCCAGAGATTCTGAGCAAGATATATTAGGCTTCCATTCTGGATTGTTTGGAAATATTGATAATGCACATGTTTTAAATCAAGATGTATCCCATGTTAGTGTCTCTGCAAGAGATAGGACTAGTTCTGTAGCGTCCTAAAATTGCGACACTTGCAATTTCGACTGCATTTCGGTCTTCACGATGGCGATGCAACATGCAACCTGAATGGAGACCCCAAAACTTGCTCACGACACTGAAAACTGCATTTTTCAAGCACCATTGGCCTGAACCTCCTTGCACCCCGCTGTCCCGGAGGTGGGACCAGAGTGCCCAGCGCCCTGGTCCCTCAGGACCAGGGCGCCCAGCGCCCTGGTCCCTGGGTCCTATTTTGGGCCCGGTTTCCTAAGTGATATCGGGTCTTTTTGATTGCAATTTGGAAATATACTTCCCTGGTCGGCCTAAGGTCGGGAAAATCAGTCTATCAACCCTAATTGACAAGTATATAAATTACATTTTTCTCTCTCATTTGGGATAGATAGATGAAGAGGATATGTGTACAAAGCGTGGAAATTATACTCAAGCATTCAAGCATTCAAGCATTCAAGCATTCAAGCATTCCTTCTAAGTCTCCATTCAAGGCTAAGTGTTGCATTCAAGTCAAGGATTCAACCATTGAAGAGGAGATCACTTATTACATGTTACATACTACAACATACAACATCTAAACCTTTGCACATAAGGATACCAACATCCTTAGAACAAGGTATTAGTACTTGTTTTACATTACAGTCATTTACATTTACAGCACTTGCTCATTTCTTGGTTAATTCCAAAACCGGGGTTTGACCTAAAGGCAAACCCCCAATCCCTAACCCCCCAATCATCTTCGCTTTTCTGTGTGTAGGTTGTAGGTACGCGGCTGAAATTGAAGATCTGGAATCCTTGTGCAGAGACGAATAGATCCCCCTTCGTTTCGCGGATTTTTCGGAGGACCGTGGCGCCGGGCGCCATCGTCCCGACAACTTTTTCTCAAATTTGCAGGACAGCGCCGTATCGACATTTTACTGCTAATTCCAGGTCCGCAGCTTCATCCTATAACCCAAACTCAGTTTATAAGCGAATCTTTATGACTTTCTATGCATGCTTAGCTTAATTTCCTTAATCAACATTCTTTACAAAAGAGGGTAGCCTTGCTTTCCTAACCCTTGAAATTCATTTAGCATCCAATCTTACATTGTGTGGGATTGAATCTTATGAGTTTCAACCCCTCCTTTGAATGTAAATTCTTCCCCCTAAGTGAAAACCCATCGAATCCTAGCGAACCTCCCTTCTCTCTCCTCGGAGTTAGAAGAGGGGAGACCAACTAGGGTTCGACCGTGATTTTCCGCTTTACATTTTGGTGAACCCGACGTGAACATCTTTTCTGATTATTCATGATTAGATCTGAAAATTGATTCCTTGATTACATTTCCATGTTTGATCTTTTGCAAAATTTTAGAGGTGATTGCATAAAAACCCTAAATTTTCTTTGTTTGAACATTGAACTTGCGAAATGTCTAATTATTAATGCTTGCTTCAGATCTGCTTTTCTATTATAAATTATCAATTCATATCTGTACTTTAATTTTGAAAATTAAGTGGTTAAATGTCAAAACCCTAATTTTTGAAACCTTCTTAATTCAACCTTTATCTGACAATTTGACCGATCAAAACATCTCCAAATCAGCTGTAACTTTGGATTCTGCAATAAAATCACAATATCTTTCATCCCTGAAAATTTGGAAAAAAGTTGCGAGGACCGTGTTGCACTCCGAGCGCCATCGTCCCCGACATTTTTTCCAAAATTTCGGGAGCGAGATCTTGCTGTATTTTCCTGCTAAAATCCATAATTTTGGCTGATTTTGTCAATTATAACACTTTCAAAATTACGGTCAAAGTTGGTCTTGTGATTGCTTGGTTTAAGGCTCCTAATCATTCAAAAATTGTTGAAATTGAAATTTTGTGTCAAAATTGTGTTCTTACTATCCTAAATCTGAAAATTGTGTTTGCATTCATTCAAAATTTCAGTGCTTTATTCAAATTCTTGCATTTTGTGACTTTTGAAATTAAGTGCTTAATTACAACAACTTCGATTTCCGCTTTCAAAATTGAATTTTGCGTGAAATTGAATCAATTTTTAAATTTCAAAACTTGCACTGCTTTTGACATTCCCTCTAAAATCATAAAATTCAAAATTTCAGTTTCCCTCTCTTTTTCAAAATTCAAAATTTTGCATTTTTCGACAATCTTGATAGGGTTTAATTTTGAGATTGTAACTTTAATTTGGCCTATCTACAGATCGTAAAATCCCTCAATTTTTTCAGATTAGCTCTAAAATCATCATACCTTTCATCCCTGCAAATTTCGAAAAAAGTTGCAAGGACCGTGTTGCACTCCGAGTGCCACGGTCCCGAACATTTTTTCCGAAATTTCGGGAGACTGTTGTGATTGCATTTAACAGCTTAAATCTGGAAGATTGGCTGGTTTTACTGAAAATTGCTACCTCTAAAATCAAAATCTTCTCTCTCTCTCTAGTGCATGAGTTTTACAACAGTAAGCCCTACTTACACTATTCCTGTTAGAAGAAGCCGTAGAAGTAAGTCTTTCCGAGGTTTAACTACCGAGGAGATGGAACCTAATTTGAGTAGCCTTTTTAACGAGGACATGGGTAATTCCTCTAATCCTCCTAATGATGAAGAAGCTCCCCATGAAGTTTCTGTTGAACAACTTTCCAAATTGGATAACCAATTTGACGATTTCCACCAATGGATGTCTCATGAGTATCCCGATAGTCAAGCTCTTCCTTTAATTGAGGGTCTAAAACGTATGTTTCAAAGTGATAAGAATGGAATTGATGTTTTACGTGGTATCGCACACATTGTGGATTCGAATGTGATGCCTATGAAGAGTTGTGTTGAATCTTTAGGTTATACACAACCTCCTACACAAGTCAATCATTCTATTCCTTTGACCACTTCTATTGCTAGTTTACCTACCTTTACATCAAACATCATGGCTACCTCTATACAAGACATTCCTCCTGTGATCACTAGTCATGGGGGCAATCCTCCTTCTTCAATTAACCCTATTCCTTCATTCAATCCGACTTCTTCATTCATTCCTTCAATAAGTGTTCTATTACATCTTCACAAATGAACATGACGCAAGGGGGCAATTCATTTAACCATTCCATTCCTCCTTGTAGTGTTCCTCCTATCCAATCATCTCCTATGGTTGACTATCATAGGGTCCCACCACCTTACTCTTTACCTTCTTTCAATAACATCACACCTCCATCTCAATATAACACACCTAATATGAACTCTTCGACTGAAGCTACCATTAATAATCTTGCACAAACTGTCTCTTCTTTACAGCAACAAATTGCCTCTATGAGTCAATCTAAGTTTAGTGTGCCCACATTTGATGTTGCGAGCCCACTTTCTCTTGACATTGTTCGAGCTATTCCTCCTAAACATGTTGAAATCCCGCATTTTGAGCTTTATAATGGTAAAGGAGATCCTCTAACACATGTTAAGACTTTTCAAACAATTTGTACTGATTTTGCTTATGACCAAAGGTTGCTTGCAAAATTGTTTACTAGAACATTAAGAGACAAAGCCCTACAATGGTATTGCTCGTTGCCTTCTTATTCTATTACTTCTTTCGAACAACTTGCAAATGCTTTCATTCAACAATTTCAAAACAATATAAGTCCTAAAGTTACTTTGATTGATTTAATGCATTGTAAACAAGGTGTTAAAGAAAAAGTGACTGATTTCATTGGTAGATATAAGCATTTGTATGCTCAAATTTCTTTTCCAGTGCCTGATAATGATATTCAAAGAATCTTTATTTCTAATTTGCAAAAAGATATTCGAGACAAACTTCTATTTTCTGAGTTTACTTCTTTCCAACAGTTGTGCGCCACTCTTCACAATTATCAACTGACTGTGAGTCAAATGGAACAATCACATCCTATGGCTCCGAGTGATAAGGGTGATAGCAGTCAACAACCATTTGGGAAGTTTAAACCGAACAGAGATTCCATCAAATTCAATGAAAACATCATCAACAACAATGTGAATGCAGCATCAGGTGTGCCTCCTATTTCTAAATTTTTCAGGAAAGAAAGAAAGTATACTCCTTTGAATGAATCATTGCATGATATTATGAATAAGTTATTGGGACAAAATGTGCTTACTCTTCCTCCTATAAGACAAATTGATCCTGCAAAGATTACTTCGCCTTATTTTGATCATAAAGCTTTTTGTCATTTTCATCGTTAGCCTGGTCATGATATTGAAAAATGTTTTTCTTTAAAGGGTAAAATTCAAGATTTGATTGATAATAATACTATCTCTGTTTCTGGAGTGAATGATAAAGGCAACACATCTGTAGCTCCTCCTAACCAAAATCTTCAGATTTTTACTGATCCATTACCTTCTCATACCTCTCATACCTCTAATGCGATTGAGGCTAATGATTCCTCTTTCTCATCTGATGGTCTTGTGTCTATGACTCCGAATGTGATTAACTTTGTAGAGCAGCAAGAAATCCCTAAAGAACCTTCCATCACATTTGATTCCAGTGAAACCATTAGAGCACTTGATGGTCCTTTATACATAGTTGCAAAAGTTAAGAATACACCTTGCCGTGGAGTGCTTATTGATCCTTCGTGCATGGTTAATGTTATTACTGAAGAATTTCTTTTTACTTTGCAATTGAATCAAGTGATCTATGACAAAACAGATGTGATTGTGAAACTATTTGATGCATTTTCTTCTCCTGCAATTGGTTCTATTACATTGCCTATTGAGGTCCATAATAAATCTGTTGATGTGAACTTTGCTATTATTCCTTCTTCCGAACAATTTCGTGTGAAGCTTGGCTATCCTTGGCTATCTTCCATGAAAGCTATTGCTTCTCCTATTCATAAGTGTTTAAAATTTCCCCATAATGGTGAAGTTGTTACTGTCAATCATAGTCTCTTTAAACCAGCCGAAAGAACCTCTAGTGTTCCTATTGATTACTTTTGGCCCAAACAATTCCAATCTCTTCCTCCGCGAAGTGATCATCTTTTTAAATCTTATCAAAAGTGGAAAACAGATATGATCATATCTCTAAGTGAACCTAGAACACCTAAACTTGACATTCCTATCATTCTTGAGAAGGAAATTCTTCCTTTGAAAGACAAAACTAATGTCTTTCCTCAAGAAGATTCCCAACCCGTCCCCATGGATGTAACTATGTCTATACCTAATAAATCTTCTAAAAGTAGACCTATCCCTCCTCGTCATGATGGACTTGGTCTTCTTCCTAAACCAAAAATTCCTCCTTTATATGGAGCAGTTCCTCCTCCTGCCTTCTATAGAGAGAAGAGACCTTCTTCTTCTCCTATTATCCAGCCTAGGAGACCACAACCTAAACACCCAAGTGCTAAGGATGAGAACATTCCTCCTCCTCTATCTTCTACACTTCCTACTAAGACTAGACGTAATCGTTCTGCACGGGAACGCCGACGAAAGCGTCGTCTTAGGGCTCAAGCAGCTGCTTCTCAAACTTCACAATCTCCAAAAACACCTTCAACAAGCATTATTCCATTTTCTCCTCAGCTGGATATTGAGCCTAAATTTCCTAAACATAAGATGCATGATGGTCTTGATCCTGTGCGAGTTAAAGATCCTATTTTTATAAATCTTGATGATGATATAGATGAAAATGTTATGCATGATGAAAATGTTACTCCTCTTGATTCTGATAGCGAATATGAACTTGTTGATGTTGATAACCATTTATCTAATGAATTTTCTAAAGCACTTATCCTAGCTCCTAGACAAGAACAATGTGGCTTGGAACATGAACATAGCCCTTGTTTGGATCTTGTGATAGCTCCATCTGCTGTGTCGGATGTTCCTCCTCTAGCGTGTTCCCTGCCTTCTCGAAACATTGATCAGCAAGATCAGGGGGTAGATGACGTGCTAGACTAGTTACATTAGCATGGCAGATTCTCTCCCCCTCCCTTTTGTTACTTCTTCTATATGTTATTCTCATTCTTCTATTTGTCATCCTTAGTGTTGTCTACTTGAGGACGATGCAAAGCATTGAGATCTCTTTGGTCTCTCTCATGTTGACTCAAAAGACACATGTGTTCCCTTCTTCTAGGTGACCTTCCTTGATTGGGGAATGAAGAACAATTATGCATACATACATATGATATATATACATGACTTATCATACAGCATACTGACCCCGAGGAAAGCGAAGTTACCTTGTGCTTTGTGTTTTGTGTCTATTATCCTTGGGTTTATCTCACACTTGGGGGCTAAATCTTTGCGATAACATGCTCCTTTTCCTTTCTCATTTCTTATGTGTATCACTACGTTAAAACAATCACCCCCGTTGAGGCGTGTGCGATCGCTTTAACGTAGGGGGGCATACACCCTGTCTATCCTTTCAAAGATACTTGAAAATTTCTTGGCAAACTTAGCTTTGTCTTGAAGATTTTTGGTATTTCTTTTGCATGACTCATAGTGAGGGAACCTTACTACTGACAGTCATGGTTCTTCCTCGTGATCTTCCCTTTTACTTTGTCAATCGAAGTCGTAAGATCCTTAGTCCACTGGGGGCTTGGTGTGTCTTGCCTCCTTGACGTGGTGAAAGTCTTTCAATATTGTTTCCTTGTACTTTACCGGAAGTATGAGCATACATACTCTCGCTAAAGTGGGGGCTAAATGTAGCATCCTAAAATTGCGACACTTGCAATTTCGACTGCATTTCGGTCTTCATGATGGCGACGCAACACGCAACCTGAATGGAGACCCCAAAACTTGCTCACGACACTGAAAACTGCATTTTTCAAGCACCATTGGCCTGAACCTCCTTGCACCCCGCTGTCCCGGAGGTGGGACCAGAGTGCCCAGTGCCCTGGTCCCTCAGGACCAGGGCACCCAGCGCCCTGGTCCTCCAGGACCATGGTGCCCAGCGCCCTGGTCCTCCAGGACCATGGTGCCCAGCGCCCTGGTCCCTGGGTCCTATTTTGGGCCCGGTTTCCTAAGTGATATCGGGTCTTTTTTATTGCAATTTGGAAATATACTTCCCTGGTCGGCCTAAGGTCGGGAAAATCAGTCTATCAACCCTAATTGACAAGTATATAAACTACATTTTTCTCTCTCATTTGGGATAGATAGATGAAGAGGATATGTGTACAAAGCGTGGAAATTATACTCAAGCATTCAAGCATTCAAGCATTCAAGCATTCCTTCTAAGTCTCCATTCAAGGCTAAGTGTTGCATTCAAGTCAAGGATTCAACCATTGAAGAGGAGATCACTTATTACATGTTACATACTACAACATACAACATCTAAACCTTCGCACATAAGGATACCAACATCCTTAGAACAAGGTATTAGTACTTGTTTTACATTACAGTCATTTACATTTACAGCACTTGCTCATTTCTTGGTTAATTCCAAAATCGGGGTTTGACCTAAAGGCAAACCCCCAATCCCTAACCCCCCAATCGTCTTCGCTTTTCTGTGTGTAGGTTGCAGGTACGCAGCTGAAATTGAAGATCTGGAATCCTTGTGCAGAGACGAACAGATCCCCCTTCGTTTCACGGATTTTTCGGAGGACCGTGGCGCCGGGCGCCATCGTCCCGACAACTTTTTCTCAAATTTGCAGGACAGCGCCGTATCGACATTTTACTGCTAATTCCAGGTCCGCAGCTTCATCCTATAACCCGAACTCAATTTATAAGCGAATCTTTATGACTTTCTATGCATGCTTAGCTTAATTTCCTTAATCAACATTCTTTACAAAAGAGGGTAGCCTTGCTTTCCTAACCCTTGAAATTCATTTAGCATCCAATCTTACATTGTGTGCGATTGAATCTTATGAGTTTCAACCCCTCTTTTGAATGTAAAGTCTTCCCCCTAAGTGAAAACCCATCGAATCCTAGCGAACCTCCCTTCTCTCTCCTCGGAGTTAGAAGAGGGGAGACCAACTAGGGTTCGACCGTGATTTTCCGCTTTAAAAGTTCAAATGCCATTAGACACTTTGTGCCTAGAACAATTGATGGGAACATTAGTTTAATTGACATAGATCAAGTCAATATATCAGATTCCATGGAAAATTTCCCTTGATGAAGATAAAGTATCCCAAGAAATTGAAGATCTGAATAAAAGAGTTCACCATCTAATTTCCCTAAGAGCCCAAAAGGAAGCAAATAGGGAGAAGGAAGTCAAAGCTAAATTAATGGAGAGAGATAGGGTCCTTAGACAAATAGCTGATCTTGAAGTGCTAGCTAAGGAAAAGGATAAGAGTGACGAGGAAGGCCTTGTAATCAGAGAAATTTTGATCCCCAAAGCCAAGCAAGCAGATAGGTTAGTAGTCCAACCAAACAGGGAAGTATTTAGTGATTCTCAGCTTCCTAGGACTAATGTGGATAAAGGAAAATGAAAATGGGTGGATGACGGAATTGAATCTAAAACTACGGAGGAAATTTCTCATAGATTGTCAGCACATGAGAGAGAAATGGAAAGAATGAGGAAAGGAAAAGAGGATCTCCAAATGGAATTAGAGAAAGTTGAATTGGAAGTGGCAAATCAAGAAGTAAAAAGAAAAATTAGTTACTTAAAGGCTCCCCCTATCATGTTTCCATCAGAAGACCTTAGTAAGCCTGATCCTCAACAAATTTCCCTTCCCCCAGTTAAAGTTCAACCCATAGTGCCTGCTAATATAGCCTTAGTGAGTCAAATCCCTATGAATAGTCAGTACACCCAAGTATCTCAATCTCCAATCCCAAAAGTTAAAATGACCATGGGAAATAGTAATGCTATTACCCCTTTTCAAAGGAGACCAATCAATTTAGAACAATATAGACAATTATTCTTTGATGGGATCCCAGGATATCCCAATCATGTTCCTACTGAGTTAAGAGACAGACTCCATAAATTTGCTAGGAACAATGCAATTAGTGTTGAGGAACATATAAAGTCTTTTGGGGACCTAATAAATGATTATGAGATGGTGGATGAAGATGTTATCATGAAACTGTTTGTCCAATCCCTAGTTGATGATGCAAGAGATTGGTATAGAGGTCTTCCAGTTAATAGCATAGGGTCATGGGAGGATTTTAAAAATTGTTTTCAAGAGCAGTATGGTGATAAGACTAATGTGAGCTTCATGCTCAATGAGTTCAATAACATCAAAAATTCTAATAATGAAATGGTCACTGACTTCAATGCCATATTCCAAAAGGCTATGCACAGATTGTATCAAGTGATGAGATTAGATGATAACATGTGTTTAAATACCTACTACAATGCATTTGATTGTAAGATGGCCTATATCTTGAGAGATAAGAATCCACATAACTTGAGAGATGCTTTTAGAGTTGCCATTAATGTAGAAAGTAATAGAAAAGCATCCGGGAAGTTAGGAAGAAGAACAGATGGTAGATTATGGCAAGAAGCAAAACAACAACCTAATAAAGTTGCTAAAGAGGAAGATAAGATAGAGAAGTTGGTTATTGCAATGAAGCATCTGACTGCCAAGGTAAACAAAAATGACAAACCTCATTATAACTGGCAAGATAGACCCCCTTGATTACATGACATGCCATATAATACCAATTGGAAAGATGGCAAACCCCAAAATGAGAAGCCCAAAATTGCTCAGAATTAGGACACTCTAGATCCCTTGAAAGGGAAAACTGTCCATAATATAGAAAATACTCCATGGTGTATTACTTGTGATGGACCACATTTGCCTCATCTGTGTGTAGTGGCTCAAGCTCTTGAAGAATCTATGAGACAAGAAGCTGAGCTTGACATCAATATGTTTGAAACCATTATAGAAAGTGATGAGGAATTTGTACAAAGTGAATACAGTGATGTGCTAAATAATGAAACATTTGTTCAAGGACAACTAACCTTAGATTGGCATCCTACATTGAATGTGGTAACAATTGATGATGAAGAAGTTCATCTTAGAAGGCCTAGTGAGGAAGAAGTTAAAAATCTCACTAAAGCTGCCATTGCCAAAGCAAAACACAACTATAACTTGAGGAGCACTAAGAGAGACACCGATTAGGGTGAACCAAGTTCCATGTTCATAAAAGAGGTCACTCAAAAGGGGGCAGCAAGTAGTGCTACTACTATTCCTAAGATTGGTCAAGAAAAAGGGGAACAAGTTAAAGATGTACCCAAGAGTACAAATGATAAAAACACTGGTGATATACAAGGAGCTACCACAGTGAAAAAGGCAAGTTAGCTCAAGATAGAAAGAGTTAGAGCTAGTACTGAAACAAGCAATAGTTCTACATTTGACATGGCTCAAGCTCTTACTCAGATGAAGGTCACTATCCCATTAGTAGAATTACTGAAGATTAAAGAACATAGGGATGCAGCCTTGTCTTTATTTTCTAGTATATCTGATAGTGACACAGTCTTACCCACCGGTTCAAAGAGAATTGGAAAGGATCAAGAGTTTCAAACCGCAAAGGTTTATGTTGGAACCACTATCACTCAAGAGCCTTCACAGGTAGATCCTTTCTATGTTACTTTGTTAGTAAACAACTAGTTGATTAAAAATTGCATGATAGATTCAGGAACTGCTGCTAATGTAATGCCCTATGGTGTTATGAAAGAATTAGGACTATCAGTAACTACTATATATGGAAAATGCTATGCTATGGATAACAGGGAAGTACCTGTGATAGGGACAATGAAAGATGTTGAAGTAAAAATAGAAGCATTCCCTGAGGCGACTTATAAAATAGATGTTATTGTTACTGATACCAAACCCCATTATGGTATGTTATTGTCCACGCAGTGGGTAGTAGTAGTAGGAGGAAATGTTCCACTGGACTTATCTTATGCCACCATTCCAATCAATGGAAATTAAGTCAAATTGTATAGAGAGCCACGAGCTCCTAGGGTAATTGAAAATGTAGACCCTAATATGCTCAATTGTATCATTGATGTAGATCTTGATAACTTTAGACTTCAACCAATTTTACCCCAATTGAAGAATACTGACCCCATTGTGGTCGAATTAGAAGGACAACAATATGGATTATGGCAGATGTATTTTGATGGAGCTTGCTCCAAAGAAGGATATGGAGTAGGGGTTCTTTTTGTATCCCCATCAGGTATAACCTTCAAGTATTCATTCTTATTGGCCTTCCAGTGCACAAATAATACTACAGAATATGAAGCTCTATTGTTGGCGCTTGTGGTTGCAAAGAAGCATGGAATCTAGCTATTGACAGTGTTAGGGGGATTCAGAATTGGTTGTATCTTAGGTAAGATCCAAATATGCATCCAAGAATGATAGATTGAAGAGATATAAACATGCAGTTTGGGATGTTATTGAGCATTTTAGTGTATTTTCTATTAATTGGATAGAGTGATCAAAGAACATTATGGCAGATTTCCTAGCTAATGTTGCCTTGAAAAATGATGATGCAACACTGACCGATATTTCCACTATGGAAATAAAGTCTAGGCCTACTATTCCTGATAATGTGTACAATTGGCAAGTTTTTGCAGATGATGAAGGCATTCTTAGGTTCATCCAATGTGTTGATGATTATGATGGACAGAAGATTGATTGCAATGCACTGGTGGAGGTGGTTGATAATAGAGAAACAATGTTTGGAAATGATTTGGTCCAGTTGGAAACCAATGAAATACCTAAAGGGTTGGTAGAGCTGGAAAGCATGCTTAGTTACAATGACAGTCACTTACATCAGTAGTCTACCACCAAGTTGGAAGAACTAGAGGAGGTAAACCTGGGGACTGAATCATCCCCTAAGTTAGTATACATTGGGAAGAAAATACCCCCTCATGTCAGGAATAACCTTATTAATTTATTGAGGAAGTATAAACATGTTTTTGCTTGGTCTTATGAAGACCTAAAGGCGTATAGACAAGATCTTTTTCAGCATGAAGTTCCTTTACTTCCAGATGCTAAGCCTTTCAGATAGAAATAGAGACCCATTAATCCCCTATTAGAAACTAAGATGCAATAAGAGTTGACTAAATTAAGAGAAGGGGGGATTATCAAACCTATAAGACATTCTTCATGGGTCTCCAATTTGGTCCTCATAAGAAAGAAGAATGGGGACATTAGATTGTGTGTAGATTTTAGGAATCTAAATGTTGCTTCTTTGAAAGATAACTACTCTTCCCCAAATATGGAAGCTATGCTACAGAGAGGGACAGGTTGTGACCTTTTATCCATGATGGATGGTTTTTCAGGATACAATCAAGTGTTAGTGAAGGAATCTGAACAGTTTAAAACTACCTTCACTACTCCATGGGGAACATATGTCTTTGTGACAATGCCATTCGGATTGAAAAATGCTGGAGCCATATTTCAGAGAGCCATGGATGTAGCCTTCAAAGAATTCATCAATGTCATCATGGTGGTTTATCAAGATGATCTAACCTATTTTTCTAAGAGGGCTGATGATCATTGTGGACATTTGGAAATGGTGTTCAATAAAGCCTTGGAATTTGGTGTGTCACTAAATCCCAAGAAATGTCATTTTGGAATCACTGAAGGAAAACTATTGGGACACATTGTTTCCAAAGAAGGGGTAAGGATAGACCCTGAAAGAATTGAAGTAATAAACAAGGTGTCTGAACCTAAGAATGTAAAAGGTATTCAATCCTTTCTAGGCAAAGTAAATTTTTTTAGGAGATTCATTGCAAACTGTGCAGAGATAGTGAAGCCTATTGTCAAGTTGCTCAAGAAGGCTACCAAATTTTGTTGGGATCACGAAGCCTCAAAGGCTTTTGGTGAAATTAAGAAGGCCATTCAGGAAGCACCAATGTTAAAATCTCTTGATTACAGTAAGCCCTTTTCTCTATTTTCTTTTGTTTCATATCATACAGTAGTTGCAATATTGTTACAAAAGGATAATGAGGGATATGAACATCCCATAGCTTCCTACAACAAGTCTTTGCAAGCAGTAGAATTAAAATATGAGACCATGGAGAAACAAGCTTATGCTTTAGTTAAAGCTGTCAAGGATTTTAGGCCATATCTGGTAAATGCAAATATCATTGCCTATGTGCCACATGCTGTAGTTAAGGATATTTTGTCCTGGTCTGAGGTTACAGGGAAAAGATGTAGATGGATTAATAGAGTTCAATAATTTGACTTGGAGATAAAGATCACCAAACTGGTGAGAGGTTTGGGTTTGGCTAAGCTCATGACTAAGTCTAATCTTATGAATGTAGAAATACATAGTGTTGAAGTCAGAGATGCTTCAGTCACTAGCATTGAAAGGCAACCTTGCTACTCAGGGATAGTCTGATTCCTAAGAGATGTTGCATTCTCAGAAGGAATGACACATAATTAGAAAAGAACTCTGAAACTCAAGTCCCAAAAATATGTGCTCATTCAAGGTGATTTTTTCTGGAGGAAAAGAGATGGAGAATTACTAATGTGTTTGGATGAATTCCAGGCTAAACGAGTATTGACTGAAATGCATGATGGAGTATGTGGGGGTCACTACTCTGCCAAGACAACTACTGGTAATAAAATCTAGGCTGGATACATCTGGCCCACCTTTTTCAAAGATGCTCATGCATATGTCTAGAAATGTGACCCATATCAGAAATTTTCATCCAAGCTGAAATATGAAGGAACCTTACCCCTAAATCCAGTCTCTATGGAAGCTCCTTTTGTCCAATGGGGCATTGATTTTATTGGAGAGATTGTTGAGAGGTTAGGAAGAGGTCACAGATGGATCATAGTAGCCATTGACTATTTCACCAAATGGATAGAAGCTATTCCTACAAGAAGAGCTACAAGTAAGGTTGTCATTGATTTCCTGATGGATAATGTAATAACTAGGTTTGGAACACCTGCTAAATTGGTAATGGACAATGCCATGAGTTTTAGATCGGAAGAGTTTGTAGGATTTTGTACCAGTCATGGAATACTCATGTCTTACTCTTCACCTTATCACCCTCAGGGGAATGGACAAGCAGAATCCAGAAATAAAAGCCTTTTGACCATCATCAAGAAAATCCTAGAAGAAAATAAAGGATCTTGGGATCAAAAACTGAAGTTAGCTTTGTGGGCAGATAGAATAACAGTCAAAAGGGCCATTGGAATGTCACCTTTTGAACTGGTTTATGGTACCCAAGTCAGATTGCTAGTGAATAATCTTCTTCCAGTTTATAATTTCTTGCAAAATGAGGATATGGAGTTATCTAAACCAATGGAAAATAGAATGATCCAGATTGTGGAGGTGGAAGAGCTTAGGAATTTGGCTCATAAGAGAAATCAGAAGATCCAATTGTAGTCCAAATACCTTTTTGATAAGAGGACATCATCAAGGAAGTTTCAAATTGATGACATTGTTCTTCAGTGGAATGCAAAAGGACAGGACAAGGGGAAGCTTAGAAAATTTGAATCATTATGGATTGGCCCTTTTGTGGTCTGTGACTTAAATGGTAAGGATTCATATTTTATGAAGAATATGAATGATGAAATACAGGAATTTCCAGTGCATGGACAATTCCTGATACATTATTTCTCTTGATGTCCATGCACATTAGGTCCTTTGTTTGTACATATTTTGTTTCTTTCCTATTTTTTTGTTTGGGTCTGTGTTTTGGTCTGTTTCTCTAGAGTTTCTAAGTTTTCTTGTGTTGACCTTGCGATCAACCATCCCCAGTCAGAGCTTCTATTATCACTGTTTAAAAATGGGTTTTCCTTTCCCATAAATCGGCTAAGTTTTAAAATTTTGAATTAGACATGCTATCAATTGCTTTAGCGCCGTGTTAGGTCTTAGGGGTTTAGGGTTTTAATTTTAAATCATTCAATGTTTTATCAAAAACCCTCTGGTTTCTATTTCTTCATTACTTTATCCACTTAAGTAATGGGTCTCAAGTTCGTAGGAAGTGTCCCCCCTTATCATTTGCCTAGACGGTTGATGAATTAATTGAAAAATTTATGCCTTATGTCTTTTCTTCCTAATGTTGTCGGGTTCGGTCAGTTGTGCGCAGTTCTCAAGAAGATCTATGGTTTTCGCTATTTCATTAGGCGAAGTTGCACGTGGTTTAAGACGTGCGAAATGGGGAAAGGGAGAAGTGTTCTAAATGGCATTTTTGGTTTGGATTAAAAAGGTTTCATCTTGTCCAAGATCCAACAGCTGGCGTTATTTCATAGCCTGAACTTGCAAGTGAAATACCTTTCATGAAATGGTGAAAGCATCTGGTGGGACCCTACATGCGAGGATTTTCTAAGTGACTAAAAGGTGATCAAGTCCAATCTGATCTGACGATTCGCATTGTTTCATAGGATGAAAATGCTCGACAAGTATATTTCGTGAAATGGTGAAATGAAATGGCACTCCACGTAGATGGTCCAGCTAGTCAAGAGGGCGAGTAAGATGGTGGCATGTGGCAGAAACCACAATAGTCAACAAGGCGAGTCTAAGGGTTAAAAGAAGGTGGGTCCCAAAGGTGAGTCATGTCACAGGAAAAGAAGTACAATCATATATAGGTGGCAAGGAAAAGGTAGAACCCAGTGTTTTCTCTCAGCAAATGAAAGACTAACATGTCAGCTTTGAAAGTGACTAAATGCCAGGTGTTTGAGGTTGAGTCAGAGGGCCCACGTTTGCCGGAGTCAATTCTGATTGTTAAGCATCAAGCAAGTCAAAAATAATCTGATGGCCCGCATGAATTCGCAAGGGTAAGATGCTCATGCTTTATGCCCTGCGAAATGGCAAAAAGGTTTTTCGTCCCCAAAGGTAGATAAAACATGAGGTTAAAGGAGGATCAACTTTGTTTTGATCCAATGGCTGGCATTATTTCGTAGTTGCAAAGTGCTCAAAGGATATGCTTCATGAAATAGCAAAAAGAAGGAAAGGTATACAGGTGTCATGCTAGATGGTGATGTGTCCATGGACATGTATTTTTAGAAGAAGTTGAGGGCTCGCCAAGGTGTAACCAGCGATATAAGGGAGATACACGTGGTTGATGTTGAATTAGGCTTGAACAGTTTTCTAAAACCAATGGTCAAGTGCCATGTGGTAGTCACTAACCATTGAAAAGGTGGTGTAAGTAGAGCAAGCATAAAGGGTTTCCCTTAAAGGATGGTCATCTCCAATCTGATCCAACGCCTCACATTTTTTTGTGGCCCAAAGTTGAAAGATGTTTAAGCTTCATGAAATAGTGAAAGACCACTAGCATTCAAGGTAAAGGCATGGTTAATGAAGATGTCGACAGTTTCGGTAAGAATTAAACACTAAGCAGTTAGAGTCCCATCTAACACCTAGCATTGCTTCGCGAAGGAGAAGTGTTTGAAAGATAAAGTCTATGAAATGGGGAAAAGGAGGTGGGGCCCAGTACGAAGGCAAGACTGTTAAGTTATTATAATGACAGATCAAGTTTCTTTTGATTGGACGGTTGGCATGATTTCATTTCATGAAATCGCTTGAAGGTTATGCTTCAGGAAATAGCGAAAGAGAAAAAGGAAAGAATTGCAAGAATTTTGTGACCAATTGGAGTAAAAATTCAAATTATTTCAGGAATTCAATTCTTAAGGGATGGCCGAAGCATGCGGAATCAATGTCGCAATTAAGACCCTGGGTACCATATATGATCTCCTGTCGATTGAGTAAAGGTATCATTTAAAAGAATTGTTGCAGAAGACCAGATATAGAGCTATTGTCTTCAAATACAGAGTGATTCAATTCAGTTGCAGAGAGGATTCCTTCGAGCTAAAATCGGGTTTTCTTGTACTCTTGTGTGGCAATTTATTTGTGGTGTTTTAATTAAGGTCTTGATTTTCTGCTGAACCATTTGGGGAAGTATTTTAATTGCTTACATTTTCAAAATGACACTTAAGAGAGAATTTTTTGAGAAAGTCAATTATTAGGAGAGGGCCATTTGTGATGATTTTCTTGAGTAGTTGACGTTTTCAACTAATCAGGCATCAAAGGTAAAATAATTAGTGTTTAGAGTTCCTCGCTTGAAGATAGGAGAAGGGCTATATGATAAGGGCAATTGGTTGAGGGATCCACAGGTTGGGTTGTCTGGATTGGGGTTATTCAAAGTTGGATTTGGAATGAGAAATGCTCTAGCCCCATAGAATAGCATCTGGGAGTGAGATGTAGGGAAGTTGGTAGTTCCAAGGGTATTCATGGACATGGATCTATTGACTCAAATTGCACATAATTATGATCCAATCACAAGAAGCATTAGAGACATAAATGGGAAAGCCCTTATAGAAATTAATAATGAAGAGTTCAAAAGTGCTTTTGGGCTCAATGAGTTTACCAATTTTCTGGAAACCATTAATTTTAAATCATTAACTCAAATATATGGTGCACAGAGAAACCATCTTAGGAGTGGGCCTCTTATGGAATTTTTTATGAAGATAGGTGGGTTGATAGTTGTAGGACCCAACACTGAAGAGCCCTTCTCATTGAATCTGTTCACCATTAGGGCTAAGGGAATGTATTGGTCACTCTGCCAAATTTTGGGAGAAGATGCTAAGGCAAATATGCCCAATCACTACTTGCTAATGATTGCTTAGATTCTGAATCCTTCCCTTATAGGAACATTTGATTATACTTCTTTGATTACTAATGTTATCCATGGAGGGTTAGTAGGAATAAAAAATGGGAAGGTGGATAGGCCTTTCGGATGGTATTCACTCCTCATGCATCTATTTCTGTTTAAAGGCGGTGATTACTTTGCTAGTGGATTAGACCTCATAAAAGAGAAAGAGGGAGAAAAGATGCCAGTGCAACTATGGAGTACTGTGTTGTCATGGGACAGAGATTATGCCAGTTTACTAAAATTTGATAAATATTTTGCATCAAAGATTAGGACTCTCCTCTACTCTGAAAACCCAAGAATCCCCAAGGTTCTTTTGGAATTTGTTAGACCAAAAGAATTTGCAGAAAGCATAAAGATTGTTCATAATTGGGGTGATATTTACTTATACCCTATCTCCATAGTTTTTAGAGTTTTTGGTTTCAGAGGCACTCCATTCTTATTGCCCTATCAGGTCCCTCTCAAAGTGGGAATTATAGAAGTCCTTAGACAAATTGGTAGTGTACAAGAGGCAGAGCTGACAGGTAGGGGTAAAAGGACTATTTTCCCTATGGTTACCATAGCCCACCAATTTATAATAACCAAGGGAGATTGGAATTGTTTTGAAGACTTTCTCAAACCTTATCATTTGTCAACTGCAACATCCAGGTGTGTCGATCCATAAGACTTCTTCAATGGCATGTTTAGAAAGAGAGCAGTGTGCAGAGGTAGATCCCATCAATTTCAGTTTCCTAAGGACCTCATTAGAAATGAGTTTGATCTAGATGAGAAAGAGCTGAGGATTGAAAAATGGGTGGCTTATAAGAAAGCCTTAGACTTTGTACATCAGTTTGATGCTAGCTATGACCCATTGCCTAGCTTTTTCCCTTTTGAGGAGAAAATAAAGTTTTTAATTATTTGCTTGGAGGATGTGATGCAGACTTTAAAAGAAAAGAGGGAGGTTGTGATTAAAAGCAACCCTGAAAAGGCAAGAATGATTCTAAGTAGGTCTACCTCCACCAAAGAAATGCCTGCTGGAGACTATATACTACACAAGAAATCTAGTTATAGTGTGTTGATGCTTACAATAGGGGAGCCCTCCACCTCCAAAGGAAAGAGGAAGATACAAGATGTCATTGACATCCAAGAGAGCCCAAAGAAGTAGAGAGTAGGAAAAGAAGTACAATCAGATACACCCTTGTACTCTCCATCCCAATCCCCTATTCACATAGTAGATGAACAGGCAGCTGCTAAACAACTGATACAGTTAGGCAGTCTCAGAGAAATTGCCTATACATATGATGAAGTAGAGGAAGGAATGCCAGAAGAACCCCTCGCTACTGAAATGAACATCACTACCAATGAACTTAAGGGCCAAGAGTGGGATCCTGAGATCAAGCAAGCCAGTGATGACTTCTTGGCTGATAACAATTTTGTTACATCAGGAGCATTTATGCAGTTTGTATGGAAACAAAATATAGACAAATACAATGCAAGATGTGAGAAGAGAAAAGGTGAGCAGTCTCACAAAGATCTAGCTCTGGTGGAGGAGGAAATAAAAAAAGAAATGATGGAAGAATTTTAGACCATCACTCCTGAGCAAGGAAGAGATATGGTGGCACAAGCTAGACTACTTATTCTCCCTGAGTGGGATATAGTAGATGCCCTGTTACTGGAGGCAATGAGAAAATAAACCAAGCCCATGGAGGGAATTACTTTCAGCAAAGATAATGCTGCACTCATCATGTGGTCTCTCAAGAGAGATGAAAATAAGAGAAGTAAAGATACCCCAAGGTCAAGCTACCTTGGTGGAATGATAGGGAAGAGAGTGCAGAACACAGTGGTGGTGGAAGCTGCTAGCACTATGCTAGAGACTACAAAATTTAGTGTTGGAGTAGCAAAAAAGGAGGCCAAGGAAAAAGTAGACCTCCAAGTCAATTTGGAGACAATTTTGAGGGCTTATAATAGTGCTAAGGAGGAGGTAAGAGGTAAGGATAGCATCATTGCTAAGTTGTAGAGCCAGTAGACAGGACAGTACCATCAAGGTGAGTCTTCAACACTGATGGTTTCCTCCTCTCCTACAAGACCTCCACCTAGCAGCCCCATCATTGAGTTCCCACCATCTCCAGCACCTTCTAGCTCCCAAATGATTGAGATCACTCCTCAAGAGTTAGAGAATTTAAAACAGGCTTAGGCCTTATATGCAAAGAAGTATGAGGAAAGAGTAAGGGCTACTATTTCAAGTTTTGTAGATACAATGAGTGCTTCACTATTACATAACAACATAAGCAAGATTTTGGATATGTGGAATGAGCTCAATGGAGATAAAGTCATTTTGACACCTATATTTGACAGATGGAAGCCTAGAGAGAAAGACTTGGAGCTTATTTGTGCATCTTATGATGAAGCAGGGGCTGATCCTATCATCAAATCCACTTGTGACACCGCTAAGGACTTAGTAAAATTAGTAGAAGGGGTGGATAATGCTAATAGAAAAATCAACTTATACAAAAAGGAGTATGTTGAGCAGGATTTTGACTTGCTCCCATGAGTTTTTGTTAGCCCAGATCAACTGAAGGACAAATAGGTGTGGCTCAAGGAATTAGAGGCCAAATTGTCAGCCAGAATTAAAGGAAATGTTGATTTAGATGATGCTTCCTTCTTTGTTGTGACAATTCAGAAGATAGAGAAAATTAAATCTCATTATGGTTTTCTCAATTTAGAAGTCAACGAGATGAGAACTTCCTAGAAAAGGTTGAGCAAGGCTAAGACAAAAAGTGATTAATTTTGCATGGCCAACTGATGATGTGTACAATGAATGGACAAGAAAATATGTCATCTAGGATGTGGAGCAGTTAGAGGGTGCTCCTGAACAGTTAGAAGAGGTTGCAATCAAACAGCAAGTAGAGGAAGCTGCAGATGTTGAAAAGGACTTGTAACTATTTTTGTAAAAACCTTTGTAACTTCTTTTGGAAAAGAAATGATTGTAACAAATTCTCTTAGGAAAGTCTGAAGCTATGTGCATCCATATTGTTATAAATGGATACTAGGACTAAGAGTAGAAGGATCACAAAGAATTGTAAGAAATCACTGCAGAAATTTATATATAAGCTTTTCTAAGTTTAATGAAGAACATTCAAAAGTTTTTGTAATACTTTCTTGAAGAATATATAAATATACAGACCATCGGTTTTGAGTGAAAACTTTGTGTTGTCTTCAAATGTGCTTGCAATTGTTTACTGTTTTATTTTGAATAATCCAAGGTTATTTCGTTTGAATAGATTTGTAAGGCAACTTTCAGTAGATGTGTTTGCTAGCTTTTCTCTTTAGGAGGGAAATTAAATATGTGGGGATCACTTATACCAGTAAATTCTCTATAGGATACTTTGAATCTTGATGAGTATAGTTTAACTTGGTATGCATAAATTCTTATGTGTGTCAGGCATATATAAGGGTTAAAAAAAGCCGAGCCAATGGGATGTGTGAAGATATTTTGTTTCAAGAGTATTGTTTGAATTTAAATGACTCTGTGACCTTGGATAAGGCACTGGTATAGATCGAAGTTGTCTATTACATGTTTTGTAGGTCAAAATACTGAATATGAGTATAATTTTCATTCCTTTGTTTCAGTTAGTTTCAAGGTGATTAGATCCACTAGTTTTCTAGACTGGTTTGTTGTGGATTTATCTTTTGAAGGTGTGAATTTAGTTCACAAAGGTATACCCACCTGGACTCTGAGTATGTCCGAAGTGTAGAAGGTTAAATCAAACCTTGTCATATGTTGTCCAAAGAGTTTCCTTCCCTTTGACATCTCTGCTGCAGAAAGTTTAATCATCTTATTATAAGGATATTGAAGTGAATTAGATTTTGAACACAACAGGTTAAAACTGATAAAGTGTTGATTCACCCCTCCCCTCTCAACACCGATTGGGACTAACAATTGGTATCTTAGCTTCAGTTCCTCTGAAGTGAAGCTTGACAACTTGAGGATAAGGATCATGGAAGAGTACCCATATCAGAAGCAGATTGATGAAGCCAATGAAATCATTTCTCAACTGAAGGAGAGACTAAGAAAATATCTTGCAAAAAGGAAGGAATTATCTTAATAGCTAAATGAGAGTCAGGATATCATAGATCAACCCTCTGAGTAGAGTGGATCTGAAGAAGCTGAAGAATAAGTCTCTAAACTCATGAAAAAGAACAAGAAGTTGACCAAAGAAATTACACATGTCAAAAGGGAACATGAAGGTCAGGCCCTGAGAATGATTGAGATACTGGAAGCTAGCAAAAGTGTTGTTGAAAGAAAAAGGGAGGCAAAAGAAGAATTGATAAAAGCTTAAAGATCTGGGAAACTTGCTGAAGATGCCCCGAGAGAAAATGATGCAATAATGATTGAGAAAGATGAATAAATTTGAGTTCTCACTCAGGAGAATGAACACATACATAAACATTTGAATGACAATGTAGAAGAAAAGGAGAAGATGATGAAATAGATTGAACAAGTCAGGAGTGATTTGAAAACTGAGAATGAGAAAAATGAGAGGCTGAGAAAAATAAATGAAATCTCTAAGAAGGTAGATAAACAATTCAAATCTCAAAGAAGAACAATGGATACAACTGGCCTTTGTTACCCCGGTTCAGGTCCTATGGAAACTGGAGAATCATCTAAATCCAAAAAGATGAAGGATGATAAAAGAAACCATTCATAATCAAAAGGTATGAAGTCCTCCAAATGCTCTTGTAATCATTGTAGTAAATCAGGTCATAAGACCAATGACTATATAAATAAACTAGTTAGTCAAACGAAGACTTTCACCTTTGATGGTTTTTACCATAATTGTCATAAGTATAACCACACTTCTTATGAGTGTAGATCTCAATTTTTCAGTATGTCAAATGGAAGAAGATTTAATGGACATTGTTTCACATGCAATAAGTTTGGACACAGATCTAAAGAATGCGTGTTCAAGACAAATGTATAAAGATCATCATTCAAACTGGTCAGTCCTAACAAAAGGAGTAATTAGTTGAATGCCACCTATTCCATGTGCGGTAATTTTGGTCATGTTGCAGAAAACTGCAGAATGAGAATGGGTCAGAGAAACAATTCAGGACCATGGAGGACAACTGGTATGACATGCTTTAACTACCATAAGATCGACCACTTAGCTAGAGAATGTAGGAGCTGATCCTTCAACCGGTCTATAGACAAGAACCATTTTAGCAAGAAGAAAGAGAAAAATGACCTAAAAGGAAAGAAGACAACTAAAGAAGTAAGAAATGAAATGAAAAAAACATGGATCAAGAAGAATGAAGGAAAAGAAGGAGAAGGACATTCTGAAACCAAGTCATCATTCATCGGTGGTGACAGTTCCTCTTCTAACTAGGCATATCGATGCCCATGGGGAGCACATATGGTAATATTAGTTTTGAATCCCCTTTACAAATATAAGGATATGTTTATCTTCATAGTTGTGATGCATAAAAGCTAGTCTATAAGTTCTTAATTTAAGTAGGTCCAATGAGTTATTTATTCGTGTGTCGGTATCGGCAAAAAATAATCGGTAAAGTCAAATTGGTGTACTTTAAGTTATAAGTTTCAAAATTGACCGTTGGATCATAGCGCTGATAAATCTCAATTGATAAATAAGGAAATGTTAACACATTTTCACTTACATTGACTTCTTGTGAACTTTCTTAAGCTCCTGTGCGATAAAAGGCGATTTGAAACTTGGTAAGTTTTGTTTTGTAGAAAATTCAAGCTGAGCAATAGTGGTGTTTGATATTCCCTAGGAAAAGGTTTTCGTCCTCATTTGAGAAAAGCTTGTTTAAAGGTCATCATGGTAGCACCGATATTGACTCCTATATTGGTTGAAGCTATCCAAGAACCCCAACCTGAGTTCAAGCTACACCTGATGAAAGCTGGTGAAATCAACAAGACCGGTGCTTTATCATCTGTGCCCTCCAGTGTATTGTTGATAGAAGATATTCGCTCCTATATTCATTGCAAGCTTGAAGAACTTGGAGATAAGTTCATTCAAAATGAGTTTAATAGGTTCTGTGACAATGATAAATTGAAAGCAAAATTTCTATCTCTAAAGACCAAGGGTTTTGCTAATGTTGTTGATTTTACTCACTAGTTTCATGACGACTAGGTTAGATATGTGCTACAAAGAGTTCATGATCAATTTTTGTGGCTGGAAGCTAATGCACCTATCAAGATTTCAAAAGAGGTGATTCAAAGAGTGACAAGGTTCAGTGCAACTAGTGAAGCATTAGTCTTAAGAACAATTTCATCAAATGAAGTCAACTGGTTAACTAAATCCCAGTGTGATAGTAGAGCAATGACAATCACCCATATTAAGGATGCTAAAGTAAGATTTGCCTCTGCAGTGTTGGGTTATTAGGTTTATCAATCAAGCCGGATGAATTGTGTGTCGAGCGGTGCCATACATGCTAGATATCAAATTATCAAAGAAGAAGCAACTTATGATATATGTGAGATGATTCAAATCCAATTTATGGTGAACATGGAAATAATTAAGAATGACAAGAAGCAATCCTTCAAATATGGCTCACTACTAGTATGTATATTTTTCTATGTACAAATTTTTTTCCCTAGTAAGGGTAATGTAGTATGGTCTCAGGAGAAACGTATCATGGTTCAAATAGGTGAAATGATTAGAGATATGGGAAATAAATTTGGTGAAACAATGTGGGGATATTTTAAGGAATTCCAAACTAGGATGCATTAGAGGGAAAGGATTCCAACCGAATTAGTACATAAATACAAAGACAACATGTGTTTCCTTGTAGACGCAAATTGTTGTATCATTCAAGCAATTCAACCCAAAATGTTTTGGGTTTCACCTATGGGATATTAGGTTGCAACAGATCTTGTTAAAATTTATGTTAATAGGCTCTTGTCTAAACTAGTAGACTTGAAGGCAAAAAGATTTGGAACATGTGAGGAGGCAAGCTCCAAAAAAAAATAGGAACTTCAGGTTCCAATCATGAAAATAAAAGTAAGAAAAATGATGGATACCCTTGACAAGAAATATGGATGTGAAACATCTAGTGCCACTTCCTCCACTGATGCTAGTGAGAAAATAGGGGTCACACCTACTAAAGATGAAAAATTAATAGGTGGAAAGAAGAAAGGGTCAAAGAAAAAACATAAGGGGACTATAGCACCCAAGCCTATAACTTAATCAAAGGAAAAGGATCTAGGTACTCCTGTGTCTTCACCAAGTAAAGATAGTCCAGTAGGAGTGACTTACACCAGAAAGAAAAAGAGTAATTCAAAGCTTAAAAAGGATGAGAAAGAATGTGATATCACTGACAGCCCATCAGATGTGGAAATGAAGGAGGTTAGAAGGAGTGAAAGGAACAAAGCCCCAACAATTGATGATTTGCTGCATGAGATCAAATAATTTGGAGGTTTGTCTAGTGTTGGAAGAAGATATTGCCTCAGTAACAAAGAAGACAAAAGGAAAATCAAGGAAGCACTGGTCTAGAACTTGTACAAGTTTTGTAGGACTCCTAGTGAATTATATGGTATAATCCCATCAGATTTGCAAGATATAATTGAAGGAAGATGGAAAATAACCCTTGCTACTGAAAAGGAACTCAAAATAAAAGCACTCATGGAAGTGTAGCATGACTTAGACCCTAATTAAGCTTGTAGTTGAAGCATGCATTCAACATTTCAGAGTAAGGAATAGAACTAGGAGAGTGGCAGTAGGTGAAGTTGGAGCAGTGCACACTAAAAGTGTTGCCTTGTGGAAGAAAATTATGGATCAGCAAAAGGAAGTTGAAGAAGAAATTGAAAAGGAAATAAAACAGGACCAACATGTTGCTTCCCTTGACAAAAGAAAAGATCAAGAAAAGGCCTCCACTAAAGACTTTGATACTTTCATAGTTGAGGACATCATAGGAAATGTTGTGTTAGACATCCCCAATCTGAAAAAGGATATCGAACAACAGGTTCATACTTCACCGGTGAAAGAAGCAAATCAAAATAAGCTTCCCAGTCAAGATGAAGTGATAGTTGAAGACATTCCTTATGAGGATACACCTCACAGAACCTCATTAACACCAAATCCTATTCTCTTTGAAGAAAGAAAAGTGGAAGAGAAGAAAGCAAAGGAAGGAAAAGAGGAAGAGAAGAAAGAAGAGGAAGGAAAAGAGGAAGAGAAGACAATAGAGGAATCTTGCTTGAAAGTGGCTCAAGAAAACTTCAAAGAGATTTTTTCTTTATTTTGATAAATCTTTTTGGATACTCTTTGCCATTGATGGAAAAAGGGGGAATTTTGGAAATTTTGGAATCTTATCTGAAATAGGGGTCAGAACCGACATAGTTTTGTAGTGGTTTGTAGTATTTACCACCAATGCCAAAGGGGGAGTTTGTTGGCATTTTGATATTGTTTTGTATGACTAGTAAATGATATGGTTGTCATTGTTGGAAACATCATCTCCTTAGTATTAACAGTCCATCGATAGTGAGTAGACTAGGATACTAAGGTCAACCGACTAAGTAATAAGTAAACAGGATAAATAGTGAGTAGACTTCCAAGCGGTAAGTAGACTAGGTAGTGGTGAGTAGATCAACATAGAAGAGGTCCATTGGCTAAGAAAAAAATAGATTGGTATTCAGAAGGAAACCGGCTAGACAGATCCATCGGCTAAGAAAAGAACAGACTGGTATTCAGGAGGAAACCGACTAGACAGATTTTGATCAGTTCACCAGAAGAGTCTATAATTGACCAACTAGTAACCTTCAGTTACATTCAACTAAATCAGGATTCTTCTCCAGTCAACCAGCGGACTTATCAGCATGTTCGACTGTATTGAAAAAGATTCCTGCAATGTTTTCAGAGATGTGATTTTAGGCATGATAATGGAATTTTGAAATGAATGTTTTGGAGGGAAAGCTTGCGATAGACAAAAAGGTCTCTAAATACACATAGCTTATTCTTGAGATGGTTATTAGTGAGGTGAATTTTGTAGGGGTAGTTTTGCAGAGCCGAGTGAAAGAGGACCGATAGAGTGGAGTTTCACAGAGTGGTGAATCAAGTGACGGAGGACTAGTAGAGTGGATTTTCACAGAGTGGTGAGTTGAGTGACATAGCACAAATAGTGTGATAACCAAGGATCAAAAAATTGACAAAAGGCAAAGTTGAAAGTGCATTTAGGAAATTAGAGTTGTTTAGAATAGACACAATCGATGCAGACCTACTGTGATTCTTCAGTGTGATCTGATCAGGCTAATGAGTAGAAATTTTAGCAAATCATCCATTTGTTGCTTTCTAACAATTGCAACATAAATCCCTTAATCGGGTGGACTTTAACAGGTCCTATTGTAAAAATCCCTTTACTGGGTGACATTTAAATTGATGTTCTTAAGTCCTTTAACCAAGCTACTCTTAACAAGCTAAAGTCACTAACCCGCCTTGAACAAAATCCCTTAGCTAGGTGGCATCTAACAATGTCTTTGTAATCTCCTAATAGGGATGGCTATTAATCAGGCATACTCTGATACTACTTATCAAGTTGCCATTAGTTTTATGTCAAAGTTATACTATATACTCTAGTTGGTTATCTCTACCAAAATATTCAGTTGGTATGCACTGTCTAGTCGGTTATAGAAGAAAGTAAGTCTCAAAATGTAGTATACACCGAGTTGTCTACCGAGTATCATTTCATGTCTACCAAGCAGAAAAGATGACACACTAAGTTGATATACACCAAGTAAAATGTGTTACCAGATTCATTGAACCTAGACATGCATATGAAAATGTATTACAAGATCAAGGCACATCTAACCATTATCACATTGGAAATTGCACTTAAAGATTGTGTATGATTTTGAGGTCATTTAACCAATGAAATAATTTGCATGGTTATTCATTCAATAAATCATGTTTGTAAGATCAAAGCAATGAAAGGATCACCATCATAAGAGATCTATTTATATAGCATGAGTTAAGAATTAAAAGTGTGTGTGTACATGAGTGTAAGAAGACTGTTACAGAGACACAGAGGTCACCGAGAAGGTTTTCAGAGAACAGTTGAAGAACAGAGTAAACAGAAGGGTTTACCGAGTTACTATATGGGTTACTGAGGTATGCTATAAGCAAGGTAACTTATTCTGAGCACATAGAATCTACTATAACATTCCAGATGTAAAGTCACAAATATTTGTAATGATTTTATTGTAATATTGTGAAGTTGTAAGAGAAACCTTTAACAGGGTAAAAGACTCTAATCAAGTCTATAAATTGTAAAGCCTCTAACTAGGTGCAACATTTAGTTTAAGTGTTGTGAAATCCTTTAGAAAGGTAGATCTAACAGATCTTGATACTCCTAAAAGGGTAAGCTATCAAAAATAGCTAAACATGTAGCTCTAATCGAGCACTCTTTATTATTGCAGTAGTGAAGTTGTGGGTGCCATCCCCATCAAAGTTTTTCTCTCTAACCAAGAGTTTTTGCATAAACAAAATATATGTGTTATGAAGTGAATCATGTATGATTGTCATCTATTTGTCTTAGCTTTATATTATGTTACTACACTATTCAGTTTATGCATAACAGTAAAGTTATTATTGAAGAAAAGTTTTGGAGTACTGATTCACCCCTCCCCTCTCAGTACATTAGCTTTCCATATTGGGCCTAACAATTGGTATCAGAGCTTGAATCTTAGAAAAGGGTTTAACTGCCTAAAGAGAAAGATCTTATCAATGGAAGGATATAAACAATCTCGGAGGAATGTGTATCTGCAAGAAGAGCTGGATCATGCTAATCAAGTGATTGCAGACATGCAAAGGCAAATGCAAAAATCTCTAAAAGTGAGAAGAAGATTATTTGATGACTTGCAAGACTCTCAAGAGTTAGTGGAATAAATTGAGACATCATCTAAGAACAACATATCTGAAGAAACTGAAGAAATGATGGAGTATTGAAAGAAAAGAACAAAGCACGGGCTGGTCAACTGAAAGCAATGAAAAGAGAACATGAACATTTCAGCACACAGATGACTGAAAATCTTGATGCATTGAGGACAACTGAGGATAAAATAAGAGATCTAGAAAGAGAGAAACAACAACTTGAAGTCTTAATATCTGATAAGAATGATGAAATCACAAGGTTGACTTGAATTCAACAAAATCTGTCAGATCAACTAGGTTATGCACATCATGAAGCAATTCTGAAGAATGATGAGAATCAAGCATTGAAACTTGAAGTATCAAGGTTAACCGATGAACTTGAAATAGAGAAGAAATCCAAAGAAACACTGAAGAAGAGTTATGAAGCATCAAAAATGTTAGATGAGCAACTAAATACAAGACGACCCAACAAAGATGTAGGACTCGGCTACAAAGGAAAAGACTCTACCGAGAAGGGAATTCAAACTACCGAGAGAGGAGAATCATCAAGGCAAGCTGGAATCAAGAAGAACATCAAAAGAAAGAAGCCTATTTGCAACTACTATGGAAATCAAGGTCACACTACCAACACATGTCAAATCAGAAAAGGTAAGCAACCGAATGTCACTAAGTCCAAAGGTTATTGTTACAATTGCAATAAATATGGTCACACATCTAATCAATGTAGGACAAAGTCTATTAGCAATTATCAGAAGGCAAAATTCAAAGGGTTTTATAAAAACTGCAATAGATATGGACATAGTACCGATAAGTGCTAGCTTAAGCAAAAGAACTATATGTGGTCTACACACCGAGCAAATGCTATAGGTTACCGAACTCACACACATCCTTACCGATAGTATTCTACAGTACCATGGGATTACAATACATGGATATGGTGTGAATGTTGTGGAAGATATGGACATATAAGTGCCAACTATTTTATAAGGTTTGGGATGTACAACCGAAGATCATGGAGAAATCCTAGTATGGCATGTTTCCATTGTCACAAAGTTGGACACTTAGCTGGAGATTGCAAAGATCAACCTAGAAAAGACACTGAAGAAATAAAAGAAAAATTGAAGACGATTTGGAAAAGGAAGGAAATTGTGTCAAATGAAGAAAGCACCTTACCTACCAAGTTAGGTGCACCTATTCCAAATTAATTGGTAAAGGTATGAAGGGACTACATTCTCTCAAGGTTAAATCTTGACAGTTCCTATTTTATTAAGTACTTATTTCAAAATCTGCATAGTTAAGATGTATTAGTAAGTTTGAAATTCTAACAAAGTCTTTTGAAGTAGTTTATGGGAAACCTGTCAAGTCAGTGAATACAGGAAGCCTGTCAAGTCAGTAAATAAAGGAAGTTTGGTTACTCGGTTAAAACGGAAAAAGGAGAATAAATTGATTAGAGAGGAACTGAGTGCATTTAATGTTTTGACCTAACCCGCATAGAGCTCAACAAGGTATATTGTGTACTTAAAAGCATTTTCGCGGTCATTTACACTTATCAATTTTTTGAGAGAGCAGAGCAAAGCGAATCCAAGGCAATCAAAACCTCCTACAAAGAAAATTCAAGGTATTTTCATCAATCTCAACACATTGTTAAGCTGAATTACCAATTGTATAGTTTCCATTATCTACTAAGCATAAAGCGCCAATCGTTTGAAATCCTAAAACCCTAAGGATCTTTTGTTAGCTTTTATCTGAAATCTTTAATGGTGCCCAAGATCCAAGATCCCATAGTTCTCAAGAATATAGAGAAGCCCTCACTAAAATACTCTTTGACTCCCAAAGTTGCATCTAAACTAGATGACAAAACTGCCTTTTCACTCATCCCAGATAGAGTGTTGTTAGTCGAGGATGTGAGATTCTTCACCAAATATCATGTTGAAGAACTCGGTCATGTTGAAATCAGAGACACCTATGATGAGTTGTGTACAAATGTTAAATTGAACAACAAGTATGAACACATCAAGATCAAGGGATTGACTGAAGCCCTAACCTATTCCCATGTGTTCAAACCCCAGTGGGTCAAGCTTGTTCTAATCAGAGTTCATGATGATTACATGTGGTTAGAAGAGCAACCATTTAAGATTACTAAGGAAATCATTCATCTGATTACCAGTTACCCCATTTATGATCATGCCCGAGCCCAAAAGATGATATCACAAAAGGAATTGATTAGTTTAACCAAAGTAGAATCTGATTGTAGAGGATTGAAACTAAATAATGTCACAGATGAAGAATTAAAATTTGCCATTAGAGTAATGGGTTACTATTTCTTCCAATCGGCAAGGGAAAATAGTGTTCCCTATGCAACAGTAGACCTGGCCTACAAAATTGTCAAAAAGGGAATAAAAATTGACCTATGTGAGGTGTTACTGAAGAACCTATTTAAAAATCTGAACACCATCAGGAAGCCGAAGAAGAATAACTTGGCTAATACTCTAAGGTTTGGATCATTACTGGTATGCATGTTTTTCTATTTTGAAAAATTCTTTCCATCAGTCAGTAAAGTTGTTTGGGAACTACACCGACCAATCACCCATCAGATTAATGACTTCATTAAGAAGTTAGGAGATGATTTCAATGATATTATGGATGATTACTTTAGTAAATTTCAAGAGAAAAAGCATAATAGATATAGGATTCCACCCTAGCTAGTAGAGAAATACAAAAATGATATATGTTTTGAAGTTGACATTGATTACTATTATGTGAATGCTATGGAACCAAGGACTCAATCTTTGTCACCAATGGGGTACGAGATCAATTTTGAGATCACACAACAACAAATTGATGCATTTCTTACATTACCAAGACATGCTACTGAGCTAAGGTATGGAACCTATGAGGAAGTAAAGGAAAAGGTAAAGATGAACATTATAGTACCCAAAGCTACAAGAAAGGCAACAAAAATGATAAAGGTGTTGTCAGAGAAATTCAGAGAAGACTCTTCCTCTACACCTGTCAAAGGCACCATTGTCATTACCAAAGAAGAATCTAAAGCCCAAGAGGCAGCTATAACACTGAGCACTAAATTGCCTAAGGAAAAAGTGTTGAAGAGAAAGAAACAGGACACATCAAAGGCCTCACCGACTCCACCGCCAAAGCGACCTAACACAAGAGCATCTGCAGCCTCACCGAGTAAGAAAACAAAAAGTGTTACTGCTCCCAAGGTAACAAAGACATACAAGAAATCTACTCGGAGACTCATTTTGGCAAAAGAGTCTAGTGATACCAAATTAGAGGATGCAAGCAAATTCCAGATTGTCAAGAGAAAGAAGGTAAATATACATAGTGTTGAAAACTTTTGTGCTAATCTAAAAGAATATGGTGGATTTGGAGGATTTAGATATGTCAAGTATGAAACTAGGAATAATGATGAGAAGAGACAAATTGAAGAAGCTATCATCTGCACACTTCTAAAGTTTCGATTAGCTCCATTGGAACTAGCTAAGTCACTTCTAAATGAACTGTATCTGCATATCGATAATAGGTGGAAGTATGCAATGGACTCAGAGAAACAAATCAGAGAGAGAAGTCTGGTTCATCTCTTTCTTGACATGTCAATAGCTGAAATAAAGGAACATCTGACAACCTACAACTCAAAGTTTCTTGTCAAACAAAGAGCCTTAAAACTGATGAATGGGTTATATATTGAAGTTGAAAATGAGACAAAAGCAAAGTGGCAGGAAATCTTTAAAGTCAAGGATGCTGGTGAGCAAGCTACAGTTGAAATTGTTGATGTCACTAAGCAAGGTCCTGATGCTAATGAATGAGACCCTGCTGATACCATTCAAATAGATGAACATGTCATGGATACAGAGGCACCAGAATAGGAAATGATAGAAGGCACTGCATATGCAAAACTTGTATCTAGTGAATTAGTCTTGGAACAAGTTCAGCCTTATCCACTGGTCAAGTAACCTATCTCAACCAAAACCCCTCATGACACAGATCAAGGCACTAAAGGTCACAAGTCTACAGCAGGAGAAGGGACTACTCAAGAATAGACATCTCAAGCACCTTCTAACACTGAGACCATTGCAACTAAGACACCAAGTACCAAGACACCAAAGGACTCTATAGAGGCTAAAGGAGCCGATCAAAGTGTTGCCTCTATCGAGCAACCTACTGAGGGTCATCAAGCCCCACAAGCCCTTGTCTTAGTTCCATCGGTGAAAGGTAAAGAAATGAAGATGAAAAAGCATAGTTTTAAAGTTGATTTGTCAAAACCAATAGTGTTACCCAATGTAGACATAGCAAAATTAAAGGGGCAAGCACTCATTGATTTCAGTGAACTATGCAAAGCAAAGGCCAAACAAGAGAAGCAAATGGCCATTCAAAAGAAAAATAAAGTACTTCAGAAGGTAAAATCACTCCTAATAGATATGCTACCTGAAGCTAAAGTATCAACTGATGCAGCCATCCACATTAAACTGGATGAACTCCTAACAAAGATAGAGACATCTGGTGTAGATGCATCGGAATATTTAAGCAAGCTAAAAGACAAAGAGCTCATTGCAAAAATGATAGAAGAGGTATAGAAAGGTATAGCTATTGGCAAAGTTAAACTTGTCAAATTTATTGCTGAGTTGACTCCTCAACTCAAGAACATTCTTTATTTAATTCAGAAACTTTGCACATTTTCTTTATTCATTAAAGACATTAAGAATAAAACAGAGGCAATTGAGAAAGAGATCACTGATCTCTCAAGCAAGTTGACCACAGAGCCAAATTCAGTTCATAATTTTTATACAAAGCTACAACAGCTCATGGCTCAACAATTGGACCTAAGAAATGAAGAACACAAGATTGGGATGGACATAATGACCCTTCAGACATTATTCCTTCCCCATCTTTCATCTGTCCAAGAATAGATCAACCAAGCTACATCCTTATCTACTACACAAGAGGGAAGCACTCTAGATGGCTTAATATCATTATTGGCTGATATTCAAGTGTAGAATTCTTTAATGGATAGTGTAAAGAATACCCTCTCTATCGCTCTCACCAAAGCCCAGACCAAGTACAAATCCATTTTTGACTAGTTACCACCCCTGAATGGTAATTAAGTTTTGATGTTTGTCAAAAAGGGGGAGTAATATGTTACAGTACTAAGGGAGTGATATAGTATTTGATACAGTATTGGGGGAGTGTAGCATTCAAAGCATCAAAATATAAAATCAAACAACAGGAGTATAGTATACAGGGGGAGTATATCGAGCATAGCAAGTAGAGTATCCAAGTGTAGTGCACCGAGCAGTAAATAGAACAGTAAGTAAAGCACACAGAATAGATCACCAAGCATGCAAAATCAGAGTTTTGTATAGTATATCGATAAGGGGAGTATATTTGGATATATTATATTATTGACTATTGTATATACTGTCAGCATAGTCAAATTTTGCAAGTATATAGATTATTGAGTTATAACTTTGAAAGTAGTTTTTGTCAAACATCTCAACTAATATCAATAGGGGAGATTGTTACTACTTATCAAGTTGCCATCATTTTTATGTCAAAGTTATACTATATACTCTAGCTGGTTATCTCTACCGAAATGCACAGTCTAGTTGGTTACAAAAGAAAGTAAGTCTCAAAACGTAGTATACACTGAGCTGTCTACCAAGTATCATTTCATGTCTACCGAGCAGCAAAGATGACACACCGAGTGAAATGTGTTACAAGATCAAGGAACATCTAACCATTATCACATTGGAAATTGCACTTAAAGATTGTGTATGATTTTGAGGTCATTTAACCAATGAAATAATTTGCATGCTTATTCATTCAATAAATCATGTTTGTAAGATCAAAGCAATGAAAGGATCACCGTCATAAGAGATCTATTTATACAGCATGAGTTAAGAATTAAAAGTGTGTGTGTGCATGAGTGTAAGAATATTGTTATAGAGACATAGAGGTCACCGAGAAGGTTTTCAAAGAACAGTTGAAGAACAGAGTAAACAAAAGGGATTACTGAGTTACTATATGGGTTACCAAGGTATGCTATAAGCAAGGTAACTTATTCTGAGCACATAGAATCTGCTATAACATTCCAGATGTAAAGTCGCAGATATGTGTAATGATTTTATTGTAATATTGTGAAGTCGTAAGAGAAACCTTTAACAAGGTAAAAGACTCTAATCAAGTCTATAAATTGTAAAGCCTCTAACCAGGTGCAACATTTAGTTTAAGTGTTGTGAAATCCTTTAGCAAGGTAGATCTAACAGATCTTGATACTCCGAACAGGGTAAGCTATTAGAAATAGCTAAACATGTAGCTCTAATCAAGCACTCTTTATTATTGTAGTAGTGAAGTTGTGGGTGCCATCCCCACCATAATTTTTCTCTCTAACCAAGAGTTTCTACGTAAACAAAATATATGTGTTATGGAGTGAATCATGTATGATTGTCATCTATTTGTCTTAGCTTTATATTATGTTAGTGCACTATTCAGTTTATGCATAATAGTAAAGTTATTATTGAAGAAAATTTTTGGAGTACTGATTCATCCCTCCCCTCTCAGTACATTAGCTTTCCATATTGGGCCTAACATACTCCAGAAGAGTACAAATTTTGTGAGTTCCTACTTATACCGTAGTTTTCTCCCTATTGGGTTTCCACGAGATAAATCTGTGTGTCATTGTGTATCTTTTCATGTATGGTTAATGTTTTGCAGTAAATGTTTTTATCGATGGAAAGGTAAAATAGTTCAAACTTAAAGTAAAAGTTTCAATTGGTTAAAACTGGTAAAGTGTTCATTCACTTGTCCCCTCTCAGCACTGATTGGGACTAACACACTATCTCTCTCTCTCTCTCTCTTTCTCTCTCTCTCTCTCTCTCCCCTCCCCTTAATGAACTAAGGATGGTTCACCATCTATGGAGAAACTATCACTATTAATGATAAGTATTGTAGGTTAAAAATCAATTAATGTAATATATCAAACAAAACTATATCTCCCTATCTCTATTCTTCCTCCCTCTCCTCCTATATCTCACTCTCTATCTCTATTCTTCATTTCTCTCTCCCTCCCATCTCTCTCTCTCTCTCCCTCTCCCCTCCCCTCAATGGGCTAAGGATGGCTCACCATTGATGGAGAAACTATCACTATTAATGATAAGTATTGTAGATTAAAAATAATTAATGTAATATATCAAACAAAACTATACTAGATCTTGAGATGCTTCTCTAGTGTACAGAGGAGGGTTCACCATTGATTAAGTAGCCATGGATATTTCCTGCATGAAAAAATTATAAGATTATAATTTATCACAAGTTTATATGTACACGTGCATATAATCATGAAATCAAGAAAATAAAGTAGAGATACATACCCCTTCCCTTTCTTGATCCACGAGCAAATCAAGTACATTCAACAAATCCACGTAGCTCAATGGCCACTGTACATGTAAAATAGACAAAAAGCACTAATAAATCTACAAATACCAACTAAGACAATTTCAACATTTTCAAACAATTGTACAACTAAAAATGTGTTCAATTACCTTCTTCCCATGTTTTGGCATCTTTGATGAGTTCTTTTTCTTAGTACAAGGCCTAGACGCAAAGGGGGTACCCTTAAAAAACAAAATTTACATGAGATATTAGTATAGATAATATATTAAACATAATTTTAAAAATCTAAAATGAAATGACTTGCATATTTCATCAAAACAATACATAAAAAAGGGTGTACAAAATATGATACCGTGTAGCCTTGTAGGCCAAAATAGATCGCTAAGAGTGTGATATCATGAATCTAGGACATTTGGTCCCTTGTCAATACCTACAAACCAAAAATTGGACCAAGAATTAAAGATACTTAGTATATCTTGTATTTGTTTTGAATTCAAAGTGTACTATTCTATTTTAGCATCTTACAAAATTTATACCTCAATCGTCGAAGTTGTAGCTGTAGTAACTGCGGGAGGACTATGGGATACCGACACTACATCCTAAAATGCATATTATTTGTATCAATTTAAATCGATGTATAAATGAAAATTAATTTATGCAATTACAAATTTAAAGTGACTAATAAATAAAATGCTATGAATTTAAATCAACACACCTATGTATGTGACTGATAGCTAAACAACATGTCCATCAACTTGTCTATCAGCACCACATCCTCAGTCGTGTGGGTCTAACATCTACTCCTACAAATCATGCATGAATAAGGTGGATCCATCTGTAGCAGCCTCATCATCTGTCTATGTACATATCCCCAAGAAAATGACACACATATGTTGAGTGGGCTCTCTGTCGCCACCTGGAGAAACTAATCGCTCATCATCCAGGACAAGAGGGTGTGCTAACTATGTCCCATACTAGATGATGGCACCAGTCAATATTGTGGGCATCTAAAGAGTTTGTAGCTCCATTGAATCTTTCATCTCTACTGGACAACCTATGCACCTAGGGTTTGGGTGCTAGGGGGCAGCAACTCTCCGGGGCTAATCGCCTACAGGCTCCAGGTCTATCTTAGGCAGAGCCGCCACCTCTACCATGGAACTCTCTCATGTTAAAATAGTTTGGCTGCACATTAAGGACAAACTCACAATATACTTATCTCAAAAAATACAATGGCACCTCATAATTATTACAAGGTGGATCATCAAATACCATCCACCACCTTTGCCAAAAAATCTACAAATTGGTACACCATTGTATGAGAAACCTCTCTACATTAAGAGGTAATGACTGACTAGTTTTAGGATCAACAAAAAGGGCACATATTTGTTATTTACTAATATTTTTGTTTTTCACTCCCTCTTATGATAACCCATTAGCATAGTATTGACGATACATATCCCTAAAGTTTCGCCATTTTATAATTTTTGTGGAAATGACAGTGGCACCACTAGATAATGTTTCTAGGCTAGTGGCAAGGGATTTATGATGATCAAGCTCAGATGTTTTCAATTTATTATTCAGTATATTTATTTTAGACATTTTTTGCCCTGACTAATTAATCAATTACTCTTGTGTATTAGGTGTACGGTCAAAAGGAGGAGCTCGAGGTGTATCTTGTGGGTTTTGTTCAAGGTTTTCATAAGGTGCATCTTGTTGTTGTTGTTGTTGTTGTGGATTATCAGAGTCTGGTTTTAGAAACAAAAAATAAAAAAACGTAATCAAAATAAATGAAATTAAACTCAAAATGTAAAAAAAATGAATAAACGAGAAAGAAAAACAAAAATTAAGCAAAACTAACCTTGATCCATAGCATTTGGTGTAGAAATGTGGCAGATTGTTTACAGTTTCATGGGGAAAATAAATGAAAAAATGTTGTGATCTCGAGGAAAATAAGACCTTGTCATTTTAAAAAAAAGCATTTTTGACAAGTACTGTGTATGCGGATTTTTAGGACTAAAAATTGTGTAAGCACTCACTTTCCTAAAAACACCGCGTATGCAGTATCTTTGTTTTAGGATTGAGGACAATGGACCTAAGCGCGTATGCGGTGATTTCAAATTTTAATACCATGTATGCAGTGCTTGTTTTTCATATTTTTTTTAGGTGGTTTCCACTTTTCTAACCACCATGTTTGTATGCATACCCATTATCCTCTTATAGAAAATAAGGGTGCAATAAGATTCTATCCTTTTACAATATTAAAATCTAGGTAACTGACTTATAGGAAAATACAAACAACTTTTTGGGCTTCCTGACATAGATAGACATTCCTCTTTGTTTCTCTACAAGTCATAGATATTAGAGATAATTTGAAATCTTCCATTTGCTTGATCGAGCTCCCTTGTCAAATTGAAAAGTGTAACAATCCTCTAGACCTCTTGAATAGAAAGAAAGAAGAAGGAAGCCCTAAATTTGGTTCTCTATTGACACTTGGTTCCTTAAACCTATTGAAGATCTAATTTACAAAAAATATCTCTTCTGTAGCTGACAGGTGTCTCCTCTAAAAATCTAATCTACAAAATATTTGATTTCAAGTTTTATTACTCTCTTGATTTCGATAGAGGAATATATGTTTTTTCTGTATCCTAACATATTGTTTATGTTTGTAACAAATCACATTGTCTTTTCTTTATTTTGTAAATTTTGATTCCCTGCACATTTTGAAACCCTATCACTGTGTTGGTTGGTTCCCGTGCCTTCTCTTTTTCTAATAGTCTTTCCCTATGCTCCTTTATCGTGTGTGTGGTGACAGGGAATACCAACATCCCCTTGTTCCATCTTACCTCGTGATTGTTTCTTGTGTGCATCGAAGAGCACGTGGGGTGGTAGGAGATAGCCGTTGTATTTCATATTTAAACTTTGGGGCCCATGTGCCATGCAAGCTCCAACATGGACTAACTACAGACACCTAAAAATGTCTCATTGATCATGTACTAATTATTCATCTAATTGATTAAATAATTCTTTAATTAAGTTAATTAATCTTTTTCTTCTAAATTCATATTTCCTCAAAATCTTACTAATTATATCCATTTCTATCTATTATCATTTAATCATTTTTTAATGTTAATTAAGTACTTATTATTTAATTAATTAATTCTGATTAATTCCCTAATTTAAATAATCTTTATTATTTAAATAAATTCTATTTCCAATTTCTATCTCTACTCATCTAATCATTAACCCTTTTCTAAATATTAATTAAATATTTATTATTTAATTAATTATGATTTAATTCCTTTAATTTAATAATCTTTATTATTTAATTGAAGTCCATTTCTAAATAATTAAGTAGTTTCTTTAAATTATTTAATTAACTAATTAATTCTTCAATTCCAAATCCCCAAATTCTAATTTCATTAATTTCATATTTCTTCTAATTCATTTCATTCTTCTAATTTTTCCAAATTCAAATACATGTGCATGATTGCAAAAAATAAAATTGAAAGTCAAAGTCAAGTTCTAAATATATTCAAATGCTAAATTGAATTTAAAATAAATTCGATATTTGAATTAAATCTCATGCAAAGATTAAATTGAAAATCTAAGTTAAAGTTCAAGCACATGCTAAATTAATTAACTCAATTATCTCTTCAATTCCTATTTCTATCTTTCAATTACCTTTTTCTAAATAAAGCTCTCAAAAAGCTTTCAATCAGTTAACTATCTCCTCCTCTTTATTTCCTGCAATCAACCTTTTTCATCCCTCAGTCAGCTTTTTCTCAATCAGCTAACTCATTTAATTTATTCAATCTATTCTGTTTCACCTCCAATTCCACAGTTCAACTATCAATCAACATGTGAGCTCACCTGAGTTCCACCTCTTGATCATTTTGTTCCACCTCTCAATTGATTCGCATCCAATTATCTATAAATTGAGCATTCAATCTTCATTTTCAGGAATCAATCTGAATCATGAATTTTGAATCTTTGTGTCATTTGCAAGTTGCCAATGCAATATCTAAGAGCCACCATACCACAAAGAAGAGAAGAACAATGGAAGCTATATGCAGTGATGGAATAGGGAGTTTTTATTGATAGATTTTATATTCCTATTTTTTGATTGTGTTATTTCATTGGTGTATTTAGAATTATTTGATTAGATAGGGATTCATGATTTCCCTCTCTTTCTAGTTGAATTTTATGATGAATTTTACATATGACATTTTGGTGAACCCGTCATGAACTAACAATAATTTAATCTTATTTTCCTTCTATGTGATTTCGCAGATTGTATGGAATTTTTAAAAAAAATTTGCTGGTTTGTACAGATTTGCAGAACAAATTAATAATAATGCAATCATGCTTACATCATCATGAAATCACATAAATAGGCTTACGCAATCGAGCATATAGGGTCACGCATTCGTGTGGAACCCATCACACAAAAGCCCTTACAACATCATGCAATCATTCTGTTAAGATCATGCATTTGCCAAGAAAATTGTTGTTCTATTTATTTTTATGTTTCTTTCTTTCTGTTCTCTGTTCTGTCAAATTCTGTATGAAATTAGGTAAATCTGAATATGGTTTACATTTTATTGCATGCTTAGTTATGACATTTTATGGCATGTAAGGTATAGTTCAGAATTTGAGGTGCCAGAAGGATGAAGGAATACAAAAGACAAGCCAGATGCTATCAACAAATTCTTAAAGAAGAAAAGAAGATACAATATCTAGAGGATCAACCAACCATCGACTGATATAATAGCCTAATTCTCTCTTATAGAGTTAAATATGATTTTCTTAACATAGAATGGATGATGAGAGATCTTGCTAGGGCATCACAATCTATTTTGCAGGTTCTAGATCGTAATTAGCTTTCTTTTTAATTTTTTGTTTGGTTTGTCTGTGTATCACACAATCGATATGTCTGAATTACTCAATCGCCTTGACAGAATCACGCATTCATTGAGGTATCCTTACGCATTCGTTCAATTGATAATTTGTTTTTTTGTTTTCTGTTGATTTTCATGAGTTATTGATTATCTGCTTGCATCCTGTGGTGAATTTACAGAGAAGATCAGATCATTACTAAATCATACACACTCATGTTCTCACACTTCAATTTTGGAGCTTAAAATGAACAATTGTTAAAATGGACATCCATGTTATAACACTTCAGTTTTGGGCTTAAAATGAACAATGGTTAAAATGGACATGCATGTTATAACACTTTAGTTTTGGGTTTAAAATGAACAATGGTTAAAATTGACATGCATGCATTCACATTTTAGTTTGGTGTTTTAAAATTGACATGCACATGCATATCTCATACCTAAATTTGAGTTTTTAAAATGAATGTGAATCAGGTTGCTCATAGATTAACTCATATTTAATTTTCTTAAGGAAAATAACTTTTATTGTGTTTGGGGTGGACCTACTATTAGGTCTCAGAGACAACTGAGAGGGGGGGGTGAATCAGTTGTCAAATAAATTCAAACCAAAAACAACATTACCAACTTTAATGATTAATACTGATAAACCAGTCTTTTATGCCGATAGGCAATTTTATCAGTTAATTGTAATACCGGTAAATATTAATGCATGAAACAAAAATACAAAGTCATCCACAACACATAACACCAATATTTGTACGTGGAAACCCTGTAAGGGGAAAAACTACGGTGGGAAACCTTACCCACAATCAGATGATACTACTACAGATAGTATGTGTATACAAATGGGGTCTGCACATGCAGAAAGGCCAAGCGCCTAGAGGTCACTACTCAAACACAAAATGGGAGTCACATTGACTACAATTGGATGGTTAAATCCAATATGAATGTACTGCTCAGATTAGCATCTTTCTATTTTGGATTCAGTACCGGTGTAGTTCTAATTGTCTTCAAAAAAACCCTCCTTCAACCTTCAAATGATGTCTGCATGTATAGCTTTTCTTAATCTCGCATATACCTTCACACAATTCTTTTTTGCATTCCACATTCAATCTTACAAATAAGATCTTACATTTATATCATAACCTAAGGCCAATTTTAGAAGGTTGACTCTAAAGGATATTACAATAAAATCAATTTACAAATAAAACAATGTCCGATGCAATAACCGATTCAACATGTCAGTTTGATGCATTTACAATAATAATAAGACATCTCCATAGCGTGTCGTGCTGATCTAGAAAAGATAAATCTACCGGTGTATATCCTGGACCTATTTGCTGGTAAAAGAAAATATGCAAATATGAAATATGCCAATGACAAAAACTCCAAGACAAAGTGTCCAAATGATGTCTTTGACATAACCAGGTGTTTTCCATGCTATTCCAAGTGTCGGTGAACATTATATCCTATCGGTGTACCAGATATCGGTGACTGTGCATAAGTCGCTTGCCGGTGAATGTTGTTGATTCTCCAAAGTGCCAGAGTTGATAAGTGTTTAGTAGGTGTTGACATCAATGACAAAACCATACCAAAATACCAACAATTTCCCCCTTTGGCATTGATGGCAACACAAGATGGAAAACCCATCAAAGTGCCAAAATAGAAATGGCAAATACCAAAAACCAATAATCTCCACAACGTAACAATCTCTCCCATTGGGAGTGACATGAGTTTTCCTTGTGTTTTTCCATACCAATCTCTCCCCTATTGACATCAAATGCCAAAGCAATATAAAGACCAATTTTTAGATTCAAAATACCAACCAATTCACTATACGAACTACTCCCCCTTAGAAGTAGCTTTCTCATCAAAGTCGGAGTAAAAGATTTCTTTGTTATTTCTACCGGTTGATGACTATAATCAATTGTCTAAGTTTCTATCATTGGGGGTATGACCCCAAGTTGGTCTCTAAGATATTCAAAAGTCTCCTTAGGCAGAGGTTTAGTGAAAATATCTATAATCTGCTCTTTAGTATTCACATAAACCAATTTAATTTCTTTTGCTTCAACATTTTCCCTTAGAAAATTCAGTTTGATAGAAACATGTTTGGTTTTAGAATGTAATACCAGATTCTTAGATATATCAATTGTTGCAGTGTTATCACAATAGATAGTAATAGGTTCCTTGTATTTTACCTTTATGTCTTTCAATATTTGCTTAAGCCATAGTACCTGTGTACAGTTAGTTGTTGTTGCAACATATTCTGATTCAGCTATTGATAAAGATGTACAACTTTGTTTCTTACTCAACCAAGCAATTAATCTACTTCCAAGAAAAAATGCTCCATCTGTGGTGCTTTTTCTATCATCCACATCTCCTACCCAATTTGCATCTGTGTATGCACATAATTAAAAGTTTTCATCTCTAGGATACCATAATCCAAGATTTGTAGTGCCTTGCAAATACCGGAAAATCCTTTTTACTGCTAATTCATGATTTTCTCTAGGATTACTCTAAAATCTTGAAATAGTACATACTGCATTCATGATATCAGGTCTTGTTTGTGTCAAATACAGTAAACCTCCTATCATAGATTTGTACCTAGTCGGATTAAAAGGTGTAGATTCATCCCTTAGTGATAATTTGTCATTTGTAGTCATAGGTGTGCTTACCGGTTTAGAGTTCTCCATCCCATATTTCTTTAATAACTCCTTCAAGTACTTGGATTGAGTCAAGAATATACCTTTATCATTCTATGAAATCTACAATCCTAAAAAGAATTTTATTTCTCCAATCATAAACATTTCAAATTCTTGCTGCATTTTAATAGAAAATTCTTTACATAATCCATCTTCTCCTCCAAAGATTATATCATCAACAAAAACTTCTATAACCAAGATGTCATCATTTTTCACTTTATAATATAATTTGTTGTCAGCATTACCTTTAGAAAAACCAATCTTGAAAAGATACTTATCCAATCTTGCATACCAAGCTCTTGGAGCTTGTTTCAACCCATACAAAGCTTTCCTTAACCTACAAACCATATCTTTGTTATTTGTCAAAGAAAATCCATCAGGTTGTTCAATGTAAACTTCTTCTTCAATATCTCCATTCAAAAATGCACATTTATTATCCATTTGATATACTTTGTAGTTCTTATGTGTTGCAAAAGCCAAAAATAATCTGACTGCCTCAATTCTAGCTACCGGTGCAAAGGTTTCATTATAATCAATTCCTTCTTTCTAAGAATATCCCTTACACACTAGTCTTTCTTTATTTTTGATTACCTTACCATCTTCATTAAGTTTTTTTCTAAATACCCACTTTGTTCCAATCACATTTTTGTCTTTAGGTCAGGGAACTAATGTCCATGTGTTATTTTTCCCAATTTGTTCTAGTTCCTCTTCCATAGCTTTAATCCAGTGTTTATCTTCACATTCCTCATTAATTGATGATGGTTCAATTTGAGAAATAAGACATAGCTCTTCATTTTCTAGTCTTCCTCTTGTCATAACTCCTTTATTCTTATTCCCAATTATCTGATCTTCAGAGTGATTCAGTCTTACATATCAGAGTGTCTTCATTTGTTGTTGTTCTTCAGTTACTATGGAATTTTTAGATTATACCGGTGTAACTAGATCTTCATTCTATACCGGTGGGTTCAATGTAGGTTCATTTGTTATAATCTCTGTTGTCGGTTCAAAGTCTATATACCTTGAAGTTTCTCTAAATTGTTCATCAATCTTCACATTTGTACTCTCAACAATTTTCTGCAATCTTTTGTTAAAACATCTATATGCCTTACTCTTAGATGAATAACCAAGAAATATTCCTTCATCACCTCTAGGATCAAATTTTCCAATATACTCATCCCTTCTAATATAGCATTTACTTCCAAATATTCTGAAATATTTAAGAGTAGGAGTAATACCAAACCATAGTTCATGAGGGATCTTACCAGTTTCACCTTTGATGTGAACTTTGTTGAATGTATAGACCATTGTACTTACTGCCTCTTTCCAATACACATATGGTAGATTTGCTTCTGATAACATACTTCTTGCTGCATCCAAGATAGTTTTATTTTTCCTTTCAATGACTCCATTCTGCTGTGGTGTCCGGGGTGTTGATAGTTATTTTTTGATTCCATTCACTTCACACAATGCATTAAATTCCTTAGATATAAATTCTCCTCCTTGATATGATCTCAGACATTTTATTTTCTTACTGGTTTCATTCTCTACCATTTCTTTGAATAGTTTGAACTTTCCAAGTGCTTTTGATTTTTCTCTAAGAAAAGTAACCCAATAGATTCTAGAGTAGTCATCAATGATTAGCATGAAATATCTATCACCTTGCAAACTTTTTGTTCTAGCTGGACCACATAAATCAATATGAATTAAGTCAAGAGAATTATTTGATTTTTCTAGAATACTTTTAAAATTAGCTCTAAATTGTTTTCCAAATTGACATTCCTTGCATAAGGTATTGTGAGGTTTCACAATTTTTGGTAAATCTCTAACTGCCTTAGTAGTACTATTTTTTACCATGCAATCAAAATTTACATGACAGAGTCTCTTATGCCACAGCCAACTTTCATCAATATGTGCAATCAAGCATGTCTTTTCACTATTATTCAAATGAAAGATATTACCTCTAGTTTGATTACCAGTTGCAATTTCCAAATCAATTCTATTCATGACTTTGCATTTTCCATTTTTCATTTATAATTGAAATCGTTTCTCAACTAATTGACCAACACTCAAAAGATTATGCTTTAAACCTTCAACATAGTAAACATTGCCAGTATTATGCTTACCATCAAGAGATATTGTACCTTTACCTTTGATCAAACAAGCTTTATCATCTCCAAATCTCACTAAGCCTCCATTATATTCCTGAAAGTTCAAGAATTTCCTTTTATCACCAGTCATATGATGTGAGCATCCTAAATCAATGATCCATTCATCCTTAACTTCAACTTTAGCTATCAGGGCCTACTCTACCGATTGAATAGTAGGTGTTGGTTGATATTCTATTATAGCAACAAAAAACCATCCATTCTTTGTCAGATCTTCATCAGAATCATCAGTCACTCCTTCATCAACAAGATAACAAGATTTATCTTTATTCTTCTTAAATTTGTATCTCTGATATTCAGGGTTAGGCATGTATGTTCTCCTATCTTCTTCTCTTAGTCTACCATGTCTATCAGGGCATCTAGAAGCCATATGACCAATCTTATTATAGTTGAAACATTTAAAGGGTGCTTTACCTTCATACTTACTCCCAACTAGACCTTTAGGCATTTTTCTTGCAAATAGTGCTTCAAGTTCTTCAAGTTCCTCATTCTCTCTCCTACTTTCCTCAAGTTCTCTTGCATAAAAGGATTTCCAGTCAGATTTGTCAAATGATGGTGCAGTTGATGTTGATGCCTTAAAAGCTAAATCTATCTTTATTGTAGCAACAAGACCAAATTCCTCAATTTCAAAAGCTGAAAGTTTTCCAATCAATGTATCCCTAGTTACTGATGTATTAGGCATTGTTCTTAACTCATTTATAGTTGTAACCTTCATTTTATATGCCGGTGGAAATCCTCTTAAAACTTTTGAAACAATTTAATCTTCACTTAAGGTTCCTCCACAACATTTAATACCCAAAACAATCTCATTTACTCTTTCCATAAAAGCAGAAATCCTTTCATCTTCTTCCATTTTTAAATTTTCATACTTGACCCGAAAGCTTTCAAGTTTTGCAATTTTGACTATGGAATCTCCTTCATTTAGTGTTTCTAAATGATCCCAAATATCTTTAACAGTTGATCTATCTGATAATCCCATGATTTGTTGATCTGTTAATGCGCTCAAAAGTGCTTCTCTAGCTTTGCAATCATTTTCCTCATCTTTTCCTAAGGTAGGTGGATTAGGCTAACCAGGAGTAGGAGTAGTATAGCCATTCTTTGTAACATCACAAATGTCCTTTCCAATGCAATTCAGATGTTTCTCCATTCTGATCTTCCATATTCCATAGTTGGTTCCATCAAGTTTAGGACTGTCCTTCCTGAAATAGTTAGTAGACATTGGATCTCCTCAAGTTGTTAAACTTCTACAAAAAGAGGACTAGGATTTGATACCAATTGTTAGGTCCTGGAGATAACTGAAAGGGGGGGTGAATCGGCTGTCAAATAAATTCAAACCAAAACAACTTTACCAAATTTAATGATTAATACCGGTAAACCAGTCTTTTATGTTGGTAGATAGTTTTATCAGTTAATTGTAATATCGGTAAAGATTAATGCATGAAACAAAAAGACAAAGTCATCCACAACACATAACATCAATATTTGTATGTGGAAACCCTGTAAGGGGAAAAACCATGGTGGGAAACCTTACCCACAATCAGATGATACTACGACAAATAGTATGTGTATACAAATGGGGTCTGCACATGCAGAAAGGCCAAGTGCCTAGAGCTCACTGCTCAAACACAAAATGGGAGTCACACTAACTACAATTGGATGGTTAAATCCAATATGAATGTACTACTCAGACTAGCATCTTTCTATGCTAGATTCGGTACCAGTGTAGTTCTGATTGTCTTCATAAAAACCCTCCTTCAACCTTCAAATGATGTCTGCGTGTATAGCTCTACTTAATCTCGCATATACCTTCACACAATTCTTTTTTGTATTCCACATTTGATCTTACAAATAAGATCTTATATTTATATGATAACCTGAGACCAATTTTAGTATGTCGGCTCTAAAGGATATTACAATAAAATCAATTTACAAATAAAACAATGTCTGATGCAATAAACAATTCAACATGTCGGCTTGATGCATTTACAATAATAATAAGACATCTCCATAGCATGTCGTGCTGATCTAGAAAAGATAAACCTGCCGGTGTATATCCTGGACCTATTTGCTGGCAACAACAAATATGCAAATATGAAATATGCCAATGACCAAAACTCCAAGACAAAGTGTCGAAATGATGTCTTCGACATAACCTGGTGTTTTCCATGCTATTCCAAGTGCCGATAAATATTATATCCTGCTAGTGTACCAGATACTTGCGACTGTGCATAAGTCACTTGCTTGCCAGTGAGTGTTGTTGATTCTCCAAAGTGCTAGAGTTGATAAGTGTTTAGTAGGTGTTGACATCAATGACAAAACCATACCAAAATACCAACACCTACTACTACATTAAATACCTTTCCACCTACCTTCGGGGTCTTGGGAGAAAGGAAAAATGTGATAACAATGCCCAATTTTTTTGTTTTAGTAGTGAGGGGTATGTTTGACTAGGGATTCCATCACCCCATAGAGGTACTTAGAATTGGGATGCATTGGGGATATCATCTCTCCCAGCGTACTCTCAAGTGGGGTTTTTGAGCTGCTATATAAATATATTGGTCAGGTGGCTAGAGTGTTGAGTGAATTCAACGTATATGGGGGCCTTCCTTGTACCGATAAGTTCAACTAAAGTCTTAAGTGGCTTGCTATGAGAATCCATCATTGGATCAAGAATCCTTAAAATTTTACAATAAGAACAAACTTAGTAGCCCAAACCCTACATTCAGTGATTCTAAGAGTGTGGATCATATCCCATAGATTCCCTTCATGTACCTTTCTTTATGAGATAGAAATCCCTCGGTGATAAGATCTTCAGATCTTCGGGGTAAGAGAGACTAGCATGCCTGAGAAGTGTGTATCATGAAGTGGAACTAGTGCTGCCAAACTCTCCATTTGTTCATCTTGTTTCGGTATTTCATAAGGGCCTCATTTGAATGGTTTCCACTTCCCAGCCTAAGATTGTATTCTGTTCTTTTTTATGTATCATTGTATTAGACCAGTATTGAGTCAGTTATTTGGGCTATTTCAAGCCCTTTCCTATGTATCTCTAATTTTTCATAATTGGTCAAAACATAGTTCACTTAGCTATACTTGTCTTAAAACAACTATTCTAAGATTTGGAAAATGACAAACTTGTCCTACACACAAAATTACTGAAAACAAAGTCCATCTTGAAACATCAGACAGTCATACAAACTCAAAGTTTCATGTACTAGTGACCATAGGCAGTCCTTGCATAGTCCTCATTTACATTCTTATTATCATCCTTAGTCCTTGCATAGTCCTCATTTACGTCCTTACTATCATCCTTAGTCCTTTCATAGTCCTCATTTACATCCTTATTATTATCCTCATATATGCCCTTAGTCCTTGCATCATCCTCATAAAGTTCCCATATAAATCACCATAATCTTTTCATAAGTCCTTATTTGTGTCCCACTGACCTCCTAGTTAATTTTAGTGTTTCTATAATCTTCATTTTAGTCCTTGTATAGACTTCATATACGTCTATCTTAGTCCATTATCATTTGCATAACCATCCTATAAATTCATACCCCAAACATCCAAATCAAAATCAGAGGATCAATCAAACTCAACCTCAACTCAAACAAGTTTGTCAAGTTCAACAAATTAAACATTGTCACATTCAGAGAAATAGAGAAAACATCTTACATGTTGTGATCCTAGGTCCAAATCAATCATGAAAATATCATGAATTGGCATTATACATTTCATAGGGAAGGTGGGGAATTTGTCCTTTCCATTCCTATTCCATCACCATCCATAGAACCCTTAGCTCAATAGATCAAAACTTTGCAGCAACAAATGAGAGACATGACTAGTCCTAACAACTAGAGGGGTTGTTTAGAAAAGATGATGAGAGAAGTGATGACCATGAGGAAATCAATATCAGGCCAACCTTCTTCTTGTGAGACCATTCAAATGTGCCAACCTTCATTCTTCAACAAAATTGTTCCTACCTAAATTCAACCAATGTTAGAGTCATGTAAACCTTCTTTTTCTTTCAACCCATTATATCAATCATACAAATTATATCAACCCAATAATCAAACCCCATTCAACCAAAGTCCAAATCAAAATTCACACCAACCCAACATTCAAACCTCTCTCAACCAAAATCAAACTTCACACCAACCCAACATTCAAACCTCTCTCAACCAAAATCAAACCCCTTTCAACCAAATTCCAAATCAAAATTCACATCAACCAAACATTCAAAGTACCTCTTTCAACCAAAATCAAACCCCTTTCAACCAAAGTCCAAATCAAAATTCATTCAACCAAAATCAAACCTCTTTCACCCAAAATCATACTCCTTTCAACCAAAATCAAATCCCCTTCAACCAAATCCCAAATCAACCATATCCATCCATCATTTCATCATCCCCTAAAGTCACACAAGACCAATCCATGCTATCTCTATTGAATAACACAATCTCCCAAGGGATATCCATAGCATAAATCCAATCTAATCCAAGTCATGATTCAAAGAGTCTCATTCAAGATCCTTTCTCATCATGTCAAAAGGTTGAAACCTTCTAAGAATCTCCCATTCATATCAAAACTTCTTCCTTGAGTCAATGAGATGATCTAAAATCAAAAGAAATGAGTCCTGAAGCAAATAAAGATCAAGAACAACCACTTCCATCCTACCCAATTTTTGATCAAGATCCCACTGACCAAGAATCTTATGATGGTCCCCTTGCTCTTTTCTATTCCATTCATAATGATACCCTTCCATCTCAAGAACCAAGTGTCATTTCAAGTCCCATCCAACATCCACCTCCTAAGCAATATCAAGACATCCCTTCCATCCTTTCTAATAATCCCTTTCCAAGTCAAGATCAAAGTATTCCTTCACCTTCATGTCCTAAGCAAGATCCTATTATTTCTTCAGATCCTGATCAAGATCCCTCTATCCCTTCATCTCCATGTCATAATCCTCCATGTTCCTCATAATATTTCTTCTCAAATTAACTTACCATTTCTCCTAGTCGCCCTCATGATCCCAATCCCTCTACACAATTTTTTCATGAAATCGTTATCAATGAAATCACCAATATTGATCATACTACAAAAAACACTTTATCAATGATTGTGTATTTACCATTTTCATATGCCAATGTGGTGACAGAAACAAGCATGGCGCCAGCTAATGAAATCAACACCCAAATTGTTTCATCATCCTCATCATACACAATCATAACACCAACTAATGAGATCGACACTTGGTTGACTTCATCATCCTATCTAAGTGCATCAATAAAAATAGGCATAGGACCCGCTCACGTCACAACTTCAAAACCAAAATCAATTTGCCTCATACACCCACACTTGATAGAATGGGGGCAAGAGAATCTACCACAATTGGATTGCTTTGAAAATGATAACGCTATAGCTGAATTCATGGGTTCTAGAGCTAGATTTCCCTCTGATGAACCACAAAATCCAAAAACTAAGGAAATCAACATTGGAGATGTTGAACATGTACACTTAGTTGAGTCCTTATATCCTATTGGAAAAGACTTCTTTATCCAACTCTTGAAACAAAGACCAATGAACTACCTACACAAAACTCCCTGACCTTATGAACAACATACACCTTAAATGACATTATATCTAAGGGTTGGGCTAGTTTAGGTTTTACTTTCCGCATTGCATGTCATTTTATTCAAAGCACTGCATCGCATATAGTTTCTTTTTCAAATGCATCGCATTCACAAATTTTCTGCATTAGCATATAGCAGGATCAATAAAACAAGGCAACTGTCCAAGTTTGTCATTTGTTTACATTCAGCAGAAACAAGGGTCATCTCCTTTCTTAGATATTCAGACATGAAGTCTTTGAGGTCCTAAGGTCATTCATTTTCAACATTACCCTATGACGACACTTTACTTATGGTTGGGTAGTGATTTCACTATTTGAGACTTGCTAACCCCAAATCTATCAATTTCTATATCTCAAACACATTAACAAAATCTCTAATTCATTATAGACATGTAGTTGATCATGTTACTAGTGAAAAATCTAAAATTCTACTTTAGCATCACTGTAATTATCACACTCAAGTAGGCTTCATTAATTACAAGTCAATGCAAGAAAATAAATAAAAAGAAAAAATGCTATGCCAAATATTCATCTGAAGGAAAAAGAGAAATGATATATTACTGAAATATCATGCATAAAAAGTGCGACAAAAAGCTTGACTATGGGAACATGCGAATAACTCCATCAGGGCTATAAACGCCTACTGGCAATGGAGCAATATTTGAGAAATTATAGTCTATAACCTCGTTAGAGCTCTAAAAGCTTGCTAGCAACGAGGCTCTGTTTGGGATGCTTTTGAAGGTAAGATAATCCATGTAGCTATTCATATAAGATGCTAAGGATCTCTAGTGAACACAAGAGTGAGAATTAACTCATCTGCCCACAAATGGGCAAAAGAAGATCAAAGTTTCAAGATTTAATGGGGAAGTTCTACACATCTCCATTTGTAAATCCTAGTCACTAAGTGTGTTAATTTGGATGTTCCAAAGGACCTTAGGGATCGATTGACGACTTATCTATGAAAGTTTTTGCACCTCCAGCTCAATTGTTGTATTACAAAATGCTAAACAAACACAGTCATCCTTTTTTGAATAGGAAATGCACCTTCATCATGCATATTGCATTAACATACATCATGCCAAAAATTCATTGTCTCCACATGCATTCTGCAGATCATCATGTCATATAGGTCTGCACACTGGGGGCATAACTAAAAAAATCTTAAAAATCATATAAGTGTTGAAAAATCTTTAAAAACGTTTTAAAAAAAAAAATCCAAAACCATTAAAAAACACAAAAATCAAAAACACTGGAAAATCCTTAAAAATCCAAGAACATTGAAAAACATAAAAATCCACAAAACATTGAAAAACAATAAAAAACCAAAAACATCCAAATACGATCCTGAAAAAATCAACTAAAAACATTCAAATATCAATCTACAAACTCCTTAAAACAATAAAAAATCAATCAAAAAACTTGGAATAAAATGTCGTGTGAGAAACAAATACCCCAGCAGATATATGCCAAACACTTTGCATGAAGTTAACAAAGGATATGACTATCCAGTCAAACATCTTCAATCAACTAATCAAACTATCTTATCAATTGTATTAATATCCATATCAAGTGATCATTATCTTGTCTTAAATAGAAGAGGATACACTCAAAATCAGACAGGTCAATCTTAAACGGGGTCAACAACTTTCTGAGATCAGACATTATCAACCATCACATAAAGCAACTGAGAACGAAGGCACAAGGTCAGTATAGCTGCTAAATTTTATCTGGGTCAGTCTTTATCTTTTATCAGTTAGCGACAAATTGTGTTCCTATGCTACTAAGGGATTTCTACAAGTGTCTAGAAGAGCAATGATGGGCACCATCTTTTTCTTTGTTTGTTATTTGTGGTGTGAACCGATAAAGTTCTAGGGAAATTGCTCTAGTGGGTGTCTATGATAGGAGCATTCACCTAGTGAATGCCAGACATACCTCGACTCCTAGTGTATTTCCCAGAATGGAGGGGTTCACTCCTTGTCTACTACATATTTGTTTCTTCAATGAGATATCTTTACCTCTTGGTTCCTTATACCCTAATGTACTAAGCTCCATTGTTCCATAATAAGGCTCAGTGATAAATATATATTGCACAATAAATAATGACACAAGTTCGTGAATCAATATTTCTTATTTCATCTCATTTGCTTATTGCTAGTTTGTTGATTCTTTTCTCATCTTCTCTTTCTAAAACATTTTTTATCATCTAACATTAGTCTATTTCATTCTAAGGTTTATTCTCTCATATTCTATCTCAATATCATCTTCACATCACCTGTTTCTATCTCTAATCAACTAATTATTATTTTATCTAACATTCTTCATTTTTCGAGAGATCATTCATTTCTTTAATGCATAAACAATCTCTTGAGGGGGCATTATACTCTAAGCGTCATCGTGGCATACTAGGGTAGATTTTTTTTTTAATTTTCTTTGAAACAACATAGTTTTGACATTGTCTCAAAGAGGGGCAAATGTAGACACCTAAAAACGTCTCATTGATCATGTACTAATTATCCATCTAATTGATTAAATAATTCTTTAATTCTTTAATTAAGTTAATTAATCTTTTTTCTTCTAAATTCATATTTCCTCAAAATCTTAATAGTTATTTCTATTTCTATATATTATCATTTTCTAATGTTAATTAAGTATTTATGATTTCATTAATTAATTTTGATTAATTCCCTAATTTAAATAATCTTTATTATTTGAATAAATTCTATTTTCAATTTCTATCTCTAATCATCTAATCATTAACCTTTTTCTAAATATTAATTAAATATTTATTATTTAATTAATTGTGAATTAATTCCTTTAATTTAATAATATTTATTATTAAATTATTTAATTAGCTAACTAATTCTTCGATTCCAAACCCCCAAATTCTAATTTTATTTAATTTCATATTTCTTCTAAATTCATTTAATTTCATTAATTTTATATTTCTTCCAATTTATTTAATTCTTCCAATTCTTCCAAATTCAAATACATGTGCATGATTGCAAAAAATCAAATTGAAAATCAAAGTCAAATTCTAAATATATTCAAATACTAAATTGAATTTAAAATAAATTCAATATTTGAATTAAATCTCATGCAAAGATTGTTAGGATTCCCAGAGATATTGAGAGAGGGAGTGAATCAGTATCTAACCGGTAAATAGATTTTCTTAACTTAAAACATGTAGAGCATATTAATACTATGTACCGGTAAACAAAAAGTAATGCAATAAACAGAGATAAAAACAACCACATGAAAAACACACCATAACACAAGGATTTAACAAGGAAACCTAGTGTGGGAAAAACCTCGGTGGGATTTGTGACCCACAATATTCACTTACTAGCCAATAAGAGAATATTACTACTACAAGAGGGGCCTGCACATGCAGGAATGCCAATTACCTAGAGCTCACTACTCAAATACAAAATGGGAAGTCTCACTGACTTACAAAATGGATTATATAAATCCAGTGTCTTGTACTGCTTCAAAGTAGCATCTATAATGCCAGATCCAATACTGGTTTCTACTCTGCTTCTTACATAAACCCTTAACCTATAATTCGTATAATAGGTCTGCCTTACATACTTCTTCCTTACACAAAATGGTCTACAATGATCTCTCTTATATAAGAGTCATTTTACAACTTCCCAAGTCAGCTTACAATGATTTTACAAATAATAAACAAAATATTTTACAACAAAAATCCTATCGGCCTCTGTGCCGGTATGCTTCCTTTCACTACCGGTACTAGTGATCTGAGTGCCGGTGTAGAGTTTGATCTTGCTAGAGTCGGTGGAATGCCTTGCCGGTGTCATAGGATTGTAAGGTTGCCATCAATGACAAAACCTTCAATCACCTACAATGTCTCATTGGAGTGTGCATATGCCAACAATCTCCCCCTTTGGCATTGATGGCAACACTCATGAGAAAATTTCAAAAGTGTATCCAAAACTTGTAATCCAAAAATTGTTTCCAAAAATGTGTACCAAAAATATATGAGCTCCCCTTAAGCAGATAAGTCTTTTGTAGATTATTTTCTCATACTACTACTCCCCCTTTGGCATCAATGACAAAGGTTGTCAAGGTGTCAATAGAGTTGTAGTTTTTCTGTCTCAAACTTGTAACTGGGTGGTTACAATTTGAAATAGATCCGCCAAAACCAAATTTATGCTTTCCATAAAATTCTTACTATCTTTTGTTGTTGCCTCTATTCTTTGAACTATACCAATGAGGTGCTGCATATGCTCTGCCGATGTTTTCTGTCCTTGTACTAATGCCTCAGATATTTCCTTCCTCAAGGATGCTAGATAGTCCAGTCTTGGACTTAGTCTTAGTCTCAGATTTTTAGCCTTGTTTATGATCTAAAGGCTGCTTAGGATATTATTCAAGCACTTTAAGAAAATCTTACTATTTCAAGAAACAAGAGAAGAGAACTTTGTGAAAAGATGCAAAATGAGAATGATGAAAAAGAAACTCTTAATGATATGATAAACAAGCTGAAACAAGAGAAAATGACAACAAAGGTTCTAGTTTGAAAGGTAAAGAAAAAGTTGAAGAAGTTAAGTAGCAACTCTCAAAACAATGGATCAAGAAATCAAAACTGAATGTGGATAGGAATACTCCTCCATTGGTAGAACCAAGTAGCACTCCACCGACAGGAAGCTCTTCATCAAATTGAAGAAATTTCCTTGAGGGTTTCGCAATCAATGAGACATATGCTATTATTCCCTTGGTTGATGGTAAGAAGTTGAATTTACTTCTATACCGGCAGACAAAGTTAAGTGATTACTTAATCGGCAAGCATTAAATGTGGTAGTTGGCAAATTGATATTATAAATTAATGTTTTTGGCTTTTGTAGCACACAAGAATTACAAAGTTTATCAAATGGATATTAAATGTGCATTTTTAAATGGAGATCTTGAAGAGGAAGTGTACATTGAACAACCTGATGGATTTTCTTTGACAAATGACAATGATATGGTTTGCAGGTTAAGAAAAACTTTGTATGGATTGAAACAAGCTCCAAGAGCTTGGTATGCAAGATTGGATAAGTATCTTTTAAAGATTGGTTTTATTAAAGGAAATGCAAACACCAATTTATATTATAAAGTGACTAATGATGATATCTTGATTATAGAAGTATTTTTTGATGATATAATCTTTGGAGGAGAAGATGGATTATGTAAAGAATTTTCTATTAAAATGCAGCAAGAATTTGAAATGTCTATGATTGGAGAAATAAAATTCTTTTTAGGATTGCAGATTTCACAAACTGATAAAGGTATATTCTTGAGTCAATCCAAATACTTAAAAGAGTTACTAAAGAAATTTGGGATGGAAAACTCTAAACCGGTAAGCACACCTATGACAACAAATCACAAAGTATCACTAAGGGATGAATCTACACCTATTAATCCAACTAGCTACAAATCTATGATAGGAGGTTTACTGTATTTGACATAAACCAGACCTGATATTATGATTACAATATGTATTGTTTCGAGATTTCAAAGTAATCCTAGAGAAAATCATGAATCAGCAGTAAAAAGGATTTTTCGGTACTTACAAGGCACTATAAATCTTGGATTATGGTACCCCAGAGATGAAAACTTTGAATTATGTGCATACACAGATGCAAATTGGGCAGGAGATGTGGATGATAGAAAAAGCACCACCAGTGGAGCATTCTTTCTTGGAAACATATTAGTCTCTTGGTTGAGTAAGAAACAAAGTTGTACATCTTTATCAAAAGTAGAATCAAAATATGTTGCAGCAGCAACTAACTGTACATAGGTACTATGGCTTAAGAAAATGTTGAAAGACATAAAGGTAAAATGCAAGGAACCTATTACTATCTATTGTGATAACACTACAACAATTGATATATCTAAGAATCTGGTATTACATTCTAAAACCAAACATGTTTCTATCAAACTAAATTTTCTAAGGGAAAATGTTGAAGCAAAGGAGATAAAACTGGTTTATGTGAATAATAAAGAGCAAATTGCAAATATTTTCACTAAGCCTTTGTCTAAGGAGAATTTTGAATATCTCAGAGATCAGCTTGGAGTCATACCACCATCGATAGGGACTTAGACAGTTGATGATTGACATCAATCAACAGAATTAATAGAGAAATCTTTTTTCTGACTTTGATGGGAAGCTACTTCTCAGGGGGAGTAGTTGGTATATTGAATTGACTGGTATTTTGTATATGAACTTGGTTTTATTGTAACTTTGGCATTTGATGTCAAAGGGGGAGAGATTGGTATGGAAAAACTTTGAAAAACACAAGGAAAACACATGTTGCTCCTAGGGGGAGAGATTGTTGTCTGGGAGAGATTATTACTCTCTGTATCTGTATTTTGAATTTTGGTTATGATCTCTTTTTGGAGATTGTTGGTTTTTGGTATTTGGCATTTTTGTTTTGGCACTGTGATGGTTTTTCCATCTTGTGTTTCCATCAATGCCAAAGGGGGAGATTGTTGGTATTTTGTTATGGTTTTGTCATTGATGTCAACACCTACTAAAACTCTAGCACTTTGGAGAATCAACAACTTTCACTAGCAAGCAAGTGACTCATGCACAGTCACCAGTATCTGGTACACCGACAAGATATAATGATCATCGACACTTGGAATGATATGGAAAATACTTGGTTATGTCGAAGACATTGTGTGGACACTTTGTTTTGGAATTTTGTTTATTGGTACATTAGCATTCACATATTTGTTGTTACCGGCAAATAGGTCTAGGGTTACACCAGTAGGTTTATCTTTTCTAGATCAGCATGACACGCTATGGAGATGATTAATTATTGTTTTAAATGCATTAAGCCAAAATGTTCAATCAGTTATTGCATCAGATATTGTATTGTTTGTAAAATGTTTTTATTATAATATCTTGCAGAGGCGACCTACTAAAATTGGTCTTAGGTTATGGTATAAATGTAAGTTCTTATTTGTAAGATCAGAAGAGGAATGTGAAAAAGTATTGTGTGAAGGTATATGCGAGAATAAGTAGAGCTATACACACAGGCATCATTTGAAGATTGAAGGAGGGATTTTGTGAAGACAATCAGGACTACACCGATATTGAATCCAACATGAAGATGCTATTTTGTGCAGTACATTCTTATTGGATTTAACCATCCAACTGTAGTCAGTGTGACTCCCATTTTGTGATTAAGCAGTGAGCTCTAGGTTCTTGGCCTTTCTACAGGTGTAGACCCCATTTATGTACACATACTATCTGTAGTAGTATCATCTGATTGTGGGTAAGTTTTCCCACCATGGTTTTTCCCCTTATAGGGTTTCCACGTACAAATATTGGTGTTATGTGTTGTGGATGACTTTGTCTTTATGCTTCATGCACTAATCCTTACCAGTATAGCAATTAACTGTTAAAACTGTTTACCGACATATTGAACTGGTTTACCAGTATTAAGCATTAAGTTGGTTAAGTTGTTTTTGGTTTGAATTTATTTGACAACTGATTCACCCCCCCCGCCCCTCTTCTCAGTTGTCTCTAGGACCTAACAAAGATTAAATTCAAAGTCTAAGTCAAAGTTCAAGCACATGCTAAATTAATTAATTGATTCAATTATCTCTTCAATTCCTATTTCTATCTTTAAGTTATCCTTTTTTAAATAAAGCTCTCAAAAAGATTTCAATAAGTTAACTATCTCCTCCTCTTTATTTCCTCCAATCACCATTTTTCATCCCCTAGTCAACTTTATCTCAATCAATTGACTCATTTAATTTATTCAATCTATTATGTTTCACCTCCAATTCAACGGTTCAACTATCAATCAACATGTAATCTCACCTGAGTTCCACCTCTTGATCAATCTATTCCACCTCTCAATCAATTATCTATAAATTGAGATTTCAATCTTCATTTTCAACAATCACTTTGAATCACAAAATTTGAATCTTTGTGTCATTTATCAGTTGCCAGTGCAATATCTGAGAGCCACGATACCACAAAGAAGAGAATAACAATGGAAGCTATATGTAGTCATGGAATAGGGAGTTTTTATTGATAGATTTTATATTCCTATTGTTTGATTGTCTTATTTCATTAGTTTATTTAGAATTCTTTGATTGGATAGGGAATCATGATTTCCCTCCATTTCTAGTTGAATTTTATGATGAATTTTATATACGACACCAACCACCAACTTTCAACTTGGCATGTGAGCATGGTTTGTCTTGGTCCCCACTTCATGTCATGGCTTGTTGGCAAGAGCTAAGACTTCTTCACTCCCTTAGAATCATCTTGTTAAACTTTTGATGTTACACTGAACTCCCTTGATCATCACCAAGATCACCAAAAGCTACACCAAAAATGGCCCATCGGTAGGAAATGTGACTTCGATTATCTACTTGGAAAGACTTATTGAAACCCACAGTCACACGAAAATAGGTCATCACCAAGATTCAGAAATGTCTCATCAACACTATGACACTGTGGAATTAGCTTGGTTGTGCATCTTCTTTAATAGTGTAGTTATGCAAAGATCACAGTGGTTGATCCCATGGAAATTGATCGCACAATATTGCTTGTGGGAGGAAAGTACACAAAGCCCACCTCATCCATGTGTCTATATGTACATATTAAGCAGTTGTTCATTGGTTCACCCAATCCATGACTTGTTCAAGTGAGGCCCTTCTTTCTTTTGTTTGACATTCTTTGCTTTTGGTGTGACATCAACCTTCATCAAGATCACCTACGACCATGGTAGACTTTCAGTCTCTCACCAATATTGACATTTTGGTGATATACGATCCTTCAGCAAGACTCCCTTCAACTTTAGCACACCACTGTTGCTATACCAATATTCATGTTTTGGTGAGACATGGGAGGTGTCTCTTAGATAATCCCTTTTTGGCTTGGCATTGGCTTTCAACAAGACATGATTTTCATCTTGTCAGCCTTTATTGCTATGCCGACATGATTTTTCCTACATACAAGGAGTTCATTTTTGGTGTAACCATATGAAGTCTTGCTAAAATCCTACTAGAATACAAGATTTCATTTTTGTTGAACACAGAGTACCACTGAGAGGGGGGAGAATCAATGGTTCCTAAACCTTATTGATTTTCAAAGCAACTTCAAAATACTGGTTATTATCTTAAGCTCTAAGCAATCAAACCGATAAAGAAAAAAAGGTAAACCAAAGAGATCAATCACATAAATGCAACCCACAACACCAGATATATGAGGAAAACCCAATATGCGAAAAACCTCAGTGAGAAAAGTTGATGGAGACTACTACTCCAATCCAACCTCACAAGAAACACACTGGATTACAAAGATTTAGGGTACAAACCCAAGGAGCACCAACCCCTACTGATTTAGGGCACCAATTTAATGAGCACCAACCCCTACTAATGTAGGGCACCAACCCAAGGAGCACCAACCCTTGCACCAAGATCCAACTTGGTGATGTATATTAAGAATACAATTTTAATAAAGTTATGGCTTCTTGTTACAAATAAATTTTGTAACCCTTGATCAAATAACTTACTGCCAGTTGACAGTCTTTTCTTCTCCATAGGATCTCACACTATCAATTGTGAGATCACTCTCTGTTTCTCACAGTCTCACTACATGCTATGTCACACTTGGATGTTGTCTTTCTCTACCATACCTCACTATTTTCCTTAATCATTAGACCTGCTACAGTTAAACCAGTACTCAAACTCTATTGGTTAAACCCTCTGACTGGTTTTCTTGCTCACTTGCTCTAAAACCTTCTTAGAATAAATTCAAAGGCAGAGTGAACCTTTTCTATGCTTAAGCTCTCTCTTCTCTCTTTTTCTTCTCTACAACATCACATCACTCTGTTTCGAGCTCATCTATTTATCACCATGGTTTCCCACCAAGAATATATTCAAACACTGAGTGGTTAGGGTTTCCTTTACCCGACACAATCTTCATGAGATCCGATCTAGTCTATCTTGGATTGATCACCTATACTCCAAGAATGCATCTGTACACATTTTCCATTATCTAATGCATACTTGCTAAAGATAGCAATCTCATATACATGATTCTCTACCTTAAAATCTATCAACTCAAAAAGCACTCAGCTATTTCCTTTTCAAAATCTTCTTGGAATAAGATTTCCTTTGCATTGATCCAGGTGCCAACTACTTTCTGGTCTTCCTCTATTGTTCTTTCTTCCTTGAGCTACATCAGTCAGTTACAATCCTATGATTTGTGGTTGTTTCATTAATGTTGACTAGTCATTTCAAAAACCATGTTAATGGAGGCTTCACTAACTTCTGCATGTTTGCCACATCAGCTCCACATGACATCACAATGGTCAATCACCTATCCCATCAACACACAGTCAGTTCTACTTGAACATTCAACAAACTCATACCGATACATGCCTTTACTGGTGAGACCTTCTCCTTTTTCTAACTAGCAATGCTTGCTACACTGGTAATACATCTTCACCTCCAATGGTTTGTGAGAATTTTTAGCATTCTGCATCTTCATCAAAAATAGGCAGTCAACCTCCTATTAGACACTTGGTTAGTCCCAAAGACACTGAGATTGGGGGGGGGGAGGGGTGAATTAGTGTCTAACTAGAAGATGAAATATTTAAACTTATTTGCAACTTTACAACCCAAATTAGTATACTGGTAAACAAATAATAATGCAATAAAGAGAAACAAAATTATAAGCATCAATGCACACCATAACACATATATTTTTGGCAAGGAAACTTGGTAAGGGAAAAACCTTGATGGGATTTGTGACCTAAATTATTTACTCACTAGCCAATATGAATAAATATTACTTAGTAAAATAGGGGCATGCACATGCAAGAAGGCCAACAACCTAGATCTCACTACTCAACAACAAAATGGAGTCCCACTGACTACAATTGGATGGTTAAATCCAATAACAATGTACTACTTCAAAATAGCATCTGCAATGCTAGATTCAGGACCAGTTTAACCTCTATCTGATATCATAACCAAAAACCTTGCCAATAAATGATTTTGGTTTCAGAGAATAGTCTTCGCTCTGCTTTGCTTCTTATTTGCTCTCAAAATAGATACATCAAAATGCATAAACAACTATTCGGTATCATAACCTACAATATCTCATATACCACTTATTACATTGCCTAATTACATTCCACTTACTACTCAAAATGACCTACAAGATCTCATAGATATATGAGTCTTTACAATATATCATGTCGGCTATACAAATTTAATTACAACACAAAAAAAAATTATTTCCAAGTCGGCTTAGAGTGCCAGTATGATCTATTGTTGGTGTAGACTAAATGTCAGTGTGAATAAACCTTGCAATGACTGTTGGTGTTGGTAGGTAATGTCTATTGCTGGTGTAACCTATGAACCATGTTACCAGTTGGTTGCCATCAATGACAACATCAACCATTCTCATCAAAGTGTATAGTGCCAACAATCTCCCCCATTGGCATTGATGGCAACACTCATGAGAAAAATCCAAAAATCAATAACCAAAATTGAAGTCCAAAAACTGATCCAAAATTGAGAGTGCTCCCCTTGAGCAAATGATCCTTTCTGTACATTTTTCTCATTACACTACTCCCCCTTTGACATCAATGATAAAGAATGTCAAAAGAATCAAAGAAATTAAAATTTACCTAGAAACCTGTAGTCAATAATGTACAATTTCAAAAATGTTTTCCAAAACCAAGTTAAGACTCTGCAAAAACTTAGTAGTGTCATAAATTATAGTCTCAGTCTGTCAGATCATCCCAGTCAGATAATGCATCTGTTGCTCTAGTGATATTTCCCCTTGAATAGTAGCCTTGGTTATCTCATTTCGGTGTGTTAACAAGTTATCCAACCTAGGACCAAGTTTATTCTTTAGCTCCCAGGTTTTCATCTTTAACCTTTCTTTCTCATTTTCCAATTTCTCAATCTTCTCTTCATAAATTGCCATCTCCTGAACCAAAACTGAAGTGAGTTCCGAAGAACCAATCATATTGTCAGCAATATCATCAATCTCTTTCTGTGTTTTCTTTATTTTTTCATCAATATCATCTGTTAGATGGTGAGGTTTACATGCTTCCCTGCACAGTTCTTTATATTCTAGAATGGTGGAATTCAGTGCCAGTAATAATGAATTAATTTTTTCTGTACAATCCTTTATTGTTTTGTCAAAGAATTCATCCTTCTCCTTATTTATCAGATCCTTAATGGTCTCTTCATTTATCTTATCTATAGTTTGAATGTTAGAAGAAATGAATTTGGACAATGTATCCAATTTACCTAAAGATCCGACAATGTGATCAACTTTACATGCCAGTACAATAATCTACAAAATTGGTAAAGAATCATCAATAGCCTTAAATGCTAAGGCATTGCATTATGTTATCTTATTTATTGAATCTAATAATCCATTGGTAATGTTTGTCAGTCTATAATCCATAGTAGAAGTGTTGGGAGGAGTGCTAGGTTCTGCAATTAGTTTCTTTTCTTCTCCAGATACCTTAACCACTTCTTCTACCTTGTCCTCAACCTTATTCTCATTCTTTCCCACTGTCGGTTCAGATTCTTTCTATTCTTGTTTTGATTCTACCAATATTTCAATGTTTAGCTGAGTATCAACAGGAATGGATTTTGATTTCTTATCCTCAACAATTTCCTTGTCCATTACAATATTCATATCCTAAGTGTCCACATTCATTGTGAGAATAATGTTTGACTCTGGATCATTATCATATGTTGTCACTTCCTCTATCTTCTCTTCTCCAAACTGATTTTCTATATGTGTCAATGCCTTTGATACTACTGGTGGGTTGTCCTATTCCAGTGGTGGTAAGTTGTCCTTAACCGTGATGTCAGGTACATTGCCAACCCTACCCTTACCTTTATCTTCCTTCTGATATACTTTAGTGAACAATTTATCCACCTTTTGTCTATCTTTCTCATCTTTCTTCTCTTTCTCAACAAAAAATATATCCCATTTATCTGCTATTTCATGAGCAATTTCTCTGACTCTGTCGGCCATAAGACTAACTTGCCAATTACCACTCACAAAAACAGTCATATTAGCTTTAGATATTAAGTCATCGATTTCCTATTTAGAATTTACAAGATGCACAACTAACAAAGCTTGTACCTTCAATTTCTTGTCTAACTCCATAATAGACATTCTCATTGCTTCAAGTCTTAAATACAAATCATTAGGTAGAACATCTATGACCTCAATAAGAACCTTCTTATATATATCTAGATACAAAATAATGCTCTCCTCTATAGTGTCCTTATCTGAATCCTTAAAAGAATGATAGAATTTATTTACATTGCTAAGATTACCATCTTGAGTAATTTCATTAACCAACTCTTTCAGTGAAAGAGTATCTAGTTCCTTTTGTTCAAGTTGTCTCTTTGGTGTGACTTTCTTCTTGGGCTCTCTTACAACTTGTTGTTTCTTTGGTGATGGAGGAGGTGTCAGTGAAGGTTTTCTCTTCTTTCTTTCCACCCTTTTGAATTCAGCTGCCTTATTACTGTTAGAGTCAGATGAAGTAGCCATAGGAGAAATATGTGCTACTGATTTATGTTCTGATTTGCTTTCTTTCATGCTTGCAGCAACACCACTAAGATTCATTAGCCCCTTTGTAACATCTTCTACAAATTTTGAAGCATCTTTCATTAATTTGTCCCTTTTCTTTCTCTGCTTCTTAATTTCAACATCTTTCTCAATGGTCTCTGCATTACCAAATATCTCCTCTGTTGGTTCTGGTGGAGCATCTAGGAGTATTTTAGCATATCAATCCAAGATGTGTAAATTCACCTCATAGACCATTTATGTTATCCAAACAGTTCTAGGTCTAACTACCTCAATCTAAATTCCATCTCTTTTAATCACAAAGCATATTTGTTTATCATATTTGTCAACAATGCGTTGGGGAATCCTTTCCTTTTGTCTCATTTTTTTTTGAAAAACTTTGAAATATTCTCTTACCAGTTTGTCACCATCAAATCTCATGTCAGTAATTGCCTCCTTTATCTATTTTCCAACATAAATATCGTAGGAAAAGTCTTTGTGTGTAATACCAGGAATTTCCTTTGAGAAGTATAGCATTAGGCACACAATCAAATTTCCAAACTTAAATGTTCCTTTCTTATCACCTTTAATTTTATCCAAATTCTCTAACAGTTCATCCTTTAACCATTCACAGATGGCAATTTTAGTATTATTCATAATCATCTCATGAGCACTATGAATGCATAAAATAGATACAAAATTCAGTCTATTAGTATGTGCAACTCTATATCCAATGATCATACTTGAAAATTTGACATTGTTGTCGGTTATATCACTAACCCTAAGTGATCTGTTATCCGATGTTGCGTCAGTTAAGCTCATGACCTCTTTGTTTGGAATTTTCTTTTACTTGTCAAGCCTAGTGCTGGTGGAAGGTAAACCAATAACAGTCCTTATAGCTTCCTTAGTGATCTTAAAAATTGATTCTAACCACATAAATTCACCGTGAACCCTACTAAGAACATAACAGACGGTTTCATATGAAAATTTTGGCATGTGAACGATGTCAATGAGCCCTAAATCTTCAACAACCTTGTGTTCCGGTTTAACTATCCCATGTTTGTCGGTGATAACATTCATGTACATATTCTTCAAATCTTTGGACCTTAAAATTTCAATGTTACAATGTATGTATGCCCTAGGGTCTTTAGCAAATGCAACTCCCTTCGGGATTTTCAAAAATGCACCAATGGAGTCATCTAATTTTGCTGTCTGAGGAATTATCTTGAAGATGGGTCTAGGTCACTTTATGTTTTCCATAATAGTAGGGTTGTTGGTATTTTGGATATGTTGATATAGTTTTGTCATTGATGTCAACACTTGTCATTACTTGTCAACACTTATCAGCACTTGGAGATTTTGGTTATGTTCACCGACAAGATAGAGACTTATGCAAAATTCTAGTATTTGGTTCACCGATAGATTATATTGTTCACCAGCACTTGGAATGACTTGGAAACTACTTGGTTATGTCGAAGAAATTATTCAATCACTTCGTCTTGGTGATTTGGTTATTTGTTTATTCAAGTTTGTACATTTGTTGTTACTGGCAAATAGGTCCAGGATAAGCACCAGTCATCATATCTATTCCAGATCAACACGACAATGGAGGTCTAGTAAGATTTGGAGATTATAAAACTTGTTTGATCAAAGGAAAATGCACTATATCTTTTGATGGTAAGCATAAAACTAATAATGTTTACTATGTTGAAGGTTTGAAGCATAATCTTTTGAGTGTTGGTCAATTAGTTGAGAAAGGATTTCAGTTACAATTCAAGAATGGTAAATACAAAATCTTAAACATAACTAGTTTGGAAATTGCAACCAGTAATCAGACTAGAGGTAATATCTTTCATTTGAAAAATAATGAGAAAGAATGTTTGATTGCACATATTGATGAAAGTTGGTTATGGAATAAAAGACTTTGTCATGTAAATTTTGATTGAATTGTGAAAATCAGTACTACTAAGGCAGTTAGAGATTTACCTAAGATTGTTAAACCTCACAATTCGGTATGTAAGGAATGTCAATTTGGAAAGCAAGTTAGAGAATCTTTCAAGAGTATTCTAGAGAAGTCTAACAATGTTCTTGATTTAATTTATATTGATTTATGTGGTCCAACAAGAACTAGAAGTATACAAGGAAATAGATATTTTATGCTAATCATTGATGACTATTCTAGAATGTACTGGGTTACTTTTCTCAAAGAAAAATCCAAAGCATTTGAGAAATTCAAACTATTCAAGGTAATGGTAGAAAATGAAACTGGCAAGAAAATCAAATGTTTGAGATCAGATCAAGGAGGCGAATTCACATCTAAAGAATTTAATGCATTCTGTGAAGTGAATGGGATCATAAGATAGTTGTCAGCACCCTAGACACCCCAGTAGAATGGAGTTGTGGAAAGGAAAAACATAACTATCTTGGATGCAGCTAGAAGTATGATATCATAAGCAAATCAAACTCATATATATTGGAGAGAAGTTGTCAATACAACAGTATACATTCAACAGAGTTCACATCAGAGGAGAAACTGGTAAGATCCCAAGTGAACTATGGTTTGGTAATACTCTTACTCTTAAATATTTCAGAATATTTGGAAGTAAATGTTATATTAGAAGAGATGAGTATATTGGTAAATTTGATCCTAGAGGTGATGAAGGAATATTTCTTGGTTATTCATCTAAGAGCAAGGCATATAGATGTTTTAACAAAAGATTGTAGAAAATTGTTGAGAGTGCAAATGTGAAGATTGATGAATAGTTAAGAGGAAATTCAAGGTACACGGACTCTGAACCGGCAATTGGGATAATCACAAATGAACCTATTATGAGTACACCGGTACAGAATGGTGATCCAGTTATACTGACATCATCTAGAGATTCAACAGTCACTAAAGAAGAACAACAAGGAAAAAAACCCCGGTATGTAAGATTGAATCATTCTGAAGCTCAGATAATTGGAAACAAATTTCAAGGAGTTATGACTAGAGGAAGATTGGCAAATGAAGAGGTATGTATTATTTCTAAAATTGAACCTACATTAATTAATGAGGCATGTGAAGATAAATATTGGATTAAAGCAATGGAAGATGAATTGGAACAAATAGAAAGGAATAACACTTGGTCATTAGTTTCCCGACCTAAAGACAAAAATGTAATTGGAACTAAATGGCTTTTTAGAAATAAACTTAATGAAGATGGCATGGTAATCAGAAATAAAGCAAGATTGGTGTGTAAGGGATATTCTCAGAAAGAAGGAATTGATTACAATGAAACCTTTGCACTGGTAGCTAGAATTGAGGCAGTAAGACTTTTATTGGCTTTTGCAACACACAAGAACTATAAAGTATATCAAATGGATGTTAAATGTGCATTTTTGAATGAAGATCTTGAAGAAGAAGTTTACATTGAGCAACCTGATGGATTTTCTTTAATAGATAACAAAGACATGGTTTGCAAGTTAAGGAAAGCTTTATATGGATTGAAACAAGCTCTTAGAGGTTGGTATGCAAGATTGGACAAATATCTTTTGAAGCTTGGTTACAGAAAAGGTAATGTAGACAACAATCTATACTACAAAGTAACTAATGATGACATCTTGGTTAGTGAAGTTTTTGTTGATGATATAATCTTTGGAGGAGAAGATGGTTTGTGTAAAGATTTTTCTAACAAAATGCAGCAAGAATTTGAAATGTCTATGATTGGAGAGTTAAAACTATTTTTAGGATTGTAGATTTCACAAGCTAATAAAGGTATATTCCTATGTCAATCTAAGTACTTGAAGGAATTACTAAATAAATTTGGCATGGAGAACTGTAACCTGGTAAGCACACCTATGACTACAAATAATAAATTATCTTTGAAGGATGAATCTACACCTGTTAATCTGATAAGATACAAATATATGATAGGAGGTTTACTATATTTCACACAAATAAGACCTGATATTATGAATGCAGGATGTATTATTTCAATATTTCAGAGTAATCTTAAAGAAAAATATGAATCGACAGTGAAAAGGATTTCCGGTACCTACAAGGCACTAGGAATCTTGGTTTATGGTATCCTAGAGATGAAAACTTTGACTTATATGCATACACAGATGCTAATTGGGCAGGAGATGTGGATGACAGAAAAATCACCATCGACGGAGCATTTTTTCTTGGCAGTAGACTAATTTCATGGTTGAGCAAGAAACAGAGTTGTACAAGTTTATCAATAGCAGAATCAGAATATGTTGCTGCAACAACTAACTGTACACAGGTATTATGGATCAAGCAAATGTTGAAGGACATAAACGTAAATTGCAAGGAACCTACAACTATTTACTTTGACAATAGAACAACAATTGATATATCAAAGAACCTAGTACTTCACTCTAAAACTAAACATGTTTCTATCAAACTAAACTTTCTAAAGGAGAATGTTGAAGCAAAAGAAGTGAAATTGGTTTATGTGAATACTAAAGAGAAAATTGTAGAAAATTTTACAAAACCTTTGCATAAGAAAACATTTGAGTATATCAGAGAGAAAATTGGAGTCCTACCCCCACTAGTAGAGACTTAGATAGTTGATGTTTGTGATCAACCGACAAAATTAATAGAGAAATCTTTTTTTCTAGCTTTGATGAGGAGACCTACTTCTCAAGGGGAGTAGTTGGTATATTGAATGAGTTGGTATTTTGTATTTGGTTTTGTATTGCTTTGGCATTTGATGTCAAAGGGGGAGAGATTGATATGGAAAAACACATGGATAACACATATTATTCCTAGGGGGTGATTACTACTTTGGAGTGAGATATTATGTACTTTTTATTTATGTTTAATGATCTCTTTGGGAGATTTTTTGTTTTGGCACCTTGATGGTTTTTCCATCTTGTGTTGCCATCAATGCCAAAGGGGGAGATTGTTGGTATTTTAGATATGTTGATATGTTTTTGTCATTGATGTCAACACCTATCATTACTTGTCAACACTTGGAGATTTTGGTTATGTTCATCGGCAAGACAGAGACTTATGCAAAACACTGGTATTTGGTTCACTAGTAGATTATATTGTTCACTGATGCTTGGAATGACTTGGAAACTACTTGGTTATATCAAAGACATTATTCGATCACTTCATCTTGGTGATTTGGTTATTTGTTTATTTGGGTTTTCATATTTGCTGTTACCAGGAAATAGGTTCAGGATAAGCACTGACAGTCATATTTATTCTAGATCAGCATGACATGTTATGGAGATGATTTACTATTATTGTAAATGCATTGAGCCGACATCATGCATCAGATATTGGTTTGTTTGTAATTGATTTTATTGTAATATCTTTTAGTGAGCTGACCTATTCAATTGGTCTTAGGTTATGGTATATATGTAAGATCTTATTTGTAAGATCGATATGCGATTGGGAAAGAGAATTGTAATAGAGTATAAGCAAAAATAAGTAGAGCCATACATGCAAACATAATTTGAAGGTTGAAGGAGGGTTTTGTAAAGGCAATCAGAACTACACCAATACTGAATTCAGCATATGAAGATGCTATTTTGTGCAGTACATTATTATTGGATTTAACCATCCAATTGTAGTCAGTGTGACTCTCATTTTGTGATTGAGCAGTGAGCTCTAGGCAGCTGGCCTTTCTGCATGTGTGGAATCCATATTGTAAACACATACTATCTGTAGTAGTATAAATTGATTGTGGGTAAGGCTTCCCACCATGGTTTTTCCCCTTACAAATTTTCCACGTACAAATATTGGTGTTGTGTGTTGTGGATGTTATTGTCTTTCTGTTTCATGCATTAATCTTTACCAATACTGCAATTAACTTTTAAGACTATCTACCAGCATAAAGTTTGGTTTACCAGTATTAAGCATTAAGTTTTGGCTAAATTAACTTTGGTTGAATTTATTGGACAACTGTTTCAGCCCCCCCCCCCTCTGAATTGTCTCTAGGACCTAACAAGGGTTTGCAATGAATTCAGGAATGGAGGATGAAGAAGCCATTGCAGAAGATAAATACCTTTTAATTAAGAGACCTTTGAATGCCTTGAAAAATATTTGTTGCTTTTCCTTTAGAATGCATGTGCTCAACTTTGAGCTCTTCAAATGCTTGAATTCTTGGTGAGTTGAAATGAGAAGTTACAGTGCTTTATAACCAAAATGTTAACTTACAAGCATAATAAATGCTTCGTCAGTGAAGTGAATACTCAACATATTTGCTAGTAAAGAAGAATTATAACTTCTTACCACTAACTGAGGGTAAATGCATGATCTTCAATTAGTTGCCTTATCCCTAAGGATTATTCCTTAGTTAGATGAAGGATCTCCTTCTGGTGCAAGATTGCCCTATTCCACCGGTGCAGAGATAGATTCATCATTTCCTTGATCTCTCTTCCTGATCCATTGTTTAAAAAATTATTGCTTGATTTCATTCACCTTTTCTTTGCCTTTGTCATTAGATCCTTTGTTGTTCGCTAGTACAGTCTTACTTCTACAAAATCTTGCAATATGCCCAATCTTGTTGCATGCATAACAAGTTACATTATTCCTCTGAATATCTTTTCCATAACCTTGACCGGTTTGAGTTCTGCATTGATTAGATAAATGTCCAAATCTACCACAAGCATAGCATTTTACATTCATTCTGCAATTATCTAAGTTATGACCATTTTTATTGCATTTGGAACATTGACTAGTGGGTGTGTTTGTATTTTGATTATTCCTAAATCTGCACTGATTTTCTCTATGACCAAATTTGTTGCAATTAAAACATTTCCCATTGAATTTATAAGCATTAGGTTTTCTTACTGATTTGTTGTGATCATGATCATTTGCAGTCCTGTAACTTTCTCCATATTCAAATCCAAGTCCAATTATTTCTTCATTAGGTTTCTAACTTTTCAGCATATCATCAAGCTTATCTAAACTCTTCTTGAATTTGCTTTGTATTCATTTGTAGTGACAAACTCACTTTCCAAAGTGCTAACTTGTCTCATAAGTTCCTCTTTATCATGTTGTGTGTGAATCAATTATGTCTTAAGCATATCATTTTCATGACTAAGCCTTAGAGATTCATCAACTCTTTCATTAAATCTTCTAGCCAAATCTTCTTGATCCTTCTTTCTATCTTCAATATCCTTACATAGTCTCATGGTTAAATATTGCACCTCATTCTTCATGTTATTGTTCTCTTGTCTCAATTTCTCTGCAATATTTTGAAGAGTTTCCTTTTCTTCATCATCTTGTTTCTGCTTTTTCTCACGAAGTTTCTTTCTCTTATTTTGTGCTATAACTAGGTTTTCTTGAAGTGCTTTAATGAATTCTTGGGGAGATCTGAGATCATCTTCTAGTTTGATATTCTTCAGTTTTTCTACATCAAAATCTTCAAGAGCTCCTTCCAACTATTGTCTCAAACTTTCCATCAGTAATGGTTTCAAAATCTTCCTCAAGCTGTTAGGCTTCTGAAAATAGAGAACAAGGCTCTGATACCAATTTTTAGATACTTGGTTGGTCCCAAAGACACTGAGAGGGCGGGGGGGGTGAATCAGTGTCTAACCAATAGCCGAAATATTTAAACTCTTTACAACCCAAATTAGTATACTGGTAAACAAATAATAATGCAGTAAAGAGAAACAAAATATAAGTATCAATACAACCATAACATAGATATTTTTGGTGAGGAAACCTGGTAAAGGAAAAACCTCGATGGGATTTGTGACCCACAATACTTACTCACTGGACAAGATGAATAAATATTCCTTATTAAAATAGGATCCTACACATGCAGGAAGGCCAACAGCCTAGAGCTCACTTCTCAACAACAAAATGGACTCTCATTGACTATAATTGGATGGTTAAATCCAATAACAATGTACTCCTTCAAAATAGCATCTGCAATGCTAGATTCAATACTGATTTAAGCTCTATCTGATACCATAACCAAAAACCTTGTCGGTAAATGATTTTGCTTTCATAGAATAGTCTTCGCTCTACTCTGCTTCTTATTCGCTCTCAAAATAGATACATCAAAATGCATAAACAACTATCCAGTATCATAACCTACAATATCTCATATACCACTTATTACATTACCTAATTGCATTCCAATTACTTCTCAAAATGATCTACAAGATCTCATACATATATGAGTCTTTACAATACATCATGTCAGCTATACAAATATAATCACAATACAAAACAATATTATTTCCAAGTCAGCTTAGAGTGCTAGTATGATCTTTTGTCGGTGTAGACTAGATGCTGGTGTGAATAAACCTTGCAGTGACTACTAGTGCTAGTAGATGATGTCTATTTCTGATGTAACATATGAACCATATTACTAGTTGGTTTCCATCAATGAAAACATCAACCATTCTCATCTGAGTGTATAATGCTAACACCTCTAGACTTGCTTATTTCTCTACCGGTTGTCAAACATCATTCTAACACACAACCATCATCTCAGTTTATGCCTTACCAGTAAACCTTCCTTATGTCTACTCACTCTCATATAAAGTGCCATCAGATCAGTCACCCCTTCTTGCTTGCTAGTGACCTTGCCAAACCAGTTGACATCAATGATAACTTAATGCCAAAATGCCAACAATCTCCCCCTTTGACATTGATGTCAACTTATCACAAGACACTTCATACTGGTACATTTCTCCTCCTTTGATATAATGAAAAAGGGTACAATACACTCCCCCTTTGATCCATACTGAGCTCCCCTTGAGCCACAAAAATCCTTCCTCGGTAGATGACACAACTCTCAACTTGTGTTGAAGGTACTCAAAATTTATTACCGGTAATGGTTTGGTAAAAATGTCTTCTACTTGTTTGTCGGTAGGGACATAGTCCATCCTTACCTCATGTCCTTCAACCTTCTCTCTGAGAAAATGATACTCGATAGCAATGTGCTTTGTTCTAGAATGCATCACTAGATTCTTTGCTATGTTGATTGCACTTGAATTGTCACACCGTATGAGAATGGGATTAGTGATGTCCACCTATATGTCTTTGAGGGTCTACTTCATCCAAAGCACCTGAGAGCAACATGTAGCAGCAACAATGTATTCCTCTTTAGCAGTAGATAGAGAGACTGAGTCCTACTTCTTGTTATGCCATGAGACCAACTGGTCACCTAGAAAGAATGTACCACCACTTGTGCTCTTTCAATCATCAATGCAACATGCCCAATCAACATCAGTGTATGATTCCAAGATGATAACTACTTTCTTAGGACACCAAAATCCATAATTGAGTGTCCCTTGTAGGTACCTAAAGATTCTTCTTACAACATTCATATGGGACTTCTTAGGTGTAGCTACAAATCTAGCCACCATGCATACTTCCTGTACCATATCTGGTCTAGAAGCAATTAGATATAATAGACTGCCTATCATGGATGAATATAGAGTCTGATCCACCACCAGTGATTCATCATTCTTTCTCAATTTAATGTCGGTCACCATGGGTGTACTTACTGGTTTACAATCCTCCAGTTTGAATTTCTTCAACATCTCCTTTGCATACTTGATTTGTGAGATAAAGATTCCCTTATCTTCCTGTAATATCTACAAACCAAGGAAGTATGTTAACTCTCAAAGCATTGACATCTCAAATTTTGATGTTATCTGATCAACAAATTCATTGCAAAGGGTGTCCTTGTTGCCTCCAAAGATAATGTCATCTACATACACAACCACAATGATCATGTGGTTCCCATCTTTCTTTATGTAAAAATTGTTGTTAGCACTCCCCTTTTTGAATCCTTGCTCCTTCAGGTATTAATCTAATCTTGAATACCATGCTCTAGGAGCTTGCTTTAGACCATGCAGGGCCTTCCTTAACTAACATACAAATGTTTTGTCATCATGCATCAGAAACCCTTCTGATTACTCCATGTATACTTCTTCTAAATTTCCATTTAGAAAGGCGGATTTTACATCTATTTGATATACTTTATAGCCCTTGTAGGCAAAGAAAGCTAGAAACATTCTAATTGCTTCTAATCTAGCTACCGATGTAAATGTTCTTGAAATTCAATCCCCTCTACTTGAGAGTATCCTTTGCACACTAGTCTAGCTTTATGCCTAACAATTTTACCTTCTTCATTAATCTTATTTTGGTAGACCCATTTGGTGCCAATGATGCTCTTGTCTTCTAGTGTAGGAACTAATTCCCAAGTCTTGTTCTTCTCAATTTGTTGTAGTTCTTCTTCCATGGAATCCATTTGTACTTGTCTTTTGTTGACCTTATTGAATGTTTTAGGTTATACTTCTATCATGAGGCAAAAGTTAACTTGTACCTCATTTCAAGAAAGTCTTCTTCTACTTTGCACATCATCACTCTTATTTCCTAGAATTTTCTCTTTTGAGTGATTCAGCTACACATACCGGTTGAGAGCCTTCTTGGATGCTTCTTCTAGTTCATTCTCTGACTGAGCTTCATCACCTTCATCACCAAAATCATCATACCGGTTAACCTATGATTGACATTCTTTTTGCATATCCTCATCAACTTTTACATGCACACTCTCAATGACTCTTCTTAGTCTCTTGTTATAACATTTGTAGGCCTTGTTGTTAGATGAGTAACCAAGGAAGATTCCTTCATCACTCCTGGAATCAAATCTTCCTAGACCATCCATATCTTTCTTGATAAAGAAATTTCTTCTAAATACTTTGAAGTATTTGACTAATGGATTTTGGTCATACCACAACTCATAAGGTGTCATTCTATTGTTTGTTATTGATTGAACCTGGTTTAGGGTATATGTAGCAGTATGAACAACTTCCTTCAAGTATGTATTTGGCAAACTAGCCTCATTTAACATGGTTCTCACCATTTCCTTAATTGTCTTGTTCTTCCTTTCTACCACACCATTTTGTTGTGGTATCCTAGGAGCTGAGCATTGCCTTCTGATTCCATGTTTTTCACAATAATCTTCAAATTAATTTGATGTAAACTCTCCACCCTAGTATGATCTTAGGCATTTTAACCTGCATCCACTTTCTTTCTCCACCATCTTCCTAAAGATCTTGAATCTTTCAAATTCTTGTGACTTATCTTGCAGGAAGGTGACCCATGTCATTCTTGAGTAATCATCAATAAAGAGCATATAGTATCTTTCACCTGCAAGTGCTCTTGTCCTAGTTGGTCCACATAGATCTATATGCATGATTTCAAGTGGTCTTGAGGTGTTGTGCTCTTTTGTCCTAAAGCTTGCCTTAGTTTTCTTACCTTTCACACATTTATCACAAAATGTACTTAATGGTTTGATGATGGGTGGAATATTCCTCACAAACCCCTTTCTTCTTACTTCAACTAGGTTATCAAAGTTTATGTGGCCTAATCTTAGGTGACACAACTAACTTTCATCAACCTATCCTAACATGCATTGGGACTCATATCTTTCCTTTAGATTATAAACATTGCCATCTATTCTCTTTCCTTCTGCGACAACTTGACAGGTACTATCTTTCTTTATTTCACAATCGATTGAGTCAAAGGTGAATTTATAAGTTTTGTCACACATCTGACTCACACTCAATAGATTGTGCTTTAGGCCTTCCACATAATATACATCTCGTACCTTCAATTTTCCATCAATACTTAGAGTGTATTTTCCCTTTATTTTGATGGATGAGTTGTCTCCAAATCTTACTAAACCACCATTGCAGTCTTCAAGTTTGATGAATTTATTTTTGTTACCATTCATGTGGTTGGAGCAACCACTATCTACAATCCATAGATTTTCCTTTCAGCATATAAGGTGATCTGTACTATGAGACTTGATTCTACCTTTTCTTTTTCTTTCTCAACCCATAACTATTTGGTTTACTTCTTCTTGTCAGCTACTATATTATGCTCAGGTTCTGTTATTGATTCTTGATTAGGATTTGTCTTCTTCTACTTGCTCTTCCTATTTTTACACAACCTTCCTATGTGTCCAAACTCTTGACAGTTATAGCATTTTATATTTTCATTTAAAGGAAAATCCTTAAAATTATTGTGGGGTACCAGTTTATTCTTCCTATACTCAAAACTCTTATGACCAAATCCATTGCACTGATAACAGACAACATTCATATCCCAGAGTGTATTAAATGGATTTCTACTTTCATAACTGATATAGCGCTTATTGGTTAATCTACAGTCGGCTATTCTATGCCCAAATTTGTTACACCAGTAGCAGTAACCATGAGAGTTTGAAACATACTGGTCAGGTTGCCTTGGTCCTACAAAGGATTGCCTCATTTGGGGTCTTCCCTTCATGTTGTTGATTTTGGTGAATCCTTCATGGTCATCTCTTTCATTTCTCCTTGGATCTGCATGTCGGTGCAAAGAGTATGGCCTTCAATTCATTGCGTGTGTATGTCAGTTTGTGTGGTGATTTCCAACAACATTTGCATATGTCCTTTTGTCGATATCTTTCCCTACAATGAATGTCTTCTTTTCTTCATCTTCATTTGAAGAAGTGAACTTTATTTCTTTGTCAGGTGTATCTTTGTTGGTTGAACTTTGTCCTTCTTCAAAGCCTAAGCCACCGGTGTCTTTGGATTGCTTCTGTTTTCTCAACATCTTGTCTAAGGCCTTGGTGCTACCTTCATATTTGCTCCTTAATTTCTTCAAGCTCCTTTCTGAGCTTCACTATTTCTTTTTCCAAATCTTGATGCTCATTTTCCTTCTTTGTTAGATCAAAGGATGTAGCTTCACATATCCTCTTAGTTTCTTCCAACTACAATTTCAAGTTAGATATAACTTGACTGGACTCATCTAGAGATTGCTGTAAGAACCCTTGTTCATCTACTGTAGCAAGCTTGACCTTTTTGAGTTCTCTTTGTATTTTACTTAATTCCTCAAGAGCACTAATAAGCTCACCTTCCAAATCCACTTCATCTTCAATATCCTTCTCTTCCTCATCTTCATCAATTGGTTCACCAAGTGCCATGAAGAGACTGACTTTTATGTCATTCTCATGGTAATCATCTTCTAATGCATGTTCTTCATTTGTTGTATCATCCTCAATAGTATATAGGTTGTTCTGATTCTAGTAGGCTCTCCTTCCTTGCCAATAGACATTTCTTTCTCTATCTTTGCCAATAGATTTCCTAAATTCTCTTGACTCATCTCCACTAGTTTCTTTGTGGGGATATTTTACAACAAAGTATCTGACCTTACCATAGTTGAAACATTTAAGTGGTGTCTTTCCTTTATACCAGTTGGATCCTCTTTTGAGCTTCCTAACAAATTTTTCTACTTCTTCATCAGATTCTTCACTAGATTCTTTATGAGTAGCTACTTCTTTGCCCTTTTTAGCAGTATTGAATGTTGCTTCTTTCGTTAAGGAAGTATCACCAGCTGTTCTCATTTTATAGGTTGTCAATGAGCCAAATAGCTCATCCATTATAAAATTATTTAGATCCTTGGCTTCTTCTATGGAAGACACCTTAGTATCATACTTGGGTGTGAGAGATCTAAGTACCTTCTTGACAAGAATCTCATCTGCAATTTCTTTTGCAAGTCCTCTAATGGTGTTCATAGTTTCATCAAATCTATGAAGGTAGTCTGCAATCTTTTGATCATCTTTCATCTTGATGCCTTCAAGTTGGCCCCTTAGTTCTTGTAGCTTGGCCTCTTTGGATTTTGCATCTCCTTTAAATAAACTATGCAATTTATCCCAAGTCTCATTGGCTGATACACAGTGCATGACTTTGACAAACTCATTATCAGACATCTCGCTCAAAGTAGCATGTTTAGCCTTTGCATTGTTCTCATAATCCCTTTTGGCATCATGATCAATGGGAGGAACACTAGGAACAATATACCTATTCTTAACAGACATCCACACATCGAAACAAAGAGAGGAAATATAGGTCTCTATTCTTCTACTCTAGAAGGAATAGTTGGATCCATCAAACATGGGGGCTTTTGAGGAAGCAGACTCATTTCTTGTCATTGTGTTCTAAGTCTAGACTCTACCCAAGGTTTAAAAATAGCCAGGAACCTAGGCTTTGATACCAATTATTCAACACAGAGTACCACCAAGAGGGGGGTGAATCAGTGGTTACTAAACCTTATTGATTTTCAAAGCAACTTTAGAATACTAGTTATTGTCTTAAGATATAAGTATTCAAATTGGTAAAGAAAAAAAGGTAAACCAAAGAGATCAATCACACAAATGCAACCCACAACACCAGATATATGAAGAAAACCCAATATGGGAAAAACCTCTATGAGAAAATCTGTTGGAGACTATAGCTCCAATCCAGCCTCACAAGAAACACACTCGATTACAAAGATTTAGGGTACAAACCCAAGGAGAACCAACCCCTACTAATTTAGGGCACCAACCCAAGGAGCACCAACCCTTGCACCAAGTTCCAACTTGGTGATGTATATTGAGAATACAATTTTGATACAGTTATGGCTTCTTGTTACAAATAAATTATGCAATCTTTGATCAAATAACTTTCTGCCAGTTAACAGTCTTTTCTTCTCCATAGGATCTCACACTGTCGATTGTGAGGCCACTCTCTCTTTCTCACAGTCTCACTACTTGCTATGTTACACTTTGATGTTGTCTTTCTCTACCACACCTCACTGGTTTTCTAATCATTGGATGTATTATAGTTAAACTGGTACTCAAACTCTATTAGTTAAACCCTCTCACTGGTTTGCTTTCTCATTTTCTCTGCAACCTTCTTAAAATAAATTCAAAGGCAGAGTGATCCTACTTTGTCCTTAATCTCTCTCTTCTCTCTTTTTCTTCTCTGCAACATCACATCACTCTATTTTGAGCTCATCTATTTATCACCATGGTTTCCTACCAAGAATGCATTCAAACACTGAGCGGTTAGGGTTTCCTTTACCTGACACAATCTTCATGAGATCTAATCGAGTCTATCTTGGATCAATCACCTATACTCTAGGAATACATCTATACACATTTTCCATTCTCCAATACATACTTGCTAAAGATAGGAATCTCATACACAATTCTCTACCTTCAAATATGTCAACTCAAAAAGTGCTCAGCTGTTTCCTTTTTGAGATCTTCTTGCAATCTAATTTCCTCTGCATTGATCCAGGTGCCAACTACTCTTTGGTCTTCATCTATTGTTATTTCTTCCTCAAGCCGCATCAATCAGTTACAATCCCATGATTTGTGATTATTTCATTAATGTCGACTAGTTGTTTGAACAACCATGTTAATGGAGGCTTCATTGACTTCTGTATGTTTGCCAGCTTCGCTCCACATGGCATCACAATGGTTAATCACTTAGCCCATTGACACACAATTGGTTCATACTTGAACATTCAACAAACTCATATCGATACATGTCTTTACTGGTGAGACCTCTTTTTGCTAACTAGCAGTGCTCGCTACACTGGTAATACATCTTCACCTCTGGTAGTTTGTGATGATTTTTAGCATTCTTTCTCTTCATCAAAAATAGGAAGCCAACCTCTAGACTGGTTTATTCCTCTACTGATGGTCAAATTTCATTCTCACATATAGCCATCATCCCGGTTTATGCCTTACCGGTAAGCCTTCCTTATGTCTGCTCACTCTCATGTAAAATACCATCAATTCGGTCACTCCTTCTTGCTTGCTAGTGACCTTGCCAAACTGGTTGACATCAATGACAACTTAATGCCAAAATGCTAACAATTTTGTTTTTCAAACAATTTGAACATGGTTCAGGTAGAAAATCAAAGGCTTCATCATGATTTTTGTTTATCTGGTCTAGATTATCTTTGGCTAGAAAACACATGGAATTATAATACTCGCACAAGGTAGAGGTTGTCAAGGGGTAACAGTCATTTTTCACAAGAAAGGGCATAGAATCATTAGCCAAAATTTGGAGGTCCCAACATTAATGTCATCCATCCTTGGCAAGGGAAATCTATTTTTTATAGTAATCTTATTGATGGCTCAGCAGTCTATACACATCCTCCAATCTCCATTTTTATTTGGTGCTAGTACTCCAGGTACCACACATGGACTCAAACTCTCTTGAATCTACCCTTTTGATAGAAGCTCTTGCATGTGTCTATTCAACTCTCCACTCTCTACTAGAGTCATTTATGAGTTGTCCTATTCAGCAAACTAGCTCCAAGAATCAAGTCCATCTAATGACTAATATTTCTTACTAGTGGTAAGCCATCAAATACAATATTTTGAAAATTGTCCAACAAATCTTCAACATTCGCAAGTATATCTTCTACTTTTTTTGTTAGCTTTAGGAATTAAAGAAAACCATAGATTCTCATGCTTCATTCCATCTAAAAATTTTCTTCCACCAACTAAAAATATTCTAGTATTACTACATACCTTTTCCTTTATCTCCTTCAATGGCTTCAACTTGTGTCGAACTCCATCCTTTCTTAAAGAATAGGTATTTTCATACCCATAATGTACTGCATGTTGATTAGATTCCCAAGGTCTCCCTAATAACATACAACAAAAATCTATAGTCATAATACCTCATCATGATAGTTTCCAATTTTGAACTTTACTAAACATTGATCATTGACCACAGTCTTTGTTGGCATATTGGCATAACTGATAGAGATGATGATATACCAATAAAGGATTGTTGGTGATGATATAATTGTGATATGATTCTCTATGATCAATTATTTGTGTTGTCATTGATGGAAACTATGGTTGTTTATGTTTGTCATATCATCTAAGTTATCTAAGCCTAACCTGTAATGGAATGTTTCATAAGTTGATAGTGAATAAGTAAGAGGGAATAGACAAGGAGATGATTGTGGTAGAGATCCATGTTGAGTTAGATGTTGAAGTTTGGAATGTATTCATATGAAATTGTAATGAGTCTATGACTGGAACTGCATCATGTTTGTAATTGGTTGTTGTTTATTCAATGTAGAGTTTGAGAGTCGGTAACAAGATCTTTGATCGATGATGTTTTATGGTTTGGCCGTGAATCTTATCATGACCATTACTTAGTGGTGACGTGTCAGAAATTGTGTGTGATGAAAAGACTTCATTTAAGCATGTACAAGGATCAAATTTCTTGGGAAATAATGAAGTTCTTAGAAGAATGTGTTAAGGGTTTGACAACTTATTAGATTGATATGCAGTGATGTGTTAGGATCATTCAATGACTATAATTTATTAGACAACTCAAATAAATGAAAGACAACTGAGAGGGGGGGTGAATCAGTTGTCACCGGATTACTAGAACCTTAATAAATTAAAACTTTAATACCGGAACCCAAAAGATCAATATCGGAATGCATAAACCAATTATTGAAATAGAAGATATACCAATTAAGCATAAATAACAATTAGAGAATAAATACTATCCACATGACACCAACATTTGTACGTGAAAAACCTGGTAAAGGGAAAAACCATGGTGGGAAGCCTACCCATAGCTAGATAATACTTCTACAGTAAGTCTGTGATTATAATTGAGGGGCCTACACTTGGAGGAAGGCCAACAACCTAAAGCACACTACTCATCACATGAGGAGTCTCACTGACTACAATCGAAAACAAGGAATGAACTACAATGATAGCATCTCCTATGCATGAGTACAGTTTTGGTTAAGCTCAATACCGGAGGACTAAATCCTCTTACATTAACCCAACTCAATTACCAATGATCGACCAAATCCTCTACATGAATGATTATTACATTATTTTCTCCTTACATATCTATTTTATCCTCACATATATATTTGCATACCATGATCTACAATGAGATATTACATCATATATATACAAACCCTCAACCACAAATAATTAGGCCAGCCACCAGGCAATAAAATAATTACATAATTATAAAACATGTTGACCTGAGACCAAACAAATAATATCCAACCAATAAGACATCCAAGAAATACAACGAGAAGTACAATCAGCATGTTGCATTAAGTGGGTCCATAAGCTAGACAATACTAGACACAATTCAGGTCCACACATGCTAAAGCAATGATCCCAATCAACCATGTCTTGAACATGATCACCATTATCATCTTGAATCTCTACTAGAAGCCACACCAACACCACTTATGCATATCATCGAAGATCTCAACAAAGCTCTGTCGGTGAAACCCTCACTGGATCAACAAACCAAGCTTACCAACATATAGGATAGCATCTGATCACTAGATCAAAACCAACTGAATGAACATGAATCTAAGTAGCATGAATAAGACAATTCTAAAATCCAATACATACCAGAGCATACCGGATCATCATGATCTAATCCAGCCAGAAACCAAACAACCTACTAGGACCCGAAGGATACTAGTAAAGCAGCCAAAACATCAATGCAACACATAATAAATTTCTCCAAATGGCCAACAATCTCCCCCTTTGGCATTGATGGTACCACTGGATGTGAAAAACATCCAAGTGCCAAGAAATGCCAAACAAATCTCCCATCCATGAATATAACAATGATTTTTTGATCCATACTCTCCCTGTAAATGATATCACAATTAAGTTTTACAAATTTCTCCCCCTAATGTATATATCCCTTGAGTTTTTCACATGAATATCTCTCCCCCTTTGACATCAATGCCATAAATCTTACATAAATATCAAAGCAAAAAACATAAACCACTCAATCACAAGTCTAACTACTCCCCCTGAGTAGTCGCATCCCCACATCAATTCAGAAGTAATAATATCTCTAATAATGCATACTGGATTGATGCCAAATAGCATCAATTAGTTTTTTGTTGAAGGGGAAGAAACCCCTAATCTATCTCTGAGGTACTCAAATGATTCTTTAGGAAAAGGTTTAGTGAAGATGTCTACAATCTTCTCTTTAGTGTTCACATAAACTAGTATAACCTCATTTTATTCTACCTTCTCCTTCAAAAAGTTATACTTGATAGATATGTGCTTTGTCTTAGACTGAAATACTAGATTCTTTGATATGTCTATAGTAGTAGAGTTATCATAGTGAATAACTACCAGTCCAATGCAATGCAATTTAATGTCTTTCAACATTTGCTTCATCCAAAGAACTTGTGTACAATTAGTAGCAGCAACAACATACTCAGCTTCAATAGTACAAAATAAGTACATGATTGTTTCTTTCCAATCCATGAAACCAACTTCTTCTCAAGGAAGAAAGCTCCACTAGATGTACTTTTTTGGTCATCAACACACCTACCCAATCTACATCTATATATGCACATAAAGTAAAGTCATCATCCTTAGGGTACCACAAACCATATTCAGATGTGCTACACACAATGCACCACTGAGAGGGGGAGGGGGTGAATTAGTGGTTCTCAAAACTTTTCCTATTGGCTTTCCTTTGTGAGAAACATCGGTTTGTGAATCAAGCACAATGCAGACTTACCAGTTAGTAATGAGACTAACTCAAATACACACACACACACAAGGAGACATCACATAACACCAATATATATGAGGAAAACCCAAGATGGGAAAAACCTCCATGAGAAATGTTGATGGAGACTACTACTCCAGTCCAACCTCATAGTAAAACATAGTTACAAAGTTTAGGGCACCAACCCAAGGAGCACCAACCCAAGGAGTTGCAACCCCTATTAGATTTATGGGCAACAACCCAAAGAAGCACCAACCCTTGCACCGAGCTACAACTCAGTGTTCACAATCCAAACTTCAAATACATAAGTTGTTATCATGTTACAAGTGAATCTTGCAACCTTATCAAATATCTTACTCTATTGGTGAAGTATCTTCTCTCCTTTACTGACTCACTCTTCTTCTTGCTCTGCATCTGCTGCTTCTCTACTAGATGTACAACTCACCTTCAACACATCACCGGTATCACACTCTGTCGGTATAACAACTACTAGTTCTTCTCTCCAACCGATTGAAGGCTTCAACCAGGTTCACTCTCACTCTCTTCTTAGATGCTCATTTAACACTTGAATGATCTTGTTCTTACTTGTAGAAGTCTTCCACTTCGCAACAACACAATATTCACCTCTTCAACAACAACAAGAAATCTCTTAGGCCTTTTTACTTATAACGCAAATTTCCTGCCAAACGCCAATTCAAAACTTGGGTGGTTAAGGTTTCCTCACCATCCTCAAGGAAAACCAAATCCAATTAGATCTTGCATGATTTGATCTTTCTGACATCTGAATGCATATCTCTGCCATAGTCACATCTCCTCAATCACGCCCTTCATTCCTGGTGAATTGCTTTTTACCCCCATGGCAAATCCTTCGGTCAGTCACAAAAGATCTGTCGGGCTATTTCCTTCATCACTTTGATCTTCTCAATATCTCTTAGCTGGCTCATAGTTGTCTTCCAGACCTTGAGCCTCAAACCCCTGCAATCACTTTGTAGTAAGTCCATGAATTGTGGGGTCTTTCATTAAAGCTGACCAACCCTGCAACAACCCTATCATTGTACATTCTATCTCTATCCAACTGTGGGTTTGCCATGTTGACTCCATGTCAACTATCTACCAGCTTGGCACCTCAACTCAGTCCAAGTAGGATCACCGACCAACCACCCTACCTATTACTTACTTTGGTTGGTTTGCTACCCTTTTCGGTCTCAACCATTCTACCGGTTATCTTTTCATATCGGCTCTCATCTTGAACTATCGATGGAACTCTCAAACTAGTCTCCAGACTGGTAAGTCCTAAGTATGCTCATTTCTACAATGGGGAGATCTTCTATAACTGTACCTTGCTTATATAACTGGTAGATTTACATACCGGTTACCACTCTTGATGACATCATGTCATCATTCTTTCTTAAGGCTCCATCTTCTTTCAGTCAGGTCAGATTCCTCTGCTTGCATCTACTCAGCCTTGCCTTTTCCCTGATCAGCTTTGACCATATCTCAATTGGTTTGTCAAGATGACAAACACTTCATACTACCTCTATACTAGCATCATGCCTTCTCTTCTGGTCTGGTGCATAACCCCAATCTCATGCAGTTAGGGCATTCCTTCAATTCACCAATGGATTCGGTGTAATCCTTCAAGTGTTAGCCTTTACCTCCTCACTCTTATCTTTCTAAACTATTATATACTCAATGCATAATAGGAGATAAGCTTCACTTACTAGATGAGGTGACACCTTGTCTTCTGCATCCTGCAATGCTCTTCATGTGATCTGGTGTGAGCACATTTACTGTCAGTCATTGCTTCACATGATGACTACTTCTTTCAATGTTTAAGTGATTTAGATAACATTCCACCTCTTCATCACAAGCAACCACTCAAACCACTTCTCCATCTCATCACACAAGTCAGGCACTAACTTATGTACTGATGACTTATGTGATCATCTTCTTTACCTTTACCGGTGTTCAACAACACAAGGTGATATCCAAGCTATCACATACTATACTCCTTCATATTAGTGTTGCACATACATCTCATCTACCAGTGGTCATCCCATACCAGTTGACATCAATGACAACATAATGCCAACAATCTCCCCCTTTCAAATTGATGTCAACACATATAGTATCTAACATACTACATAATTATTCTCCCCCTTTGACACAATGACAAAGGGCACTATTAGGCTATTATTTCTCTTTATATGCATTGGTCACTGATAGAAAAAATTCTCCCTTATTGTCTTCATTGGATGTAACACTTCCTTTAATGCTACTTGTTATCTTATCACCGACTATTACATCTTCTCATGTTATAGCACTTGAGGTGGGGAACTTAACCATCAACTGACACCAATTGAGTATGTGGTTCCAAAGCTAAGAAAGACTGATACCAATGGTTGATGTGTCAGTGAATATTGCTCTCTTGTTAGTCAACCTGCAAAACCTTTCCAAATTCCATCTCCTTCAATTTGGGCAGTCAACATTCTTACCAGTTCAAGCAAGCCAGCTCTTCATCATGAGCACTTGGACTCCCCCTGAGTCATACATCTCTAGGTTCTTATCTCTAGATGGGTACGATATCGGGACTCCAATCTTCACCATATACCGATTTAGCTATTCATATGTGATCATTTGATGATCCTTCAACTCCATTTTATCTAGCACAACTTATGACATGATCCTGAGACACGAACTCAACATTCCTTGCTACCAGGGTTATTGCAATAATTTCCAATCATCATTATCTTACATAACCTATTTTGCATTAATGTCGGTAACTTCCTGCATATACTAGTTAACACCTGATGCTAGTTGTTAACCTTTACTCTTGAATCATGCTATCATGATCTATCACAGATCTATAGATGTGTAGTCAAGGAAACACCTACACACTCTTGTCATCTTCTTCCTTTATGTCACCAACAACTGGTTTTCCATGTTGCCTTCATTTCTAAGGGGGTGACTGATTATTTCAAAGTGCATTGATCCTCCTAAGATCTCGTATCTCCTTTAGGCCTTAGGAGATATCACTTGTGCCCTGAATGCACAGTGTTGATCCATGGTCTTCTTCCTCCATACCTGCATGCGTTCATTCTTCTTCCCATTTTTAGATTTGGGAGCAGGTCTTTCCTTCTTCTGCTGATGGGTCCTTCCATTTCTTGATTCTAAATTGCAACCGGAAGTAGTGCTATAGTAGCACACAACATCCATACTAACCTCATGACAAGGGAACCTTTTGATGTACCGGTTTGCTCTTCTTCTTCTTGTCATGTCATTGTAGCCATTACTCGGTCTCCTTGGATACCTTGCTGGAGTAGGAACACCACTCATCTTGTTCCAAGCAGGTCTTTTCTTTCCATATGCTATGTTTTCACCTTTTTGCAGAGTATGGCCATTTTGTCAGCCTCGATGTAACTGCACGTTCCTCTTCCTACATTCAAACTTTCTATGGCCAGATCCATTAAAGTTATGACAACCAATCTTTGCATAACCAAGAGAAAGGTCATGCATGTATCTACTTTTGGATACACCCTTCCCGTAAGCATGATTTCTATGAAATCCTACATTATCCTTTCTGGATCTTATTCTACACTCCCTTTCCTTATGACCATAAACATTACATGTAAAACAATAACTAGTAAAGGACAACATATGACTTACATATTTGTTCTGCCATGCATGAGGGGATCTTGCTAATTTTGCATCCCCATCTTTTCCTCTTTGGGGATGGACCCTTGGTTGTCCATTCTGAGCACCTCTCTCATCTGATATCTTCTTCTTCTCCCACACATGCTTCTCCCTATGAGTGGTAGCAATTATTTTCCCTCTATTAGTAGAGGGTCTCCTTTGCTACTTCCTCATCTTCCTGCTTTCGATGAGGTTTTCTTCTCCCATCTTCCCCTTACCTCTAGGATCTGTATGGAGATTCCTCCTTATAGCATTGATCTTTACTTTTGTCTACAAGTCCACACTGATTGTGTTTGGGTCAATCTCTTTTAGAGGATCACTCCTAACTGTAGAGGTCTGGCCTTTGTTTTCTTCAAGAAGCCACAAAATTTTTTTGTCTTTTATTTCTAGTTGAGAGGCTAGATCTTCACACCAGCATACCTTGGTGTCTTTTGCCTGAGTCTTCAACTCTGAGATGCATTTCTCTGATTCTTCAAGGCGTTTGATTAACCATTTCTATTCCATAATAGAAACATTCTTTAATAGCTTGTATTCTCTTTTAACTCTATTGAGTTCTTCATATGTATTTACAAGCTCTCCTTCAAGGTCAAGTTCACCTGCTTCTTCATCATCAGAGGGATCTTGATGGAAAGGGCTATCTACCATGTCTTCCTCTTCACCATTATCACTACTCAACCCATCTTGTTGAGGAGTGGTGGTTTCACAACCACTTTTAGATTCTTGAGCCACAAAGAGTTAAGCTCCTTCTTTATTGTCGTGGCTGCAGGAAGATCTATCTTCATCATTCAGATAAACATGAGATGTATTTCTCATATTTCCTTCAAATGCAGGATATACTATTGAGGGTTCATTTCCATAGAGCTTCTTCAATCTTTCCCATAAGATCTTTGTTGTTTTACACCTGTCCACCTATTAAGAGACATCACCAATGAGCGCACTGAAAATAGCCTTCATGGCTTCTTCATTGCACTGATTTCTTCTTTCTTCTACACATCTAGTAGGAAAAATAACCTTTCTAGGGAGACCATCAAATTTTGACATCCATACATAAAACCCTAAAGAGGATAAGAAACTTCCATTTTGCAACTCTAGATAGAAAAATTTAAACCATCAAATACTAGGGTATAGATAGATACTAAACAAACCATTGTGTCCTTAATCCAGAATCTACCCAAGTTGGAGAACACTCTTTTAACTGGGAACCTAGGCTCTGATACCAATTGTTACACACAATGCACCACTAAGAGGGGGAGGGGGTGAATCAGTGGTTCTCAAAACTTTTCCTTTTGGCTTTCCTTTGTGAGCAACACTGGTTTGTGAATCAAGCACAATGTAGACTTACCAGTTAGTAATGAGACTAACTCAAATACACATACACACACAAGGAGACATCACATAACACCAGTATATATGAGGAAAACCCAAAATGGGAAAAACCTCAATGACCAATGTTGCTGGAGACTACTACTCCAATCCAACCTCACAGTAAAACACAGTTACAAAGCACCAACCCCTGACTTTAGGGCACCAACCCAAGGAGATGCAACCCCTATCAGATTTATGGGCTACAACCCAAAGGAGCACCAACCCCTACACTGAGCTACAACTCAGTGTTCACAATGCAAACTTCAAATACATAAGTTGTTATCATGTTACAAGTGAATCTTGCAACCTTATCAAATATCTTACTCTGTCAATGAAGTATCTTCTCTCCTTTACCAACTCACTCTTCTTCCTGCTCTGCACTTACTTCTTCTCTGCTGGATCTGTGACTCACCTTTAGCACATCATTGGTATCACACTCTATCAATGTAAGAACTATCGGTTCTTCTCTCCAACCAGTTGAAGGATTCAGCTAGGTTCACTCTCACTCTCTTCTTAGATGATCATTAAACACTCGGTTGGTCTTGTTCTTACTTGCCTAAGTCTTCCACTTTGCAACAACACAATATTCACATCTTCAACAACAACAAACAATCTCTTAGGCTTTTTTACTTATAGCCCAGATTTCCTACCAAATGCCAATTCAAAATCTAGGCAGTTAGGGTTTCCTCACCATCCTTGAGGCAAACCAAATCCAATTAGATCTTGCATGATCTAATCTTTCTAACATCTAAATGCATATCTCCACCATAGCTACATCTCCTCGATCACGCCCTTCATTCCTGGCAAATTGCTTTTTACCCTCATGGCAAATCCTTCAGTCAATCACGAAAGATCTATCGAGTTGTTTCCTTCATCTCTTTGATCTTCTCAATATCTCTTAGCTAGCTCATAGGTGTCTTCCAAACCTCGAGCCTTAAACCCCTGCAATCGCTTTGCTGTAAGTCCATGATTTGTGGGGTCTTTCATTAAATTTGACCAACCTTGCAACAACCCTATCATTGTACATTCTATCTCTATCCAACTGTAGGTTTTCCATGTTGACTCCATGTTGACTATCTGCCAGCTTGGCACCTCAAGTTGGTCCAAGTAGGATCACCAACCAACCACCCTACCTATTCCTTACTTTGGCCAGTTTTCTAACACTTCTGGTCTCAACCATTCTACTGGTTATCTTGTCATATCTGCTCTCATCTTAAAATATTGATGGAACTCTCAAACCGATCTCCAGACTGGTAAGTCCTAAGTATGGTCATTTCCACAATGGGGAGATCTTCTAAAATTGCACCTTGCCTATATAACTGGTAGACTTACATATCGGTTACCACTCTTGATGACATCATGTCATCATTTTTTTTTAAGGCTCCATCTTCTTTCAATCAGGTTAGATTCCTCTGTTTGCATCTACTCAGCCTTGCCTTTTCCCTGATTAGCTTTGACCATATCTCAACCAGTTTGTCAAGATGATAAACACTTCATACTACCTCTATACTGGCATCATGCCTTCTCTTTTGGTTTGGTGCATAACCTTGATCTCATGCACTTAGGGAATTCCTTCAATTCACTGGTGGATTCGGTGTAAGTCTTCACGTGTTTTCCTTTACCTCCTCACTCTTATCTTTCCAAACTATGATGCACTCAATGCATAATAGGAGATAAGCTTCACTTGCTAGATGAGGTAACACCTTGTCTTATGCATCCTGCAATGCTCTTCATGTGATCTGATGTGAGCATATTTACTGTCAGTCATTGCTTCACATGATAACTGTTTCTTTCAATATTGAAGTCATTCAAATAACATTATGCCTCTTCATCACAAGCAACCACTAAAACCACTTCTCCATCTCATCACACAAGTCGGGCACTAACTTGTGTACTGATGACTTATGTGATCATCTTCTTTACCTTTACCGGTGTTCAGCAACACAAGGTGATATCCAAGCTATCACATATTATACTCCTTCATATCAGTGTTGCACACACATCTCATCTACCGGTGGTCATCCCATACTGGTTGACATCAATGACAACACCATGTCAATAAGATGTACCTTGCAAGTTTCTAAAAATTCTTTTCACCACACTCTCACGATTTTCTCTAGGATCACTTTGATATATTGATACAATGCAAATAGGATTCATTATATTAGGCCTAGTTTGAGTAAAATTTAGAAGACCTCCAATCATAAAATTGTATCTTGTAGGATTTACCAGTGCAGATTCATATTTCCTTGTGAATTTCTCAATTGTAATCATAGGAGTACTTACCAGCTTAGAGTCTACCATACCAAATTTCTTCAACAATTCCTTGGAATACTTAGTTTGACAGATGAAAATACCTTTATCAATTTGAGTAATCTACAAACCTAAAACAATTTCATTTCCCCAATCATAGACATTTCAAATTCTCTCTCCATATTTTTAGAAAATTCCATGCACAACTTATTCATCAACAAAAACCTCAATAATCAATATATCATCATCATTGGCTTTATAATATAGATTATTGTTAGTATTAAATTTAGTGAAAGCAAGCTTCAAAAGATATTTGTCTAACCTTGCATACCAAGCCCTAGGTGCCTATTTCAATCCATATAAAGCTTTCCTTAACTTGCAAACCATGTTTTTATCATCTGAAAGTGAAAAACCATTAGGTTGCTCAATATAAACTTCCTCATCAATATCCCCATTCAAAAAGGCACACTTAACATCCATCTGATAAACCTTGTAGTTTCTATGCACAAGATAGGCAAGAAATAATCTTATAGCTTCAATCCTAGCTACAGGTGCAAAAGTTTCACCATAATCAATTCCTTCCTTCTGAGAATATCCTTTACAAACCAATCATTCTTTATTTCTTACAACTTGTCCATCTTCATTTAGTTTATTCCTAAAAATCCATTTAATTCCAATAACATTCTTATTTTTAGGCAGGGGAACTAAAGTCCATGTGTAATTCTTCTCCATTTGATCTAATTCTTCTTCCATAGCTTTCAACCAACATTCATCTTTACATGCTTCAAATAATGATACCGGTTCAACTTGATAAATTAAACATACCTCATTAGCTTCCAATCTCCTTGTCATCACTCCATTGTTCTTATCCCCAATAATCTGATCTTCTGAACAGTTCATCCTTACATTCCTAAGAGTCTTCTGATTCTCTATTCCTCTTTCCGATCCTTTAGTTACTGTTGAATTTTTTGATATCGCCAGAGTAACTGGTTCAATATTCTATTCTAGTAAAGGTGTTACCAGGTCAGTTATGATCATTTCTACTATTGATTCTTGCTCATAAACTCTAATTTGAGTTTTATTCATCTCATCCACCTTGACATTAGCTCTCTCCATAATTCTCTATAATCTCTTTTTATAAAATCTATATGCCTCGCTTTCATTAGAATAATGAAGAAATATTTTTTCATCACATCTAGGATCAAACTTGTCAATGAAATCATCTCTCCTGATATAATATTCACTACCAAAGATTATGAAATACTTAACTGTAGGTTTATTATTGCCAAACCATAATTCAAAAGGTGTCTTGCAAGTTTCTCCTTTGATATGTACTTTGTTGAATGTATAGACTGTTGTGTTCACTGCTTTTCTACAGTAGATATGTGGTAGGTTAGCTTCCATCATCATGGTTCTAGCAACATCCAAGATAGTTATGTTCTTTCTTTCCACAACTCCATTTTTTTGAGGTGTCTGGGGAGCATAAAATTGTCTCCTCATGCCAAACTTCTCAAAAAATTTGTTAAACTCATCGAATGTGAATTCTCCGCCATGATTTAAAATTAAACATTTAATCTTCCTGTGTCAGTTTCAACTTTATCTTTAAAGATTTCAAACTTTTAAAAAGCCTCGTATTTCTCCCTTAGAAAAGTAACCCACATCATTCTAGAATAATCATCAATCACCAGCATAAAATATCTATCACCTTGAAAATTTTTAATTCTTATAGGACCACACAAATTAGTATGAACAAGATCAAGAAAATCAATAGATTTGTCATGTATACTCTTAAAAGAGGTTCTGATCTATTTTCCCATTTGACATTCTTTACATACCAGATTATAGGGCTTCACAATCTTAGGTATATCTCTAACTGCCTTAGTTGAACTAATCTCTACCATGCAATCAAAGTTCACATGAAATATCCTTTTATGCCTTAGCCAACTCTCATCAATTTGTGCAATTAAACATGTCTTCTCACAAAAATTCAAATAAAATATATTACCTTTTGTCTGAATACCGGTTGCAATCCCCAATCTAGATCTATTAATGATTTTACATTTTCCATCCTTGAATTGTAATTGAAATTCCTTATCCACCAATTGTCCTACACTTATAGATTATACCTTAAACCTTTAAAATAATAAGCATTATCTGTATTGTGTATACCATCTAATGATATAGTTCATTTTCCCTTGATCATACATGCTTTGTCATCTCTAAATCTAACCAGAATGCTATCAAATTCTTGCAAAGATAGAAACTTCCTTTTATCTCCAGTCACAAGATATGAACATCCACTATCAATTACCCATTCATCCTTATCTTCAATTTTAGTAGCAAGTGCCTTCTCAGGTACACTCTCTTCCAGTGTCAGAACATCTTCCTTGATATCCAGGAACACCCATTCCTTTCCATTGCCTGAACCACTAGTAGAGTCTTGTGTCGGTTCATCATCAAAATTAGTCACACCTTCCTCATTCACAATGTAGCATGACTTATCTTTTTTTTTCCTATACTTATACTTGTTCTGATATCCAAGGTTAGGCTTAAAATATCTTCTATCTCGTTCTTCAAATCTTTAATACCTTTCAAGACATCTAGATGAAAAATGACCTATCTTATCATTTATACTCTCAGCCACCTTTCTTAATCTCTTATTGTAGCATTTTTAGGCTTTACTATTGGTTGAGTATCCCAAGAAGATTCCTTCATCACTCTGGGAATCAAATCTTCCTAATCCATCAACATCCCTCTTGATGAAACACTTACTTCTAAACACTCTGAAGTGCTTGAGTGATGGTTTCCTTTTATACCATAACTCATAAGGAGTCATTATATTGTTCACTCTTAATTGTGCCCGCTTTAATGTGTAGACTACAGTATGAACTACTTTCTTCCAGTATATATCCGGTATGTTGGCCTCATTAAACATTGTCCTAGCCATCTCCTTCACTATCCTATTTTTCTCTCTACCACCCCATTTTGTTATGGCATCATTGCAACTGAGTACTATCTTCAGATTCTATATCTATCATAGTAGTCAACAAACTCATTGGAAGAAAATTCTCTACCTTGGTCTGATCTTAAGAATTTTAACCGGTACCCACTTTCATTTTATACCATCTTCCTGAAAATATTGAATCTCTCAAATGCTTCTGACTTATCATGCAGGAAGGTTACCCAAGTCATTCTTGAGTAATCATCTATAAGCAACATGAAATACCTTTCATCGGCCAATTCTCTTGTCCTTGTTGGCCCACATAAGTCTGTATGTACCAACTCCAAAGGTCTTGAGGTGTTATATTCCTTTTTTTTAAAGTTGAACTTTGCTTGCTTACCTCGGACACATTAATCACAGAATGTTCTTTCCGGTTTTATGATCTGAGGTATGTTTCTCACACACTGGTTCTTTCTTATCTTAACTATATTATCAAATTTTACATGGCCTAATCTCTGATGCCACAACCAACTTTCATCAACCTATCTCATCATGCATTAGGACTTGTAGCATTCCTTCAAATTATAGACATTACAATATGTCCTCTTTCCTTCTACCACAACCTGACTAGTATTTTCTTTCTTATCTGACAATTAGTAGAGTCAAATGTTAACTTGTACCCTTTGTCACACATTTGACTTACACTCAACAGGTTATGCTTTAGTCCTTCCACATAGTACACATCATGAGCCTTGAGCTTGCCATCAATATTTTATGTACCCGACCTTTGATCTTGATGGAGGAGTTGTCACCAAACTAGACTGAACCACCATTCTATTCATCAAGATTGAGAAAAATTTTATTGTCTTTGGTCATGTGATTTGAGCAACCACTATCAACTACCCATAGATTTCTCCTTTCAGCATGTAGAGAAGTCTGCACAATCAGGATGGATTATGTCTTATTTTTCTCCTTCTCTACCCAAACCTGTTTCTCTTCTTTCTTTTCCTCTTCTGTCACTTTGTGTTCCGGTTTTATTTCTAATTTCTCATTTGGTATTGTTTTATTTTGCTTGTCAGTTCCCAGCTTACAATACCTTGCTATTGGACCAAAATTTTGACACTTATAACATTTCACATTAGTATTGTAAGATGTACTCAAGGCATTCTTGTATGGCATTTGCATATTACTCCTACATTCATAACTCTTGTGACCAAACTCATTTCAATTATAACATGTGACATTTGTAATTTGTAATGCAGAAAATGAGTTTCTACTCTCAAAATTAGGGTTTAAATTCATCTTCCTATAATATGCCATTTTATGACCAGATTTATTACACCGATGACAATAACCATGGAAATTTGGAACATATCGATTAGGTTCTCTTGAACCTACAAACGAATGCCTCACTATGGGTCTTCCTTTCATGTTGCTAACTCTGGTGAATCCTTCATTATCAATACTTGTATTTCTCCTTGGATCTACTTGTCGGTAGATTGAGTATACCGGTTTGTGTCCAGCGGATTCTAGTAGTATCTGCATATGTCTTCTTGTTGGTATCCTTGCTTACCATGAATGTCTTCTTCTCTTCACCTTCATTTGAAGAAGTGAATTGTATCTCCTTAACGGATGTGTCTTTGCTATTTGAACTTTGACCTTCTTGAAAACCTAAGCCGTTGGTATCTTTAGATTGCTTCTATTTTCTGAGCATCTTATCCAATGCTTCAGTGTTGCCTTCATATTTGCTTCTCATTTTTTTCTTCCTAAATTTTCTCTAATTCCTTCTAGAGATTCACTATTTCTGCTTCTAGATTTCAATGCTCTGTTTCCTTTTCACTCAGATTGGTACTAGTGACTTCATAGATCTTTTTGGCTTCTTCTAGTTGGAGTTTTAGATATGCAATAGTTTTTTTGGATTCTTCAAGAGAGTGCTCCAACAACTCTTGTTCTTCAGTTGCATTCCTTTTTACCTTCTTCAAATCTCTTCTTGCTTTCTTTAGCTCATCCAAGGTAGTAATGACTTCAGCTTCTAGATATACTTCTCCTTCCTCTTCTTCTTCTTCTTCTTGTACCAGGACATCTTGGGCCATGAAAAGATTTTCTTTGATTTCATCCTCACTGCAACAATCATCACAGGCACTATCATCGTTTGAGGTATCATTTTCATGAGTGTAGAGACTACTCTATTTCCAGTTTCCTCTTTTACCATACTAGTGAGCACTCTTCTTCTAGTCTTTACCAGTAGATCTGCTACCACTTGATTGATCATCTACACCATAAGGACATTTGGTAGAAAAATGTCCAGTCTTTCCAAAATTGAACCATTTCAAAGGTAGTTTCCCCTTGTACTTCCTGGAACCTCTTTTCAATCTTCTCACAAAGTTGGCCATAATTTCATTAGTCTTCTCTGGTTGCATCAGGGACATACTCTTCTTTTCCTTTCCTTGAGGAATTAAATGCAACTTATTTCTTCACGGCTTTTGTATTAGGGAACCAAATAGCTCATCCATAGTGAAGTTTTTCAAATCTTTAGCTTCTTCTATGGAAGATACCTTTGTATCATACTTAGATGTGAGAAATATAAGTACTTTCTTTACTACTACCTCATATTTCACTTCTTCTCCAAGCCCTCTAATGATGTTTGCAGTCTCATCAATCCTTTAGAGATAGTCAACAATCTTTTCTTCATCTCTCATCTTCAGGCTCTCAAACTGAGCTCTCAAGGAACATGGCCTCCTTGACTTTAGCATCGCCTTCAAATATTTTTTGCAACTTATGCCATGTTTCTTTGGATGATGCATAGTGTGTGACTTTGACAAACTCATTGTTAGACAAACCATGAAGAATGGTATTTTTAGCTTTGGAATTATTCTTATATCCCCTTTTCGCATATAGAATAGTAGGAGGAACATTTGGAATGGTATACCCATTCTTTACTGACATCCAAACATCAAAACCTAGTGAGGACAAATAGGTTTCTGTTCTTCTACTCCAAAAAGCATAGTTGATACCATTGAACATAAGAGCTTTTGAGGAGGCTGATTCATTTCTTGCCACTATGTAATCCTGACAAGATCTACCTAAGCTAGAGAAATCTTTGTCAAAATAAGGGAACCTAGGCTCTGATCCCAATTCTGGGACATAATGGATCACTAAGAGGAGGAGGGGTGAATTAGTGATTTATAAACTTTTTCTTCAATGGGGATCTACCTATAATATATAAAACAAACTAAGTGCTAAACTGGTAACTCAAACTATAGACATCTAAAAATGGTCAATGCTTGCGGAGTCATACTTTGACATCTGTGCATTGCCTTATTTTAGGGTTTTTGTGTCACATTAACATTTCTTCTATCTTGCGCACTTGGTCTTTATCATTTGCGAGCATCGAGTCATTCTTCTGCATTTTTTCATTTGTCTCACCTTCAAATTTGGTCTTGTCGACAACAATCTTCAGTCATGATTTTGGTCAATCTTATCCTATCACATCAGTGTGTGTGCTTATTTGTCATCATTTTGGACATCATCAATCCTAAATAGGGTTTTGTCCTCTTATCAATCTTATCATCATGCGATCGATTTGTCATCGATCGTCGATTGTTGTCCTCTTTTTAATCTTGTCGTTTTGCAATTGATTTGTCATTGATCGTGGTCATTGTCAATCTTGTCATTTTTGCAATCTATTTTGTCATCAATCATTGTCATTTTTGTCATTTTGCGATCAATTTGACCTAATTGTCATCCTTGCATTTCTAATTTATCTTCTAGGGTTTCATGATTTATTCATTTAACCTTGTTTGTCATTTTCTCTCCATTTTCTCATTAGGATAAATGATTTATTTATTTATCCTAAGTCTCCTTGTCACAATTAAATGTCTATTTAATTGGCTAATTCATCTCCTCTCTTTGTGTGAATTAATTGATGAATGAAAAATTATTAATTAATTTACCTAATTTCATCATTTCTAATTCCTAATTTCCACCTATTTTCTAATTTCCTAATTTCAATTTCCACCTAATTAAATTCTCTCTAGTCTCTCCCTATTTTTGTGCTTCGGTGGAAGCATGAATTTCTCATGCGTCATACTTTTGGCATAGCAAGATGTCATAAGATTCTAGTTCTCTAACCTTTACATTGGCAATATGTCATAATTCATGACATAGAAGGTGTCATAACCTTCTTCTTTCCACTCGATTGTGCCATTTTTGAAATCATTTGCCTCTAATATCTCCTTCATGCTAATCTTGTCTTTTCTCCAATTTATCTATAAATTGGATGAATTTCTTCAATCAAAGATCTCGGTTATCTAGTCTAATCAATCACACTTTGAGTATTCTTGCGCTACTTGTCAATCTTGCTTTCACATTAGGTAGATGCACTTGAAGGTGAGATCCACAAATAAAGGCTATTTGGAGAAGAAAGGAGGACAATGGAGCCGCATGAAGGAAACATTCAAATCTACATTTGGTTTGCTTAGTTTTTAGTTTTGAATGTTTTGCTTTCATGTCTGTCTTGAGTGTGTTTAGGATTGATCATTGTATTTGAGCTTTTGTGATTGAGCTAGATTAGTATTGACTTGCTTGTGATGATTTCCAGATTCCTATCTACATTAATTGGTGAACTTGATGTGAACTAACCATCTAACCATGTCTTGAGTGCCTTTTGAGTTGGTTTGTAGGTCAAAAACCCAAGAAACAGGGTAATGCAGGCCTTTCTGGGCACTTCTGCGCCTATGTTGGAGTTTTCTGTGCCTATGTTACATCATTCTGCGCCTGTGTCAAGCATTCTGTGCCTATGTAAGTCCAAAAACAGAGGTAAAAAGGTAGTGTTTTTACTTGCAAATCGGTTTGTTTGGCATTCTGTTTCTGGTTTTTTGGTTTTATGGTACTGATTCTTTGTGTAGCGCCTTGGCATTACGCATGACAAAGACAACAAATGAAACTACTAACACATTTTATGTAGGTTCGATAGTCAAAGACTAAAGGTATCAAACTTTTAACTTGGGTTTTGCAGGTTGCCTTGGATTACAACTAAACTATGTGTTTGCAATTAATATTTAGGCATCTAGTATGATTTCTAAATAGGATGGAATGAATGTATGTTTTCTTTGATTGTTGAGTATTGACATTGGAGTATGAGAGTATGCTCTCATCCTTCTTAGGGTGATCATAAATCCAAATCTTCGATACCATGCTCATGTTTGTGATTGTGTGTCATCTTTAGAGGGCTTGCCTTCCTAACCATTTGCTTTTGCAAGCAAGTGAAAATCGTGAGAAGGGAACGACCCAAAGTGAGTATAGCTAGAATACCTTGGCATTCTAACTCACTGTAAATAAATATCTAATGAGCGAAAGCTTTGAAGGAAGGGTTACGTGGGAATTGTAGTTACTTGGGAAGTGATGACCCTTGAACTCTTTCTCATATCAACATCTAAGTAGGACCCCATGGTCTTAATCGCAGTTGCGGGAATACATTTGTTTGGTATCTTGATGGGCTTAATGTCTCAATCACGCTTGCGTGACATCAAGGAGTAAAACTTAACAGAAATCCTTACTAAACACCTTGTATATAGAGGCCAAAAATCCTTCTAGTTGCTTGAGAAGGACAAGTTCAGATACTTGGAAGAGATACTAAGTTCGCCATGGGGAGATTTCCATGGGGACTGATGCTTGGCTGCCCTGAGAAGTGAGTGCTATGGAGGGGAGCCCGTGGGGTCAAGCATCTATGTATTCTCCTTGAATCCCATAATGAGTCTACCTCTCAAGTACCTAATGTCCTTGCCTACCATAAGAAATGTGTGAATGAGCATGATTGTCTTGAGTCTAAATTAAAATATCTTGTCTTCTTTGCTTGTCAAAAGTTAAATTGTATCTCATTTCAAGAACAAGGCAAATTGATTCAAAAACAAGGTTAAACACAAGAACATTTCATCCAAAGAAGTTCAAAAACACCTTCAAACATGGTTGTCAAATATTTTTCAAAATCTTGTCTCAACATTCATGTCACTTAGATTTAGGTTTTTATTTTGTAAAAGTCATTGTTAACTACCAAGGTTAGGTTCCATATAAGTCATACTCCTTTGCATATCAATAAGAGTCATCCATTTGCATGTGTCCCCTTGCATTAGAGTAATATCATTGTCATACATTTATATTTGCATACCCTAGGTCTCTTCACTAAGCTTAGGTCATTGTCACATCATAGTAAGGTCATTTGCATAGTAATTGTCCCTTTGCATATAGTGTCAAAACTAGGTTTTGTCATACTTGAGTAATCCAAATCTTTAATAAACCCTAAGTCATTGTTAAGAAGTCTTGACCTTATCAAACTTTTATCTTTTGTCATTTTGTCAAACCTAGCTTAGTATCCAAGCATATAGGTGAGACATTTTCATCTTGTCCTTTTGTCACTTGGTCCTTGTGCCCTTTGGGGTCTAGACATCATTCCAATTTCCTAAGGGTCTCTTTTAGATTTGCATTCAAAAGTTTGTCAAAATCTTCAAAAACAACCAAAAACATAGATTGCACTCCTACCATAGATTGCATTTTCATTTATTTAGTTTGCATTTAGTTGCATATCATACATTATCCTTGAAAAATTCCAAAAATATTGCATTTGCATAGTGACATGCCTATTGAAACAAGGTCAAAATCTAAAAAGATGGGCGAGCCTTCGTATCAACCTATTGACAACATATCAAATTCACAGTCTCCAACTAGTCAAATAGTGCAAGTTGAAGGTTCATCAAACACATCATTACCACCATATGGAATGGTTCAACTTGGACCACCTCCATTATATGAACCAGTGTTTGTACCCATGAAACCAGGACATGGGAGTGTTCCACCAACACCAAGAGGAAATGCACCTTTCAATTGGAATCAACCAAATCTGCAACATGACATTTTAACTCAAACATTACATGAGGAACAAACTCTTTCACAAGGATTTGGTTTAGATCAAGGCATTCAACAGGAGGCCAATCCAAATGTCCAACCAGATTCTTCATCAGATTCTAATGCTTTTGATGATGTTGATATGTTCCTTCAAGATCCAAAGTTGACAAAAAAGATGGATAAATTCTTGAACAAGGTCTTTAAGATGTTCCCACAAAAATACCTTGACATGATGAGTAATGTGGCTTCCTCAAACAAGCAAATTAATGTGCAAAAGCAACGAGGCGGTGAGCTGTTAAGTTTCTCTCCGCATCCAAATGAAGAAAATGTGCAACAAGGAATTCAACCTACCTTGATGAGTAAACGTGCTTGAAAGGCATTGACAATGACTATTCCTCAAAAGTCACCATTTGAGACAATAAATAATCCATTATTTAATACAACACTTGTAACACAAGATCAAATGAAGACCACACAAACATTGACAATTGTCCCTCAATAAGAAGTGGTTCCTCACATGCATAAAATTGGATCAAAATCTAAGATGCAAGAAAACTTCACGATTGGAATGCTTGATCTCACCAATCTCCAAAACAATTCCACTATGCAACAAAGTTCTTATGTCCCGTTAAGCTCAATATATTTGCCAAACACTATGGTGATGGATCCTTCAATAATGGCAACACAAAGAGCTACGAATAGTGGTGTCCACCAACAACAAATGTTGCAACAATTGAGTAATACACAAATGGTACAATCAAATGTGCAAACAAACAATGCACAACAACAACCATATCGCATTCGACAACAAATTGCAGTGCCTTTTGCCTCATTACAAGGTAATACAAACTTACAACCACCACAATGGATTGGACAAACAACATAGCAAGTTAATGCAAGTGCCATACCCCATCTTAGGGAGAAACAACAAAAACCACCTAAACAAAGTTTTTGCAAATGATGGGATTTACACCGCGACGACAACAATTAGCACAAAGTCAGCAAATTTTGATTCATCCACATTAACAACAACACATGCCTCAATATGTGCCAAGACAAACAAGCTATCATACTCCACAACTGCAATTGGCACCTGTGCAATATCAACAACACCCTCAGTTGCAATATCAACCTAGGTTACAAGAAGCACAGCAACAAGGTCAATATCAAGGCATGGCACAACCACAACAACAAGAGGTGTACCAAGAACATTATATGTTGGAGACACCAAAGATGGCAATTTCAAAGTATCAACAACCGATTGGAAACACGATGTATCGACAAAGAGTACCCACTAGGATTAATGATGAACCTCCAAAATCTGATACAATTGCACAACAGCTTGAGAAGTTGCAACGACAAGTTGACACATTGGAAACCAAAGGAACAAAGAAGCTGTATACAGATCAAGTTTTTTGTCCTAATCCATTTGATAAGAGCTTATACATGCCTCCATTCCATAAGCATTTTGAGGTACCTAATTTTGAGAAATAAAAAGGGAATGGCAATCCAAAAGATCATATTCGAGCATTTTTCGCGACATGTACTGAAGTGAGTTATGAGGAAAAATATTTAATGCGCTTATTTGCCCGAAGTCTCATGGGACAAGCCATGGATTGGTATTCGCATCTGCCAAGAAATATAAAGACTTGGTCAGAATTGGCTCAAAAGTTTATATCTCACTTTATGTTCAACATCGATAGTGACGTGACCATGTTAGATTTATGTAACACCAAGCAAAAGCAAGGTGAACCATTAGTGACTTTCTTGCAACAATGATGAAGCTTATATAGTCATTCTTCCCTAGATATACCTGAAGAACAAGAAGTGAATCTGTTTATCCAAAATTTGGTCCCAAAAATGATGTATGAACTCAAGTTGAAAAGTCTGAGTACTATTGAGAAACTCATTAAGAAAGGGATGAACATTGAAATTGCTCTTATAGCCAAGGGAATCATTAAGCTTAACAAAGACAGTGACAACACAAATAGTTTAGGGGACAGAAATAGATTTTGGTATAAAAACAAGAATGTCACTAATGATGGAGTTGTTGATGCAAGAGCGGTGAATGCAAATCAACCCCCATTCACAATCAAGAAATTGAGTGCTCCTAATATGTCAACTATGGAACAAAATCAAACACCAGTGAGCAATGTTACTCAACAGTCGCAATACCAGTAGCATTCTCAACAATACACTCAACAATATAATCAACAACAAGGTCAGCAACAAAACCAGCAATGCAAACCTTTCTGATCAAGAGATGGACCTCCTCGACAATTTACGCCATTGGGAGAGCCTATTGAATTGGTAATGAAACAATTAATACAAGCAAAATTTATCAAGCTACTAGATATCAAGGCAGAACCAGTGGTGAAGCGGCAGTGGTGGAATGATAATGCCTATTGTGAATACCATCAGTCAAAAGGACATAAAACTGCCTCATGTTTTCAATTGAAACATATGATTCAAGACTTGTTAGAGCAAGGAGTAATTGAGATATATCCACCCAACGCGACTTCTAATACTGATCATACAATTTTTAAAACTCCTTTGCTTGATCATGACAAGGGTAAAGCATCTTCTTCAAACTCTACCCAAATAGAAAATTATGCAAGTACTGGTTATAACAATGTTATCAATTGTTTTTGAGTGTCAAATAAGTATGTTTCTACTCTAAGAATAAAGGGACAAGATCCTTCTTGTGCAATCACCACTTGTCGATCAAAAATAGTCCTGAAAGGAGCTCCTGCAGTTCCTCCCAAACCAACTCTTGCAAGTCAGTATAATCTCCTAGATCATCTAGGAAAGACATCTGCACAAATATCAATCCTTGAGTTGTTGAAAATGTCCCCCATGCATCGTGCAATCTTAGATAAAGCTTTAATTGAGTCTATGTCCTGACAGACATTGATGTTGACCAGTTTCAAACCCTAATAGGACACCTAACTATTTCCCAACACGTGGCATTTTCTGATAATGATATTTCACCTGATAAGATTCCTCATAATGATCCTTTACATCTTGAAGTCTTTGTCCATAATTGCAAAATCCGACGAGTCTTGATAGATGGCGGAGCAGGTCTTAACATCTGTACCTTGAGAGTGGTCATTGGTCTTGGTTATACAGAAAAGTATATTGATTCTTCTAGAAGAATAACAATCAAAGCATATGATGATGCTGAGCGCCCATCTAAAGGGATAATTACATTGCCTATCAGAGTTGGTCCAGTGACAGAAAACACTTTTCTGCAGGTCCTAGACCTTGATCTTCCTTACAATATGATTCTTGGCCATCCATGGATCCACGCCATGAAAGCAGTTCCATCCACTTATCATCAATGTTTAAAATATCCTTACAATGGAACTGAGATAACAATTCCAGGAGATCCTAATCCATTTCAATGTTGTGCTGCCTTAAAGGATTCTCCACAGCAGCAAGTCCCAGTCAATAGAGAAGCCAAATCACATAGTTATGTGGATCCTAATGAATTGTTAGATGTTGTCAAAGGAAAGTTGAAAATACAAGACCAAGGATGTGGAGAGTATTCAATGGCTCAAACGTTCCTCATTGGGAATTTACCAATATCTCCAAAATCATATGGCAAACCACATTTGTTGCAAAAGGAACCTAAGGTAGTTATCCAATATCAGCCCCCCACTACATTTACAAGATGGGGTGAACTTGACAAAGAAACTTTGGATGATGATGTCATAGATTGGCTTTATAAGGATCCAACTAAGACCCCACCTGTCATGTTGTCGGTGGAACTATATGGCAAAGGATTTACTATGTTGTAGAAGAAAGGATATGACAGTTGTAGTGGCTTAGGCCCAGACAAGAAGGGAAGGCTAGAACCTGTTATACTCAAGATGTGTCCTCCAACTTTAGGGTTAGGTTTTGTACCATTCTGAATTGGATCCTCATCTACTAAAGTGACCACGTGTGGAAAAGGGCATACCTTTGATGATGAAATAACACCTGAGGATACCCAACTTGAAACTAATTCCAATGAATGGGAGTGGAGTTCTTTTTCTTCTAGCTCCTATGCCCTTGACAGTGTTTTCCTTGACCTTGATGATTTGCCTATGGAAGACAAACATGAGATGACTCCCCCTCCCAAAACATGTCCTAATGCTTGGATAGAGTCATTCTGGGACCCAAGCTCTAAATCAGATGTGAGTAGTTCAGATAGTGATACCATGGATGTTTACATCTTTACCATCTCGGCCCTCTCTCTCCTAAAAACCAATGATGACATGCCCCTCGTCTATCCCCAGCTTATCCAACATGACCAACAAGAACCACTCACATTGGATTGTTTTCAAAATGGCGAAGCAATTGCAGAATTCCTTAGACTACAGGAAGGCATACCACAAGGTGATCATAAGGTAGGATTTGCTATTGATCTGGATTCCACAACATATTTTGGGGAGTCAACTCCATCTTCCAGTCATCAAAATGGAAAAAGAAATGAAAAAATACAAAATAAAAAAGATAGGTCTTTGAGTGAAAATCGTAAGGCACTCTCTGACCATAAAAAAGTAAAAATAAAAGACATACCTGCGGGTGAAAACCTCTTTGAGGTGCCCAAAGGTGGAAGAATGGACATACCCCTATCAAGTCAGGATAAATCAACATTGCTGGTGGAAATGACCAAGGACATCAATTTAGGTACACCTGAAAACCCTAAGGTCATTCATTTCACTACTTCTTTATCAAAATGGGAAAAGATAAATTTTGTTAATTTCTTTCTTGAGAAGAAGATCAGCTTTGCATGGTCCTATGCAGATATGCCTGGTCCTATGCAGATATGCTTGGCCTTGATCCAGAATTAGTTCTTCATCACTTGCCATTAAAAGTAGATGCCAAGCCTATCAAACAGAAACTTAGAAAGATGCATCCCCAGGTGGCTCTTTTGGTCAAGGTAGAACTGAAAAAATTATTAAATGTGGGCTTTATCAGACCCATTGATTATGCAGACTGGATTTCAAATTTAGTGTCAGTTAGCAAGGTAACTAGGGGCATCAGAATCTATACAGATTTTAGGGATCTCAATAAAGCATGCCCTAAAGATGATTTTTCCACTGCCAAACATAGACATCATAGTTGACATGACTACTGGATATGAGATGCTCTCATTGATGGATGGTTTTTTCGACTATAACCAAATTCGCATTTCTCCTGAAGATCAACATAAGATAGCATTCACCTGTGCTTAGGGTACTTACTGCTAGAATGTGATGCCCTTTGGTCTTAAAAATGCAGGCGCAACATATCAAAGAGCGATGATGACAATTTTTCATGACTTCATGCATACTTTGATGGAGGACTATGTTGATGACTTGTTATGCAAATCTATCACAAGAGATAGTCATCTAGCCATCATGGGCCCTATCTTTGACCGAATGGCGACCTACAAGCCCAGACTCAATCCAAAGAAGTGTGTCTTTGGTGTCATAGCTGGAAAATTACTAGGGTACATTGTTTCCTACAGAGGCATTGAAGTTGACCCTGCCAAGGTTAAAGCAATAATGGATATGCCTCCTCCTTCTAATCTCCATCAATTAAGAAGTATGCAAGGAAAGCTCCAGTCAATCCACCGCTTTATAGCTCAATTGACTATCAAATATCATCTAGTCCAGCATCTATTGCATAAAGGAGTTGCATTTAAATGGACTGAGCAATGTCAATCAACCTTTCAAGCTCTCAAGGACTATTTGCTATCACCGCCTATCCTAATGCCTCCTATAGAAGGAAAGCCATTTATATTGTATATTTCTGCAACTAAAATGGCACTAGGCATTCTCTTGGCTCAACAGGATGAGAACGACAAAGAGCGAGCTATTTATTATATCAGCCAGACACTAGTGGGCTATGAGCTGAATTATTCAACTATTGAACGAGCATGCTTAGCAGTGGTCTTTGCAACATAGAAACTCTGACACTATATGTTAAATCACCAGACATTGCTAGTTGCAAAAATTGATCCCTTGAAATACTTGCTTAATAGAGCAGATTTGATGGGTTGCCTAGCAAAGTGAGTTATGATCCTTAGTGAATTTGATATTGAGTACATGGAGTGAAAAGCAATAAAAGGGAAATTCATAGCAAATCAACTTGCAGAGGCTCCTATTTATGATGATCATCCCATGTTGACCGATTTTCCAGATGATTCAATCTTTGCTCTCACATTCTCTAATGAATGGAAGTTATACTTTGATGGGTCCCATACCAAGTTCAGGTCCAGAGCAGGCATATTGTTTGTCACCCCTCAAGGTGATGCTATTCCCAAGTCCTACAGAATAACTTCTCATTGTACCAATAACATTGCAGAGTATGAAGCACTGGTCACAGGACTCTCAGTAGTGGTCCACTGGAACATCACACATTTACATGTCTATGGAGATTCTCAGTTAGTCATCCATCAAGTGAATGATGACTACGAAACAAAAGATGAAAAGCTTCTTCCCTATAAGCATATGGTAGATTTCTTCAAGACAAAATTCACAACTATCCATTTTAGTCAAGTTCCAAGAATGCAAAACAAGTCGGCAGATGCGATGGCTATGATTGCTTCCATGTCAAATATGCCCCACAATATGGACAAATGTGAATTTTTGGTTGAACAGTTGCTTGTCCCTTCTTTTGACATTCTAATAGCAGATGTGATGTGCGTTCTTGTTGATCCTAACTCCCCGTGGTACAATGATGTATATCAATATTTGAAATCCCAAACCTTACCACCTAACCTTTTTGCTAATCAACGTCGAGCCTTCATTCGATAGATGGTCAAATATGTCATCATCGCCGACACCCTTTACTGCCGTTCTTTTGACCATACCCTCCTCAGGTGTTTGGATTCTGATGAAGCACAAACGGCTTTACACGAGGTTCATGATGGTATATGTGGGGGCCATTTCAATGGTCTTAGCTTAGCCAAAAAGTTGATTTGTGCTGGGTATTATTGGCCCACTCTGGAAAAAGATGTTCATGATTTTGTTAAAAAGTGCTACAAATGCCAGATCCATGGAAATTACATTCATGTACCAGCCCAAGAGCTTCATTCTGTCATATCTCCATGGCCCTTTTCTCAATGGGGATTGGATCTTATTGGCAAGATTCACTCAACATCTGCAAATGGACATAAGTTCATCATTACAGCCATAGAGTATTTCACAAAATGGATCGAGGCTATCCCCATGACCTATATCACTGGTGTGCAAATTTCAAAATTCTTATTGAATTATATCATATGCAGATATGGGGTTCCCCTTGCCATAGTCACAGATAATGGTCGTCCCTTCAAGAATAAAGATGTCAAGGAACTCTGTGAAAAGTTTCATATCCAACACCGTTTCTCCAGTCCATACTATCCACAGGGTAATGGTCAAGCTGAAGCATCAAATAAAACCATTATCAAGATCTTGAAAAAGGTTGTCAATGATGCTGGTCAAGATTGGCATGTACAGTTGAATCCAACACTATGGGCTTATCGCACTTCTATCCACACACCTACTGGTGCAACACCTTATTCCTTGGTGTATGGTGTGGAAGCCATTTTACCTTCAGAAGTGGAGATTCCTTCTTTGCATGTTTCTTTGCAACGTCTAATTGATGATGAGATGCACAGAGTCTCTTGGTTGCATCAGCTTGAAATGTTAGATGAGAGACATCAGATAGCCTTGACACATTTGCAAGCATATCAAAACCGTCTCCATCGCTCTTATAATAAGAAGGTCAAAGGGCAACACTTCGAAGTGGGAGATCTGGTTTTGAAGGAAAACCCTAAGAATGCACAGTCTACTAACATCATCAAAGGCAAATTTGAACCTAATTGGGTTGGGCCTTTCATACTGACTGCCGCCTATGGCTCGGGGGTATATCAGCTTGCCACTCCAGAAGGTGAACCTCTGTCCGATCTTATAAATAGCATGCACCTTCGCAAGTACTGGGCATAATTTTCTATCAACTTTTCTTGAAATATGATCCTAAAAAAAAAAAAAAAGCAAAAAAGCAAAAAAATACAAAAAAAGAACAAAAAAAAAAAACAAAGAAAAAAGAGCAAAAAAGTAAAGAAAAATGATTTGCCCTCTAGTGAAAACCTGGCAAACAAGTGCTTTGGGCAAGTACCATGGTGAAAACCTGACAATCAAGCGCCATGAGTAATGAGATCATTGTTCCGTCATCTATCATGACTTCTAGCTATGCTTTCTCTTGGCTGGTTTATCATGCCTATCTTTGTCCTAACCCAATATTCTATTCCAGGTCCATGATTGGTCAACATCATTGTCTTGCATACTCTGGTTTTTTGTACATATATTTTGGTCCTGGTCTATATATATGTTTTTCAGATGTGCATCAAGTGTGTTCTCCTTGTCATGATCAATCACTCGAACTTTTGAATTTAAAATGTAATGAAATAATCTAAAAAAAAAATTGAAAAATGTCCTGAAAAATCCAAAAATATCAAAAAATGTCTTGAAAAAAATCCAAGAAAAACAAAAAAATGTCCTCAAAAAAATCTCTAAACATGAAATAAAGTCCTAAAAAGAATGAACACAAAAAAAAATAAAAAATTTGTAAGGTCCTGAAAAAACAAAACAAAAAATATCTGCTTTGTGCATAGACAAATTGTTGAGCATACATCCAACAACAATCAATCAAACACTGTGCTTTAATGAAATCATGCGTTAATAGATGAACTTTTTCCATAAAACTAGACATTCAAACTAATCAACATTGTCTTATCAATCGAACATCAACATCAATATCATTGGTCCTTGACACCAAACTGTGTCCTGTCTTAGACGGGGTACCGTAGTCCCTGAAACCAGATAGCATGATCGTCCTATCCGCACTTTCAACTTTTGACAATAAAGATCAAGATGTTTGTTTGACTTGTTGGAATTTGTGAGTCTTATCATTTATTGATTTATCTTCGATCATGTTCCTATGTTGCTCGATGATGTCACTGAGTGATTTAGAGTGATCGAGATGGCTCATGGTCCCTTTCTTTTTTTGTTGTGATTGCTATTTGTCTGTGATGTGTCTATCTTTTGCAAAAAGGGTTGCATTTCAGCTCTGGCCTTCAATGCCATGATGCTACGCATCCATTTTGCTATATTAAAATAAAGGTTCTCACCTACAAAGTGCATTACTGAAAGCAAGTTTTTCTTCGCCTCTAACTGTCCTCTATCTCATTTCTTCTTACTAACATTTCTTCCATTAGTTCGGATAGTCAGTTTGGTCTAGTGCTCCGATTTTCCCAAACACATAAGCTGCATCCTGCATTCATTGGTTAGTACATTTGCATTATATCAAACATCACCTCAAGTATCATATCAAGCATTTTATCCATTTCATATTATACATGCATAAAAAATACATAAAAATATATCCATACATGTTCATAAACTATGCATAAGTCATCCATACATAGAAAAATAACTACAAATCATAACACATTGCATCCCATCCTATCGATGCATATCACATATCACAATAATATCGGAGTACAAAATTGGACTGTCTATCCTAAGTATGGCCCACAGGCTGACTACATAAGGTCAAACTACATCTGTCTATCATAAGAAGCACGTGCCTCTGTCACTGGGTGCTCCCTCTGTCCTCCTTATCCCTACCATGTCTCAAGGATGATGTCCCTCCTGCTCCTGGTCCTGTCTGTGGTGGTCTCATAGGTCCACTCACCCCCATGCTGCTCAATGACCTCTGAGAGTGTGCCCTACTCTTTGTCCTCAATCATTCTTGATATGAAGCTGCTCTCTGCTCTAGTGGAACTACACTCTCATATAGCGTATCTCCTCTCCTATCTCTACCAGCATCTGTGCCATCTCACATGCACTGGCATCCCTAATCGACCCAATATATTTAGTGACTCTCTGTTCTTCTCGCTGTGCCTGCACTATTGTTGTATCTCGAGCCACTGTAAGTCTAGCTATCTCTTCTTTGAACTGATCATGCTCTATCTTCAAGATGGCATTCTATCTCTCTAATGTCACAATGTGATTCTACTAACTCACTATGGTAGCCCTGCACAGCTCCATCTCCTCTATCCTAGTTGTCTCTGGCTCTATGGGTATATCCTGCAATGACTCCTGATCAGCTAAGTTTGGCTCATCATCGTCATCCCCACTATCATCTCCATCCTCATCATCCCCCTCATCCTCATCATCCCTCTCATTGTCCTCATCCTCATCATCTCCCTCCTCCTCTCCAGCGAGTGGGAAGTCCTCCTGTCTCCTAGGTACTAGAATATCAGGATCTGTCAATGGCACTGGTCGTCGTCATGCAAACCACCTCTTGGCATCCACCACATCTGACCTCCAATCCCACTATCTTTGCTATAGCTATGTGAAGTCAGCATATGCTATGTGTGGCTAAATCATCCTCCCCCACTGACTCGTCTCTCTATGAGATCGGGCAAAGTGTGCAGTCCCTCTAGGTACATCCTGCCTCTCTCCAAACTGTCATCTGACTCTCTCTGGCAGGTACATCTCAATCACTCTCTAGTGATTCACTAGTCACCCAATCAGGTACCTCTCCTATCTGCAATACGATAGCTCATCACTATCATCTGACCATCCAGGGCAATCAAGATATGGCCTCCATGTGAACTCTCTCAATCTGTCTAGCTCATGTCGCCAATACAATATATATCCAAAAGGACCCTGTCTCAGTGCTCCTCCATAGCAATACACATATGGTCGATGTGGTAATACCTGTCTCTCTGTAATCGATCAACAGATGGCTATGTGCTCAAATGCCCATACCTGTAGCAATGTGACTAAATAGCTCAAAGTCTGAACTCCCTGATATGCTATCTGATGCAACTAAAAATATAGCATAGCCAGTACACATGGTCCCCATGCATACACCATCCCCTCTGTTGCCATCCACTCTAGCACCCTTCCCCATCCAATAGGGAATCCATGTCCTCATTTGTCTCCTACTAGTAGGCATGCTATCACCACTGCTATCACCACATATTGCTGATCATACTCTGATGCAATGGTCTCCCAGCCAATCTCCCTCTCTACGATATCCAAACCATCTATGTCACACTCAAATAATCAGCACAATGCATCTCTCCCTATCACTAGGTCATACTCTACCATCTCCCCATGAATCGAAATGCGGAGGATGCGCCATACGTCCTCTAATGTCACAATCGCCTCTGCAGTCGCCAGATGGAAGGAGGAAGTCTCTGAATTCCATCGCTCTGCCAATGTAGTAAGTAGTCCTGTGTTTGCCCTAATCTTGGGCATGAATGTGATACAATATATCCCAAGTCCTGCTAATGTATCTCTGTCCATGCTCCTAAGTCTATGTCGTAACATGAAGCAATCTGGTCGGTTCTCCCGCGTGATCAATGGATACTGTCGACTCTGCATCACAATTGGGGCACATTTTGTTAGTTTTAGGGTTTTCTCCTATGGGTTGCATTTCCTCATTTCATCCACAAATCAAGGTGTTTCTACTCTATTTTGACCTATCCTATTCTTATCCCCCCTTTTCGGATCATTCGCATGCAATTTTTGACCAAACTAGGGTTCCCAATGCACAATTGCGCCTATGTAATGACTCCTATGCCTATGTAGCAACAAATTGCACTTGTGTACCATACACAAGCACAGAAGACCCTACACAAGCACAGGATTCACCCTACACAAGCGCAGAAGTTAGTTTTTGCAGTTTCTGTGGGCTCTACAATGTCCTGCAAGCAAGTCAAATTCATGAAATTGACAATATGGGTTTTTGAGATACATACCACTGCTCCCGCGTCATTCGGTCGTCTATAAGTGCATACATGTTCTCCGAGGTGATCTGCCCTTCGAATGTTCACCATCTCTCTGCGAGTGTCCTTGTCCAGAGCAACAAATTCTCCTCTTTAGCTAGTGCAAATGAGCTCTTTTCACCCTCTTGGTCTCATTTATAGATCTTTGTCAGTGCATAGATGGACATGCACCCTCTCCATCTTATGTTGGTCATGGTCTTTTGCACCATCAATTGCTTGCCCTTCATGCATCCGATCTCTGATTCTCAGTCCGTTCGATCCTATCATTTTTATCGATCAATTGGCCTCTTTTCTGCATGTTTCCGGCCAATTCCTCGAGGGGGCATGCATATGTCATTGTTATTGTCTGGGGCATTTTCATTTAAGTTCTTTGAAATAATGCTTAGAATCGCATTGTCTCAAAGAGGGGCAAAATGTAGACATCTAAAAATGGTCAATGCTTGCAGAGTCATACTTTAACATCTGCGCATTGCCTTATTTTAGGGTTTTTGCGTAACATTAACATTTCTTCTATCTTGCGCACTTGGTCTTTATCATTTGTGAGCATCGAGTCATTCTTCTGCATTCTTCATTTGTCTCACCTTCAAATTTGGTCTTGTCGACAACAATCTTCAGTCATGATTTTGGTCAATCTTATCCTATCACATCAGTGTGCATGCTTATTTGTCATCATTTTGGACATCATCAATCCTAATTAGGGTTTTTTCCTCTTATCAATCTTATCAACACACGATCGATTTGTCATTGATTGTCAATCATTGTCCTCTTTTTAATCTTGTCGTTTTGCGATCAATTTGTCATCGATCGTGGTCATTGTCAATCTTGTCATTTTTGCATTCTATTTTGTCATCAATCATTGTTGTTTTTGTCATTTTGCGATCAATTTGACCTAATTGTCATCCTTGCATTTCTAATTTATCTTCTAGGGTTTCATGATTTATTCATTTAACCTTGTTTGTCATTTTCTCTCCATTTTCTCATTAGGATAAATGATTTATTTATTTATCCTAAGTCTCCTTGTCACAATTAAATGTCTATTTAATTGGCTAATTAATCTTCTCTCTTTGTGTGAATTAATTGATGAATGAAAAATTATTAATTAATTTACCTAATTTCATCATTTCTAATTCCTAATTTCCACCTATTTTCTAATTTCCTAATTTCAATTTCCACCTAATTAAATTCTCTCTAGTCTCTCCCTATTTTTGTGCTTCGGTGGAAGCATGAATTTCTCATGCGTCATACTTTTGGCATAGCAAGATGTCATAAGATTCTAGTTCTCTAACCTTTGCATTGGCAATATGTCATAATTCATGACATAGAAGGTGTCATAACCTTCTTCTTTCCACTCAATTGTGCCATTTTTGAAATCAATTGCGTCTAATATCTCCTTCATGCTAATCTTGTCTTTTCTTCAATTTATCTATAAATTGGATGAATTTCTTGAATCAAAGATCCTAGTTATCTGGTCGAATCAATCACACTTTGAGTATTCTTGCGCTACTTGTCATTCTTGCTTTCACATTAGGTTGATGCACTTGAAGGTGAGATCCACAAACAAAGGCTATTTGGAGAAGAAAGGAGGACAATGGAGCTGCATGAAGGAAACATTCAAATCTACATTTGGTTTGCTTAGTTTTTAGTTTTGAATGCTTTACTTTCATGTCTTTATTGAGTGTGTTTAGGATTGATCATTGCATTTGAGCTTTTGTGATTGAGCTAGATTAGTATTGACTTGCTTGTGATGATTTCCAGATTCCTATCTACACAAACAATACAAACTAAGTGTGTGAAAGGATTTGTTATAACATCAACATGACTCATACACAAGAATGCATAACACAACACTAGATATACGAGGAAAACTCAATGTGGGAAAAACCTCAGTAAGAATAGCTATTGGAGATCTTCTTCTCCAATCCCGCCTCACAATGTAAAATATCTAATTACAATTTTAGGGCACCAACCCCTGATTTATGAGCATCGACTCAAAGGAGAACCAACCCCTACATTGTTTATAGGATACAACCTAAAGGAGTTGCAACCCCTGCACTAAGCATCAACTCAATGAAAGCAATATAAAGATTTTAAATACAAAATGAGATCTTTGTTGCAAATGAAGTTTTGCAACCTTACAATATTCTGCTATGCCAGTTTCAAGCTTATCGGCTTGTGTTTTTTCCACACACTCTGTGACTTTGTTTTGTTGCTAATTCTAACTTTTCTACGTCCCCCCTTCCTCTATCTACCCAATTCAACACACACTTGATCACTCTTTATGAGGTACAATTTTTGTCAGTTTGTCACCTCTTTGTTCTATGCTCACTCGACCCATTTTTCTCTCTATATCGGTTTACTCTATTCCTTCTTACTAATACAAACTTATCCCTTAACCACTTTAGATATTTATCTCTTCGCCACTCAGACAACAATTTCACTCACTTCTTCATACTTTTACAGCCATGATCACAATCTCAAGTCATCATATTTAATCTTGAGCTTTCCCATGAAAAAATCAATTCAAACTAAGGATGGTTAGGGTTTCCTTCTCCCGACCAAATCTACATCCAATCTGATCTAATCCACCTTGGATCATGCACATGCATTAGAAGAATAAGCCATCACTCCGCTTTTATCTATCAAAAATATGTTTGCCAAAAATAGCAAACTCGACCATGATTTCCAGCCTTGAAATCTATCGACCCATTTATGACCTAGATATTTCCTTCTCAAGGTGCTCTTGCAATTCTATTTCCTTGCTTCAATCTTGATGCCAACAATTCCCTAATCTTTCTCTGTCGTTCATTCTTCATCGAGCCGCAATTACCTTTACTCAGTCTGTGATTTTTCCAATCAAATTTTATATCAACATGTCATACCTACCATGCCTTAAGGATGCACACACCAACCTCTGTCATATTGCCACATAGCACCTGTGCTTTGGACATGTCAACATCCAACTTTGAATTCAACTTACCAACTTGGGTCAGTTCATCCTTGATCATCCGACAAACCCTATTATCGGTACAAACCTTTCTACCGGTACATACCTTTATCGGTATATTTGACATACTATGTTCATTCACTCATATCGACTGCCCAACACACTAGTAACTCACCTTATCCCTCAGTATTTTGCTTCAACATTTACCTCTAGTATATGTAATCATTTTAACATTCTGCCTCTTCATCATAAACATGCAACCAACCTTCATAATGGTTTATGCTCTACCAGTTATCACTCAACATGCTAACACACCCATGCATCTTACCTCATACTGATGAAGTCACTAATAGTCCCAATACCTTCTTTTCTTCCATGCCTTCATACCGGTTGACAAGCCTTCATATAATCTTCCTTATGTCAGTTCAATCTTCTTCAATATTGACATACCCTATCGGTAGCCTGTAATACTAGTTGTCATCAATGAAAACTAAATTCCAACAAAAGAATGAGGTGGTTGATGAATACTAATAGGGGGGGTGAATTAGTATACCAAAAATGTTGAATAGAAACTCTTAAACAGTTTAGTGGATAATCAGTACAATAGATTTACTAATAAACTGGTTAAGATAAATGCAAACCAAATAGCAAACAAAGAATTCACCCACAAGAGCACAATCACCATAACACAAGATGTTTTGATGTGGAAACCCAAATGGGAAAAACCACAGCGAGCAAAAACTCACAAGTAACTATCTGTAAAATAGAAACTAGACCGGTTAAGGTTAGACCGGTTAAGGTCATACAATGTTCTTCACCAGAATAGATCTTGTTAGGAATCTAGATCTCTGTTAGGAGATAAGTCCTATTAAAGACTACCTTGTGAGAGGATTTCAAATTCATAGTTGTGAACCACCTTGTTAGAGGATTTACAAAGGCTTTGCTAGGCCCACCCGGTTAAGGGTTTCAAACTTGTCGAAGATGTGAGTAATCAACAAGTGAGTGATCTATCTACTAGCACAGTATGCTTGGTTTAATCCTTGATAGCTCATTGTTAATGCACTTTAGCATTACTTTAGTCTTTAGTATCTCAACACTCTACACATACCTAATTTTCTCTTATAAAGATTGTACATCACCTTGTTTATCTCACATACACATATATCTCTCATACATACAAACGCTAGACATGATGTCCTTATAAAGGAGTCTGATTTCATGTTAGTCCAATAGGATTAGATTACAAGTTCCTAGGTTCAGTGCATCTAGACACATTTGGTAACATGACACAAAATCACCACCAAAGTGTTGGTGGATGATAACTCATCACAGAAATACCAGTTGGTAACTCATCACAGAGTAATATCGGTTCATACAATTTACTAATTACAGGTTGTCAAAATGTAGACTGGAAAAATGTTAACTACTGCTTTGTTCCTTCATACTGCTTGAGATCCTCGAACCGCTTGAGGTCTTTATACCTCTTTGTCTCTTCAGTCAATTTGTGATTGGTAACATCTTCTGCAAAGCACTAATAGTCTAAAGACTAATACATAATACCGATTGGAACAATTACCGATTGAGCATAACTCATACATCAAGAAAGTGTACACAAAGCAAGTGTGTGTCCATCAATGACAAACACAACATCATAAAAAATGCCAACAATCTCCCCCTTTGGCATTCATGGAAACACTTAAGAAAATTTTCACATCTAAGTGTTTTTACAACAAAAATATGCCATAAGCAAAATTACTCCCCCTAAGCATATACACTATCCCTTTTTGCAGAAATTACAATGTATACTACTCTCTTAAAGAGGTAACATGAAATTATAGATAACATTCACCAAAATTTTAAATACTACTACTCCCCCTTTGCCAACAATGACAAAGTAATGCAAAATAGCCCTTGTTTCTCATTATCATTAAAAAGTGAGTAAATGTTTCTGACAATAAGGAATGAAACTTATCAAAAATAGATTTAAAATCCTGCATAAATGTTTTCATGGCTAATGACCATGACTCAAGTAATGAGGTAGCAACCTCACTTTCAATCTGCATCTAAGATACCTATTCTTTCATGGCATCAATGGTACTCATCTCTTGAGTTACCATCAACGCTTCCAGATTGAGAAAGCACTTCTGAAGAATTTGCAGTCTAGGTAATAAGACCAGTTGAAGCTCTTGCAAATCTCTTGACTGGTTGTTGATCTCCAATTCTATCATGGTAGACTAAATCTGGTAATGATGAACTATTTGCCCATATGTAGTGAAGGAATCATATGGCGTCATGAAGTTTCTTATGTATGCCTGCAAATCTGATTGGAGTTTAACTTTTTGTGTGAGCACATCATTACAAAATAGATGGGGTTGGCTAATTTTTCTCAACAATAGTTTTCCCTCATCCATAGCAACACTTATATCCTTCTATTGTTTCTAAAGTTGAGACCAGAGCTCATTCAGTTTCTTGACTAAGGTGGTGTTGAGTTCCTTTTCATGCTTTATCTTTGCATTTGCTTCAGAAACTTCTTCTAGGCATTGTACCTGGTCTTCTACAATAGTACATAGAAGTTTCAGTTTAGACAGAGAGGAATCGGTACTGGGGAGGTTAGTATCGGTAATCAAGCTGGTAAGGGTGTCAACCATAGTTTGAATGACATCTTATTCCTTCTTCCTCCTTAATTCTTCCAATCTTTCTTGGGCAAGCTTTATGCTTTGAAGTAGCTCTAATTCATCTGTAGATTGGAGATCAATAGGACTGGTGATATCAACCAGTTTGGCTTGACCACCAGTTGCCTTGGGAGTCTCTGCTTGTTTGGATTTCTTTGTTTCCTTCTCCTTTGTTGCTCTTTTCTTTTCTTCTTCTTTCTTCTTTTGGTCCTCTTCTTGTTTCTTCTTCAGTTCTTCCTTCTTATCTTCTTCCTCCTTTTTCTCTTCTTTCTTTTTCTCCTCTTCTTTCTTTGTCTCCTCTTCTCTCCTCTTCTCTTCTTCTTTCCTCTTCTCCTCTTCTTTTCTCTTCTCTTCTTCTTGTTTCCTCTTGTCTTCCTCTTTCTTTTTCTCTTCCTCTTTCTCTTTCTCTTCCTCTTTCTCCACTTTCTATTTATCAGCCTTTTCCTAGTCTTGTTTCTCCTTCTCTGCTTTTTCTTTATCCTATTTCTCCTTCCCTGTGTCTAGAGTGACATCTTCAACATCCAATGCATCAACATAAATAGTGTAAACCTATTCTATAACTCTTTCTCCTTCACCATCAAATACCTCATCTGGTTTGGCTGAGGATAGGTTAGGTTCTTGTTTAGCCTTCATATTGGCCTCAAACACTTGATGTAATCTAACAATAGCTTTTGCATGTAGATGAGTGTCCTTCTCCACTTCATAAGTTCTTCCTTCTAACAGCCTGAGTCATCTTCTTCTCATGAAGAAGAGACCTTTATTCTTGTCCATTATCTCGAACAATTCAAAATTGGAGGCATTGGGAAAGTATTGAGCAAAGACTTTTTCCCTCATTTCCCTTTCTTTCTCAATGGCAATGCACCATTTATTATCCAAAGAGTTGTATAAAGAATCAGGTGGGACCGATCTAATTTTAGATGGCAACCGGTCATTGACACATGAATATCTAATAACCTCTTATTCAACTTCTTCTTTTTCATTATCAGAAAAATCATCAAAATATTCTCTTAAGTCATCAAGTACCTTTCTCTTAATATTCTTTAAAGTCCTTTGACAATGTGTCATAGGCTTATAAGAAGAGATTTCTATATTTACTGGTGCTGACGATGTAGGTACAATACTGGTAGATTTTGCCTTCTTGCTTGATTGCCTGGTTTTCTTAGGCTGTACATCCAGTTTAGTATCCTCTAACTCCGGTGAGTTGTTTTTGGTATTCTGCTTCCTTTCAAATACTTTAGCAGGAGCAACTTCCAGTTTCTTCTTGACAGGTGACCGCTTGGTCACTTTTGGACTTGCTAAGGTAACTGGTGCCGATACCGATGGCACTGCCTTTCCCTTTTCCACTGTAGGATCTTCAACCGGTGTTACCCTCTCTAAGTAAGTGTGAGTTCATTTTTTCTTTGCATCTAAAGGTGAGGCAAGTAGGGTAGAGGCATACCCATCCAACATGTCATACAACACTTCATACCCCATAGGTTCTACTACTTCCTATCTTGGCTCTACCACTTCCATTATGCATTCATCTACCTTTATGATAAATCAATTGTCATCTTCATATTTCTTTACAATATCTCTAGAAATCCCCATCCTTTGGCTCATTTTCCACATGAATTCATCAAAATATTTATTCAGAACCTTAGGATATCTGGTTCCCACCGCTTAGAGACTTTCCCTAATTTTCTTAGTGACCAGTTGGTCAGCAAACCATTGAATATCACCTACTCCTGGAAAATAGCCTTGAAAGTAGAAAAATAGGCCGACCAAAAGTTGTCCAAATCTGAACCTTAGAGCACTATCTTGTTTAATGGACTTCAGATTCAATAGTAGTTGTTTCTATAAATAGGTACATAAATCAAAAGAGGCATCTTCTTTAATCATTCTATAGGTGGCATTCACCACAGCAACATGGACAAAGTTTATTTTGCTGGCATAAAACACTCGGTAGCCAATCACCATGCAAGCATACTTAACCAAATCATCTTTGATGGTGTTGACAATCATTCTCCATTGGTCACTCAGAGAATCAGTGAGTTTTGTCATTTTAGCCTTGATGACCTTCCTTAGAGATGGTACCTCTCTACTGTTACAGAAATCGGTGATGACATGAATTGCTTCTGGTGTAAAATCATGCGACCTCTTGAGATACATTTTATCACCATGCACTCTGCTCAAGATGATGCGGATATGATCTTTAGTGAACTCTTCCAGAAAATAAACAACATTGTGCAATTTCTTCCTCTCAAGGATGCTATATTTAGGTTTGATTCTCTTGGCATCCCCACATAATAGACCTAGCTGGGAATGGATCACTAGGGATCCTAGGTCTTCCAATTTACAATCAATATATCTTGAAATATCTTCCTCAACTATGACTCTAGCGGGTATCTGGGATAGGGCATTGTATTTCATCTTCATTTGAATAAAATCTACTGAGTCTATAGGTGCACTAGAATTGGAGTGCAATGTAGAAGCCATGATTAAATGATAGACAAAAATTTTGAGAAAATATCTTCACACTTTGAAATTTAGGATTTTTCAATGTCGCTCACAACACACCACTTTGGTTGCTAGATTACTACTTGGTGTTCTTCACTTGATTGATTGAAAAATGATCTCTGGATTCTTCCGCAAGATTTTTAAATTCACTTTGATTTGCTAGACGAATCGCTCTTGTCGCTCTATATTGGAAAATTCTTCGCTCAAAAATAGATAAGTGAAAATGGCATCAAAAATCCCTTTTAAGCAATCTTTCAACTATCATAATAAATGCTTTGCCGCTAGGGTACAAACCCTAATTTTGCCTTTTACCGCTTCAAAATCTTCTGCCAATTGACAAGTAACATATACCAGTTAAGGTCTTTACCAATATAAACTGGGGGTTCAAATATTTCACTGATATGCTCCTCCTAATCTTTTCTAAAGCTCAGTTTGCCAGTTCAAAGACTTCCACACTAGGTGCAGAAATCGATTCATCTTGTGGCACTTCTTCAGATTTCTTCTTCCATGTATTATTCATTCCCACTTGAATGGTTTCAACATCAATCTTCATTTCTAAAGTGATCGGTATATCATTTGATAGGTTCTTTCTCATTCTACAGGTTTATGTAGTGTGTCCTGGTTTGTTGCAATGATAGCATACCATTCCAAGTGTTCTCCATGGTCCATTATTCATACTACCATTCTTCCTTCTGCATGTTGCAGCAGTGTGACCACTACCATGGCAGTTCAAACAGGTTGCTCTCCAACCATTTGCCACTTGATACCCACCTGACCGATGGTCATACGTATTATACCGGTTGGGATTCCAATTCACAGAGGGTTCCAGAACAACTCCTTGAGTACTTGGAGGATATCTCCCAGTGTTGTGCACAATAGACCTGCATTCAAATGCTCTATGCCCAAACTTGTTGCATACATAACAATTTCTATTGAATCTATTGGATCTAGGCTTATCATTTAGAAAATAAGGAAAATTATTGTAGGCCTTATTTCTACACACATTAGTAGTATGTCCTTCTTTGAGACAATTAAAGAAAATAGGTTTAAACTTTTGCTTACCTTTATCCTTTAATGTTGATTGCTTCTTTGATGCTACATCTTTTATTCCAGAGGTATCACCTTCCTCATACCCAAAGAAACCAAGTCCAGTGCTATTCTTTACCAGTTTTACTAATTCAAGCTTTTGCTCTAGCTTAGCAGTTCTCTTATTGAGTTTGGCAAGTATCTCCTTTGTCTTAGTAATTTCTTTGGAAATAGAAGTATTGGTTTCCTTCAAGGTTGCATTCTTAGAAATAGCCATGTTTAGTTCACCTTGCATTTCTTCTTTTTCTACTTTACTCTCTTAGAGATGAGTGGTAAGGGCATTGATTTCTTGATTCATCTTGGAGATTTCATGATCTTTGTCTTTTACCATATCTTCAGCTTTCCTTCGGTTCTCAAGCTCTTGACACATTCTGATAGTCAGTCCTTCCATTTCCCTTCTCAAGTTGGCATTAGATTCATTTAATTTTTCAACTTCTTTAACTAGGGCATCCATGTCTGTTTCATCAGAAGAACTATTTTTAGTAAGCTCCATTAGTTTCTCAGCATGCTCTCTTCTTTTGGCCAAAGAGGCTTTATACTTGACTTTGAGTTCATCATAGGCTCTCTCAGTCTGAGTGAGATGATGAGTAAGTTCCCTCACATTTTATTCCCCCATATCTCCTTCCAAGTGGTTAGACTTATAGAAAGGTTGGCTTTGATACCAATTGATGAATACTAAGAGGGGGGGTGAATTAGTATACCAAAAAATGATGAACACAAACTCTTAAATAGTTTAGCAGATAACAGGTACAATAAATTTACTAATAAACTAGTTAAGATAAATGCAAACTAAATAGAAAACAAAGCATTCACCCACAAGAGAACAATCACCATAACACAAGATGTTTTTGACGTAGAAACCCAAATGGGAAAAACCAGGGTGAGCAGAAATTCACAAGTAACTATTTGTAGAATAGAAACTAGACCGGTTAAGGTCATACAATGTTCTTCACTAGAATAGATCATGTTAGGAATATAGATCTCTATTAGCAGATAAGTCCTGTTAAAGACTACCTTGTGAGAGGATTTCAGTTTCACAGTTGTGAACCACCTTGTTAGAGGATTTACAAAGGCTTTCCTAGGCCCACCTGGTTAAGGGTTTCAAACTTGTTAAAGATGTGAGTAATCAACAAGTAAGTGATCTAGATACTAGCACAATATGCTTGGTTAGATCCTTGATAGCTCATTGTTAATGCACTCTAGCATTACTTCAGTCTTCAGTATCTCAACACTCTACATAGACCAAACCTTCTCTTGCAAAGGTCGTACATCACCTTGTTTATCTCACATACACATATATCTCTCATACATACAAACCCTAGACATGATGTCCTTATAAAAGAGTTTGATTTCATGTCAGTCCAATAGGATTAGATTACAAGTTCCTAGGTTCAGTGCATCTGGACACATTTTGTAACATGACACAAAATCACCGCCAAAGTATTGGTGGATGATAACTCATCATAGAGTAATACCGGTTCATACAATTTACCGATTACTGGTTGTCAAAATGAAGACTGGAAAAATGTTAACTACCACTTTGTTCCTTCGTACCACTTGAGATCCTCAATCTACTTGAGGTCTTCATACTGCTTTGGGTCTTCATTCAATTTGTGACCGGTAACATCTTCTGCAAAACACCGATAGTCTAAAGACTATAATACATAATACTAGTTGGAACAATTGCCGATTGAGCATAACTCATACATCAAGAAATTTTACACAAAGCAAGTGTGTGTCCATCAATGACAATCACAACATCATAAAAAATGCCAACAGTGGTAGTGAAGAAAGTACTTAGATCTCTCACATCTAAGTATGATACAAAGGTTTCAGCAATAGAAGAAGCAAAAGACCTGAAAAACCTTTACAATGGATGAGTTATATGGTTCCCTAACTACTTATGAGATGAGGATTGTCAGTATAGAGGTTGTGAACAAAGAAGTTTCATTCAAAACATCAAGGAAAGGAAAAGAAGAGTCTACTCAGGATGGAACCAGTGAAGATTCTAATGATATCATGGAAAACTTTGTCAGAAGACTTAAGAGAGATTCCAGAAAATACAAAGGCAAGTTACCATTGAAATGTTTCAATTGTGAAAAGATTTGACATTTTGCAGCCAAATGTCCCTATGGTGATAAGGATGAAGATGGTAAATCAAGTGGTAGTAGATCATTCGGTAAAGACAATAAGAAGAAGATCTACCGGCATGGTAGAAGAGACAACTAGAAGCAAAGTAGTCTTTATACATATGAAAAAGACACCACAAATGAGGAGAGTGCCTTAGATGACTGTTGCAGTGAAGATGAAGTCAGAGAAAATATTTTTATGGCTCAAGAGGTCTTTCTACTAGAAGAAGGAGAAGAAGAAGAGAAAGAAGGAGAAGTAGATCTTGAAGCAGAGCTCATCAATTCCTTGGAAGAGCTAAAAAAAACAAGAAGAGATTTGAAGATGATGAAAAAGGTTGTAGCTGAAGAACAAGAGCTATTGGAGAAATCTCTTGAAGAATATGAGGAAACAATTGCAGATCTAAAACTTTAGCTGGAAGAGGCCAAGAGGATCTGTGAAGATACTAGTACCAACTTGAATGAAAATGAGAAGGAGCATTAGAACCTAGAAGAAGAAATTGTTAAGCTCTAGAAGGAATTAGAGAAGAGAAAGAATGAACTGATGATGAGAAGCAAGTATGAAGGTAGCACATAGGCCCTAGATAAAATGCTAAGCAAGCAAAAGTCCTCAAAGGATACCGGTGGCTTAGGATTTGAAGAAGGACAAAATTCAAACAACAGAGACATATCTAGTAAAGAGATATAGTTTACTTCTATAAATGAAGGTGAAGAGAAGAAGACATTTACAGTAAGAAAGGATACTGGTAAGAAGACATATGCAGAAATAGTTAGAAACTACCACACAAACTGGCATATGCAATCAACGAATTAGAGGCCATACTTAATGCACCGACATGCATATCTAAGGAAAAATACAAGAGTTGATCATGAAGGATTCACCAAAGTTAGCAACATGAAAGGAAGACCCTCGATGAGGCAGTCATTTGCAAGACTAAGGAAACCTAACTAGTATCCTCAAAATTTTCATGGTTATTGTTACCAGTGTAATAAGTTTAGTCATAGAATGGTAGATTGTAGGAAGATGAATGTAAGTCCTAGTTTTGAAAGTAGTGCATTACAAAGTACAGAAGTCACATGTTATAATTGCAATGAGTTTGGTTATAAGAGTTATGAGTGTATGAGAAATATGCAGATGTCCTACAAAAATGTCTTGAATACATGTTTGAATACTAATGTGAAATGTTATAAGTGTCAAAATTTTGGTCACATAGAAAGGAATTATAAATTGAGAACTGATGAGAAAAAGAAAACAGTACCAGATCAGAAGACAAAGACAAAACCAAAACACAAGATGACAGAAGAGAAAAAGATAGAAGAGAAATAGGTTCAGGTAGAGAAGGAGAAGAACAAGATAGAGTCAAGCATGATTGTGCAGACTACCCTACATGTTAAAAGGAGGAATCTATGGGTAGTAGATAGTGGTTTCTAAAATCACATGACCGGAGACAAGAAAAAGTTCATCAAGATTGATGATTGGAATGGTGGTTTTGTTTGGTTCAGTGACAACTCCTCTATCAATATTAAGGGTCGTGGTACATTGAACATTGATTGAAAGCTCAAAGCTCATGATTTTTACTATGTGGAAGGACTAAAGCATAATCTCTCAAGTGTAAGTCAGATGTGTGACAAAGGGTACAAGTTCACATTTAACTCTACTAGTTGTCAGATAAGCAAGCAAAGTACCAGTCAGGTTGTGGCAGAAGGAAAGATGACAAATGGAATGTCTACAATCTGAAGGAATTCTATGAGTCATAATACATGATGGGACAACTTGATGAAATTTGGTTGTGGCACTAGAGATTAGTTCATGTGAACTTTGATAATCTAGTGAAGATAAGCAAAAACTAGTATGTAAGAAATATTCCACAAATAACTAAACCAACAAGTAATTTTTGTCATGAATGAATTAGATGAAAGAAAATCAAAGTCAGTTGCAAAAAAAAAGAGTACAATTACTCAAGACCTCTGGAATTAGTACATATAGATTTGTGTGGACCAAAAATGACAAGGGCTCTGACCGATGAGAAATACTTCATGTTATTCATTGATGACTACTCAAGGATGACTTGGGTGACATTTTGTAAGATAAATCACAAGCATTTGAAAGATTCAATATTTTTCAGAAGAATGGTTGAAAAATGATAGTGGATGCGAATTAAAGTTCTTAAGATCAGACTGAGGTGGAGAATATTCTTCAAATGAGTTTATTGACTACTATGAGAGACATGGGATCCAAAAATAGTATTCGACAACAAGAACCCCACAACAAAATGGTGTGACAGAAAGGAAGAATGGGACAATGAAGGAGATGTCTATAACAATGTTGAATGTGGCCAACATACCAGATACATATTGGAAGGAAGCAGTTCATACTGTTGTCTACACATTAAATTGGGTATGAGTAAGAGTGAATACTAGAATGACTCCTTATGAGATGGTATGACTAGAAACCATCACTCAAGCATTTTAGAGTGTTTGGAAGTAAGTATTTAATCAAGATAGATGTTGATGGTTTAGGGAGTTTCAATTCCCAGAGTGATGAAGGAATCTTCTTGGGTTAACCAACAGTAAATCCTACAAATGCTACAACAAGATATTAAGAAAAATGATTGATAGTATAAATGTGAGAATAGATGAAGACCTACATAAGAAAAAATATGCACCAACACCCTACATTGATGATTTAGATGTTGAGTATGAAGAACAGTCTGATAATGGACCAGTAGAAGAATTACCAAGCAAGAACCCCAATTGGTATGTGCAGAAGAACCATTCGGAAGAACAAATCATAGGAGACAAAAATGAAGGTGTGTAGACCAGAAGGAGACTAGCCCATAATGATGAGAAAGTAAATTTTTTCCTCATGATAGAACTTGAGCCCAAGATGTTTGATGAAGCTAGAGAAATTGAGAAGTGGGTAGATGTCATGGATGAAGAGCTGAAATAAATTGAGAAAAAACAAACTTGGGAACTTGTTCCTAGACTGGTAGACAAAAATGTCATAGGTACCAAGTGGGTCTACCGGAACAAGATGAATGACGAAGGCAAGATAATTTGGCATAAATCATGGTTAGTTTGCAAAGGGTATTCTCAAGTGGAAGGTATTAACTTCAAAGAAACCTTTGCACTGGCTGCTTGGTTAGAGACAATAAGAATTTTTTTCTTTCTCTGCTTATAAATGATACAAGGTTTACTAAATGGACATCAAATCTGCATTCTTTAATGGTAATATTGAAGAAGAGGTGTACATGGAACAACCGAAAGGATATCTATTACATGATGATGAGATTTTTGTATGTTGGTTGAAGAATGCCTTGTATGCTTTGAAGTAAGTGCCCAAAGCATGGTATTCCCAGTTAGACAAATAATTGAAATTGCAAGGATTCTCGAAAGGGAATGCAAAAAATAACTTGTATATCAAGGTAAATGGAGATCATATGATTATAGTTGTTGTGTATGTGGATGACATTATCTTTGATAGAGACAAAGACATCATGTGCAAATAATTTTAAGAATAGATGAAGACATAATTTGAGATGTCCATATTGGATGAGTTGTCCTATTTTCTTGGTTTGTAGATTTCAAAACAAGAGAAAAGAATTTTCATCTCACAAACCAAGTATGTTAAAGACATGTTGAAAAAGTTTCAAATGGAGGACAACAAACTGGTAAGTACTCCCATGGTTACCTATTATAAATTGATCAAACTAGATGAGTCACGGGAAGTTGAGAAGACATTGTATAGGTCTATGATTAGTAGTCTATTATATCTAACAACATCTAGACCAGACATTGTACAAGCAGTGTGCATGGTTGCAAGATTCCAAGCTTCTCCTAAATAGTCTCTTAAATGCAATCAGGAGAATCATTAGGTACCTACAAGGAACAATCAAATATGGTATGTGGTATCCAAAGAAAGGAGACTTCACTTTGTAGGCTTATACTAATGTAGATTGGGTAGGATGTATTGATGACTAGAAGAGTACAAGTGGAGGTGCTTTCTACTTAGGAGACCAGTTACTATCATGACACAACAAGAAGCAAGATTCAGTGTCATTATCTATTGTTGAGGCTGAGTATATAGTAGCTACTACATGTTGTTTATAGGTATTATAGATGAAGAAGACATTGAAGGACATACAGGTGGAGATACCAAAACCTATTCCAATCCAGTGTGATAACTCAAGTGCAATCAACATCTCCAATAATATGGTAATGCACTCAAGAATAAAACACATAGAAATCAAGTATCACTTCTTAAGGGGTAAGGTAGAAGACAAGGAGGTCATAGAAGAGTATGTTCCAACCCGTGAGAAGATTGTTGTCATATTTACCAAGTCACTTTCTTTGGGAACATTTGAGTACTTGAGACAAAAGATGGGAGTTGTCCCACCATCCAATGATAGTTAAATGTATAGGGAGATGTATGGTTCAAGGGGAGTCAACAATTGTTACTATCTTATGACTCTTGAATCATGAAGCATGGACACAAGGGGAGAATGTGTCTTAACTAGGTTGAAGGCATGTGCTATAATAAGGTTTGAGAGAAACTGGTACAGAAAGGTTGGAGTTTGGTAGTATTATTGGTGTCAAACTAAGGTTCCCTTTTCCATTCCTGTCAAAGGGGGAGAGAAACTGGAATAGAAAGTGTTGACATCAATGCCAAAGGGGGATAGTTTTGGCATTGAGTTGTCATTGATGTCAACCGGTATTGTAGTTTACTGGAAGAGTGTGTCAACTGGTATGAAGAAGATTGAACTGACATAAAGAAGAGAATTATGTTATGAGTTGACAGATGCTACTACTAGTATGAGGTGAGACAGAAGAGTGAGTTGGCATTCTTGAGTTATAACCAGTAAGACATAAACTAGTATGAAGGTTGGTTGTTTATGATGAAGAGGCAGAATGTTTGATGAATCACAACAACACCTAGTAAGCTAAACAAAAAGAATGACATGGAGTCACCAGAAGGCAAGATGAATTGTTAGGATGTTGTGTTGCCGACAAGAGTGATTTATTAGTATACTGGTCATACCGGTAATATTTTATCAATAGAAGGTTTTACTAGTTGTTCAAGGTTGAACTGACCCTATGTTGGTGAGTTGAGTATATGTTGATGTGTCCTCCATGGAGCTAAGGTGGTAAACATGCATAGGTCAATGAAATGTTCATCGACATGGTTGTCCGTGCAGTTGGTGGCTATTAAATGATAAAACCACAGATCACGAGATGATATCTCACTTATGTGGATTGAGGAAGAATGAGCGATAAAGAATGATCATGTAGTTTTTGGCACTAGAGGCATGAAATCAAATTATAGATTGACCTTTAGTTAGAAACAACTAGATGAAATAAGGTCAACAAAGATCAAGGCCGCAAAGTAGGGTGAAGTTTGCTAGTTTTATAAAACATGCATTGGATGAATAAAAACATGTATAGATGCATCTCCCCAGAGTGGGTGAGAGATCCAAAGCAGATTGAATCAGATTGTATACATATTTGGTTGAAGGAAAGAAACCCTAACCACCTACTTGAAGCTTGAATTTATTTTTGGTGGGAAGACTTGATTTTAAATATACAAGTCTAAATCAATGAGATTGATGTTGTTGAATGATGTGTGATGATGTTGGTTAATGAAAGGTAGATAGAAAAGAGTGTTTGAGTTAAAAAAAATAAAAAAAATCTTAAGTGACTATGTGTTGAAGGAGAAACTGGTAGGGTGTGTGTGAACCGACTGAGAACAAATCAACAGTGACAAAACCTGAAAAAGTGTGGACAGGTGTGAAGTGAATCCAGCAGTTAGAGGGAGAGAAGTTTCAACAAAGTAAGGACCAATATAAAGGAACTGTTATAGTGTGTGTGGAGGTTTTACAAATCGATACGATTGAAACTGGTAGAGCAGAGTATTGGAGGGTTGCAAACCATCATTTGCAATAGGGAACTTATTTATGTTTTTGAAATTTCATATTGGTTTCACTAAGTAGGTTCTTAGTGTAGGGTTTGTAGCTCCTTTAGGTTGTTACCTATAAAATTGTTTAGGAGTTGGTGCTCCTTTGACTGGGTGCTCATAAATTAGGGGTTGGTGCTCCTTGGGTTGGTACCCTAAAGTTGTAATCGGATCTTTTTCATCGTGAGGCTAGATTGGAGCAGAAGATCTCCAACACCTATTCTCACCGAGGTTTTTCCCATATTGGGTTTTCCCTATATATCTCATGTTATGTGTGTAGTCTTGTGTATGTGTTCTTTTGATGTTATAGTAAATCTTATCATACACTCAATTTGTATAGTTTGGCTTATTGGTTAGCACTCTATTTGTTTCATACTATTCCAGTATACCCCTATTTAGGAAAGAATTATTTAAATCAATGATTCACCCCCCTCTCAGTGATCCATTGTGTCCAATAGGCAGAAACCCTCAATTTGTCTCTAAAGTACTCAAATGATTCTTTAGGCAAAGGTTTAGTGAAAATGTTTGCAATATGCTCTTTAGTGTTCACATAAACTAGTCTGACTTCATTTGCTTCCACCTTCTCCTTCAAAAAGGTATACTTTATAGATATGTGCTTTGTCTTAGAATGAAATACTAGATTTTTTGTTATATCAATAGTAGCAGAGTTATCACAATGAATAACTCCCAGTTCATTACAATCCATCTTTATATCCTTCAACATTTGTTTCATCCATACAACTTTTATACAATTAGTAGCAACAACAACATACTCAATTTTAGCAGTAGATAAAGAAGTGCATGACTGCTTCTTGTTGATCCATGAAACAAGTTTCTTTCCAAGAAAGAAATCTGCACCAGATGTGCTCTTTCATCATCACTATCTCTCCCAATCTACATCTGTATATGCATATAATGTAAAGTTACCATTTTTAGGATACCACAAACCATACTCAGTTGTTCCTTGCAAGTACCTATAAATACTTTTCACCATACTCTCATGATTTTTTATAGGATCACTCTAATATCTTGATATAATACAAACTACATTATTTATATCTAGTCTAGTCTGAGTCAAATATAGAAAACCACCCATCATAGACTTGTACCTAGTGGGATTTATCGGTGTAGATGCATCATTCTTTGTCAATTTCTCACTTGTAACCATCAGAGTACTAACTGGTTTACAATTTTCCATACCAAATTTCTTCAATAACTCTCTAGAATACTTATTTTGGTAGATGGAAATACCATTATCAATTTGAGTAATCTGTAAACCTAAGAAAATCTCATCTCCCCAATCATAGACATCTCAAACTCATTCTTCATATTGTTAGAGAATTCCATACACAACTTATCTTCACCTCCAAAAGTGATATCATCAACAAAGACCTGAATAATCAATATGTCATCATTATTGATCTTAAAATATAAATTATTGCCAACATTACCTTTAGTGAAATCAAGCTTCAAAAGATATTTATCCAGTCTTTCATACCAAGCTCTAGGGGCTTATTTCAATCCATATAAATCTTTCTTTAACCTACAAACCATGTTTTTGTAATCTATAAGTCAAAATCCATCAAGTTTCTCAATATAAACTTCCTCTTCAAGATCTCCATTCAGAAATGCACACTTAACATCCATCTGATAAACCTTGTAATTCTTATGAGAAGCATAAGCAAAAAATAATCTCATAGCTTCAATCCTAGCTACAGGTGCAAAGGTTTCACCATTATCAATTCCTTCCTTCTGAGAATATCCTTTACAAACCAATCTAGCTTTATTCTTCATAACTTGTCCATCCTCATTCAATTTATTCCTAAAACCCATTTAGTTCCAATAACATTCTTATTTTTAGGTTGGAGAACTAAAGTCCATGCATTATTCTTTTCTATTTGATCTGATTCTTCTTCCATAGATTTTATCCAACTTTCATCTTTACAAGCTTCACTTACTTATGTCAATTCAACTTGAGAAATAAAACATACCTCATCAGTGGCCAACCTTCTTCATGTCATCTTTCCTTTGATTTTGTCTCCAATGATCTGATCTTCAGAATGACTCAACCTTACATACCTAGGAGTCTTCTGATTTTCTATTCCTTTGTCCTTATCCTCAATTACTGTTGAATTGTTTGATACTGCTAGAGTAACTGGTTCAACATTTTGTTCCAATGTATGTACTACTGGTTCAGTTATGATCATTTCCACTGCCAATTCTCTCTAAGAGGTTATGATTTAACTTTTGTTCTGCTCATCCACTTTGACATTTATGCTCTCCACAATTCTCTGCAATCTTTTTTTTATAACATATATATGTTTTTCTTTCATTAGAATAACCAAGAAATATTCCTTCATTACATCTAGGATCAAATTTTCCAATGGAATCATCTCTTTTGATATAGCATTTACTACCAAAAATTTTGAAATAATTAACTATTGGTGTATGACCAAACCATAACTCATAAGGTGTCTTACTAGCATCTCCTTTGATATGAACTCTGTTGAATGTGTATACCATCGTTCTTACAAATTCTGTCCAGTAGATATGAGGCAGATTAGCTTCCATCATCATAGTTATAGCTGCATCCAAGATAGTTTTGTTCTTCCTTTCCATGAATCCATTTTGCTGAGGTGTCCCGGGTGTAGACAACTATCTCCTTATCCTCTTCTTCTCACAATAGTTGTTAAATTCACCGGATGCGAATTCTCCACCTTGATCTGACCTTAAACATTTAATCTTCAATCATGTCTTTGTCTCATCTTTAACTTTAAAGATTATAAACTGCGCAAATTCTTCAGACTTCTCCCTTAGAAAAGTAACTCACACCATTCTAGAATAATCATCAATGATTAGCATGAAATATCTATCACCCTAAAAACTTTTGATTCTAGCAGGACCACACAAATCAATATGAATAAGATCAAGAACATCATTAGATTTGCCTTGTATACTCTTAAAATTTGTTTTGACTTGCTTTTCCATTTGACATTCCTTACATACCAGATTATAGGGATTTACAATCTTAGGTATATCTCTAACTACCTTAGTAGAACCGATCTTCACAATGCAATCAAAATTCACATGACACAACCTCTTATGCCATAACCAACTCTCATCAATTTGTGCAATCAAACATGTCTTCTCAATGAAGTTGAAATGAAAGATATTACCTTTAGTCTGTGCACTGGTTACAATTTTCAATCCAGATCTATTGATAGTATTGCATTTTCCATAATTGAACTATAACTGAAATCCCTTATCCATCAACTTTCCTACACTCAAAATATTATGCCTTAAACCTTCAACATAATAAGCATTATCAATGGTGTACTTACCATGCAATGATATTGTTCCTCTTCCCTTGATCATGCATGCTTTATCATCTCCAAATATAACCAGACCACCATCAAATTCTTGCATAGATAAGAAATTCCTTTTATCTCTAGTCATATGATGTGAGCATCCACTATCAATTACCCATTCATCTTTGTCTTCAATTTTAGCAACAAGGGCCTTCTCTTCAGGTACCAGATCATCTTCCTTGATAGCTAAAAATACCCATTCCTTTTCATTTCCGGATCCACTAGCTGAATCTTATGTCAATTCATCATTATAATTACTCCCACCTTCCTCATCCACATAGTAGCATCATTTTTCTTTGTTTTTCTTGTACTTAAGCTTGTTTTGATAATCATGCGTAGGCCTAAAATATCTTCTAGTTCTTTCTTCAAATCTTGAATTCCTTTCAAGACATATAGATGCAAAATGACCTATCTTATTATAGGCAAAGCATTTAAAAGGTGATTTTCTTTCCTACTTAGTTCATGTTGGTCATTTATGTACTCTTCTAGCAAATAAGGCCTCAAGTTGCTCAAATTACTCATATCCTCTAGTTTCTTTGCATATAAATCTTTCCAATCACTCTTGTTGATAGATGATGCAGATACATGAAAAGTAGGTTCAGATTTCACAACACTAGAAGGTTCAAATTCCTCAATCTCAAAAGTAGATAACTTCCCAACCAAGGTATCCTATTAATAGAGATGTTTTCCATAGTTATCAACTCATTAATTGCAATAGCCTTCATCTTATAAGCTAGTGGAAAATCTCTCAATACTTTAGAAAATATTTCATCTTCACTCAAAGATCCACCACAATATTGAATTCCCAAAACAATTTCATTAACTCTCTCCATAAAAGAAGTAATCCTTTCATCTTCTTTCATCTTCATACTTTCATACCTCTCCTAATAACCATCAACATTAGCAATTTTAATAGTAGGGTCAACTTCATTCAGAGTCTCCAATTTGTCCCATATAGCTTTTGCAGTTGATTTGTCAGTTAGTCCCATTATTTGTTGATCAGAAAGTTCACACAAAAGGGTTTCTCTAGCTCTACAATCATTCTCAAGCTCTTTATCTAGACCTGTCAGAGGAGGATTGCTAGATGCTAGATTAAATGATGTAAAACCATTCTCAGTGATCTCCCAAATTTCCTTTCCAAGACATCTCAGGTGAGTCTCCATCTAAATCCTCCATACCTTGTAATTTGTTCCATCAAGACTAGAAATTTCTCTCTGAAAAACAACTCTAGATGTATTTGATGAACTTGAACTGCTAGATGCCATAGGATCTTCCTCAAGCAATTAAGTTGTTGTAGAGAGGACCAATCTCTAATACCAATTATTAGACAACTCAAATAACCAAAGGAAAACTAAGAGGGGGGAGGGGTGAATTAGTTGGCACCGGATTAAAGAAATTTAAGCATTCAAAACCTTATTACCAAAACACATAAACTCAATAGCAGAATGCAGAAACCAAATACTAGAATAAAAGATATAGAAATTAAACATAACCATAAATCATAGAATAGTTACCATCCATTCATAACACATGACACCAAGATTTGTACGTGGAAAACCTAGTAAAGAGAAAAATAATAGTGGGAAGCCTACCCATAGTTAGATAATACTTTTGTAGTAAGTATGTGATTACAATATGAGGGGTTTGCACATCTAGGATGACCAACAAGATAGAGTGCACTACTCATCACAAAAGGATCACCACTAACTACATAAACATTAGACTACAATCTGGAAAGAAGAGTGAACTGCAAGTATAGCATCTCCTATGCTTGAGTATAGTTCTAGTTAAGCTCAATACTGATGCAGAAGTATCCCCAGTTCATAGCAATCTTGCATCAACCAAAAACATTTCCTTTTCTATTTATATTTCAATTTTCCTTTCTGTGTATCCTGGTTTTGGCACACCGATTTCCTATGGAGTTGATTTCTTCTTGAGGACTTGATCAATACTAGTTTCCTTGATAGTTTCTTGTTACCAAATTGTTCTATTGTTATCGGTTGCCTATGAGACCTATTCTGGTGATCCACCGGAACCCATTCTAATGCTTGTGGAACCTTGGACGTTGATCTTGATGTTTCTTGACATGTGGTCAACCTTCTATGTTTCATCCTTTGGGATTTTCTGGAGGCCGACTTCATTCATTTCTACACATTAGGGTTTTGATCCTTTTGGGCTGACCTGATCATTTGGATCAATATATATATTTATAATCATGATTTGCAATGTAATCGATCAACTCAGAGATAAAGGAGTATCAAATAGATAGTGCTTAGAAGATAGATCTTTCAATTCAAGGTCCATGTGAGACCTATTCTACCAGGCCTATGTGTCGGTATGTTGTAACCTGGTTGTTACTAGTTGGATGTAACTGATTTTCATGCAATAAAATAATCTATTTCGCATTTGCCTCCATCATATCTATGTGTTTCTGTTGTGTTAACTCTTGCTGACTGGTTTGGACTGATCTCTTTGAGGTCCCTCCTCATCAGTGATTGCTTCAAATACTAGAGGCGTTAAACCTCTCTTACAAACCCAGTTCGATCACCTATGGTCGAACAAACTTTCTGCATATGATTACAACATTATTCACACACAAATCAGCCATAACCTTGACCTATGATCTACAAAGAGATCTTACATCATATTTATACCGACCCAGAACCTAAACAATTAGGTCAGCCACAAAAAAATATAATACAATAAGTTTATAACATAAATCCACAATCCAATGATCAACCAAGTCATCTTAGGTCAAAAACAATGTAAACCAATCCTTAAATCTTGTCAGTAACGCATCAAGAACATCTTCCAACATGTTACAGAAACCGGTCCATAACCTAGATAACACCAAACCCAATATAGGTCACCATAAACTAAATCCAACACCCCCGATGAATTGGAACACAAACAAGATAACCAAAAACATCCTCAAAGCCATCTAGAAGATGCACCAACACCACTTATCATGTGCATCAAAAGATCTTCAACAAAGATTTGTCCATAAAACCCTTACCAATGACCAATTGGCTTATTAGAACAAATGATAGCTCCTGAGTCATCAAATCCCAAACCAATTGAGCATGATACATATCTAAATAGCATGAATGATAGATCCAAACCAATCCCACAAACCAAATCACACTAGATCAATATCATAAACCAACAACTGTACTGAAACCAACCAGAAATCGGTAAAAAATTAAAACAACCAGTGTTTCCATCAATGACAAAACATCAATGCAACACATAATCAATTCCTCTAAATTGCCAATAGGCTAAAGAGATAACATTTCTCTCCTAGGCTACAATTAAAGTTATTTCATGGAATTTCAGAGGTATAAATGCCTCTAACAAGAGAATTCAAATCAAGCATCAACTTGATTTATTAGGGGCTGACATCATATTGCTACAAGATGTTGGCATATGCACACTCCAATGAGACATTGTAGGTGATTGAAGGTTTTGTCATTGATGGTAACCTTACAATCCTATGACACCGACAAGACATTCCACTAGCATTAGCAAGATCAGACTCTACATTGGCACTCAGATCACCAGCACCGACAGTGAAAGGTAGCATACAAGGACAGAGGCCGATAGGATTTTTGTTGTAATATATTTTGTTTATTATTTGTAAAATCATTGTAAGCTGACTTGGCAAGTTGTAAAATGACTCTTATATAAGAGAGACCATTGTAGAACATTTTGGGTAAGTAAGAAAAATGTAATTAGGCAAAATAAGGCAAACCTATTATGCGAATTATAGGTTAAGGGTTTATGTAAGAAGAAAAGTAGAAACCGGTACTGGATCGGGCATTATAAATGCTACTTTGAAGTAGTACAAGACACTGGATTTATATAATCCATTTTGTAAGTCAGTGAGACTTCCTATTTTGTATTTGAGCAGTGAGCTCTAGGTAGTTGGCCTTCCTGCATGTGCAGGCCCCTCTTCTAGCAGTAATATTCTCTTATTGGCCAGTAAGTGAATATTGTGGGTCACAAATCCCACCGAGGTTTTTCTCACATCGGGTTTCCTCATTAAATCCTTGTGTTATGGTGGGTTTTTCATGTGGTTGTTTTTATCTATATTTATTGCATTACTTTTTGCTTACCGGTACATAGTATTAATATGCTCTACATTTTTTAAGTTAAGAAAATCTATTAACCAGTTAGATACTGATTCAGCCCCCCCCCCCTCTTAGTATCTGTGGGAATCCTAACAATTGGTATCAGAGCTTGGTCCTCTATTTTCAGAAGCCTAACAACTTGAGGAAGATCTTGACACCAGTAGAGATGGAAAACTTGATGAAGCAACTTGAAGGAGCTCTCTTAGACTATGATGTAGAAAAATTAAAAAATATCAAACTCGAAGATGATCTAAAGGCTTCTTAGGATATTATTCAAGCACTTCAAGAAAATCTTACTATTTCAAGAAACAAGAGAAGAGAAATTTGTGAAAAAATGTAAAATGAGAATGATGAAAAAGAAACTCTTAATGATATGATAAACAAGCTAAAACAAGAGAACATGACAATAAAGAATGAGATGCAGGATATGACTATGAGATTCTGTAAAGAAATTGAAGATAGAAAGAAGAATGAAGAAGATTTGACTAGAAGACTAAGTGATGCTGCAAATGAAAATACAAGACTCAGCTATGAAAATGATTTGTTGAAAATGGATCTGATGCACACTCAAAATGACTCAAATGAACTAATGAGGCAGAAAGAAGTCTTAGAAAGAGAACTAGATATTGCAAATCAACACAAAGAAAAATTCAAGAAAAGCTCAAAAAAACTTGGTAACTTACTAAAGAATCAAAAACCTAAAGGTGACACTTGTGGAATTGGCTTTGAAGTTGGTGAAAGCTCTAGTACTACAAACACACATGAGCATAGCAAACTGGTAAGACAACCTACTACTTATAAATTTAATAGAAAATGCTTTAACTGTAATAAGTATGGTCATAAAGCAAATCAATGTAGATCTAGAAATTATCAAAATATCAACACCCCCACCAATCAATGTTCAAAATGCAACAAAGTTGGTCATAACTCTGAGAATTGCAAAATGAATGTCAGATGTTATGTTTGTGGAAGATTTGGACACCTATCTAATCAATGTAGAACACAAACCGGCATAGGTTATGGGAAAGCTATTCAGAAGAATAATGTGACTTGCTATGCATATAACAAAATTGGGCATATTGCTAAATTTTGTAGAAGTAAAGGATCACCAACAGACAACAAAGGTCCTAGTTTGAAAGGAAAAGAAAAGGTAAAAGAAGTTAAGCAAGAATTTTCAAAACAATGGATCAGGAAATCAGAACCAAATGTGGATAGGAATACTACTCCACCAGTAGAACCAAGCAACACTCCACTGGCAGAACAAAGTAGCACTCCACCAGTAGGAGTCTCTTCATCAAATTGAAGAAATCTCCTTGAGGGTTTGGCAATCAATGAGAAATATGCTATTATTCCCTCAGTTGATGGTGAGAAGTTGAATTTACTTCTATACCGGTAGACAAAGTTAAGTAATTACTTAAGCAGCAAGCATTAAATGTGGTAGTTGGCAAATTAACATTATAAATTAATGTTTTTGGCTCCATTTCACTTCACCAAGCATTCAAACATTTGAAGAGCGCAAAATCTCCAGAGCTAAGGCATTTCGAGCAAAGAGGCAAGGGACTTCAGCAATCAATCCTTCCTAAGGAAGAAAAATGTATTTATAATCATGGCATCCTCCTCTATACCAAAATTCATAGCAAACCCTAGTGTAGTCAAGGTAATCAAATGCCCTAAGCCCGTATTTCATCTAGTTCCCAAGATAGCTAAAAAGGATGACAATGTAGGTGCTTTTTCCCAAATTCCCAAAGGAGTTGTTTATGCAAAAGACCCTAGAATCTATATCCATTGCCATATAGAAGAATTGGGAGATGAAGAAATCAAGAACATGTACAAATCTATTATCTGTGATGATTCCAGTAAAGTAAAACCTGAACACCAAATTATTGAAACCCTAGGATTCACAAAAATTCTTAGCATTCTGGATTTCCCCAAGGAAGTTATTAGGATAGTATTGAGCATAGTACATGGTACATTCTTTTGGTTAGATTCAATCCATAAAATTACCAAGGAAGCGGTGAAAGTTGTAACAGGGTTACCCTCCACTGATAGCAAACTAGACAAAACAAAAAAGGTCTCAAATGACTTGGTAATAAACCTAACTAGTGCAACATCCGATAGAAGGTCTCTAATGGTTAATTATGTGACTGATATAAATGTGAGATTTGTTAGCATGATTTTAGGATACAAAGCAACACATGCAAACAAACTTAACTTAGTTTCCAGTTTATGCATAAAAAGTGCACATGATATGGTAAAAGAAAATGTGAAAATTGATGTATGTGAATGGCTAAAGGATGAATTGATTTACAATTTAGGGAAGATCAAGAAGGATAAGAAAGGAAATTTTAGATTTGGTAATTTACTTGTATGCTTAATGCTACATATAACCAAACAGGTGCCCAATATAGGCAACAAAAATCTTGGATTTGACATACCGGTAGGAAAACAATTATCAGACTTATTTAACAACATGGGTGAAAACAAGGAAAAAAATATCAATGAGTATTTTCAAGCACTAAAGGCCATAATGAACAAAAGAATAAAACTATCATAGGAAATTGTTAACAAATACAAGGATGATATATGTTTTGTGATTAAAAAGGATGAGATCTAGATGGAAGCAGTTATCCCAAGAACAATTTGGGTTACTGAAATGGGCTATGAGACTGATGACCACATCATTGAAACATATGCAAAAGCTCTTCTGGAAGCACCAAATGAACCTAAGGAAGAAGTATTTCGTAGTGCTGAGACCATTGAAAGCCAAATTCAATCTAAGAAGAGAATAAAGAAAGTAGAAGCAAATATGAGAAGAAGTTCAAGGCAGACTAAGGCTATAAAAGAAGATGTACTAAAACAAACCGGTATCACTAAAGATGAGTTACAAGAACAACAACCAGAAACTCACCTGTCACCGGTAGAAACTTCTTTAAAGAGTGATAAGCAGTTGAATTTAAAAGAGTTGTAAGGAAAAGACAACCTTCACCGGTATCCACACCCTCACCTAAAAGAACTAGACAAAAACAACAGGCAGTGAGGTCTCTGGTAAAGAAGACAATCCCAAAGAAAAAGATAACACCTAAGAAGAAAAGGACTCAACAAAATATTTCTCCTATTGACAAATTGTTGGATGAAATAACAGAAGAAGGAAATCTCAAGAACATAGAAAAATTATGTGATACACTATTAGCAGATGAGAAAGAACAAGTTGAAAACAGTGTCATTTTACTCCTGGATATCTATAAGAAGTTTTTGATGCAAGTTGTAGATGAACTACCAGATGAATTATTCAAGAGACTAGAAGCAAGAAGACAATCTGTTGTATAACTTGACAAGAAAATCAAAATTGAAAAATTACTTGCTGTCTACCTAGTCAACTCTCCAAAAGAAATAGATGATTTGATTGCAAAGGCCAACTGGTCAGTATTCTCTACTGCACACCATCATATTGCACTAATGGCAAGAAGAGTAAATGAGGTAACATAAGAAACATAAAATGGATGGGATATATTCCTTGTGGAGAAAGAAAAGCAGGAAGAATACAGGAACCCCAAGCCTATCAAAGTCTATCAGAAAGACAAAGATAAGGGTAAAGGAAAGGTTGGTGGACCTCCTATTATCAAAATAAAAGATAATTTATCCCCACCACCTCTGATTACTCCACTGGTAACAACAACAAAAGACCAACCGGCAGATGAAGGTATGGATGTATCACAAGAGGATACTAATCCTAATCCTGAGGTACTATACACAGTGGATGTTGATACTTAGAAGGTCAAAATTGTGATAGACAAGGACACAACTAGTAAAACTGACATGGCTAGTGAGCCACCAGTAGCTGACAACACTGACAACACTGAAGGTAAACCGGTAGATGGGAAGACAAAGACATAGACAAAGAAACAAGCAGAGCAATAGGCTTCAGAATAGGAATAGGTTCATGTGGAAACAGTGCTACCGACAATAGGAGAGAAACAAAAACCCTTGCTTAAGGAAATGGAAACACAGACTGACCTACCAGAGGTCACTACAAGCATGGTTACTTCCTCCACTGGCGGAATTCAGAATATTGGTTCCTCCTCTACAAGCTATAAATCAACCAATGTAATTGAAGTTCTTTTAGATTCTTTGAAGAAAATAACTGATTGTAGTTCACAAGCTTATAAAGCTATAGATGACACAATTCCAATTTTGAGGATGATAGCTCCTAAATGCAACATAGATAATAAGGATTCTTTAATTCAACTTGACACTTTGTCAAAGTACATTACTGACAACATAGTGGCAGTTGAACAGATAAAGGAACATGCATTCAAAGATAGGTTGGAAATTGAAAAACAAAAATTCTTTGAGAATCAAATAAAGAAGTGTACTAGGGAATTTAACACACTTCTACCGAAACTATGCAACATATTGAAGGAATGCAAAACTCTGTACAAAGATACTTGCAAGACAAACTTTTTGACAGTGGACATAGATAAGAAAATGAGCAAGGCACAAGAAGAGATTAATAAACTTGCTGACAATTTTGTTATTTCACCTGATACATTATCAGTTTTTGAGCAAAAGATAACTATTTTTGAGGTAGAACTACTGAAGCTAGAGAGAGAAAAGGAGAGGATAATAAACAAAGCTAAAAATTTGAGACTAAGACTAAGTCCAAGACTAGACTATCTAGCATCCTTGAGAAAGGAAATATCTGAGGCATCAGTACAAGGACAGAAAACACCAGCAGAGCATATGCAACACCTCACCGGTACAGTTCAAAGAATAGAGGCAGCAATAAAAGACAGTAAGAAGTTTATGGAAAGCATAAATTTGGATTTGGTGGATCTTCTTTCAAATTGTAACCACCTAGTTACAAGGTTGAGACAGAAAAACTACAACTCTATTGACACCTTGACAACCTTTGTCATTGATGCCAAAGGGGGAGTAGTGGTATGAGAAAATAATCTGCAAAAGACTTATCTACTTAGGGGGAGCTCATATATTTTTGGTACACATTTTTTTGGATTATAAGTTTTGGATACACTTTTGAAATTTTCTCATGAGTGTTGTCATCAATGCCAAAGGGGGAGATTGTTGGCATATGCACACTCCAATGAGACATTGTAGGTGATTGAAGGTTTTGTCATTGATGGCAACCTTACAATCCTATGACACCAGCAAGGCATTCCACCAGTACTAGCAAGATCAGACTCTACACCATCACTCAGATCACTAGCACCGACAGTGAAAGGTAGCATACCGGCACAGAGGCTGACAGGATTTTTGTTGGTAGCATACCGGCACAAAGGCCGACAATATTTTTGTTGTAATATATTTTGTTTATTATTTGTAAAATCATTGTAAGCTGACATGGCAAGTTGTAAAATGACTCTTATATAAGAGAGATCATTGTAGAACATTTGTAAGGAAGAGGAATGTAATTAGGCAAAATAAGGTTGACCTATTATGCAAATTATAGGTTAAGGGTTTATGTAAGAAGCAGAGCAGAAATCGGTACTAGATCTGGCATTATAGATTCTATTTTGAAGAAGTACAAGATATTGGATTTATATAATCCATTTTGTAAGTCAGTGAGACTTCCTATTTTGTATTTGAGCAGTGAGCTCTAGGCAGTTGGCCTTCCTGCATGTGCAGGCTCCTCTTATAGTAGTAATATTCTCTTACTGGCCAGTAAGTGAATATTATGGGTCACAAATCCCACTGAGATTTTTCCCACACCAGATTTCCTCATTAAATCCTTGTGCTATGGTGTGTTTTTCATGTGGTTAGTTTTATCTCTATTTATTGCATTACTTTCTGCTTACCGGTACACAGTATTAATATGTTCTACATGTTTTAAGTTAAGAAAATCTATTAACCGGTTAGATACTAATTCACCCCCCCCCCTCTCAATATCTATGGGAATCCTAACAAATCAAATGCCCTAGTCCCGTATTTCAGCTAGTTCCCAAGATAGCTAAAAAGGATGACAATGTAGGTTCTTTTTCCCAAATCCTAAAAGGAGTTGTTTTTGCAAAAGACCCTAGAATTTATATGCATTGCCATGTAGAAGAATTAGGAGGTGAAGAAATCAAGAACATGTACAAATTTGTTATTTGTGATGATTCCAGTAAAGTAAAACCTGAACACCAAATCATTGAAACCCTAGGATTCACAAAAATTCTCAGCATTCTAGACTTTCCTAAGGAATTTATTAGGATAGTATTGAGGAGGGTACATGGTGAATTTTTCTAGCTAGATTCAATTCACAAAATTACCAAGGAAGCTGTGAAAGATGTAACAGGGTGACCCTCCACCGGTAGCAGACCAGACAAAACAAAAAAGGTCTCAAATGACTTGGTAATGAACCTAACTAATGCAACATCCGACAAAAGGTCTCTAAGGGTTAATGATGTGACTGACATAAATGTGAGATTTGTTAGCATGATTTTAGGATACAAAGCAACTCATGCAAATAGACTTAACTCAGTTTCCAGTTTATGCATAAAAAGTGCACATGATATGATAAAAGAAAATGTAAAAATTGATGTATGTGAATGGTTAAAGGATGAATTGATTGACAATTTAGGGAAGATCAAGACAGATAAGAAAGGAACTTTTAGATTTGGTAACTTGTATGCTTAATGTTGCATATAACCAAACAGGTGCCCAATATAGGCAACAAGAACCTTGGATATGACATACCGGTAGGGAAACAGTTATCAGACGTATTCAACAACATGGGTGAAAATAAGGAAAAGAGTATCAATGAGTATTTTCAAGCACTAAAGGCCATAATGAACAAAAGAATTAGACTGTCACATGAAATTGTTAATAAATACAAAGATGATATATGTTTTGTGATTAAAAAGGATGAGATCTGGATGGAAGTAGTTATCCCAAGAACAATTTGGGATACTGAAGTGGGCTATGAGACTGATGACCACATCATTGAAACATATGCTAAAGCCCTTCTGGAAGCACCAAATGAACCTAAGGAAGAGGTATTTGGTAGTGCTGAGACCATTGAAAGCCAAATTCAATCTAAGAAGAGAGTAAAGAAAGTAGAAGAAACTATGAGAAGAGGTTCAAGGTAGGCTAAGGCTATAAAAGAAGATGTACTAAAACAAACTGCTATCACTGAAGATGAGTTATAGGCACAACAACCAGAAACTCACCTGTCACCGGTAGCTACTTCTTCAGAAAGTGACAAGCCAGCTGAATTTAAAAGAGTTGTAAGGAAAAGACAACCTTCACTGGTATCCACACCCTCACCTATAAGACCTACACAAAAACAATAGGCGGTGGTGTCTCCAACAAAGAAGACAACCCCAAAGAAAAATCTAACACCTAAGAAGAAAATGACTCAATAGAATATTTCTCCGATTGACAAACTGTTGGATGAAATCACAGAAGAAGGAAATCTCAAGAACATAGAAAAATTATATGATACACTATCAGCAAATGAGAAAGAGCAAGTTGAAAATAGTGTCATTTTACACCTGGATATCTATAAGAAGTTCTTAATGCGTTGTAGATGAACTACTAGATGAATTATTCAAGAGACTAGAAGCAAGAAGACAATTTGTTGTAGAACTTGACAAGAAAATCAAAATTGAAAAATTACTTGATGTCTACCCAGTTAACTCTCCAAAATAAATAGATGATCTAATTGCAAAGGCCAACTAGTTAGTATTCTCTACTGTACACCAACATATTGCACTAATGGCAGGAAGAGTAAATGAGGTAACAGAAGAAACAGAAAATGGATGGGATATATTCCTTGTGGAGAAGGAAAAGCAGGAAGAGTACAAGAACCCCAAGCCTATCAAAGTCTATCAAAAGGACAAAGATAAGGGTAAAGGAAAGGTTGGTGGACCTCCTAGTATCAAAATAAAAGATAACATATCCCCACCACCTCTCATTACTCCACCAGTAACAACAACAAAAGACCAACCGACAGATGATAGTATGGATGTATCACAAGAGGATACTAATCCTAATCTTGAGGTACTATACACAGTGGATGTTGATACTCAAAAGGTCAACATTGTGATAGACAAGGACACAACCGGTACAACTAACATGGCTAGTAAGCCACTGACAACTGACAACATTGATAACACGGAAGGAAAAGTTGAAGATGATAGCATAGGGAAACAGACAGAGACTCTGACAAACACTGGAATAGATCAAAAGACAGAGAGACAAGCAAAGCAATAGGGTCCAGAACAAGAAAAGGTTCATATGGAAATAGTACCACCAGCAACAAGAGAGAAACAAATACCCTTGCTTAAGGAAATGGAAACACAGACTGACCTACAAGTGGTCACTACAAGCATGGTTACTTCCTCCACCGATGAGATTCAGAATGTTGGTTCCTCCTCAACAAGTTTTAAATCAACCAATGTAACTGAAGTTCTTTTAGATTCTTTGAAGAAAATAACTAATTGTAGTTCACAAGCTTATAAAGTTATAGATGACACAATCCCAATTTTGAAAATGATAGCTCCAAAATACAGCATAGATAATAAGGATTCTTTGAGTCAACTTCACACTTTGTTGAAGTATATTACTGACAACACAGTGACAGTTGAACAAATAAAGGAATGGGCATTCAAAGACAGGTTGGAAATTGAAAAACAAAAATTCTTTGAGGATCGAATAAAGAAGTGTACTAGGGAATTTAACACACTTCTACCGGAACTATGCAACTCATTGAAGGAATTTAAAGCTCTGTACAAAGATACTTGCAAGAAAAAAATTTTAACAGTTGACATAGATAAGAAAATGAGCAAGGTACAAGAAGAAATAAATAAACTTGCTGACAATTTTGCTAATTCACCTGATACATTATCAGTTTTTGAGCAAAAGATAACTAGTTTTGAGGAAGAATAACTGAAGCTAGAGAGAGAAAAAGAGAGAACAATAAACAAGGCTAAAAATGTGAGACTAAGACTAAGTCCAAGAGTGGACTATCTAGCATCCTTGAGGAAGGAAATATCTGAGGCATTAGTACAAGGACAAAAAACACCAGTAGAGCATATGCAACACCTCACCGGTATAGTTCAAAGAATAGAGGAAACAATAAAAGATAGTAATAAGTTTATGGAAAGCATAAATTTAGTTTTGGCGGATCTTTTTCAAATTGTAACCACCCAGTTACAAGGTTGAGGCAGAAAATTACAACTCTATTGACACTTTGACAACCTTTGTCATTGATACCAAAGGGGGAGTAGTAGTATGAGAAAATAATCTGCAAAAGACTTATCTGCTCAGGGGGAGCTCATATATTTTTGGTACACATTTTTGGAAACAATTTTTGGATTACAAGTTTTGGATACACTTTTGAAATTTTCTCATGAGTGTTGCCATCAATGCCAAAGGGGGAGATTGTTGGCATATGCACACTCCAATGAGACATTATAGATGATTGAAGGTTTTTTAATTGATGGAAACCTTACAATCCTATGACACTAGAAAGACATTCCACCAGCATTAGAAAGATCAGACTCTACACCGGCACTCATATCACCGGCACTGGCAGTGAAAGGTAGCATACCGACATAGAGGCCGATAGGATTTTTGTTGTAATATATTTTGTTTATTATTTGTAAAATCATTGTAAGCCGACTTGGCAAGTTGTAAAATGACTCTTATATAAGAGAGATCATTGTAGAACATTTTGGGTAAGTAAGAAAAATGTAATTAGGTGAAATAAGGCAGACCTATTATGTGAATTATAGGTTAAGGGTTTATGTAAGAAGCAGAGCAGAAACTGGTACTGGATTTGGCATTATAGATGCTACTTTGAAGCAATACAAGACACTGGATTTATATAATCCATTTTGTAAGTCAGTGAGACTTCCTATTTTGTATTTGAGCAATGAGCTCTAGGCAGTTGGCCTTCCTGCATGTGCAAGCCCCTCTTGTAGCAGTAATATTTTCTTATCTGCTAGTAAGTGAATATTGTGGGTCACAAATCCCACTGAGGTTTTTCCCACACCAGGTTTCCTTGTTAAATCCTTGTGTTATGGTGTGTTTTTCATGTGGTTGTTTTTATCTCTATTTATTGCATTACTTTCTGCTTACCATTACATAGTATTAATATGCTCTACATGTTTTAAGTTAAGAAAATCTATTAAGCGGTTAGAGATTGATTCAACCCCCCTCTTAGTATCTATGGGAATCCTAACACAAGAAACAAAAACTTCAGATGATACTTTTCAAGCAACTGTTCTTAAATGGTCTCATTGGAAATCTACCCATGTTCCTACTTCAAGTACCTCTGGAGGTCTTATGACTCTCTGGAATCCAAAATCAACTGATGTGGAAGTAGTTAATGAAGGGAGTAATTGGAAAATCCTGAATGTACTGAGTTTTGACAATTCATTCTGATAAACATTTATCTCTCCTCCTACTACATCTGATTTATACCTAAAACTTCATGAGAAAGAACTTCTTAGTATTATATCATGTATCATCACCAATTAGGATAATGAGGACCTTATAAAACCTTTTACTTTAGAATAAATTAAAAGGGTGGTCTTATCTTTAGCTCCAAACAAAGCATTAGGACTTGATAGACTTACTCCTCTCTTTTTTCAAAAAAGTTGGATGTATTAAGTCTTGATCTATTGAAAGTACTGGAGGAATCAAGGAGAAGTTCTTCCATTTTAAAAAGATTTAATGCAGCAAATATAACACTTCTACCCAAAACTGAGAATCCTAAAACATTTGTTGATTTCAGGACTATCCCTTTATGCAATACAATTTTTAAAAAATTACAAAAGAAATTTATTTGAGACTGTAGCACTTAATCCCAAAACTCATTTCCTTGGAACAAGGTGGTTTTGTTCCAGGAAGGGAGACGATTGAAGGGGAATTAGTGGCACATGAAGTTCTTCACTTGTTTCATACATATTAGTTATCCTCATTTGTGGTCAAACTTAATATGATGAAAGCATATGATAGAGTAGACTAAGATTTTCTTCTAAAAGTTATTCATAAGTTTGGGTTCTTAGACAAGTGGTGTAAATAGATCAAGGCATGCATTTTAGGCACTTAATTCTCTATAATCATAAATGGGGCACCAATGGGTTTCTTTGCAGCTTCTAAAGGGCTTAGGCAAGGGGATTCTCTATCTCCTTTGCTCTTCATTATCATGGCTGAAGATTTTAATAGATTGGCGAAATTGAATAATTAAATAGGCCTTTGGAAAGGTATTCACATTCCATCTACATCTATCTCAGTTACACATACTCTCTTTGCAGATGATGCCCTTTTATATGGAAAATCTACCATTCTTGAGGCAAAGCAGATGAAAAATATTTTGGAAATGAATAATTTTGGCTCAGGACAGAAAATAAATGCTCATAAGTCAAAACTCTACATGTTTAACACTAGAGCAGCTATCAAAAGAAAGATTATCAAAATTATGGGTTTCAAGGTTGAGGAACTTCCTTCCATATCTAGGCATTCCCTTTTTTATGGGATCAAATGAGCCATCTATGTAGGGGAAAAAGTGACACTAAGCAAACATGCCCTAATCTAACTTTCAATCACACACCTGTGGAATACGAAAGAGCCTAGAGGTATCACACAATTGGCTACTTCTTTTTGTGGAAGAGAGAGCCACGGGCTACCTATTAGGATTTCTATTCCTTTGTTGCAAATGATAGATAGAATGATGCAAGTTCAACTATTAACCCTAAAGTGTAAGTATGAACTAGTAACCTTGAGCACAAGATTGGAGAATTGAGAATTAATGATGAACAATTGTAAGGATAAGAGGAGAAATGTAAATGTGTACCTTGAATGGATTTGATTTTGTAAGATCTGCCGCTGAAGCCGAAAGCCTAAAATACTAAAGCTGCTACCTCTGAAACTACCAAAATTCACTGAAATGGACAGGAACCAGGGCACCCAGTGCCCCTGTCCCAGGGACTAGGGCGCCTAGTGCCCCTATCCTGGTAGGACCAGGGCACCCCATGCCCCTGTCCTAGCTTTCTGGGTTGGAATTTGGTGTGAAGTTTTGTCTCGGTCCGCTTCTGTCAGATCTGCAACTTGTGGCGTCCTTTGAATTCGAAAATCTGCACTTATATCTGAAAAGGGTTGTAGGTGGCTATATAGGGTTTTGCCTTAGTCAAACCCCCGCTTTGGTGATTTCCACCTCCATGAATAGCCAAGTTGTATAGTAAAAGTTGTGTGTGCAGACCTTGTGTGTGTGCAAACCTTATGTGTGTGCAAGATCCTAAAATGAAAGTAAGCAAACTAGAGCAACGTAGAAAGTAAACCCTAATTGCTTGTAAATGATAATGTAAATGCTTCAAACCAAGATGCAAAGTGATCTAAAGCATGAATACAAATGATATAATGAGGCTTATGCAAAGACATGAAAACAACATGAAATCATACCCAACCCCAAGGGAGGGGTACAAGCCAATCTTCAATCGGTGATCCCTTATTGCTCTTCAATGCTTTCAAAGCCCTAAATGGATGAATGAAATTGATGAATGCTTGATGGATGGATGTTGAATGTTATTGAAGTCTTCAAAGATCTACTCTTTCGCTGCATATAAGGCCCCCTGAAACCAAAATTCGGATCCTTTCAAATGAAGAAAGGGAGCTCTTATATATGAAACCCTAGGTCTTAATTTCAACTTTTGGCCAACCTAGAGATTGAATCTCCCACCAATTTCTTGGGGTTAAGCTTTATTTTATGATTGGATCGCACTCCTAAAATTTTGGGAAAAATGTCTGGGACTGTGTGCACTCCGGGCGCCATGGTCCTGGCAACTTTTCACCAAATTTTTAGGGCCGTCGAATATGATGATTTTAGAGAGAATCCCAAAGTTACAGCTGATTTCAAGATGTTTTGACCCTTGAATTTAGGCCTTAAAGTTTAAAATAGGACCTAATTAGGGTTTTAGATTAAATGATGTATTGGAAGAATAAAATGAAAGGGGCACACTTTAATGAAAAGGGCCCAACTTTATGATATGGGAGATGATAAAATAGAACCTTAGACCTAATTAATTTAATTAATTAAGTGCTAAAGGGGAAATGCAATGCAAAATGCAAAATGCGCCAAGGCGGGTGCTAAACTAGGTGTGAAATTGTACCACCCTAGTAAGCCTGTACAATTTATGACACTACATTGAGCCCCCACTTTAGCAGTCATATGAACACTACGTGCATATGCAAGCTAAAGTACATAAAAGTAAACATCATTTGAAAAAGGATATATCCATAAGTAGTCGGATGAAGCCCCCAGCGGCATCTGCAGTACTCAGTTCGGAACCACAACCTACAAAACCACATGTTAGATCACAAAATCACCTAATGCTTACTAAGGAAGGTGATGAAAATTCGAGGGTAGCTATATGCCCCCCCTGTTTTGGCTTGCTAATTTTAGTGAGTTGAAATAGGGTATCATGTTTACCACTTCGAATTGTTAAAGAATATTGATGACAAATGCTCACAAGAAGATTTGATATGAGATCAAAAACTAATGGAGAATCATTTTGTAAGAAAGAGGACTAAATCTCAATTCCAACACAACAAAGAGTGAGGATTTCAGAGTTCTCTAACACAAGATGAAGGATGTAAATGGAAACAAAATGCAAAGAGAAGAAAAGAAAGGGAAAAAGCATGAATACACACATTGGTGATCCATGAAAAGAATAGTGAGAGAGAAAACATGGACTTCTTGCCCCTAGATCTTGTCTAGGTGATCCATGGGAAAAAGGACATGGAAAACTAGCCCCTAGAGTCTGTCTAGGTGATCCATGTAAGGGAGGAGAGTGAGAAAGTCTAGCCTTATGCCGCTAGTTCCACTCAACCTTGTGCATGTGTGTGTAAGTGAGGTTAGAAGCACCTCATAGGAGTCTATGCCTGAGTATGCTACAACTTGTATATGTATAGTACAAAAGCGTGACATCTCGCTCTAAGAGTTTGTGCTCTGGTTCCGAGAATAATCACCTTGCATAAAAGAAAAATGGAGACATCTCGCTCTAAGAGTCTGTGCTCTGGTTCTGAGAATGACCCATTGCTCAAAAAGTGTAATGTTTATGTCATAAGAAAAGTAGAACAATGATACCTACCTTCATCACACAAGAAGATACCCCAAAAATGCAACAATGTCATAGATCCAAGCAAGAGAATTTTGCACTCTTTAAGCAAGGATAAGATAGTTGACAAGGGATATCTTGTAGTATGTGTAAAGGAGATCCTTAGAGGAGAAGAGAACTTTGTACAAAAGACAACTATCCTCAAGAGGAATTGTTTTAGACAAATATAACATCTTCTAGAATAAGACAAAGAAGAGAATAAGAATGCAATACTTCCTTCTTTTGTGAAGTGAAAGTGATTCTTAATGAAGGATGATGCTCCTTTTAACCCAATTGGGAGAGTGAATTCATTATGGATGTGTTTTACCAAGTGCAAAAGAGGTTGTAGTCAAGGACTTACACCTCTTGTAAGAGAGAATCTTTGAACAAACAACAAATGCATACAAGGAATAACATCAAGTAATAAAGTTCACACCATCCACGAAATAGGAAAAAGTGGATCCTTAGATAAAAATAAGGAAAGATCATTGCCTCCCAAGGATAAGGACAATGAGAAGGACTTACACAATCTTCTAGGGAGAGATTTAGACATAAGCAAAATGTACTACATACTCACATGAGTTCATGCAAGCAAGACATTAGTGTATGTAAAATGCTCCTCACAAGAAGTGGGTAGGATAAGAAAGAGGATACACATCTTCTCCCATATCTAGGAAAAGAGGATTCTAAAGAAAAGATGATCAATATTTCCACACTATTACCCCAAAGGGAAATTTTAACCATAAAAAGAAGAGATGTATGAAATCACTCTTGTCCCCATAGGAACAAGAGATAACATAGAAAAATAGGCTATTATGTTGCTTCAAAAATATGATTGCACTTGAAATTGTACCGTCATGAATGACAATGAGCCCCCAATAAATGAGCTACCAATGTCACATAATGATGAGCAGCATAATAGCCATTAATGTTATTTAAAGACATGATAGATTGAATGAGGTATTTGAATATGACATGCTAAATGCTCAACTATAAGTGAGATCAAAAACATGTATAAAATGATAAAAATTGAAGAAGAAAAGTCACAAGAAATCTTAGAAGAGGGATGAGTGTAATTTATTAGAGCCTTATCCCTGGAGGAAAGGACTTTATGATGAATAGGAGATAAAGATTCATAAGTGGATTTAGAAATTTGAGGGGATTCATAAAGAGATTTGTTCATCGCCAAGATTTCCTTATGAGGGGAATGAGAGTTGATAGAGGTAGAAGATGATTTAGTTGAAGTGAGATCATCATCACTACTAAATATAGCATTCACATTGAGAGATGGTCTTTTAGATGCTTTGGTGGGCTTAGAAAGATTATATCCAAGTCCAAATGAATATTCATGCATGTTATGTTCTAAAGGAACTTTAATTCCTTGTTCATTTGTGCCACAACCATTTCCACTATAGCCACTCTTAGCCAAAATGTGAAAACCACGACCATAAAGGGATGCTAAATCAGAGAGAGATGGTGATGCCCCATAGGTCTCAGTGCTATTTGTATTAGAGGAAGATGTTGAAGAGTTATTTGAATCGGAGGTAGCCACAAAGTTGTTACTGAATTGCTTAGACGAAGTGGGCTTCTCTTTAGTTTCTTCCTTAGATTTTCCCTTCTCAATCTTAGGCACTCTATATTCTCCTACAAAAGTAGGGTTAAAGTCTAAAGATCCCCAATCATCATCTAAGAGAGCCTTTTCGGGAGAAAAGATATCTTTGGGAGAAGATTCTGATTGAGTAGAAGGATCAAGAGTACTAGAGGGGACAAAATCCTTAAAGGAAGTAGATGCATTTGAAGTGTTAGAAGGATTGGAAGTAGTTGAACAAGAAGATCCAGTTCGTAATGGTTCTTGAAGATTAGTATCAGCTAGCAAGGTGTACGTTATATTGTCATAAATGAATTTGACTCGCCCATGCAAAGTTGAGGGGACAGCTTGCATACTATGAAGCCAAGGTCTCCCTAATAGAAGATTGTAAGTCAAATTACCAGAGATGACATGAATAGGTGTAGGTAAAGTAACAGGACCTACTATAATAGGTAAGGTTATGATACTGTAACGTCCTAAAATTGCGACACTTACAATTTTGACTGCATTTGGGTCTTCATGATGGCGACGCAACACGGAACCTGAATGGAGACCCCGAAACCTGTTTATGACATCAAAAACTGCATTTTTCAACACCCTGGCCTGATCCTCCTTGCACCCTGCTGTCCCTGGAGGTGGGACCATGGTGCCCAGCACCCTGGTCCCTGGCCCTATTTTGGGCCCGGTCTCTTATGGGGCTTCGGGTCTTTAAGTTTGTAAATTGGAAAATAAGGTTGCTATGTCGGCCCAAGGTCGGAAAAATCAGTCTTTCAACCCTAATTGGCAAGTATATAAACTACATTTCCTCTCCCATTTTGGGGAGGAAGGACATATGTGTACAAGATGCGGAAACGATATTCAAACATTCAAGCATTCAAGCATTCAAGCATTCCTTCAAGCAATTGATCATTCTAAGTCTCCATTCAAGGCTAAGTGTTGCATTCAAGACAAGGATTCAACCATTGAAGAGGAGATCACATACCACATACAACATACAACAACATTTACACCTTCGCATGTAAGAATACAAACATTCTTACAACAAGGTATCAGTACTTGTTTACATTACAATCATTTACATTTACAACATTCTCATTTCTTGGTTAATTCCAAAACTGGGGTTTGACCTAAGGGCAAACCCCTAATCCCTAACCCCCCAATCATCCTCTCTTTTCTATGTGTAGGTTGTAGGTACACGGCTGTAATTGAAGATCTGGAATCCTTGTGCAGAGACGAACAGATCCCCCTTCGTTTCGCAGATTTTTCGGAGGACTGTGTGCACGCTGGGCACCATCGTCCTGTCAACTTTCGCTCAAATTTGTAGGACAACGTCATCTCAACATTTTACTACTAATTCCAGGTCCGCAGCTTCATCCTATATTCCTATCTCTGTTTATAAGTGAATCTTTCTCACTTTACATGCATTCCTAGCTCAATCCTTCTATCTACATTCTTTACAAAAGAGGGTAGCCTTGCTGTCTTAACCCTTGAAACTCACTTAGAATCCAATCTTGCATTGTGTGGGATTGGATCTTGTGGGTTTCAACCCCTCTTTTGAATGTAAAGTCTCCCCTAAGTGAAAACCGTCAACCCTAGTGACCTCCTTTCTCTCTCCTTGGAGTGGTGGGGGGAACACTTAGGGTTCGATCGCGATTTTCCACTTACATTTTGGTGAACCCGATGTGAACATCCTTTCTGATTATTCATGGTTAGATCTGAAAATTGGATGCCTTGATTACATTTCCATGTTTGATCTTTTGCAAATTTTAGAGGTTAATTGCATAAAAACCCTAAATTTTCTTTTTAGTAATTGAGCTTGTGAAATATTTAATTGTTAATGCTTGTTTCAGATCTACCCTTCTATTGTAAATTATCAATTCATATTTGTGCTTTAATTCTGAAAATTAAGTGGTTAAGTGTCAAAAACCTAATTTTTTAAACCCTCTTTGTTCAACCTTTGACTGATAATTTCACTGATCAAAACATCTCCAAATCAGCTGTAACTTTGGATTCCGCAATAAAATCATAATATCTTTCATCCTTGAAAATTTGGAAAAAAGTTGCGAGGACCGTGTGCACCCCGAGCGCCATTGTCCCCGACATTTTTTCTGAAATTTCGGGAGCTAGACCTTACTGTATTTTTCTGCTAAAATCCAAAATCTTGGCTGATTTCATCAATTACAACACTTTCAAAATTAAAGTCAAAGTTGGTCTAGTGATTGCTTGGATTAAGGCTCCTAATCATTCAAAAATTGTTGAAATTGAAATTTTGTGTCAAAATTGTGTTCTTATTGTCCTAAATCTGAAAAGTGTGTTGGCATTCATTCGAAATTTCAATGCTTTATTCAAATTCTTGCAATTTGTGACTTTTGAAATTAAGTGTTTAATTGCAACAACTTTGATTTCCGCTTTCAAAATTGAATTTTGCGTGAAATTGAGTCAACTTTTAAATTTCAAAGCTTGCATTGCTCTTAGTATTCCCTCTAAAATCATAAAATTCAAAATTTCAGTTTCCCTCTCTTTTTCAAAATTCAAATTTTGCATTTTTCAACAATCTTGGTAGGGTTCAATTTTGAGATTGCAACTTTAATTTGGCCTATCTACAGATTGTAAAATCACTCAATTTTTTCAGATTAGCTTTAAAATCATCATAACTTTCATCCCTGAAAATTTCAAAAGAAGTTGCGAGGACCTTGTGCACTCCGTTCGCCACAGTCCCTAACTTTTTTTCTGAAAATTTGGGAGATTGTCGTGATTGCATTTAATAGCTTAAATCCAGGAGATTGGCTGATTTTATTGAAATTTTCTACCTCTAAATTCAAAATCTTCTCTCCCTCTCTAGTGCATGAGTTTTACAACAATAAGCCCTACTTACACTATTCCCGTTAGACGAAGCCATAGAATTAAGTCTTTCCAAGGTTTAATTACCGAGGAGATGGAACCTAATTTGAATGGCCTTTTTAACGAGGACACGAGTAATTCCTCTAATCCTCCTAATGATGAAGAAGCTCTCCATGAGGTTTCTGTAGAACAACTTTCGAAATTGGATAACCAATTTGATGATTTTCAGCAATGGATGTCTCAAGAGTATCCCGATAGTCAAGCTCTTTCATTAATTGAGGGTCTAAAATGTATGGTTCAAAGTGATAAGAATGGAATTGATATTTTGCGTGGTATTGCACACATTGTGGATTCGAATGTGATGCCTATGAAGAGTTGTGCTGAAACTTTAGGTTATACACAACCTCCCACTCAAGTTAATCATTCTATTCTGTTGACAACTTCTATTGCTAGCATACCTACCTTTACATCAAACATAATGACTACTTCTATACAAGACATTCCACCTATGATCACCAGTCATGGGGGCAATCCTTCCTCTTCAATTAACCCTCTTCCTTCATTCAATCCAACTTCTTCATTCATTCCTTCAATGAGTGTCCCTATTACATCTCCACAAATGAACATGATACAAGGGGGCAATTCATTCAACCATTCCATTCCTCCTTGTAGTGCTCCTTTTTTCCAATCATCTCCTATGACTAACTATCATAGTGTCCCACCACCTTACTCTCAATCAATACCTTCTTTCAATAACATAATACCTCCATCACAATCTAACATGTCTAATATGAACTCTTCGACTGAAGTGACCATTAACAATCTTACGCAAACTCTCTTCTTTACAGCAACAAATTGCCTCTATGAATCAATCTAAGTTTAGTGTGCCCACATTTGATGTTGCGAGCCCACTTTCTCTTGACATTGTTTGAGCTATCCCTCGTAAGCATGTTGAAATCCCGCATTTGGAGCTTTATAATGGTAAAGGTGATCCTCTAACACATGTTAAGACTTTTCAAACAATATGTACCGATTTTGCTTATGACCAAAGGTTGCTTGCAAAACTGTTTACTAGGACATTAAGAGATAAAGCCCTACAATGGTATTGCTCGTTGCCTTCTTATTCTATTACTTCTTTCGAACAACTTGCAAATGCTTTTATTCAACAATTTCAAAACAATATAAGTCCTAAAGTTACTTTGATTGATTTAATGCATTGTAAACAAGGTGTTAAAGAAAAAGTGACTGATTTCATTGGTAGATATAAGCATTTGTACGCTCAAATTTCTTTTCCAGTGCCTGACAATGATATTCAAAGAATCTTTATTTCTAATTTACAAAAAGATATTAGAGAAAAACTTCTGTTTTCTGAGTTTACTTCTTTCCAACAGTTGTGTGCAACTCTTCACAATTATCAACTGACTGTGAGTCAAATGGAACAAGCAAATCCTATGGCTCCAAGTGATAAGGGTGATAGTAGTCAACAACCATTTGGAAAGTTTAAACCAAACAGAGAGTCCGTTAAGTTCAATGAAAACATCATCAACAACAATGTGAATGCAGCATCAGGTGTGCCTCCTATTTCTAAGTTTTTCAAGAAAGAAAGAAAGTTTACTCCTTTGAATGAATCATTGCATAGTATTATGAATAAGTTATTGGAACAAAATGTGCTTACTCTCCCTCCTATAAAGAAAATAGATCCTGAAAAGATTAATTCACCCTATTTTGATAACAAATCTTTTTGTCAATTTCATCGTCAACCTGGGCATGCTACTGAAAAATGTTTTGCTTTAAAGGGTAAAATTCAAGATCTGATTGATAATAATACTATCGCTATTTCAGGAGTGAATGATAAAGGCAATACATTTGTAGCTCCTCCTAACCAAAATCTTTAGATTTTTACTAATCCATTACCTTCTCATACCTCTAATGCGATTGAGGCTAATGATTCCTCTTTCTCATCTGATGGTCTTGTGTCTATGACTCCGAATGTGATTAACTTTGTAGAGCAGCAAGAAAACCCTAAAGAACCTTCCATCACATTTGATTCTAGTGAAACTATCAGGGCACCTGATGGTCCTTTATATATAGTTGCAAAAGTCAAGAATACACCTTGATGTGGAGTGCTTATTGATCCTTCTTGCATGGTTAATGTTATTACTGAAGAATTTATTTTTACTTTGCAATTGAATCAAGTGATCTATGACAAAACAGATGTGATTGTGAAATTATTTGATGCATTTTCTTCTCCTGCAATTGGTTCTATTACATTACCAATTGAGGTCCATAACAAATCCCTTGATGTGAACTTTTCTATTATTCCTTCATCCGGACAATTTCGTGTGAAGCTAGGCTATCCTTGGCTATCTTCCATGAAAGCTATTTCTTCTCCTATTCATAAATGTTTAAAATTTCCCCATAATGGTGAAGTTGTTACTGTCAATCATAGTCTCTTTAAACCAGCTAAAAGAAATTCTAGCGTTCCTATTGATTATTTTTGGCCTAAACAATTCCAATCTCTTCCACCAGGAAGTGATCATCTTTTCAAATCTTATCAAAAGTGTAAAACAGATATGATCCTATCTCTAAGTGAACCTAGAACACCCAAACTTGATATTCCTATCGTTCTTGAGAAGGAAGTTCTTCCTTTGAAAGATAAAACTAGTGTCTTTCCTCAAGAAAATTCCCAACCCATTCCTATGGATGTGACTATGTCTATGTCTAATAAACTTTCTAAAAGTAGACCTATACCTCCTCGTCATGATGGACTTGGTCTCCTTCCTAAATCAAATATTCCTCCTTTATATGGAGCAGTTCCTCCTCCTTCCTCTTATGGAGAGAAGAGACCTTCCTCTTCTCCTATTATCCAGCCTAAGAGACCACAACCTAAACACCCAAGTGATAAGGATGAGAACATTCCTCCTCCTCAATCTTCTCCACTTCCTACTAAGACTAGACGAAATCATTCTATGCGTGAACGTCGACGAAAGCGTCATCTTAGAGCTCAGGCAACTGCTTCTCAAACTTTGCAATCCCCAAAAACACCTTCAACAAGCATTATTCCATTTTCTCCAAAATCTCCTAAACATAAGATGCATGATGGTTTTGATCCTGTGCGAGTTAAAGATCCTATTTTTATAAATCTTGATGATGATATAGATGAAAATGTTATTCATGATGAAAATGTTACTCCTCTTCATGTTGATAGTGAATATGAATATGTTGATGTTGATAACCATTTATCTAACGAATTTTCTAAAGCACTTATCCTAGCTCCTAGACAAGAACAACATGGCTTGGAACATGAACATAGCCCTTGTTTGGATCTTGTGATAGCTCCATCTGCTGTGTTGAATGTTCCTCCTCTAGCATGTTTCCTACCTTCCTGAAATATTGATCAGCAAGATCGGGGGGTGGATGACATGCTAGACTAGTTTCATTAGCATAGCAGACTCTCTCCTCCTCTCTTTTGTTACTTCTTCTATGTGTTATTCTCATTCATCTATTTGTTGTCCTTACTGTTGTCTACTTGAGGATGATGCAAAGCATTGAGATCTCTTTTGGTCTCTCTCATGTTGACTCAAAAGACACATGTGTTCCCTTCTTCTAGGTGACCTTCCTTGATTGGGGAATGAAGAACAATTATGCATACATACATATGATATACATGAATTATCATATAGCATACTGACCCCGAGGAAAGTGAAGTCACCTCGTGCTTTGTGTTTTGTGTCTATTATCCTTCGATTTATCTCACACTTGGGGGCTAAATCTTTGTGATAACATGCTCCTTTCCCTTCTCATTTCTTATGTGTATCACTACCTTAAAGAAATCACCCCCGTTGAGGCGTGTGTGATCGCTTTAACATAGGGGGGCATACACCCCGTCTATCCTTTTAGGATACTTGAAAATTTCTTGGCGAACTTAGCTATGCCTTGAAAATTTTTGGTATTTTTCTTACATGACTCATAGTGAGGGAACCTTACTACTGACAGCCATGGTTCTCCCTCATGATCTTCCCTTTTACTTTGTCAATCGAAGTTGTAAGATCCTTAGTCCACTGGGGGCTTGGTGTGTCTTGCCTCCTTGATGTGGTGAAAGTCTTTCAATGTTGTTTCCTTGTACTTTACCGGAAGTATGGGTTTATACTCCCACTAAAGTGGGGGCTAAATGTAACGTCCTAAAATTGCGACACTTGCAATTTCGACTGCATTTGGGTCTTCACGATGGCGACGCAACATGGAACCTGAATGGAGACCCCGAAACCTGTTTATGACATCAAAAACTGCATTTTTCAGCACCCTGTCCTGATCCTCCTTGCACCTTGCTATCCCTAGAGGTGGGACCATGGTGCCCAGCACCCTGGTCCCCCAAGACCATGGCGCCCAGTGCCCTGGTCCCTAGCCCTATTTTGGGCCCGGTCTCTTATGTGGCTTCGGGTCTTTAAGTTTGCAAATTGGAAAATAAGGTTGCTATGTCGGCCCAAGGTCGGAAAAATCAGTCTTTCAACCCTAATTGGCAAGTATATAAACTACATTTCCTCTCCCATTTTGGGGAGGAAGGACATATGTGTACAAGATGCGGAAACGATATTCAAACATTCAAGCATTCAAGGATTCCTTCAAGCAATTGATCATTCTAAGTCTCCATTCAAGGCTAAGTGTTGCATTCAAGACAAGGATTCAACCATTGAAGAGGAGATCACATACCACATACAACATACAACATACAACAACATTTACACCTTCGCATGTAAGAATACAAACATTCTTACAACAAGGTATCAGTACTTGTTTACATTAAAATCATTTACATTTACAGCATTCTCATTTCTTGGTTAATTCCAAAACCGGGGTTTGACCTAAGGGCAAACCCATAACCCCTAACCCCCCAATCGTCCTCTCTTTTCTGTGTGTAGGTTGTAGGTACACAGCTGTAATTGAAGATCTAGAATCCTTGTGCAGAGATGAACAGATCCCCCTTCGTTTCGCGGATTTTTCGGAGGACCGTGCGCATGTCGAGCGCCATCGTCCCATCAACTTTCACTCAAATTTGTAGGATAGCACCGTCTCAACATTTTACTGCTAATTCCAGGTCCGCAGCTTCATCCTATATTCCTATCTCTGTTTATAAGCAAATCTTTCTCACTTTACATGCATTCCTAGCTCAATCCTTCTATCTACATTCTTTACAAAAGATGGTAGCCTTGTTGTCTTAACCCTTGAAACTCATTTAGAATCCAATCTTTCATTGTGTGGGATTGGATGTTGTGGGTTTCAACCCCTCTTTTGAATGTAAAGTCTCCCCTAAGTGAAAACCGTCAACCCTAGTGACCTCCTTTCTCTCTCCTTGGAGTGGTGGGGGGAACACTTAGGGTTCGATCACGATTTTCCGCTTTACAGATACCCAAACATTCTTTACCAACATTATCAAAGCCTCAAATAGAAATAGAAGAACGTTTAATGAGAGAATGATCCACATTAAGCTTGTCCAATAAATCAATACTACAAACATTAAGGCCAGATCCATTGTCCACAAGGGTTCTTCTTATAGCACTTTCGTTGATAATAACTACAATCATAAGAGGATCATATTGATTTTGAATTTCATGAGAAGGTAACTCATCTTGTGTGAACACAATTTGAGCTTTGGGTTTGCTTGTAGAATCAATCAGGGAAGCCATGTTATTATTATTATTATTAGGTGTCACTGTAGGTGGGACATCTAAATTTTTTAAAGCACCTTGTAACATCCCATGATAGGCAGGTGAAGTTTGAACTAAATCCCAAATAGAAATCTTTGCCGGAGTAGTTTTAAGTTGTTCAATAAGATCATAGTCCTTACTAAGCATTTGTGAAATACGAGGAGCTTGAGGAAGAATAGGTTGGAAAGGAGGAAGTGAAGTTGGGATAACTAGAGGAGGATTAGGTTGCCTATTGTTTCTTGTGTTATAGGTATGAGCAACCGCATTATAACTCTCTCTAGTTAGTTGCTTAGAATACTCATAAGGGCTCTTAGTAGAGTAACCTCCTTGCATAGTAATAATAGGTTTCTTAGGAGTGCAAAAAGAATCATTAGCATAACCACCTTGAACCACTAAGATAGGCTTATTTAAAGGTTGAGAATTTTGAGAAGGAAAAGCACCTTGGATAGTGAAGAGAGGTTTGTTAGGTGTTTCATTCACATGTATCAAATTGATTGAGGATGGTTTAGAGGAATGAACAAAAGTGTTGGAAGAATTATTGATAGTCTTCTCTTGCACTAAAATCTTATCATGGATTAAATCAATTTTAGGAGAGAGACAAGGGGTAGGCATTGATGTTCTAGTAGGAAAAGTAATACTAGGAAAGGTCATATCATCCTCTGTCATCAAAGGATCTACATGGGGAATAAACTCTCTAGGAGAAGGATCAACATTACTCTCTAAAGTCTCAATTTTGAGAGGGAGATCTTTAAAAGAGATGTTAAACATCTTGCTTTGAACTAGGGTATCCTTATGAGTAGAACCAAGTTGAGGAGAGGGAGATGCTTTATTTTTAGAGGGAGAATAATTGAGATTCAAGGAAGGTGAGAAACTATCAAGGGAGTTTTCAATCTTGATTTCATCCCCTTTGGCTAGGGTTCTCTCATGGGATAGAGAATAATCTACACCTTCTTCTAATGGTTCATCCCAAATAGTGAAGTGGTTGAAAGGAATGTTTAAAGTATTGTCAATTTCGGGAGAGGAGATAAAATTGTTTATTAATTCCTCATCCTTAGGAGGGAGAGCATCAATAGATGTGTTAAACTCATCCTCTCTCCTCAAAATATGTTCAATATGATCTTTAGGGGAGAGAGAATTAAGGAAATTGCTTGTTATTTCATCTTCTTTCTCTAAGGGATGCTTATGGGTAAGACAAACTCTAGGAGAAGGGTAAGCATTTATCATTAATTCATCATCTCTAGTGGGAATTTTGTTGGAAAAGGAAATGCCATCACTAGGAAATGTAGGGATAATGTCATCTTCTTGCACAAAAGGATCCTCATGAAGGGAGTGTTTTTTAGGAGGAACATGAACATATTTCTCCAAAAATTCATGCTTAGGAAGGAGATCTTTGAAAGAAGTGTTCATAACCTCTTGTTGCACTAACATGCTCCCATTGGAAGGACCAACTTTAGGAGAAAATAAGTCAATGTCCATCAATACCTTTTCACTTAGAGAGGCATCATGTAGGGAAGGTGAAGTAACATTAAGAAAGGTGTTTATGATATCATTCTCTTCCTCTAGGATAGCTAAATAGGAAGGGCACATTTTAGGAGAATTGTCAAGATCACTCTTAAAGTCTTCATCCTTAGAGCATGGGAGAGTCTCAAAGGGATTGGTAGCAACTCTTTTAGGTACTAAAATGTTGTTATAGATGGGGGGAGGTTCTTTAGGAGAAGGAAAAATTGAAACAAGGGAAGCTAACCCATTATCACATCTATGAAATGAATGCATCATGACAACAATTTTCCTCTTTCAAATGATAACACATGCAAAATAGAAGGAAATGTTCAATGCAAGTACTTAGAATGTAGATTTAGAAAATGAAATTTATGATTCAAATGAGTTCCTAAATCAGATTTGAAATTATTGATCCCAATTAAGCTATCCACAAGTTCAACTTTGAATTGAAAAATTAGGGTTCACCAAAAATTTCCTCTAAATTTTTGAATCTTGCAAGAAATTAAAACTTGCAAATACAAATTTGAATTTGAAATAGCATAATCACTCAAATTATAAATCAGAATTGGAATTCACGTCGGGTTCACCAAAAATGTGTAGGGGAAAAAGTGACACTAAGCAAACATGCCCTAATCTCACTTTCAATCACACACCTGTGGAATACGAAAGAGCCTAGAGGTATCACACAATTGGCTACTTCTTTTTGTGGAAGAGAGAGCCAAGGGCTACCTATTAGGATTTCTATTCCTTTGTTGCAAATGATAGATAGAATGATGCAAGTTCAACTATTAACCCTAAAGTGTAAGTATGAACTAGTAACCTTGAGCACAAGATTGGAGAATTGAGATTTAATGATGAACAATTGTAAGGATAAGAGGAGAAATGTAAATGTGTACCTTGAATGGATTTGATTCTGCAAGATCTGTCGCTGAAGTCGAAAGCCTGAAATACTGAAGCTGCTACCTCTGAAATTGCCAAAATTCACTGAAATGGACAGGAACCAAGGCACCCAGCGCCCCTGTCCCAGGGACCAGGGCACCCAGCACCCCTATCCTGGTAGGACCAGGGTGCCCCACGCCCCTATCCTAGCTTTCTAGGTTGGAATTTGGTGTGAAGTTCTGTCTCGGTCCGCTTTTGTCGGATCTGCAACTTGCGGCGTCCTTCGAATTTGAAAATCTACACTTATATCTGAAAAGGGTTGTAGGTGGCTATATAGGGTTTTGCCTTAGTCAAACCCCCACTTTGGTGATTTCCACCTCCATGAATAGCCAAGTTGTATAGTAAAAGTTGTGTGTGCAGACCTTGTGTGTGTGCAAGATCCTAAAATGAAAGTAAGCAAATTAGAGCAACCTAGAAAGTAAACCCTAATTGCTTGTAAATGATAATGTAAATGCTTCAAACCAAGATGCAAAGTGATCTAAAGCATGAATACAAATGATATAATGAGGCTTATGCAAAGACATGAAAACAACATGAAATCATACCCAACCCCAAGGGAGGGGTACAAGCCAATCTTCAGTCGGTGATCCCTTATTGCTCTTCAATGCTTTCAAAGCCCTAAATGGATGAATGAAATTGATGAATGCTTGATGGATGGATGTTGAATGTTATTGAAGTCTTCAAAGATCTGCTCTTTTGCTGCATATAAGGCCCCCTGAAACCAAAATTCAGATCCTTTCAAATGAAGAAAGGGAGCTCTTATATATGAAACCCTAGGTCTTAATTTCAACTGTTGGCCGACCTAGAGATTGAATCTCCCACCAATTTCTTGGGGTTAAGCTTTATTTTATGATTGGATCGCGCTCCTAAAATTTCGGGAAAAATGTCTGGGACCGTGTGCACTCCGGGCGCCATGGTCTTGACAACTTTTCACCAAATTTTCAAGGCTGTCGAATATGATAATTTTAGAGAGAATCCTGAAGTTACAGCTGATTTCAAGATGTTTTGACCCCCGAAATCAAGCCTTAAAGTTCAAAATAGGACCTAATTAGGGTTTTAGATTAAATGATGTATTGGAAGAATAAAATGAAAGGGGCACACTTTAATGAAAAGGGCCCAACTTTATGATATGGGAGATGATAAAATAGAACCTTAGACCTAATTAATTTAATTAATTAAGTGCTAAAGGGGAAATGCAATGCAAAATGCAAAATGTGCCAAGGCGGGTGCTAAACTAGGTGTGAAATTGTACCACCCTAGTAAGTGCGTACAATTTATGATGCTACACCATCTTATTGGAGTAGTGTTAATGAAAGGATTAAATCTAGGATCTTAGCCAAGAAAGCTACGTGGCTCTCCCTTTTAGGTCATATACTACTCATTAAAACTATACTCGTAGCTATTCTAAACTACTATATTTTTGTACTTAAGGCCCCAAAATCAGTCATTTATCAAATTGAGAAAATCATCAAAACTTTCTTATGGAAAGGTAATTCATCTAAGGAAAAGCAGATCCCCCTCATTTGACTAAATAACATAGCTTTTGGAAAGAAAAGAGGAGTACAGTTGCATGATTTGGTCAAGTGCAATAAAGATTTTGGAGGTAAATTAGTTTGGAAAAGGTATTCAAATCCTAATAATAAATGGTGTCAAATCATGCAAGTAAATCTAGATTCATCCAACCCTCTTAGATTTCTAACTATTTCAAATCCTCCCGATGGATCAGCTATGTGGAGTTTCATGATGTCTTCTAGGACAGTGGTAACAACATATATATCTTGGCAAGTGCATAATGGTTAATCAATTCATTTCTAGAATGATTCATGGAATGGTTACCCCCCATTAGTCTGTTTGCAATAGCTACAAGATGTAATCTCGATCTTTATTCATTCATGGGATTCTAGATTAATTGATTATGTAAATGGAATTGAATTACACTCAAGAAAGGTTATTTGGAAGGATCCTATAGAGTTACTCATTGAAGATAGGCAAAGGAGTTGGATCCAGTGTATACTTTCAGAAAGAATAGTGTTCATTTCAAATAAAGAAGATAAAGTCATATGGGCACCAACAAAGGATGGTAACTACTCTATCAAAGCTAGGGATTCAATATTACAACACATGATGGATCAATAGAAAGTGCAAAGAGGATATTCTTTTTGTTGGAATAGCATAGTTCTACCAAAGGCAGGATGTTTTTCTTGGTTGGCCCTTCAAAAGAAAATTTTAACTAGTGACAAGTTAGTGAAGATGCAAATTGCACAACCCTTTTGTCGTGTCTTATGTCATAACATCAACGAATCTATTGATCATTTATTTTTATAATGCTCATTCACTCAACAATGTTGGTACTTCCTTATGGATAAATTGGACCTTAATCTACCTTTACCCAATGCAGTTTGAGACTTATTTTAATCATGGTCCATTCTCTATTAGTCATCCATTTTTTCTTGCATTTTGAAGGTTATCCCAGCCATAGTTATTTGGTCCATTTGGTGGGAGTGAATTAAAAGAATTTTCAGAAAAGTTATCTCCTCTATTCAAATATTTCAAGAAATAATTGAAAAGACCATTGTAGAATTAGTTAATTCATACATTCAGAAGCATCACAATGGTACTTCACTTTTCACTTCATGGGATCGAAACATTATGGAGAAGTGGAAACTACTTTGCTTACCACCTATGTCTAATTTGTCATCATCCTCTAAATCAAAGGTTGAGAGATCTAATGTTATCTAGCACCCCCCACATCTAAACTTTGTAAAGTTAAACTTTGATGGATCTTCTCGAGATAACCTAGGTGAATTAGGAATTGGTGTTTTTATTAGGGACCATTTAGGTGTGTTGAAAGCTTTAAAATTTGTTGCATTTCCCCTAGGTACTAATGCACTTTTGAGTGGTTTGATTCTTCCCACGTCTTTGGGATTATTGAGAATACAATAATTATTAATGCTTGCAAAAATAGAAAAGTTTTTAATTGGCACATTCAATATATCTTGACACAAGTTTGGGCTCTCTTGAATTCCTTTGAATCATACAGTATCTCACACACATATAGAGAAGGCAATATGTTAGCTGACAACCTAGCAAATATGGGGTGCAATAAAATAGAAGTAGAATCAACAATTGATGGCATTGACTTTAAACTATTTCCTCACCTAGAAGACATTGTGAAGGAGGAATTATGTTTAGCAAAGACATGAAACTAACATGCGATATATCTTATGAAAGTTAGTAAACTTTTTCATAAATGTTTCTCTCATGAGAATGGAAATTATCAAGGATGATTATCATTATTTTGCAAGATTTAAATCATGCATTCTTTTTATTGATAATAACAACAATTTATAGTCGATAGGGGGAAAAGATGTATATGTACTTCTATCCATCAAAGTTCTAAGATTACATGTGTGAAAAGCTTTTTCTTTTGTAAAGGATGTAATGTGTGAAATGATATCACAAGTATTAAATTATACTCCATACCACTTCAAAGCCTACAATGCATGTGAGATCGCCACTTGTGATGTTTTTTTTGCCTCCATAAGTTATTAGATTTTATCAAGGTTCAAGTAACAGGTGGTATTTTTTGCCATAACAACTACTCAATAAATGCATCCAACTTTACTTTGCTTCCTGTATTCAGTTCTAAAGAGGAGAAAAAGGGTGTGAATTAATCCGTTTTATATGCCTTGTTTCAAATGCAAAAAATTTCATCTTCTTCAAATGAAGGCAAAATTCAGACAACTCACTGGTGCTCAGGCTATCATTTGGCACATATGGAGTATATGTCATACAAATACAGGGTAAATGTTTTAGTTCAACACTGGGAGATACCCTTCACAGAGCATATTTTAGATTAAATCTTAGGGCAAGTGTTTAAAGTTCATAATTCTCAAGTCAAAAAATGTGTGAAGCGGCTAACTGTGGAAGAAGTTCTATCCCCACTGGCAAGAAGAATTATTTTCCCTTTTTAGTTGCTCTCTATCCTTTTATCAGATTCCCTAGATTTTCTTCAATCATTCGAGTCTCTTGAGCTAATTACAAGTAGGGTTATAAGAGAAGAATTCATTCCTGGTAACAAATTATTACATGCAGTCTAGCATTATGATCTTTGGAAAGGGCAAGCACATATTGGGGTTCTTTTTCCTCGTCAATTTCTCCTCAATGGTCATGCTTATATCTCAGTGTATGACAATAGTAAACATAATTTGGAAATGTAGAGTACTAGGTTCATTCAACAAGTATTCGATAGACACGACAGGGTCATTGGATAAGATATGATATAAAGAATTTATAAAAAAGTCAATTCTCTCTTATTCCTATTATGCCATGATAATGTGGACTCTGTCCCTGCCCAACATAATCTGATTGCTCACAATTCTCTTTCTTAGGTTAATGTTTCTCCATCCCATGGTGCTCAAGGCCCTCTTGCTCATGACAACATTCAGCCATCAATCTTGGATCTGAATAACCCTCCAAGAACAGGGACTATTGATGATGTACAAATAACTAGCAATTCTAAAATACTACATACACAATAAGTTGGGTTCCCTCAAGAACAATAGGATGAAAATGATATTGACATGCAAGCCATGGAAGAATGAGCTTAATTGTGATATATGTTTTTTTGTGTGGGTAGCATGTGAAGACTATTTTGCGAATGCATCCTCTACAATTCTATCAAATTTAGCCATTTGATATACTGGCCATTTTGTTTTGTATAAAATAGCCAATTGAAATATTTTGGTCATGCATGCGCAAAATTTTTGTAAAGGATTAGCAATAGGGAATTTTAGATTAGGCATCAAGTCGAGCTACAACCGGAGGTTTCCTTTTTGGTATGCTCTTTGAACCAATTTTTGTAATCTAGTATATTATATTAATATATTCTAGTGGCTTGCCACTTTTGCCAACAAAAAAAAAAATCTACACCCTAACTTTACTAATTTTCATTGGGCAATATACATCCGTTGTTCGCACTAAAAATTATCACCACATAGCTAGGGATGTGGACAATTTATATATTCTCATTCACCATCATTATGAGTCATCAAACACATGCCTTCAACATGCTCTTTTTTGAGGTATTATAATAGTCCCATGGTTATCCAACCACCTAAAATGTATGGTGTATAAGGAGAGTTCAAAAAATAGCTAAGTGTCTCCTTCATAACAGTTGAAATTTAGGTAGTTGCATAGACCTTTCCATTATAATAGATCCAAAAAAGATGGACCAATAATTGTCCATTAACTCATGTCTCATTGATGTGCCAATATGACATCACATGATTTATTGCCTTTTGATACAAGTAACAAATTTTGTCCATTTATTGATACTAGATATTCAACTATTAGATTCTTTGTTGCAACTAAAAGTACTATATTAACCCAAAAAAAACTCCTATTTTGTTAATCCATTTATTTTTCAATAAGGTACACGTGTAATAAAAGTCAGCTTCCTGCTTCTCGGAAGAAGGCTTTGATCAGCGATCTAAAAATATTTATAATGTTTTCTTAGAATATTATCTGTCATTTTTTATGTTAGTGTCCGATTGAATGTTTGTTTTGTTTTTAATCAAGCTCTATCAGCACTGTGTCTTGTCTGCAATTTTATAAATGGTCGTCTAGTAATTGTATGTAACAAAACTGAATTGACATCCAGTACGAATCCAGATGCAGACAGAGGCCTTTTCATTCTGTGTGCTTTAATAACGTAAGACAAAAGACAATTAAAAATAAAGATCTCTATGCCTCTTCCATCATTTGAAACAAGGGAGATTTAATTTCTTTGTACAATCAATTGAATAGTAGACACTTGATCACATTAAATTAAACGTTTTTCGCCACAACCAGAACTATATCATTAAGAATTTTTCACCATCATCACCATTATTATTCTTACTCCAAACTAACTCTTTCTGCAATTCACTTGCAGAGCTTTTGGAAACAAAGATTAAATTTCAAACGAAGTCTGTATAAAAAAGACAATATAAAACCTTAGATTAGAACACAGTCTAATCAGTCCAAACCATACAACAAAACAAAATATATATTAACAGTCATTTTTTATACAAATAAAAGCTATAGTTTTATACAAATAAAAACTATATTCTATGAGCACACAGAATACTTTATCTCCAGTTCCAATCAGACAGAGATAAACTATAAAGAAGATCCCTTCAACCCATCTTCTAATCACACTGCTGTACAACTATAATACAAACCCCTAATCACACAGCTATATACACTATAAAACAAACCCATTGAGCACAAGAAGGCCCACTATTTGCTGCCCACTTTTGGGGTGCTCATTGGCCTGCGTCTTATCCAGCAGAAGCCCAAGATTTCAGCACTTCCTTCAACCAAGGATTTAAATATTCTCCTCTTAATAGCCCCACGCTTTGGTGGAATTGGGATAACCCTAATTTTCTGCATTCTCTGACTATTATTTACATTTTTGTGGCAATTAGCATGTTCCTTTTTCTCCATTTCTGAAACCCACAGCAAAACAATCTGCACTTCAAGCTCTCTGGAATCAATTGCAATTCAAACTTTCGGGTATTTGAGCTCCTTTAAATAGAACTTCTAGGCTTCTGAACGTTGAAAATTGTTAAATATGGAAAACAGCCTCGCCTATATGAACAAATAGGGCGCACACAGAATCCTGGGATTCTTAGAATACCAGCAGTATAGAAAACGGGTGGTTTGCTAAAAGTGCGCAAACATAAATAATTCTAGATCCTTTATATTTCTCAGCTGATTAAAATATAGAGCCCGCACCGACCTTTTTGTGGGAGGAAAGAAAAACGGAACAGCAGAAACTACTGTGCTGCTTCTCTTTGCCTCTCTTTTCCTCGCAACTTCTCAACACAAACCCGTACTTCCTCAAATTAAACAGATAAATTTTCAGGTGTAAAAATTCTGAAGCTCACGGTTTGTCATAATTCCTTTGCCATTTTATTCATGGGCGGAAGATCACATCAACTAGATAAAAGACGAGAAAGGTAAATTGAGTGTATATTTTGGGGCCTACAGTTCGCCATTGCCCGCCAGTTCAGTAATGTGCCGAGGCTGATAACAACAGAAAAAGTGTCATCACCTCCTACGTAACATCATCTACAACTTGCATGGCTGGGGAAATATCCTCGAAAGTAGCACAACTTACGTGGCCCGGGGAAATATCCAGGAAAATGGTATAACTTGATTGATAACTGCTCTTTTAAAGTTCGATGGATTTTCAACATGGAGTATAAATATTCCATGTTAAGCATATATCTTGGTACTAGCTGTAATGAGAAGTGAGCGATTTTAATTGGTCCAGCATAATTTGAAGAATGGAAATATGTAAGACAACTATCATTAAAAAATAATAAGATTTGATTTTTTTATTCTTTGTTTATTTTTGTTGTAATTTTTTTGATTTGTTTATTATTGTCTAATATAATCAAAATTTAAGCGACAAGGCAATAATAAACAAAATAAACAAATCCAAAAGTTTACAACAAAAGTAGATCAAGAATCAAAAAATCAAATATTGTTTCAAAAAATGAGTGATTTGTATGATTGATGTATCCCGATATTATGTACAATGAGAAATATTGTACTTTAATTGGTCAAGCATAATTTTAAGGATGAAAGGATGTACATTATTTTAAGAAATGTTTCATAAAATTCAAGTGACAAGAAACTAATAAATAAATCAAAAAGGTTACAACAAAAGTACATCAGGAATTAAAAAACTCAACTCTTTTTTTCAAGAATGGGTGATTTGCATTATCAATGTATCTCAGTATTATCTATAATGAGAAGTAATGTACTTTAATTAGTCAACCATAATTTTAAGGATGAAAAGATGTACATTTTTTTAAAGAAATGGTTCATAAAAAATATAAGTATAGTGGGATCACGTTTGAAACTCTATTCGTTATGTCAAGCCCAAGCAATAAGAGAAAAAGAAAAAAATTGTAAAGGATACAATAAAAGTAGCTCAAGAGTCAAAATATCAATTCTTTTCTTAAGAATGAGTGATCTGCATATCATCAACCTTTGTCATCTCCTCAAGAACCCAAATCTTATAAGAGGAATCCTCAAGGCACTTGTCTACATCCTTAGTCTACAAATTAAAAAAAAAGTCATATGAACCCCACAATAAGAGAGGAGAAAACTTCATGTATTGCTCAAAGTACCAATAGAAATCATAAGGCTAACCATATCATCTTTCAAGGATGTAAAGTATTATTTTCATAATTTATAATATAGTTTTTTAAGTCAATGTGCTTTGAGCTCACAACTTCAAGTTATCTCTCCGAAGGAATTTTTTATTCATTATCCCCATGCATTCCTCTACAATTTCTTCAAAATGATTGTGCAAATCCTCTTCCGTGTGAATTTGAGAATTGTCTCTCAATATGTGAAACCTGTTTCAAATAGTAGTAGCTTAAGCTCAATCGACAACACTTGATTTTGTTGACCATTATTTTGTTGGACATGCTTATTTTCTTTGGCCATGATGAAAGTTTGGTGACAATATTGAGGTGCATGAAGTCCAATTTGTTCATTTTTGTAATCTTTAACAAAGTGGTCATATTCAAGAAAAAGTTACATTTGAAAGGTAAACCGGTCATAGTCAAATTCATGTATTTATGCTCAACCATCTAGATTTAGATCAATGACCAGAGGAAGAAGCTTATCTAAATATATGCATACTCAAGCATATGCAAATTTTTCTCTTGGTTCCATCTTGCCAATGAAATGACATGAAAAATTCTCAATGGTGGCCAAATATTTATCATCCCAAAATTAAGAGGTATATGCAGAAGTCTATCAATATAGGGACTGCATTAGGTATTTTTTTGCTAAATTAAACTCTATGGACCAATTATTCAAATATAATCCTTCAAATGGCATCTAGAATCATCTTCCAAAAAAATAAAATCCTAACTTTCCCTTTAAGAAGGATTTCCAATAGAAATTGATATAATCATCTATGGTTTTGGGTCTTGGCCAAAGACCTATTATTTTTTACTAGATCCCTCTCAAGAAATGTTAGATCTTTCTTCCTTAGATAATTCTAGCTAAAAGAAACTTTAAGTGACATATTCAATTTTTTTCACAAAAAAAAATGGAAGCATTTATTTGTGTTGAGGTTGTAACAACTATAAAGACTAGGGCCCTTTAAAATTATGTAACTCAACATCAAAAGGAGACTAAATTTGTTTAAAAGGTGGATCAAGGCCACCACTCTCAACCTCTTCATCATTAGAGGTTGATGTTTGATATATATGGAAATGGTATCCTAGTCTTATTCATGCAAACTAAGATCTCAAATCTCTATTATATAGCATTATAACACAAATAGATTCAACTATAGTTCTAATTTGAGAGTTGAACATTGGGGTTTGTGTTCCTTTGTTGTAATGGATTTGAGATTAAATAGTGTGTTTTTAAGAAATAGGTTTAATGGTAGGAAAATAACATGTTTTAGCAATAACAATAAATTAAAGAACAAAAATCCCAATATAATGGGTCAGATCTAGAAAGAGGACATAAAAAGGAACCTGAGATTGTAAACTAATTCCGAGAATGTTAGGCTAGTGTGTTGGGTGCCCCAATATAAGGGTATTTGTACAAATTACTAAAAGGAATAAAATTTCAATAAAAAGGTCCTATAGGTCCATCTCTATCGAAAACAATCAAACACATGTTATAGGTTCCCTTGTCTACATGTTTTTCGCTTATTCAAAATCTAAGAATGTCTTTCATAGTCTTCTTTGTGCTCCTATGACACTCTCTACTGTCATATCTGAACCTGCACACATGAAAAATAGGAAAGAAGGGTTGCATTGTATAGGGTCTTTCCTAAGTCAAACTCCAATTGGTGTTTTCACCTTTCCAATAACTATGAATGGTGTAAAAGAGAGCTTTTCCCCATAAATAGATAGCCTAAAACAATAATGTAAATGATTGAATTGATAGATATTACCTTAAACATGAAACCCTTGGCATGAAGTCTCACATAAGGCTTGAATTTTGCTAGAATATGTTAATGAATGCCTTCATCATGGAGGAACACGTTATGATTGATCATGCTTGCTATAAAAAATATTTACTCTTGAATGATTGGCTCCTTGATTTTAGATCTATGCATGGGCTCCTTGAACATTCTTAATTAAATTATCAGAGGATGATAATCAATAATTAGAGTTTGAAATGAGGGAAGGACTTCTATTTATATGCAACTTACACATTTTTAGATTTAATTTTTGGGAAGACCAAAATTGGAGAGAAAATTCTTGCTACAAGTAAATAGTTGACATTCATATTTTAAAGTTTAGGGCCAAACTACCTAGATGGGGGCATTTGGTGCCATAGTACTAGCATTTTAGAATAGGGAAAAGGTTGTGAATAAGGAAATCCACCAAGTAAATGGAAGAACCCCAAAACTAGAAATAATTAGGCATCAATTAACTAGACATTAGGCACAACCACCAAAGTATGTCCAAATTAAGTGTGAAATTATAAAGGGATACAATTTGTGATTGTTTTGTATGGAAAATTAGGGTTTCACAAGTTATGCTTTGTAAACTAGGAAATAATATAGCTTTCACATGCATCACATTAAAAGGAGGATAAACACCGTAGATCCAACCTCAATTCCATTAGGAAGAGGGTTGAATGTTGACTAAAGCCTTATTCCCCTTTTGTTTGAGTTGATAATGTAATTGAAATTGTATACTTGAATCTAGGGAAATTATTTGGGAAATTAAAATAAATTGTTGAAAATAGAATGTTGCAAATATCCAATAGAGCCATAAATAGGGATCTAGGTAGAAGAAGAGAATCAAAACTTTTTCTCAAAAGTTTTGGCTGATTTTTTTGGTACCAAGTAGTAGAGATTCGCCTTAGTCCTTTATTTTTTGCTCTATCGAAGGTGAACTTGTTCATCATGATCAACTCTATCAGAATCTTTGATTACAAATCTTGAGTCAATTCTCTACACACAGAAAGAGAGGAAAAAGGTTGCGGATAGGGGTTTGCCTTGGGTCAAACCTCGGTTTAGGAATTAACCTTCAAATTGAAATGATAATTTTAATGGAAAATTACAAAAAGATGCTTTCCTTTTGAGGGAAAGGTTGGATCCAAAATGAAATTCTTGCAATTGAAATGTAAACCTTGATGAAGCTTGATTGAATCCTCATGCAAGGGTTTTAAGATATCATGAAGAATGTCTTCATACAAATTTGATCATGGATGCCATCTTGAATGCTTGAACTTGACTTCACTTCTTCTCCAATGCTTGATGAATGTCTAGTTTATTTCTCACTTTGATTGAATTTTCTAGAGTACAATTGGGATCATAGAGTTGTTTGATTAGGTTTTTAAATAAGAGGGCTATACCTCCTTTTATACTTGACTAGCTAAAAATTATTTGAATTTATAGAGTAGGCTAACATGGAATCTAATTTCCTACTCGATGTGACTGTTGTGAAGACCAAATTTGGGTCCTAATGAGAGGACTAGGGCACCTAGAACCCTGGTCTTGAGAATCAAGACTCAAATTTGGGGAGAAGGCAGGGAAGGTGGTGAAATTGTAGGTTTTTGAGGTGATTTTAGTAGAATCAAAATAGTCATTGGGCATCAAAAGTCAAAGAACCAAGGTGAGGTCTAGGTGAGAGAAAAATTGTATACAGATACAATTTACAATGCTATAATGACACTACATTTAGACCCCACTTTAGTGAGAGTGAGAACTTACTTATACTCTTGGTAAAGTACAGAAAGACGGATTATTTTATCAAGACATCAAAAATATGTGACAAAACCAAGATTGGAAATGTGATAGCCTCCAAGACTTAGGGTCATATTAATCTACAATATCAAGATAAAAGGCAAATATAAAGTGATCAATGTGATTAATATTGGTAAAACATATGGAGAATACAAAAACATGAGGTATGGCATCTAGTACTAGTGAGATCCTTAGAAACTTAATAGGAGTCGTATCAAAAAGATAAAGCATGGGTTGCCTTAATTTGACAAATTGGCTCGAAGAATCAAGTCCATCTAATGACTAATATTTCTTATTAGTGGTAAGCCATAAGATACATTACCAAATACAATATCCTAAAACTTGTCAAACAAGTCTACAACTTCCACAAACTTATATTTTCTACTTCTTCTTTGTCATCATTAAGAATTAAAGAAAAACATATATGCTCATGCTTCATTCCATCTAGAAATTTTCTTTTGTCAACTAAAAACATTCTAGTATTATTGCATACCTTTTCTTTGTCTCCTTCAATGGCTTCAACTTATGTTGAACTCTATCCTTTGTCAAAGAATAGGTATTTGCATACCCATTATGTACTGTATGTCGATCAAATTTCCATGGTCTCCCTATCAACATAAGACAAGCATCTATAGGAATAATATCAGATAATACCATTAGCAACAACAATGAAGGAAAATTGAGAGGGGGGTGAATCAGTTTTCACCGGATCTACAAACTTAACCAAAAATATAGATCTGATAAATTGTAGCAACAAAAAAGATAAGCACAACACACAACACGAAGATTTTGATGTGGAAAACCTAGTTAAGGGAAAAACCACGATGGGAACCTACCCACAGTAAGATGATACTCTGCAGTAGTATGTGAAAATATTACAATAGGGAATGTACTAGCATTCAAGCACACTGCCTAGAGTTCACAACTCAAGATATAATAACCCAAGAGGCTACAACCCTCAGGGAAGTCTCACTGACTTACAAAAAGATTCAGACTACTATCTGGAAGAAATGAACTGCAATAATAGCATCTGCTCCTGTCTGATGACAATTCCAATTTTAAGCATATATGTTTTCTCTGCAACACCAATCTCTTCTCAATACACCACATCGAAAGATGAATTCTCTTAAGCACCATATATACCACTTTCTGATAATGCGGACACAACCTTGATACCCAAATTGTACAGCTACACCACCTATTTATATAATTCATCAACCTTGACAACAAGGTCGGGTAAACCCTCAACTCACAATTACAAAATTACATCTCATGATACAAAGATCAACCACCAAACCAATATAATGATATAAATGACATAACATAGACCTAATTCAAATTTCCAAATGCTCATCACTACCGAAAATAATGCCAAGATCAACGACAACATGCTACACCACCAAGAAAATCATATAACATGAAGAATATCATCGGATCAGCAAAATCACCAAAAAATTGCACAATGATCAATGCAGATCATCAAAAGAAATAGGACAAAATTAGGAAAAACCAACAAGCATGTTAGAATCATCAACAATAGCTATACCAACACCACTTATCAAATCTTCATCAATCAACATCTGAACCTCAAGAACACTCGAATAGTAGCAATTGTCATGAAAAAAGATAAGTTGCGGAGCACAAAATCATGAACCATCTGAAATGAAGATACAAAAGACCATCCTAATCAATATCCCAAAATCTCAACTCAAGATCGGATCACACCAGAATATACCAGAGGAAATACTGAACTCTGCAAAATAGTGATAAAAAAACAAACTACAAACTGAATCATATGATATGATCAATTAAGCATCCTGGATGACCAAAACCAATACAAAAAAATGTAATGATACTAGAAATACTCCATACAACAAACCGTGATACCAATAAACCATTCTACAATCACTGGAGCAATAAATCATAGGAATATGTTGCCATCAATGACAAACAACATATCCTAGCAACAACAATGTACCTCATCATGATAGTTTCCAATATTGAACTTTACCAAACATTTCTCATTGACCAAAGCCTCATGGTCCTTCTACAACCAAGCAATCTGATAGGGATTTGAGTGCCTTCTTCTTTCTAACTTCAATTTACTATGCAATTCCTCTAAAACAAGGTTATCATTACTACCACCATCTATAATAATATTACAAACATTAACATTTCACTTACATCTTGTGCAAAATAGACTCTTCCTTTGGGTTTGGATTTTTCTCATCATTCAACAAGGCTCTTCTAGTACAAAAAGAACCTCTCCTCTCTTTGCATCTTTGGAATATGAAGAATCAATATCTTCATATACATGTGCAACTCATGCATTACCCTCTGGTCTTCTATTTTTCCTCCCTTGATGTTGGGGACACTCACAAGATCAATATCCTTCTTCCCTGCATTGGAAACATATTACATGAAAGCTTGAAGGACTCTTCTCAGTCCTCTTCCTCTTCCTCTTTGATCTCCAATATTTTAATCACGAGGACATGAGGAATTATTCCCTTTTTTATTTTAACTACTACTAGATTCATCATTCTTCTCATGGTCTTCATTTCGACTTCCATAAGATCGTCCACCAATCTTTCTACCATGACCTCTTCTATTTTACTTTCTCTCAAATCTTTTGTTTAACTTCTCCACCTTCAAACAAAATTAATATGCATCTTCAATGTTATACATTCTTATCAAACTCAACTCTTCTTGAATACTCAACTTTAACCCATTTATATAATGGGCAACTTTCTCCTTGTTGGCCTCAGAATGACCTATTCTAATCAGGACTCGATAGAATTCTTATGTATACTTCTTGATAGATCTTCCCACTTGCTTCAACCCTTGCATCTTTTTCAATAGATCAAGCTCATAGTCAACAGGAATGAATTGTATCTTCAATTTGTCCAATATCTAATCCCATCTTGTTATTTTCTCCTTTCTTATATTTATCTCTAACTGAACTTCTTTCCACTAATTACTTGCATGACTATTTAGCTTGGTCCTCTCAAAATTGGCCCACTTTCTCATATTCAAAATATTCCTCCATATCATTGATCCAGTCGATCAACTCTTCTGGATTAAGATTTCTAAAATATGTGGAAACTTCAATCTTTGGCCTTTTTCCAACCTTAGAAATCTCCCTAAAATACTCACCAGGATCCTAGCTACTTCTTTTTCTCCTTTGAAGTGATTTTCTTCTTCAAATTCATCCTCACTTTCACCTCTTGCCCTAATATCAACTCTTATTGCAGTGCCTGAACTTGTTCGTGGAGGGCTCTAAAACCCTCTTCTGTCACTCTAACATTTCTTCCACCATGGTTCCTTTGTGGAGGTATTTTTCTCACTTTCCTCACAAATCCACAACAATAGTCCTATTGTAAACTACCTCACATTCGGCGATTTGTTTACACACTCGGGAACTTCTACTCTAATACCACTTGATTAAGGATACTCTCTTAAAAACCCAAACACACAATAATAGTAGAGAAATAACTAGAAAATGGAAGAAATAAAAGTACAACATTCAGAAAATAACATGCTATAGCCACATGGGCATTCCCATTACAATAATCTGCAATCCAGAGCCACAATTTGCACTACTGGAACTATCCTCTATTACCCTCGTTCACCCATTTATATATAATTGCCTTTTAATGTCTTTGAAAGTGTAACTTTACCTCTTTTTGGTGCTCAATAGTCCATTGGTTCATTTTTCTTGCCCAAATGGAATTTCATTGAAATTTGAGTTTTAGTGGAAAAACTTCTAGGGGCCATAACTTTTGACTTGAGTGTTTGATTTGCTATTATAACATATCATCAGAAATCTTGTGAAGAGATCAACAACAAAAAATACATCAAAGATTGATTTGTTTAGATTTCAAACCTTTTGGGGGCCTCTAAGGTCTTCAAATTTGAATTTCAAGCTTCATTGGAGAATTTTCTCAGAACGAAAACTTCGATATCTTTCAAATTTTATAGGATATTGAAATTATTCTTTCACCAATCATCTTATTTTTCAGTTTTTGTCCTTGGGACCAATTTTCATGTCCATACGACAAAAAATAAACAAAATACTTGAAAATAGCACATGGTTATTTTTGGCTATATTTAGCTTTTATATGTCTTATATAGTGCAACAATCATAATGGGCTCCAAGAAAACTAAAGAAAAACCACAAAACAAAAGGAAAATACAATATTTATTTTTGGGTGATGCAAGATTGCTCCTACACCTTGGATGCTCTTGCATCACTATTAAAATAATATCAGGTAGATCCCAAAGATAAATAATAAAATAATATCATATAACCCTTAATGCTCATCTGTGTATGCATTTCAAAAACTTGGATAAATTAGGATTGTATTTTAAAACCACATATTCTTAAAAAATAACATTTTTATCTGAATTTCCTCTTAGATTTTTTTATGATCAATTAACATGACTTATAAGGAGTTATTTGTGGATCATGTGAATGAATAAGAATAGTGTGATATCCACTTCTTGGAGGCATTACATTCAACCATAGGAAAAAAGTGGTCATGGAATCATAAAACCATTCTACTAGAGTTTATGTTTAAAACTAAGTGAATTATTCAGATTGTCTAACATGAAGCTCCTTATAAACACTTGGTTTGTTTTAGAATACAATATGGTAATCCATGAAACATGGTGAAGTGGAGGAATAATATTCTCTTAGTTCATTTTTCTAAGAACCAAGTTTCTACCCCTACTAACAACATATCGAAGGCTTGATAATTGGTCTCCCAACAACTTAACTATTTTGACCAATCTTTAAGGCATGGAATTAGATTTACCATTTTTATTTATCTTGTGAAGAGCCCATTAATTTATAAGATGAGTCCTTAGGTCTCATTTGCATGTTTAAAGGTAAATACCCCTTCAAAATGAATTTCTAAATGTTTAGGGATGTTTTGGATTGACCCAATCTTAATTAAGAATCATTGCAATAGATCCAACATGAATTCAAAGTCAAATACAATGCCAAACAACCTATGATAGACATTTAGAATCTAGCTCTCCCTTATAAACAAATTTTCCATGTTAGATCCTTGTAATTTTCTAAATAATTGGAAATGGTGCTATGTCCATAAAATTCAATTCTTCCTATTCAAAGTCATCTTAAAAAAAATCTTCTCCCTTCTATACTCCTCTTATTTCACCTTAACACTAAGTTGAATCACAGAGCCACTTGGGCTAATTGGAATGAGCTTAGCCACCAATCATACCAAAACAGAGTGTATATATATGCAATCCTAACTTGTATGAAAATTCTTGTGTATCAAGGTCCCATTAATACCCACGTCAAGCTCATCCACTCCCTCCTTTACACCTTCTACATACCAAACTAACAAAATTTGTTAAACACGCATTCTAATTCTACGTGCCCATCATGCCCTCTCTACGTGTCCATCATGCCCTCTCTATGTGCCCATCTCCCTCCTAGATGGTCATGGAAATCACCTCTATTAATTTAGCTTCTCGCAATGTTATTATTCAATCCTATAAACAATTTATTGTCAAGATTATTTGGAAGTATAACTCAATAATTGTTCTCTCTTTATTTCCTTTAGAGATCGAATTACATATGTTGTCTATCTAAATATTGTTCGAATGCAATGAAATAAGTCAAAAAGAATATATTTTTTTGAAATGTAAATTCAAATCGAGCTGCACATGGGTTGAGGTTACAGCAAGGGCCCCATAATATTTCCTTTCAATACTATTACAGCCGTCCAAGAGGCACGTGGATTGACGTTTACTGTACTTTCTCTCTTTTTTTTAACTTTCATACCTTCTGTCAACTAGCTGTCAACAAATTTCATTTTCACACAGTTGACGGACACATATTGTGAATTTGGTTATAATGATCAGGTATCTAAATATGGTTCAACGACAGATTCAAAGGTGGGCCAGCGTCTGTACGATTACTATCATTTTTAAATTGACTAAATAATTTATAGATTCTAGAATTTCAGGTGACTAAAAATTGTGGCTAATAAATAGTTTTTAATAGATTTTAGAATTTCAAGGTACCCACATCTTTAATTTTGTATCATTAGTAAAGAGACTTGACTTTTTATTAAGTCAAACAATTTTTTTTTCCATACAATATGTTTAATTAAGTTTTTCATGACAATTTTTTTATACAAAAGTAAGTAAGTAAGAAAATCATAGGTATATGTCATATAATATAAGACAAATACGTGATAAGTGGACTAGATCATATGATAGCAAAGTGTTCATACAGTAAATAAAAGTTGTAAATCGGATTCAATTTATGTATTTGTACAACATTCATTTGTAGCTTATTTCCACAATGATATCATGATTCTAATAATAATACGATAGCAAAGTGTCCTTGCATCAAATAAAGATTGTAATATAATCATCTTAAAATTTTGTCTTTGTGCAACATCCACTTGGGACTTATTTCTGCAATGAGATCAAATTTCATTAAAACCTTTTAAAATTTTCATACTTGCCTTTTTTTAACCCTATTTTATTATTACTTTCTATCTATTAAGGACGTCATCGATTTTTTTTTTCTACAATATATTTAATTATGTTTTTCATGATGTTTTTTAATGTAAAAGTAGGCTAGAAAATCACATACATATGCCACATAAATGAGACATATATGTGATAAGTGGACTAGATCATATGATAGAAAAGTGTCTCTACATCAAATAAAGGTTGTGATTTAATCATCTTCAATTTATGTCCTTGTACAACATCTAGTTGTGGCTTATTTCCACAATGAAGTTATTAGAAACTAGACCTTTTAAAATTTTCATACTTAACTTTGGTTTACCCTTATTTGTTATTACTTTTATTGAAATTTAGGTATCGTTAAATTCTTCCATTATATTGAAATGTCAATAATAGTGCTTCCGAGACTTATGCGTAAAATCAAAGATCTTGAGTGAGCAAGAATTAGAAAACTATGTCTAAAAGACTTTATCTTATTTAATTAATACCTCGTGATTGTTCCTTGATTTACCTTATGTTGTCTCTAGTTTTAGTAAGATCATACTATTTAATTCTCAAATTATATTCATGGATCTGTAATATCCAATTTGAGAAATCAAATGGGTACAATTTCAAGTGAATTTCATTGAATGAAAAAATTTGGATTTAAATTGTGCTTAACATGTAATTCATGTTGCATGTGGTTTCCATTAAAGTTTCATATTTAAATTTGTTTGCAAGGTATCAAGGCTTCACACCTTTAAAAAATTGGTAACATTTGATGGTGAAACAACCTATTTAGACATATTGTGATGTTGGCTAGCTCATGCACACATTCTATGCAACTATATAAGGTATCTACATATGGGCCAACAACATCCTCGAGGTGTAAGCATAAAGTCAAAATTTGCGGTTGTGTCTATTAAGATGCTTATTTGCCTATAACTTTTAACTAATTTAAATTATAAATTTAATAGATTTTATAATTTATAATAATTAAAGATTGTGGTTGATAAATAAGTTCAAGTCATTAGTCATGGTTAGATAGTTGCTAAATAATTTATCCTAAAGTACTTGTACTGGTGAACTACATTGATATTTACACCATCATTGAAATTGTACTTGTTTTATTGTTTGTTTGGTGCATCTTTAATTTGATAGGTCATTCACAAATGGACTTAACTTGTTATAAAGGAAGTCAACAAATCTTACCTTTGCACACAAGATAGCTTAGTATGCCTTTCATGACAATTTCTTGTACAAAACTAGAGTGTCATTTAAATTAAAATAGGACAAATCTATGATAGGTGGAAAAGATCATAAGATATCAATGTGCTCCTCTATTAGATAGTGGTTATTGTCTAGTCATCCTCAATTTTTATCTGTGTACAACATCTAGTTGTGACTTAATCTAACAAGCTCAAGTTTCATAAAAAAATTGAGGCCTCTTAAAAAATTTATTTCTTACCTTTATTTTTCCTATTTTGTCATTGTTTTTGTTGAAATTTAGGTTGTTTTTCTTTATTATGTTGAAATGCTTGATAATGGTGTTACTAAGATTTCTGTGTGAGTAAGAAAGAATTAGAAAACGATTTGTCTCGAAGGATTTATCTTATTTAATTTATGCCAAATCATTGTTCCTTAATCTACTTTAAGTTGTTATCTATTTTTATAAAGATCAAATTATTTAAATCTAAAATTATAATCATGAATTTGCAATATTTATTTTGAGAAAATAATTGGGTATGATTTCAAGTGAATCTCATTGAATGGAAAACTCAACCTATGTTTAAAATGTGCTTCATGTTGAACAATTGTATTTTGCACTAAGGCTTCAAATTTAAATTTATTATTGGATGCCAAATTTCGTATTAAATTTTTGATGGATAACATAATATAAGAAACAAAGAAAAAGAAAGTCTTTTTGGGCTTTGAGGAGAAAATGAACATGCTTTGGATACACATGTGAATTTAATAATTTTAAAAAACAAATGCAATGAGAATGTGACACATCTAGTTTCAATTACAAATCATGTTAAAATTAGATATTTGAAATATATTAATGAATTTAAAATCTAGGAAGGTTGAAAGATAAAAGTGTTGTAATATCAAGAGAGGTGAAGCAAGGATAATCTATGAAGCTGAATGGATCTTGTTATAGGATTGAGGATAATCGAAGGTGATGTAAGATATTTACATCATGCATAGTAGACAACTTGAAATAACTTGAGGGAATATGTAGTTAAAATAAACTTGTCAAATTATATATCTAATTATATAATATAATTCACATTTGGACTTGTTTCATATGACAAAAGAAAACTTTAAGTGTATAAAAATAATTGAATTCTCACGAAACTATAGCAATCATTCATGCTTTCAATTTTTTAAAGATGCACGAATTCTATAATTAAAAAACTCTTGATTAATATTTTTAATATGTTATCTTAATGAATAAAACGAAAGAAATATTGTTAAATCCAATTGAAAAGTGAAACGTTGAATAAAAATACATATCCAATCTAAATAATTGTCTTTCAATGTTTATAATTAAAATATTTAGATGATATAGAATTATTGAATAGATTAGAAATGGAGAAAACTTTAGAAAGATTTAAATAAAAATATTAAAAACTTAGATTGAAGAATTTATTTGATTGATATTATAATAACTGGACAAGATCAAGATGTCCATGTAAACATGCAACTAGACAATGTAACAAGTCAAAATGAATATATTGTTTGAAATGTGAAATCAAATGCAGCTGCCCATTTCTACTTCTCCACCTCTTATCACAGCCGTCCAACTGCTAGTGTAAGACACGTGGATTGACCTGCACAATTGTTAATCTCTTCTTCTCCACTTTCATACTGGCTGTCATAAAGTTTCATTGTCAACGAATTCACGACATTTGACGGAGACACCGCCCTAACTACACATATCAACATTTGACGTAGACACATGGGTCAACGACACCCCCTCAAGCTTTATGGTTAGAGTCAAATTTAGGGCAGCGTCTATCACGATGCTTATTTGATTATAATTTTTAATTAGTTAAACTTAATAGATTTTCAAATTTCAATTAATTAAGAAATATATTTAATAATTATTTCATAATTTTAATTCATTGAAAATTATGGTTCACAAAGAATTTCAAGTTATTAATAATGGGTAGATAGTTGTGAAATAATTTATTATAAAATGCTTGTATTAATGAATTATATTAATATTTAGATTATTAGTGATATCATAAATATTGATAGATATCATTCGTAAAGGAATTTGATTTCTTATCAATAAAGTTAATGAATCTTTCTTTTGCACACAATATGTCTCATTATACTTTTCGTGATCATTTTTAATGTAAAAGTAGGTAATAATGACATGAGCATAGGTCGCATTAACTTTAGGACAAAATAATGAAAGGTGAATTAGATCATATGATAACGAAGTGTTTGGGCTTCACTTGCTATCAACAAAGTCAATTAATCTCCCCTTTGCACATAATATGTCTCATTATACTTTTCATGATAGCTTTTTATGCAAAAGTGGGTTATAATGACACGAGCATAGATCACATTAACTCAGGACAAAACTATGATAGGTGAACTGATCCTATGATAATAAAGTGTCCCTACATCATATAGAGGTTGTGGCCTAGTCATCATCAGTTTATATCTTTGCACAATAGATCCACTTGTGGCTTATTTCCACAATGAAGCAATTTCGTAACAAACTGAAGGTCTCTAAAAAAATTATACTTACCTTTGTTTTATCTTATTTTGTTATTATTTTTAGTTAATTTTTTTTTTGCTTCCATTATATTCAAATTCCAATAATAGTGTTACCAAGAGTTATTTGTAGATCAAGAATCTTGATTAAGCAAGAATTAGAAAACCATTTGTGTACTAAAGAATTTATCTTATTTAATTTATACTTGGTGCTTGTTCCTTAATTTACCTTAGATTTTTTTGTAGTTTTACTAATATCATATTATTTACATCTTAGATTATAATCATGAATTTACAATATCTCTTTTGACAAATCAATTATCTATTTCAAGTGAATTTCAATGAAAAAAAACTTGGGTTTAAAATCCATGTTTAATATGTGCTTCATGTTAAACAATTGTGTTGTTGCACTAAGGTTTCATGTTTAAATTTGTTTGTAGGATACAAAGGTTTCATGTTTAGTTTTTTTCTTTGTAGACTACAAAAGTTCCATATTTAAAAATGGATAGGCCACAAAGTTGAATGATCTAGACCGGACATGTTTATGCATCTTTGTTTCTAATTAGATTCACATTATATCGCATATTGTGAGGAACAAATAAAATGAACTCACTTTGGGTACATGTGAGTTTAATCAGTTTGAAATATAGATGTAGTGAGAAAGTGATACATCTAATTTCCATAGGAATTCAATTAAAATTTAATAGCATTTGATATTTATCTACTAATTTAAAATCTAGGTAGGTTGAAAGATAAAAGTGTTTTATAATTATGAGAGGTGGAACAAGGATAATTTACATGATGAAGACACATGGACTATTATATTAAGTGTTAGGATAATAAAAAAAAATGGAAGTTGGTGTAAGACCTTTACACCATCCATAATCAATAGTTTGAAACCTCTTTGAATGGAGATAATATTTTAAATTTTTGAGCTAATAGAGTTAAGAACACATTCTCCACAAATTATACATTAAATTCTATAATATAATTCATATTTAGCTTTTCTTCACATATCAAAAGAAAATTGTAAGTAAATTTCACTCTAATATTCATCTTAAATATGATCTTTTACTATAAAGAAGGTTTAAAATGTTTAACATCTAAGATTGAATTTCAAAAGGTATTTAGGAAAGAAGTGATGTGACATTGAGGAATGTGCCAGAAGAAGAATTCTAAGATGAATACACTCGAAAAAATTCAGGATTTGTATTTAAACATATCTAATTTTGGATCTTGATTCAATTTAGAGGTGTTAAAATGAAAATAGATGTGAATTTTTAACTTTGGGTTGTAAATGGAAATATGCGTGAAATTTTATACATCTAGGTTCATGTCTGGATAAAAGGTGACTAATTATTTAATAACTTGCCATGTCCCAACTTAGGAACCTACCTTTCTCCATCCAAATGTATCTCCTACCACTTGTCCATTTTGTCATTGAATCTCACGTAGGTTTTCATATGTAAGCGCGCCATAATAATCATCATAGATTATGTCATAAATCTATTATAACATGACACTTAGTCATCTACGTATACTAAATTCAATATCCTTAAAGTAGGATGCCTACTTTCACATGTGAAACATGTGTGTCATACAATCATTGCCAAGTAGGATGCCACTAGACCAGTGGGTCTCGATAGATTACTAGACATTTGTAAGCAACTAATAAAATAAAATAAAAAATAAATATATCAATTATTGCAATAATAAATGTTAGGATTTGCAAAGGTTGAGACACCTTAATCACATAATTTTCCCAATTGTTAAAGACCTTTGAAATAGCCCACAAAACAAATATAGGATGGTGAGAGGCCCATGGTAGTGAAACACTATCTAAACTTCTCTATGCTAATCATTTTTGTCAATGCGTATACAATATTCATCAAAGTGTCAACCTTGTCCAATTTTACCTTCCCATCCTCTACCATACCTCAAATAAAATAAAGTTGAACATCAATATTCTTTGTTCTAGCATGGAAAGTGATTTTTTTGGCTAAGAAAATGACACTCTAATTGTCACAATAGATAGTAAGCAATTTGGCATCAAACCAATATCTGAGCATTACTATCTAATCCAAATGGACTCTTTACAAGCATGAGTAGATACTATTAGACTTGAGCGGATAATATTATCATTGATGTCAAACCAATCATCTGGTTCTATACCAGATAGTGTATACAGATCCAAATATTTGTTTAGATGTCATGGATGTTATGGATGATATAGTTATTGTGAGATTTTGCCAAGATCTAGAGGAAATGGAAAACACAAATAAGAGAGACAAAATATATGATAGGAATAAACTGTATTCAATCAAGATGCAAAATATGATCAATTGGATCATTACAAGATATTGATTGATTGCCCGTACAAACAATGTAGATGAGCCTACTTATATAGGCAAGGCTAGGGATATGTGAGCACACAAACATGACATGTGACTCAATAAGAAATAAGGGTAGGTAGGAAATAGGTGTGGGTAGGTAGGAGAAACAATATAATATTCCACATTAGGTGGATCACCCATTGAATGTGGAGTGTAACAACAAGATCACACCATAAAAGGTGGAAATTCTCCTACACACACTATCCCAATGTGGCACAAACACTCAAGTGTCTCATACCCAAACTACTATGAAATGCATGTACCTAAGTAAACTTAAGTAAAGTGTAATAATATCCATGATGAATAATTATTTACACCAACAGTTATGAAAGGATTGTATGCGGTCATTATGTATATGTTGTTCAAGTGTTGCATTTTTTTGGTTAGAAGTTATTATGTAGCATGGACAGATTTGGATGATGACTTCTTGAGGTCCCATTGAGTTCTCATTGACCCTGGTATCCTAGTGTTAGGAATACTTGATGATCCCAGTATTAGTTATGCATCCCAGAGTTTGTGCTTTTTATAACTATCAAATGTATCTCTTCAAGTTTTTTAATTGTGGTTTCCTTGGTACATGTGGAATCTACATTTTGGAGATATTGGACTTGATCTTGAGACAATAGGTTCATTCTCTTGGGTCCAGATGATCTTGCCCTTTTTCAGTCTTCTCGACATATGCATTGGTAATCATAAATATGTAAAGGAATTGTGTAGAAGTATTGTGAAGGCCATCATGAGCTTTTTGATAACGTTTTGGGCCTAGCCAATACACTATTCCATAATTGTACCCTCTAGTTTATATACATGTACATGAATTATGGATGAGGATATCGAACAAGAATGTGTGTGCGATGTTTGGAAGATAATTGGTAGCAAAGAAAGTAGTGTGTGTGAGAGTTGAAGACAATGAAGGTAATCATTGTCACAATAGTGTAGTAGTCCTTTATTGAATTTGGTGTAGAACAGTTGTACAAAGATATCTAACTGGATCAATTATAAAGTCTAAGATTTGTAACTTGAACTTAAACTTGGAACAAATCTCATGCATTTGGAGATGCAATCCTTCTCAGTTCAACCTTTTTAGTCGCAATAAGAATTCTGACAGTTAGTGGTGCAACGAATTGATTATGTGTTGCATTGATGTTTTGTCATTGATGTCAACACTAGCTGCTATGGTTGGTTACCGACACTAGCTATTATGGATGGTTACTGACATACAGGTTTTGGTTACCAGTAGAAGATCTAGTGTTACCAACAAAAAAAACTATCTATTGGACACTTCCAACATGTTTGGATCAATGGAGTATGTTTGATTTTATGTGTTACATTCTCTTGGGCCATGTTTTGGTCAGTTGGTATTAACTTGGTAATCGAATGCTATCATACATTCTTGTAAACCCTTACCGGCATTGGTTTAAGGTTTTACCAGTAGAGCTTTCACTGAGGAATAATGACAGGATGCATAAGTGGTGTTGGTATGACTTCTAGATGAATCTAAGGATGTTGAAGATGTTATTTGATCATGCTTCAACTGCTTGAAGATATTGCTTTGGCCTGGTGGTCCCAGAATAGGTCTGGTGCCTATCTAGGTTATGGACCAGTATCATGCTAACGTGTACTCTACACGTTACTAGGATGTTTCAAGATTATTTATGGATTATTTATTGTTGTTTTGGTCTTAAGCCGACATGGCATATCCTTGTAATATGGATTTATGTAATGATCTTATTGTAATATCTTTTAGGTGGCCAACCTAATTGGTTTAGGCCTTAGGGTTGATATAAAATGATGTAAGATCTCATTGTAGATTGTGGAAATGGTATGGTATGTAATGTGTGAATATTGTAATATCATTCAGGTAGATGATTAGATCAATCATAGGTTATCGAATTGGGATTAAGGAAGAGGTCAAAGGCCTCTGATATTGAGCTTAACCGGGACTGTAATCAGGCATGGTAGATGCTATCTTTGGCAGTTCATTATTCTAGATTGTTGTCCATTTATCTTGAGATGGTTGTAGTCTCTCTGTAGTCAGTGAGTCTCTTTTGTAATGATAAGTATGCTCGAGGCGGTGTGCCTCCCTGCATGTGCAGGCCCCTCATTATATCACATACTTTCTGCAGAAGTATCATTCGACTGTAGGTAGGCTTACCACCGCGGTTTTTCCCTTTCCAGGTTTTCCACGTACAAATCATGGTGTTATGTGGTATGATTTAATTGTGTTTATTATCAATTTCATCGTTAAGTTTAATTTCTTACCGGTATCTGTTTCTACTTTACCGGTACTTAGTCTGGTTAAAAGTTATTAAGTGGATTAAATGTTATAATTTGTGAACAACCGATTCACCCCCCCCCTCTCATTTGTTCATTGGTTATCCTAACAATTGGTATCAGAGGTTTGGTCCTCTTTTACAGAAGCTTAACTGCTTGAGGTAGATCCTATGGTAGCTAACACTTCTAATCCACCGACAACTATTTTTAGAAGAGAAATCCCTAAGCTTGATGGAACAAATTATAGGATATGGAAGATTCAAATGGAGACTCATCATAGATGTCTTGGATAAGATATTTGGGAGATCACTGAGAAATGATACACACCTTATGATCCGGTATCTGGCAATCCTGCTCCTACAGACTTGGATAAGAAGATTAAAAATGATTGTAGAGCTAAAGAAGCCCACTTGTGTGCACTTAATGATTAGCAGATCATGGGATTGATTGATAAATCATTGGCAAAGGTTATTTGGGACAAATTGGAAACTCTGAATGAAGGTGATCTTGTTGTCAAAATTGCTAAACTTGATGGTTACCGGGTGTTGGCAAGAGTTTGCCTATATCCTAGGTTTTGTCACCATCTTTCAATTTTTGTGTTCTAGTTCATGTCATGATCAAGGTTCATTTTAGGCAAGTTAGTTCTATGGTAATTTGTATCCTCATCTTTAAATGTAAGGTCGGCAGTTTGTAAAATGTGTACCTTATTGAGCTTATGTGAACCTAGTTAAACTAGCATGAACTGTCTTGTACTTTTTGTTTTTGTTCAAGTCAGTTATTTCTCCTTTCTTTTCAATATAGTCAGGAGTCTTTCTTGATAAATACATAAACATGCTTGAACATGTGTGAACTGATTTGAACCTTTGTGTTCAATGGGTTCGTGGGGTTCAATAAGGGAATGTTATGATTCATTTTAAACCCCCAGGACTCTTCTTTCAAAGACAACAATTGGCGCTGACTTTTTCAAGGCACGTGATTGGATGTTTGTAATCATGGAAAGTTAAGTTAATGACACACATCAAAATAGTTGCAATGAGTGGAATGAGTGAGGTGACGAAAGTTAAGAGATTGCATTTAATACTTGTCAAATCAAAATCTCCGGCATGTGTGAGGCATATTTGTTTCTCAATGAATTTAAATTTGATATATGGCACCATTATAAGTGATGATTTTACGTACAGCTCAGTCATTTTTTGATAAGGCGTTGAAGGTGGCGAGAGGTAAATGTTTTCAGCAAGCATAGGGATTTCAGGAGTTTGTTGACACAAGGTGACTTCAGTTCTTCTGTTTTCCTATTGGCTTTTACTTCTGGTTTTGTTTTCTTGCTTGAGGAATCATATTTTAATGGCTGAGTTAGTGAAAGTAAAGTTTGCATTTCATTTATTCGGAAATGCTGCTAGTCTAGAATGTGTGCATCCTGAATTTAGTGATATTGCCCTAAGAGATTTTGACATGGATGACCTCTTAGAGAGGTTAAAAAGTCAAATGTTAGAACCATTCATGACTGAGATAGAAAATAGTGGTTTGGTGGAAGTTGCAACCTTTCGTTTAGCGATCATTTGTCCAGAATTGGTGAGGGAATGCATCAATAGGTTTGATGTTAGACACCAGTATATAAGGAAAGATGATGGTCAGGTCTTGTTAACAGTGAACCAAGAAACAATCATCTCACTATTTAGAATTCCTGAGAGGGATGCATACTTTGAATTTACCCCTTCTCTCTTTGTTATAATATTTCATGAGAAGGAAGACAAGCATAAAAATGTTATTGCTAGAAGCTGGTTGATTAAACCTAAGAGAGGTGGTTCTCGCTTACCAAAATCCTTGAATAGAGATCATGTGAAACCCTACATTAGGGATTTGATAGTTTTGTTGCATAAGGTTAAGGGAGCAGTTGATTCTTATCTGTTCACGGAATGGATGTATCATTTCATCCAAGTCATCTTAGAAGGAGCTTGCTACATTGATTGGGGAGAGGTTATTGCAGAAGCACTCCAGGATCAATTGAAACAAGCGTGGTTTGGGGATGAGGATTTCTACATGTCTTCATATCTTATATATTGTCTGGCATGCACAAAAGAATGGAAAGGAGTACCTCGAGCCCCAGTGTTTGAAGGAATTCAGGTTTTTGAATTTTATCCCTGTTTTCAGAGTGAAAAGGCTTTGGAAAACTATAGGCGAGTTCATGATGTTTTTACTAGAAGAATGTTTACGGAGTTGACAGAAAATCTAGAAAGAAGGATTAATGAAGAGGCTCAACAATTAATTAGAGTATACGAGAGCTACTATATTCAGTATCCCCACTTCATTTACCTTCTGGTGGGTGGTTTTGAGGAGGAACCCATGGAATTGCATCGGTATACTTTTGATTATTTTGTGCTAGTAGAGCTTTGTAGGAAATTGGCCCATGTGATTAAAAAGTGTGCAGATTTAAGTGATCATGAAGGCCTCTTTCCCCTTGAATTAGGTTCTTTTTATTGCAAGTCATTTGCAGATGCAACCACTGTTGGAGTTGATTTAAAGAATTTCAATTTTGGTTTCTATCAAGCTAGGAATAGTTTTGATAATAAACTGTTTGTTGTTCATACCTTTAAATTAGGAAAAAGTTATGCTCCTTCTGCCCATTTGGAATATTTTTGGGAGGACTGTAAAGATGAGTTTGAAGTTTGGTTAAGATACTACAGCAGATTGAGGATCCAACATATAATTGATTGGAAGCTGGAGGTGAATGTTGAGGGGGTTATAGATCATCACGAAGACGTCCTTGATCCTGAATTTGATAGAGTCAAATCAAAGCCTTTAGATGAGATAAGTTGGTTTGAGTATGAAAGGGACGACATCGATGTCAGGGAAATAACTGTGATTCAAAGATCTGTACATTGGCTTTCTAGAATGAGATGATTGGATGCTTAGAGTTCAAAATCACAAATGATTAAGCAAGTTGTTTTTAGGGCTCCTGATGCTAGCATTTCTAAAAATATTTGTCTTGCAGGAACAAAAACAAAAACCAAGATATCTTCTCACCATAAGAAACACACCTCTACAACTAAAGAGGCTATCAGATCACCTGTTTCTGTTCGTGTGACTAGATCAAGGGCCAAAACTGGTAGGAGCGAACTGTAGGTTGCAGAACACTTTATTGATCTAGACTCGAGCGAAGAAGGTGAGAAGGATAAGTTGCTAGAAGAAAGTAATTTGTCAAAGATGGATCACTTCGAGGATAATATTGATCTGGATTTTGCTGAAAACCTTGACACTTCTCTTGGTTTTAAAGAACAGACTCAGGAGAAGTCTTTAATCCTAAAGGATTTTGTTGTTAGTTCTCCCCAATGGGTGGTGTCTTCTATGAACAAAATGAAAAATATTATTCCCATCACCTTACCAATCGACGATGTTGTGAGTAAGTATGTGATGAAAACAACTCAGCCAAAAAAGGCAAAGGCAATGACAAGGTTAGGGATTGATGATAAAACAGGTAAATGGATGGCAGAGGTTGCGAAGCCAAAGGTTGCTGGAGAAGAATCTGAGCTTTCTACCGATAGTTACCACGTGGAAAAATTTGAGTGTGGATTTACTAATAGGGATACAAATAACCATCACTTTGAAGTTTCCGTAAAACGCATGCTAACCCAATCGCAAATAGACGGGAAGGATAAGAAGGAGCTGAAACAGACGATCAGAGTGCTGGCAGATTACATTGATGCGATCAACGGTGTATCTTCTTCTCCTAAGTCGTAGGCTCAAGCTACCCAATATTTTGATCCCACGTCACCTACCAGTCAAAAGTTATTGAGTCAGATCCAAAGGTGAAAGACCATCACAACTATTTTTGATGATTGGGTGAATGGAGTCATTAATGATAGTTGTAAATTTATTCAAGAATCCAGAAAAGTGTTTGATGAAACCTCACTATTAATAGCAAACATTCAGTCACAGGTTAAAATGTGGGAGAGTGAAGAAACCAAATGGATGTCTGCCTCTTTATAGATTTATGAAATTCAAAGGTATGGAGTGGCTGATTTTCTAACTGAAAAATAACTTAAAACAGTTGATGAGTCACTCTTGTTCACTGGTAAGTGCAATACTGATTGGAGGAATGCAACGCTCAAGACAGGATGTGTGGAATTCATCAAGTGGGAGAAATAATTTAAGGGAATATGTCAGAATTTGGCAGTTGAATTAAGACATATTCATACCACTTATGTCTGGGGCGATGGCCAAGTAGAAAAGACCATCAATGTGGCTGTAAAACATTTCTGCGATGCTATGAACGAAGTTAAGAATAATGTAGCACCCATGACAAATGATTTTTTCAAAAATTTCCAGAGTTGAAGCTGTATTATATATTTATGTAGATCAATTACCAAACTACATGGATAAAATCAAGAAGATCCGGCTAGAGATAGAGGCGTGGAAACAGAGGATGACATCTATTAAAATTCCTAGTGTTCCATCTTTACAGAAGTTCATCGCATCATACAAGTAATGGAAGGTGACATTGAATGTGAATGTTGAGGATGGCACAACTCAAAGATCCCCAATGCCTAGTTAGGATTTTTTTGCGTTCTGAGGATGTGTCCTCTTTTATCTCACTCAGAAGACTTTTTCTGTTATTTACAGTTATGTTTTCAAACTATTTCTACTGGTAATTGTTTACCACATAAAATTACTCCATAAGGGTAAGAGAAACAATTGATGTTATTTAAGGAATGTTTTGAAATTAAAGAGAGGTTCGGATTTTTTGGAGAAATCCATAAGGTTTTGGGTTTATTACTGTTTGTTGTATGTTTCTTTCAGAAAGATAATCATGTTGAATCGTTATTTATCTTTTAATGAATGAAGAAAATAAATATTGGCTGAAAGACTTGAATTTGTGTGTTCAATCTTAAGAATTTGCCTCTTTGTGGGTTTAATTATCACTGATTCATATATGTCTATATGAATAATTTATCTGAGAAAGAACATTATCTAGCAATACTAATTTGCCAATTCCATGTCTATGTGAAGTCTGAAATCTGCAAAAACTGTGTTTTCATGATCAACGAAAAATATTTACGTATGTTATGTTCATTGCATGTTTATGAATGAATGTATTTCCTTACTTCTTTCTGGTTAAAAGTCAACACAAATTTATATTGAATAATTCATTGAATATTATATAAGGGAGTTATACCTATTTTAAAATTCAGAGGGAAAAGAACACCTATGTTTTTCCCAATTTGTTAGTTTACAATTGTGACTTCGTGAGGGCATGGAGTTTAATTGAATCAAAATAAAAGAATCATAATATGTTAACTAACACCAGGTAAGATATGAAAGCTTGAAAAAGGAAGATAATGAAAGAATTGTTGTGTTTATGGAAAGAGTAAATGAGATTGGTATGGGAATTCAATGTTGTGGAGGGTTTCTGAGTGAAGATGAAATAGTTTTCAAAGTCTTGAGAGCCCTTCCACCAGCTTACAAGATGAAGGCAACTGCAATTAATGAGTTGAGAGCAATGGCAAATACTTTAGTTAACAAAGACATTCTGATTGGGAAATTATCTACTTTTGAGATTGAAGAATTTGGATCTTCTGGAGCTGTAAAGTTTGAACCTTCTTTTAATGCATCATCATCATCATCTACTAGCAAAAGTGATTGGAAAGTCCTATATGCAAAAGAATTGGAAGACACGAGGAAAAAAGATGAAGAACTTGAGAAACTTGAAGCCTTATTTGCTAGAAGAGTACCTAAAGGGCCGATAGGAAGCAAGTATGAAGGAAAAGCACCTTTTCAATGTTTTGCATGTAATAAAATTGGTCATTTTGCATCTAGATGTCCTGAAAGGAAAGTAAGGTTTGAGGAAAGAGTTAAGAAATATTTTAAGCCTAACTAGAACAAATATAGATTCAAGAAAAGTAAACAATGCTACATAGAAGATGAGGAAGGAGTAATTGATGACTCTGGGGATGAACCGGTAGAAGACTCTACTAGTGGATCTGACAATGAAAAGGAATGGGTGTTCTATGCTTTAAAGAAAAATGAACCGAAAATGGCTATCAAGAATGAAGAAAAGGCCCTAGCAGAAAAAGTTGAAGATAAGGATGAATGGGTAATTGATAGTGGAGGGTAAGTTCACAATAATGGTTCCCACTTTCACCCATGAAGGAAAAATGAGATGGTAGGAAAAAAAAATCAGAGGGGGCTCGAGCGAAGTAGGGGTGTTCGAACGAACTACCCTTTGGGGTTCACGTGAACCCCCCACTTCGCTCGAACCCCCTCTTTCTAGTGAAGTGCCTTTAATGCTTGTTTATATCATTTTTTAATTATATTGGGGTGGTTCGCTCAAACCCCCCTTCATTCGAACCCCACTAAAAAGGGGGGGTTCGCTCAAACCCCTTTTTTAACACTTATCTGAAGCTTTCTACATTTTTTTGCATATTTTTGGCCTTCAAACCTTTAGTTGAAGGCTCAAATGGAATGATCTTGACAACCCAAAATGTAGTATGGTAGTCCTCGAAGAAGGCTTTCCAATGACTAAAATTTTATTACATATTGAGTTTATTACGAACTTGTTTTTTTAATTTTACCAAACATAGGTTTTTCACCGAACATGAATTTATCTATTCAATGCACTAGGAAAAATAGTATACTAATTCTAAAAAATTCTAAAAAATATCTATGTCCTACGTATTGATGTCTTATTTCCAACACAAAAAATAAAATTGAATTTCGATATATATAAAACAAGTTATGTGTTCAAACATACACCTATTTCTAAAATATAATTAGCCGGACTTCAAAACTTAATAAAATGAAAAATATTCAGCACATCACTAGCAAAGCAATTGCAAGCCCTCAATATTGATGTTACAAACCAAAATTTGAAAGAATTGAGCTTTTATCATTTATAGAAAAAGAGTTATGTGTTTCGGGAGGCACATCACTCTTAAAAAATGTAGTTTGTTGTAAACAAATACTTTTCGAGGGCGATGGAAAAATTTAAAAAAATCCTTCAAAAAAACTTGAAAAAAATATAGAGAGAGTGTACAGACAAAATGCTACAAATCACTAATTTACATCATCTTCAAATTCTTAATAGTTTAAAATTTATAATTGTCAAAAATTGAAGATTATTTTAAAATTGTTCATCTCAGTGTCAAAAGTGGAAAAAAAGTGGAAACCATTATTGTGAGTTAACCTTGGATGCTCACATCATATGACTGGAGATAAAAGGAAATTTATGTCCCTACAAGAATACAATGGTGGTCAAGTCAGATTTGGAGATGACAAAGCATGTATGATCAAAGGTAGAGGTATTATTTCTTTGGATGGCAAGCATAACACTGATAATGTCTATTATGTAGAAGGTTTAAAGCATAATCTTTTGAGTGTTGGTCAATTGGTAGACAAGGGTTTCCAACTCCAGTTTAAAGATACAAAATGCAAAATCATAACAAGACTAGTTTGGAGATTGCAACCAGTACTCAAACTGGAGGTAATATCTATCACTTGAACACTGGTAATAAGACATGTTTGATTGCTCATATTGATGAGAGTTTGTTATGGCATAATATGTTGTGTAATGTTAATTTTTATTGTATTGTTAAGATCAGTTCAACTAAGGAAGTTAGAGATATACCTAAGATTATGAAGCCTCATAATCCAGTATGTAAGGAATGTCAATTGGGGAAGCAAGTTAGAACTTCTTTTAAGAGCATACATCATAAATCTAATGATGTACTTGATTTGATTTATACTGGCTTATGTGCTCCAACAAGGACTAGAAGCTTTCAAGGTGATTGGTATTTCATGTTGATTATTGATGACTATTCTAGAATGGTGTGAGTGACTTTTCTTAGGTAGAAGTTTGAAGCTTTTGAGAAAATCAAGATCTTTAAAGCAAAGGTTGAAACTGAAACTCGATTGAAAATCAAATGTATAAGATCAGATCAAGGAGGTGAGTGTTGGCAATATTACAAGGATATTGAGAAGGTTGTTGATGATTATGGACATAACTAATTAAAGATGTTTTACTATCTTGATATTATTATTTTGTCATTGATGTCAAGAAATTGATTTTCTAATTCAGTATGATGTTGCCATATCTTAAGAAATATGATATGAAGATTATAAAGAAGTCGGTAAAGACACAGGAAAGAATATGATGAATAAGGGGATAAGTTATTCAATGGGCAACTCTACCGAGTCAGACAATGATGAGATCTTGATGTTTTAGATTGTTTTAACATCATACATATCTTGTAAAATGTAAAGGTTAATACTATACTATGTTATCAAGCAAAGAACCTAGTCGGTAAACCCTAAGGTTATTGCAGTCAGTTAATGAAGACAGAATGTCTACTGAGTAAAGTTTAGTATTCACCGAGTTGTAACCGAGCTATAACAGAATGCATTAAATGTTTACATGTGATATTTAATGAAAGATGCTGATGAGCTGGAGAGGATCAATGATTGGCAAGCCGTGAAAGAAGTTTGTTAACAAATCTAAGGCAATGGAAAGTCAGCAAGAAGATCTACAGCTCAGATTAAACCGCATTATGCGAACACAAGTTCCAAGGTGAATGTGCAAGTTTTGAGGAGGGGTAAAATGTTTTCAGATCGAAAAGATACAATGAACCTGGACAAGATTGAAGATTTGATGGCTATGATTGATCATGGGAAATGTGATCAAGGAGATTAAGCGGTTAGAAGATTGTTTATAAATAAGGAACTATTGATACACAATGTATGAGAGCAAGTGTATGCATAGGGGATGCTACATAATGATTACCGAGCACAGAACCTTGAAGACCTGTTAGAATAATAGAGTATTGATGCCCAGTAGATAGACAAGATTAGTTCTATGTCTAGATTGTATTGAACAAATAGGAATCTGCTTTAGCATTTTAGATGTGAAGTTGCAGATAGATTTTATTATTGTTATTTTGTGAAAGTGACAGGAAATCTCTTTACCGAGTGGACTTAACAGTCTTATATGTAAATCCTCTAACAAGGTGACATTCTGATTGAGTGTTTGAAATCCTTTGATAAGGTCACTTCTAACAAAGTGAATATCCTAACAGATCTGAGGGAAATCCCTTAACCGGGTCACATCTAGCAATGTGTTTTTTAATCTTTAACAGGATTTGCTTTTAACCGAGCATACTCTAGAAGAGTATATTTCTTAGTGGGTCTAAAATCCCACAGTGGTTTTTCCCTATTTGGGTTTCCACGTTAAATCTGGTGTTATGAGGTTTATATTGTTCATATGCTTTTGAGTTTGCATGTTTGACAGTTTTTGATTATATGACTGATATATGTTACCGAGGTTGACTTTGATGTTTTTATGGGTAATTAAGTTTGTATGATTCACCCTCCCCACTCTCATCTTGTTGGCTATTGGATCTGTACTTATATTAAGTATCAGAATTATCAATTGGTATCAGAGCTTTGGACTCCGAAAGGAAAGTTTAATGGCACTTGAGTTAAAGATCCAAAGATGTATAAGAGGGATGCACCCAAGCTGAATAAGTCAAGTTTTTCTACATGGCAGAAAAGGATGAAGCTAAATCTATCATGAGTTGGAGAATATGCTTTATACTATCTAGAGAATGATTTTGTTGTACCAAGCACCAATCCATTAACTACGCAAGAGATAAAGGCGAAGCAAGAACATATTCAAGCAATGATTGAAATAACATCTGCATTGACCGATTCTGAGTTTAATGATCTAGAAGGTTGCAATGATGCAAAGGCAATGTGGACTAAGCTCATATCTATATATGCAGGAGATGAACATGTTCAAAAAGCAAAAGTTGATAGTCTAAGAGGACAACTTGAATCTATGAGGATGAATGAAGGTGAGAACATAACCCAGTACAGTACAAGACTAAAGGAGATTGTAAATAAAATCAAAGGAGCAGTTAGAACTATTGAAGAAAAGGATGTGACAAGTAAATTGTTAAGAACCCTTCTACCTGCCTATGCAATCCGAGTCTCTGCAATCAATGAATTAGGGTTTGTACCTAATATGCCAATTTCATTGAATACTACTATTGGTAAGCTACATGCATTTGAGTTAAGTAATTTTGATAACAGTGGGTCATCGGTAAATAAAGTTGAATCTGCATTTAGTTCTTTTCATCTGAATGAATCTAATGATTACAATGAGAGAAAGTATAAGTACTCTTAAGGAGATCACAGTGGAGCAAGTGATAGATTTCAGAAGAACATGGAGGAGGTACATAAACTATATGAAGAAATCAGAAAGCAAGAAGAGTTTGAAGCACTATTGGCCAAAAGGTTACTGAGAGGCAAAGGTAAGTATAAAGGAAAACTACCATTGAAATGTTTCAATTGTGATAAGATTGGACATATGGCTTCTAACTATCCTAACAAAGATTTCACTGAAAAGAGAGATTACCAAGATGACAGACAAAAAAATAATCATTACAGAGGACACCGAGACTTCAGATGAAGAGATAGAAAGACATGCTTAATTGCTGATGAGGAATCTGAAGATGATAAATCAAATGAGACTGATACAGAGGAAGTTGTTTATGTTACCATCAAGGATGGATCAGATGAAGAAAGGTATGAAGAAAAATCCCTAATATCTCACATAAACACTAATGATTCTTGGATTATAGATAGTGGATGTTCACATCATATGACAAGAGATAAATACAAGTTTGTTATGTTAGAAGATTATGATGGAGGCTATGTTAGATTTGGTAATGATGCACCATGTCTAGTAAGAGGTAAAGGATCCATAACACTTCTTGATAAAGCAATATGCAATAATGTTTATTGGGTTGAAGGTTTGAAATATAATTTGTTGAGTGTAGCACAACTAAACAACACAGGTTACCGAATAGAATTTCAAAAAGGAATTGTCAAAGTTCATGACAAGAATGGAAAGTTAGCTGCTACTGGGACACAAACAAAAGGTAATACATTTCACCTTGACTCTACTCACAACTAGTGTTTGCATCCAAAGATTGATAACACCTGGTTATGGCATAAAAGGTTTTGTCATGTTAATTTTGATAATCTGATCAAGATAAGTAAGAAGCACAGAGTAAGAGGTCTACCGAGTCTTGAAAAACCTAAGAATGCTATGTGCCGAGGATGCCAGATGGGTAAGATGACAAGATCCAGCTTTACAAGTAAGTCCTACACTTCTAAGGGAATTTTAGATCTTGTACACACTGATCTTTGTGGTCCTATGAAAGTTCAAAGTTATTAAGGTGATAAGTATTTCATATTATTTGTGGATGATTATTAAAGGATGATGTCAATAATGTTTTTAAAAGAAAAATCAGAAGCTTTTCAAATGTTCAAGTGGTACAAGATAGAGTTGAAAATGAAACAGGAAGACAACTGAAATGTCTTAGATCAGATAGAGGAGGAGAGTTCACATCTGATGAGTTCAACCTATTTTGTAATGATCATGGTATTAAAAGACAAGTCTCTACACCAAGATCTCCATAGTAGAATGGAATAGCTAAAAGAAGAAACAGATTTATTGTGGATTGTGCTAGAACACTAATGATTGAGAAGAAGGTTCCACAATCATTTTGGAGAGAAGCAACAGGCACAGTTGTTTACACCTTGAACCGAGTTCAATTGAAGAAAGGTACTCTGAAGACACCTTATGAAATCTGGTATGGCAAGAAACCTAATGTAAGTTATTTTAAGATCTTTGGAAGTAAATGCTATGTTCATAAAGATGATAGAAATGGCAAGTTTGATTAGAAAAGTGAAGAAGGAACATTTCTAGGATATTCTTCTAGAAGCAAAGCATTTAAATGTCTGATCAAATCATCTAACAAAATAGTAGAAAGTCCAAATGTGAAAATTGATGAAATTGCAGAAAGAACTGATGAAAGGAATTCCAAAGAACTAGAAGACTATGATGAATTTGTCTATGTGCAACCGAGAAGTCCTACCGAGATAACTGTTGAAGGAAATGAGGAAGATATACAGTTACTGAGTGATGAAGAAGATCATACAGAGCCTACCGAGCTTGTATTAGCCAAATATGTCCAAAGGCACCATGCACCAAGTCAGATTATAGGACATAAGGATGATCCAGTGATGACAAGGAACAAACTGAGACAAAACACATGTTTGATATCTGAATTTGAACCAAGAATAGTGAAAGAGGCATTCAATAGTGAAGATTGGATAAATTCTATGACCAAAGAGATTGATCAAATCAAGAAGAACAACACATGGACACTTGTCCCAAGACCGAAGGACAAAAATTTAACCGATACAAAGTGGATCTTCAGAAACAAGCTAAATGAGAAAGGTGAGGTCATTCAGAATAAAGCAAGATTGGTTCGCAAAGGTTATGCCCAAGAAGAAGGAATTGATTATGGTGAGAATTTTGCACCATTTGCTAGACTTGAAGGAGTTAGAACATTGTTGGCATATGCTGCTTTCAAAAACTTCAAGGTATATCAAATGGATGTCAAATCTACATTTCTGAATGGAATATTAGAAGAAGTTTTCATTGAACAACCTGAAGGATTTGTTGAAGACAATAATGAAGATCAGGTATGTAAATTGAACATAGCTTTATATGGTCTGAAACAAGCACCTAGAGCATGGTATGAAAGATTGCACTCTTATTTGATTAAGATTGGTTTTATAAGGAGAAGTGAGAATAGCAACATGTACATGAAGAATGATGAAAATGGAATACTAATCTTAGCCATATTTGTTGATGATATTATATTTTGTGGAAATGACTCTTTATGTAAGAACTTTGGAAATGAAATGAGCAAAGAATTTGAGATGTCGTTAATCGGTGAGATAAAGTATTTTATAGGCTTATAGATACTGCAAATGAAAAATGAGATTTTCATTACTCAATCCAAATACATAAAGGAAATCTTGAAGAAATTTGGAATGGAGGATTCAAAGCCAGTAAGTACTCCTATGACTACAAACTACAGACTATCAAAGAATGATGAATCTGCATCTGTTGATGAGACACTCTACCGATCCATGATTGGAAAACAACAATATGTTGTTCACAGCAAGCTAGATATAGCACATGCAGTAAGTATTGTTGCAAGATTCTCTACAGTTCCTAAGGAAATACGCATGACAGCAATCAAAAAAAATTTTAGATACTTGAAAGGCACTGAAGATTATGGCTTAGTATATCAGAAAGGAGATGATTTGGATTGAAAAGTTTATACTGATGCTAATTGGGCAAGCAACTCTGATGACAGAAAAAGCACAAGTGGAGGAGCTTTCTTCTTAGTAGAAAGACTAGTGAGTTGGCTTAGCAAGAAACAAGGATGTGTTTCTCAGTCAATAGCCAGAGCTGAATATGTTGTTGCAGCACTGAATTGTACCAGCATTGCATGGATCAAACAATTGTTGGAAGGTATAAAAGTTGCCGAGCCAGTAACTATATTCTATGACAATACTATTGCCATTAATATTTCAAATAACCCTGTTATGCACTCTAAGACAAAGCACATATCTATCAAATATCATTATCTTAGAAAAGAAGCTCAAGAGAAGAAAGTGGTGTTGGAATATGTTAACACAAAGGAACAAATAGCTGATATCTTCACCAAGCCACTACCAAAGGACACTTTTGAATATCTCAAAAGTAAGTTAGGGGTCCTACCCCTATCTTTTACTCACTGACCGAGTTCGGTGAAAGCATCACTTCGATGACTCTATTGAATATCTTTTGGGGAGCTGATGCTGGAGTGATACACTTTAGAATGTTTTTTCTGAAAGTTTACTGGAATAATACTGGGATAATACAGAAAATGATATAGGGAACATGAATAGTAAACAAATGCTCTGACCGAGACTCAGTTGATACACAACAATAGGAAATAACTTCTTACAGCAAGAAATTATGTTTTAATTCTATTCGGAGAAGACCAAGGAGAAGACCAAGAAGGAGAAGACCTAACCATGGGGAGAAAACTGAGAAAAGATTACAAATTGAAGTAAAGACTGAAAACAGAAGAGAAGTCTGATGTATGGGGGAGAGCATTTTAGCATTTCAGAATCACAGCAATCCACATTTTTTTTAAAAAGGTCAAATCAATTGGTTTTGCCATCAATGCCAAAGGGGGAGATTGTTGGCAATATTACAAGGATATTGAGAAGGTTGTTGATGATTATGGACGTAACTGATTAAAGATGTTTTACTATCTTGATATTATTATTTTGTGATTGATGTCAAGAAATTGATTTTCTAATTCAGTATGATGTTGCCATATCTTAAGAAATATGATATGAAGATTATAAAGAAGTCAGTAAAGACACAGGAAAGAATATGATGAATAAGGGGATAAGTTATTCAATGGGAAACTCTACCGAGTCAGACAATGATGAGATCTTGATGTTTTAGATTGTTTTAACATCATACATATGTTGTAAAATGTAAAGGGGGAGAAGACCAAGGAGAAGACCAAGGAGAAGACCAAGGAGAAGACCAAGAAGGAGAAGACCTAACCATGGGGAGAAAACTGAGAAAAGATTACAGATTGAAGTAAAGACTGAAAACAGAAGAGAAGTCTGATGTATGGGGGAGAGCATTTTAGCATTTTAGAATCACAGCAATCCACATTTTTTTTAAAAAGGTCAAATCAATTGGTTTTGCCATCAATGCCAAAGGGGGAGATTGTTGGCAATATTACAAGGATATTGAGAAGGTTGTTGATGATTATGGACATAACTGATTAAAGATGTTTTACTATCTTGATATTATTATTTTGTCATTGATGTCAAGAAATTGATTTTCTAATTCAGTATGATGTTGCCATATCTTAAGAAATATTATATGAAGATTATAAAGAAGTCGGTAAAGACACAAGAAAGAATATGATGAATAAGGGGATAAGTTATTCAATGGGAAACTCTACCGAGTCAGACAATGATGAGATCTTGATGTTTTAGATTGTTTTAACATCATACATATGTTGTAAAATGTAAAGGGGGAGAAGACCAAGGAGAAGACCAAGAAGGAGAAGACCTAACCATGGGGAGAAAACTGAGAAAAGATTACAGATTGAAGTAAAGACTGAAAACAAAAGAGAAGTCTGATGTATGGGGGAGAGCATTTTAGCATTTCAGAATCACAGCAATCCACATTTTTTTTAAAAAGGTCAAATCAATTGGTTTTGCCATCAATGCCAAAGGGGGAGATTGTTGGCAATATTACAAGGATATTGAGAAGGTTGTTGATGATTATGGACATAACTGATTAAAGATGTTTTACTATCTTGATATTATTATTTTGTCATTGATGTCAAGAAATTGATTTTCTAATTCAGTATGATTTTACCATATCTTAAGAAATGTGATATGAAGATTATAAAGAAGTCAGTAAAGACATAGGAAAGAATATGATGAATAAGGGGATAAGTTATTCAATGGGAAACTCTACCGAGCCAGACAATGATGAGATCTTGATGTTTTAGATTGTTTTAACATCATACATATGTTGTAAAATGTAAAGGTTAATACTATACTATGTTATCAAGCAAAGAACCTAGTCGGTAAACCCTAAGGTTATCGCAGTCGGTTAATGAAGACAGAATGTCTACTGAGTAAAGTTTAGTATTCACCGAGTTGTAACCGAGCTATAACAAAATGCATTAAATGTTTACATGTGATATTTAATGAAATATGCTGATGAGCTAGAGCGAATCAATGATTGGCAAGTCGTGAAAGAAGTTTGTTAACAAATCTAAGGCAATGGAAAGTTGGCAAGAAGATCTATAGCTCAGATTAAACTGCATTTCCCTAACACAAATTCCAAGGTGAATGTGCAAGTTCTGAGGTGGGGTAAAAAATTTTCAGATCGAAAAGATACAATGAACCTGGACAAGATTGAAGATCTGATGGCTATGATTGATCATGGGAAATGTGATCAAGGAGATTAAGCGATTAGAAGATTGTTTATAAATAAGGAACTGTTGATCAACAATGTATGTGGGCAAGTGTATGCATAGGGGATGCTACATAGTGATTACCGAGCATAGAAGCTTGAAGACCTGTTAGAATAATAGAGTATTGATGCCCAGCAGATAGACAAGATTAGTTCTATGTCTAGATTGTATTGAACAAATAGGAATCTGCTTTAGCATTTTAGATGTTAAGTTGCAGATAGATTTTATTACTATTATTTTGTGAAAGTGACAGGAAATCTCTTAACCAAGTGGACTTAACAGTCTTATATGTAAATCCTCTAACAAGGTGACATTCTGATTGAGTGTTCGAAATCCTTTGATAAGGTCACTTCTAACAAAGTGAAGATCCTAATAGATCTGAGGGAAATCCCTTAACCAGGTTACATCTAGCAATGTGTTTTGTAATCTTTAAAAGGATTTGCTTTTAACCAAGCATACTCTAGAAGAGTATATTTCTTAGTGGGTCCGAAATCCCACAGTGGTTTTTCCCTATTTGGGTTTCCACGTTAAATCTGGTGTTATGAGGTTTATATTGTTCATATGCTTTTGAGTTTTCATGTTTGACAGTTTTTGATTATATGATTGATATATGTTACCGAGGTTGAATCTGATGTTTTTATGGGTAATTAATTTTGCATGATTCACCCCCCCCCCTCTCATATTGTTGGCTATTGGATCTATACTTATATTAAGTATCAGAACTATCAATTGGTATCAGAGCTTTGGACTCTGAAAGCTAAGTTTAAGGGCACTTGAGTTAAAGATCCAAAGATGTATAAGAGGGATGCACCCAAGTTGAATAAGTCAAGTTTTTCTACATGGCAGAAAAGCATGAAGCTACATCTATAAGGAGTTGGAGAATATGCTTTATACTATCTGGAGAAAGATTTTGTTGCACCGAGCACCTATCCATTGACTATGGAAGAGATAAAGGCAAAGCAAGAACATATTCAAGCAATGATTGAAATAACATCTGTATTGACCGATTCTGAGTTTAATGATCTAGAAGGCAGCAATGATGCAAAGGAAATGTGGACTAAGCTCATATTTGTATATGGAGGAGATGAACATGTTCAAAGAGAAAAAGTTGACAGTCTAAGAGGACAACTTGAATCTATGAGGATGAATGAAGGTGAGAACATAACCTAGTACAGTACAAGACTAAAGGAGATTGTAAATAAAATCAAAGGAGTAGGAGGAACTATTGAAGAAAAGGATATAACAAGTAAATTGTTAAGAACCCTTCTACCTGCCTATGCAATCCGAGTCTCTGCAATCAATGAATTAAGGTCTGTACCTAATATGCCAGTTTCCTTGAATGCTACTATTGGTAAGCTACATGCATTTCAGATAAGTAATTTTGATAACAGTAAGTCATCAGTAAATAAAGTTGAATCTGCATTTAGTTCTTTTCATCTGAATGAATCTAATGATTACAATGAGAGAAAGTATAAGTACTCTGAAGGAGATCATGGTGGAGCAAGTGAAAGATTTCAGAAGAACATGGAGGAGGTACATAAACTATATGAAGAAATCATAAATCAAGAAGAGTTTGAAGCACTATTGGCCAAAAGGTTACCGAGAGGCAAAGGTAAGTTTAAAGGAAAACTACCTTTGAAATGTTTCAATTGTGATAAGATTGGACATATGGCTTCTAACTGTCCTAACAAAGATTTCACTGAAAAGAGAGATTACCGAGATGACAAACAAAAAGATAATCATTATAGAGGACACCGAGACTTCAAAACAAGAGATAGAAAGACATGCTTAATTGCTGATGAGGAATCTGAAGATGATAAATCAAATGAGACTGATACAGAGGAAGTTGTTTATGTGGGCATGAAGGATGGATCAGATGAAGAAAGGTATGAAGAAAAATCCCTAATATCTCACATAAACACTAATGATTCTTGGATTATAGATAGTGGATGTTCACATCATATGACAAGAGATAAATACAAGTTTGTTATGTTAGAAGATTATGATGGAGGCTATGTTAGATTTGGTAATGATGCACCATGTCTAGTAAGAGGTAAAGGATCCATAACACTTCTTGATAAAGCAATATGCAATAATGTTTATTGGGTTGAAGGTTTGAAATATAATTTGTTGAGTGTAGCACAACTAAACAACACAGGTTACTGAATAGAATTTCAAAAAGGAATTGTCAAAGTTCATGACAAGAATGGAAAGTTAGCTGCTACTGGGACACAAACAAAAGGTAATACATTTCACCTTGACTCTACTCACAACAAGTGTTTGCATCCAAAGATTGATAACACCTGGTTATGGCATAAAAGGTTTTGTCATGTTAATTTTGATAATCTGATCAAGATAAGTAAGAAGCACAGAGTAAGATGTCTACCGAGTCTTGAAAAACCTAAGAATGCTATGTGCTGAGGATGCCAGATGGGTAAGATGACAATATCCAGCTTTACAAGTAAGTCCTACACTTCTAAGGGAATTTTAGATCTTGTACACACTGATCTTTGTGGTCCTATGAAAGTTAAAAGTTATTAAGGTGATAAGTATTTCATATTATTTGTGGATGATTATTCAAGGATGATGTCAATAATGTTTTTAAAAGAAAAATTAGAAGCTTTTCAAATGTTCAAGTGGTACAAGGATAGAGTTGAAAATGAAACAGGAAGACAACTGAAATGTCTTAGATCAGAAAGAGGAGGAGAGTTCACATCTGATGAGTTCAACCTATTTTGTAATGATCATGGTATTAAAAGACAAGTCTCTGCACCAAGAACTCCACAGTAGAATGGAATAGCTAAAAGAAGAAACAGATCTATTGTGGATTGTGCTAGAACATTGATGATTGAGAAGAAGGTTCCACAAACATTTTGGAGAGAGGCAATAGGTATAGCTGTTTACACCTTGAACCGAGTTCAATTGAAGAAAGGTACTTTGAAGACACCTTATGAAATCCGGTATGGCAAGAAACCTAATGTAAGTTATTTTAAGATCTTTGGAAGTAAATGCTATGTTCATAAAGATGATAGAAATGGCAAGTTTGATCAAAAAAGTGAGTAAGGAACATTTCTAGGATATTCTTCTAGAAGAAAAGCATTTAAATGTTTGATCAAATCATCTAACAAAATAGTAGAAAGTCCAAATGTGAAAATTGATGAAATTGCAGAAAGAACTGATGAAAGTAATTCCAAAGAACCAGAAGACTATGATGAATTTGTCTATGTGCAACCGAGAAGTCCTACCGAGATAACTGTTGAAGGAAATGAGGAAGATATACAGTTACTGAGTGATGAAGAAGATCATACAGAGCCTACCGAGCTTGTATTAGCCAAATATGTCAGAAGGCACCATGCACCAAGTCAGATTATAGGACATAAGGATGATCCAGTGATGACAAGGAACAAACTGAGAGAGAACACATGTTTGATATTTGAATTTGAACCAAGAATAGTGAAAGAGGCATTCAATAGTGAAGATTGGATAAATTCTATGACTAAAGAGATTGATCAAATCAAGAAGAACAACACATGGACACTTGTCCCAAGACCAAAGGACAAAAATTTAATCGGTACAAAGTGGATCTTCAGAAACAAGCTAAATGAGAAAGGTGAGGTCATTCAGAACAAAGCAAGCTTGGTTTGCAAAGGTTATGCCCAAGAAGAAGGAATTGATTATGGTGAGAATTTTGCACCATTTGCTAGACTTGAAGGAGTTAGAACATTGTTGGCATATGCTGCTTTCAAAAACTTCAAGGTATATCAAATGGATGTCAAATCTACATTTCTGAATGGAATATTAGAAGAAGAAGTTTTCATTGAACAACCTGAAGGATTTGTTGAAGACAATAATGAAGATTAGGTATGTAAATTGAACATAGCTTTATATGGTCTGAAACAAGCACCTAGAGCATGGTATGAAAGATTGCACTCTTATTTGATTAAGATTGGTTTTATAAGGAGAAGTGAGAATAGCAACATGTACATGAAGAATGATGAAAATGGAATACTAATCTTAGCCATATTTGTTGATGATATTATATTTTGTGGAAATGACTCTTTATGCAAGAACTTTGGAAATGAAATGAGCAAAGAATTTGAGATGTCGTTAATCGGTGAGATAAAGTATTTAATAGGCTTACAGATACTACAAATAAAAAATGAGATTTTCATTACTCAATCCAAATACATAAAGGAAATCTTGAAGAAATTTGGAATGGAGGATTCAAAGCCAGTAAGTACTCCTATGACTACAAACTATAGACTATCAAAGAATGATGAATCTGCATCTGTTGATGAGACACTCTACCGATCCATGATTGGAAAACAACAATATGTTGTTCACAACAGGCCAGATATAGCACATGCAGTAGGTATTGTTGCAAGATTCTCTACAGTTCCTAAGGAAATATGCATGACAACAATCAAAACAATTTTTAGATACTTGAAAGGCACTGAAGATTATGGCTTAGTATATCAGAAAGGAAATGATTTTGATTTAAAAGTTTATACTGATGCTGATTGGGCAGGCAACATTGATAATAGAAAAAGCACAAGTGGAGGAGCTTTCTTCTTAGGAGAAAGACTAGTGAGTTGGCTTAGCAAGAAACAAGGATGTGTTTCTCAGTCAATAGTCGGAGCTGAATATGTTGTTGCAGCACTGAATTGTACTAGCATTGCATGGATCAAACAATTGTTGGAAGGTATAAAAGTTACTGAGCCAGTAACTATATTCTATGACAATACTAGTGCCATTAATATTTCAAATAACCCTGTTATGCACTCTAAGACAAAGCACATATCTATCAAATATCATTATCTTAGAAAAGAAGCTCAAAAGAAGAAAGTGGTGTTGGAATATGTTAACACAAAGGAACAAATAGCTGATATCTTCACCAAGCCACTACCAAAGGACACTTTTGAATATCTCAAAAGTAAGTTAGGGGTCCTACCCCTATCTTTTACTCACTGACCGAGTTCAGTGAAAGCATCACTTCGATGACTCTATTGAATATCTTTTGGGGAGCTGATGCTGGAGTGATACACTTTAGAATGTTTTTTCTTAAAGTGTACTGGAGTAATACTGGGATAATACAGAATGATATAGGGAACATGAATCATTAACAAATGCTCTGACCAAGACTTAGTTGATACACAACAGTAGGAAATAACTTCTTACAGCAAGAAATTATGTTTTAATTCTATTCTTTTTGGCATTGTTGTCAAAGGGGGAGAAGACCAAGAAGGAGAAGACCTAACCATGGGGAGAAAACTGAGAAAAGACTACAGATTGAAGTAAAGACTGAAAATAGAAGAGAATTCTGATGTATGGGGGAGAGTATTTTAGCATTTCATAATCACAACAATCTGCATTTTTTTTAAAAAGGTCAAATCAAGTGGTTTTGCCATCAATGCCAAAGGGGGAGATTGTTGGCAACATTACAAGGATATTGAGAAGGTTGTTTATGATTATGGACATAACTGATTAAAGATGTTTTACTATCTTGATATTATTATTTTATCATTAATGTAAGGAAATTGATTTTCTAATTCAGTATGATGTTGCCATATCTTAAGAAATATGATATGAAGATTATAAAGAAATTGGTAAAGACACAGGAAAGAATATGATGAATAAGGGGATAAGTTATTCAATGGGCAACTCTATCGAGTCAGACAATGATGAGATCTTGATGTTTTAGATTGTTTTAACATCATACATATCTTGTCAAATGTAAAGGTTAATACTATACTATGTTATCAAGCAACGAACCTAGTCGGTAAACCCTAAGCTTATCGCTGTCGGTTAATGAAGACAGAATGTCTACCGAGTAAAGTTTAGTATTCACTGAGTTGTAACCGAGCTATAACAGAATGCATTAAATGTTTACATGTGATATTTAATGAAAGATGCTGATGAGCTGGAGCGAATCAATGATTGGCAAGCCGTGAAAGAAGTTTGTTAACAAATCTAAGCCAATGGAAAGTCGGCAAGAAGATCTATAGCTCAGATTAAACTGCATTACCCTAACACAAGTTCTGAGGTGGGGTAAAACATTTTCAAATCGAAAAGATATAATGAACCTGGACAAGATTGAAGATCTGGTGGCTATGATTGATCATGAGAAATGTGATCAAGGAGATTAAGCGGTTAGAAGATTGTTTATAAATAAGGAATTGTTGATAAACAATGTATGCGGGCAAGTGTATGCATAGGGAATTTTAGATGTGAAGTTGCAGATAGATTTTATTATTGTTATTTTGTGAAAGTGACAGGAAATCTCTTAACCGAGTGGACTTAACAGTCTTATATGTAAATCCTCTAACAAGGTGACATTCTGATTGAGTGTTTGAAATCCTTTGATAAGGTCACTTCTAAGAAAGTGAAGATCCTAACAGATCTGAGGGAAATCCCTTAACTGGGTCACATCTAGCAATGTGTTTTGTAATCTTTAACAGGATTTGCTTTTAACCGAGCATACTCTAGAAGAGTATATTTCTTAGTGGGTCTGAAATCCCACAGTGGTTTTTCCCTATTTGGGTTTCCACGTTAAATCTGGTGTTACGAGGTTTATATTGTTCATATGCTTTTGAGTTTGCATGTTTGACATTTTTTGATTATATGACTGATATATGTTATTGAGGTTGAATCTGATGTTTTTATGGGTAATTAAGTTTGTATGATTCACCCCCCCCCCTCTCACCTTGTTGGCTATTGGATCTATACTTATATTAAGTATCAGAAATATCAATTGGTATCAGAGCTTTGGACTCCAAAAGGAAAGTTTAAAGGCACTTGAGTTAAAGATCCCAAGATGTATAAGAGGGATGCACCCAAGCTGAATAAGTCAAGTTTTTCTACATGGCAGAAAAGGATGAAGCTACATCTATCAAGAGTTGGAGAATATGCTTTATACTATTTGGAGAATGATTTTGTTGCACTAAGCACCTATCCATTCACTATGGAAGAGATAAAGGCGAAGCAAGAACATATTGAAGCAATGATTGAAATAACATTTGCATTGACCGATTCTGATTTTAATGATCTAGAAGGTTGGAATGATGCAAAGGTAATGTGGACTAAGCTCATATCTATATATGGAGGAGATGAATATGTTCAAAGAGAAAAAGTTGATAGTCTAAGAGGACAACTTTAATCTATGAGGATGAATGAAGGTGAGAACATAACCCAGTATAGTACAAGACTAAAGGAGATTGTAAATCAAATTAAAGGAGCAAGAGGAACTATTGAAGAAAAGGATGTGACAAGTAAATTGTTAAGAACCCTTCTACCTGCCTTTGCAATCCGAGTCTCTGCAATCAATGAATTAAGGTTTGTACCTCATATGCCAGTTTCCTTGGATGCTACTATTGGTAAGCTACATGCATTTGAGTTAAGTAATTTTGATAATAGTGGGTCATCGGTAAATAAAGTTGAATCTGCATTTAGTTCTTTTCATCTGAATGAATCTAATGATTACAATGAGAGAAAGTATAAGTACTCTGAAGGAGATCATAGTGGAGGAAGTGAAAGATTTTGGAAGAACATGGAGGAGGTGCATAAACTATATGAAGAAATCAGAAAGCAAGAAGAGTTTGAAGCACTATTGGCCAAAAGGTTACCGAGAGGCAAAGGTAAGTATAAAGGAAAACTACATTTGAAATGTTTCAATTGTGATAAGATTGGACATATGGCTTCTAACTGTCCTAACAAATATTTCACTGAAAAGAGAGATTACCAAGATGACAGACAAAAAGATAATCATTACAGAGGACATCGAGACTTTACAAGAAGAGATAGAAAGACATGCTTAATTGCTGATGAGGAATCTGAAGATGATAAATCAGATGAGACTGATACAGAGGAAGTTATTTTTTCTAGTCATCAAGGATGGATCAGATGAAGAAAGGTATGAAGAAAAATACCTAATATCTCACATAAACACTAATGATTCTTGGATTATAGATAGTGGATGTTCACATCATATGACAGGAGATAAACACAAGTTTGTTATGTAAGAAGATTATGATGGAGGCTATGTTAGATTTGGTAATGATGCACCATGTCTAGTAAGAGGTAAAGGATCCATAACACTTCTTGATAAAGAAATATGCAATAATGTTTATTGGGTTGAAGGTTTGAAATATAATTTGTTGAGTGTAGCACAACTAAACAACACAGGTTACCGAATAGAATTTCAGAAAGGAATTGTCAAAGTTCATGACAAGAATGGAAAGTTAGCTGCTACCGAGACACAAACAAAAGGTAATACATTTCACCTTGACTCTACTCACAACAAGTGTTTGCATCCAAAGATTGATAACACCTGGTTATGGCATAAAAGGTTTTGTCATGTTAATTTTGATAATCTGATCAAGATAAGTAAGAAGCACAGAGTAAGAGGTCTACCGAGTCTTGAAAAACCTGAGAATGCTATTTGCCGAGGATGCCAGATGGGTAAGATGATAAGATCTAGCTTTACAAGTAAGTCCTACACTTCTAAGGGAATTTTAGATCTTGTGCACACTGATCTTTGTGGTCCTATGAAAGTTCAAAGTTATTATGGTGATAAGTATTTCATATTATTTGTGGATGATTATTCAAGGATGATGTCAGTAATGTTTTTAAAAGAAAAATTAGAAGCTTTTCAAATGTTCAAGTGGTACAAGGCTAGAGTTGAAAATGAAATAGGAAGACAACTGAAATGTCTTAGATCAGATAGAGGAGGAGAGTTCACATCTGATGAGTTCAACCTATTTTACAATGATCATGTTATTAAACAACAAGTCTCTGCACCAAGAACTCCACAGCAAAATGGAATAGCTGAAAGAAGAAATAGATCTATTGTGGATTGTGCTAGAACACTGATGATTGAGAAGAAGGTTCCACAAACATTTTGGAGAGAGGCAATAGGCATAGCTGTTTACACCTTTGTAGCGTCGTAAATTGTACGCACTTGCTAGGGTGGTACAATTTCACACCTAGTTTAGCACCCGCCTTGGTGCATTTTGCATTGCATTTCCCCTTTAGCACTTAATTAATTAAATTAATTAGGTCTAGGGTTCTATTTTATCATCTCCCATATCATAAAGTTGGGCCCTTTTCATTAAAGTGTGCCCCTTTCATTTTATTCTTCCAATACATCATTTAATCTAAAACCCTAATTAGGTCCTATTTTGAACTTGGGGGCTTGATTTCGGGGGTCAAAACATCTCGAAATCAGCTGTAACTTTGGGATTCTCTCTAAAATCATCATATCCGATGGCCCTAAAAATTTGGTGAAAAGTTGTCGGGACCATGGCGCCCGGCATGCACATGGTCCTGGACATTTTTCTCGAAATTTTAGGAGCGCGATCCAATCATAAAATAAAGCTTAACCCCAAGAAATTGGTGGGATATTCAATCTCTAGGTCGGCCAAAAGTTGAAATTAAGACCTAGGGTTTCATATATAAGAGCTCTCTTTCTTCATTTGAAAGGATCCGAATTTTGTTTTCAGGGACCTTCTATGCAGCGAAAGAGCAGATCTTTGAAGACTTCAATAACATTCAACATCCATCCATCAAGCATTCATCAATTTCATTCATTTAGGGCTTGGGAGACATTGAAGAACAATAGGAGATTACCGACTGAAGATTGGCTTGTACTCCTCCCTTAAGGGTTGGGTATGATTTCATGTTGTTTTCATGTCTTTGCATAAGCTTCAATATATCCTTTATTCATGCTTTAGATCACTTTGCATCTTGATTTAGAGCATTTACATTATCATTTACAAGCAATTAGGGTTTACTTTCTAGGTTGCTCTAGTTTGCTTTCTTGCATTTAAGGACCTTGCACACACACTAGGTCTGCACACACAATACATTTTACAATACAACTTGGCTTTTCGTGGAGGTGGAAATCACCGAAGTGGGGGTTTGACTAAGGCAAAACCCTATATAGCCGCCCACCACACCTTTTCAGATATAAGTGCAGGTTTCGGAATTTGGACGACGCCGCAAGTTACAGATCCGGAAGAAGCAGACGGAGACCGAACTTCACACCAAATCTCAGAGCAAAAGACCAGGATAGGGGCGTGGGGTGCCCTGGTCCTGCCAGGATAGGGGCACTGGGTGCCCTGGTCCCTAGGACAGGGGCGCTGGGCGCCTTGGTCCTTCTGACAGCAGTTTTCAGCATTTTTGACAACTTTGCAAAACAACAGTTTTCGGAGCAGTTTTAGGGGCAGAATCAGGACAGTGGCGCCCGCGCCCCCGTCCCAAACATTTTCAGTCAGATTTTAACTCCGGGTACGCATTTACATTCTTGTCTTGTCCTTGTGTTTACATCTTTCCATTGTTTAAGTTCAATTCTGCAATCTTGTTATTAGTTCATACTTGCACTTTGGGGTTAGGGATTGAACTTACATCATTTCATCTTTCAATTGCAACAAAGGAATAGAAATCCTAATAGGTAGCCCGTGGCTCTCTCTTCCACAAGAAGAAGTAGCCAATTGAGTGATACCTCTAGGCTCTTTCGTATTCCACAAGTGTGTGGTTGAAAGTGAGATTAGGGCATGTTGACCTAGTCTCGCTTTTTCCCCTACACATTTTGGTGAACCCGACGTGAATCTATCATTGCTTCCTCTTTCATTGCATTTGTTAGATCTAGATCTAGATTTAGTGTGTTTCATTTCATTTTCATTAAAAAGAAAAAAAAAAAAAAAAAAAAGTGTGTTTCTTTGCATTGTGTGTTTAAAATTTTATGCAATTTCAAAATGTCAGATTTTTATTTGCAAGATGTTCATATTTGTGATGATTACGAGTTAGATGAAGCTTTAGATGAATTTTTGAAACCTAAATATACCAAACCTTCATTTTACCAAAAACTCATAAACATTGTTACTATGCCATTTCGTTGTGATGAGAAAGATAAGTCGAATGATTCCTCGCAAGGGTACATTCCTATCAGCTCTTCCACTAAATCTAGTAACATGGTTGTTTTCAATGATCCCCTCTATGAAGAGATATCTCCTTTTGAATCAAAAGATAAACCTTTTAATAGATATGATCATGCTTTGTTGAATGATGCCCTTGATGCCTTTGTGTCCCCTAAAAAACACTCCCTTCATGAGGATCCTTTTGTGCAAGAAGATGACATTATCCCTACATTTCCTAGTGATGGCCTTTCCTTTTCCAACAAAATTCCCACTAGAGATGATGAATTAATGGTAAATGCTTACCCTTCTCTTAAAGTTGGTCTTACCCATAAGCATCCCTTAGAGAAAGAAGATGAAATAATAAGCAATTTCCTTAATTCTCTCTCCCCTATTGAACATATTTTTAGGAAAGAGGATGAGTTTAACACATCTATTGATGCTCTCCCTCCTAAGGATGCAGAATTAATAAACAATGTTATCTCCTCTCCCGAAATTGACAACACTTCAAACATTCCTTTCAACAACCTCACTATTTGGGATGAACCATTAGAAGAAGGTATAGATTATTCTCTACCCCTAGCCAAAGGGGATGAAATCAAGATTGGAAACTCCCTTGATAGTTTCTCCCCTTCCTTGAATCTCAATTATTCTCCCTCTAAAAATAAAGCATCTCCCTCTCCTCAACTTGGTTCTACTCATAAGGAAACCCTAGTTCAAAGCAAGATGGTTAACATCTCTTTCAAAGATCTCCCTCTCAAAAGTGAGACTTTAGAGAGTAATGTTGATCCTTCTCCTAGAGAGTTTATTCCCCATGTAGATCCTTTGATGACAGAGGATGATATGACCTTTCCTAGTATTACTCTGCCTACTAGAACATCAATGCCTACCCCTTGTCTCTCTCCTAAAATTGATTTAATCTGTGATAAGATTTTAGTGCAAGAGAAGACTATCAATAATTCTTCCAACACTTTTGTTCATTCCTCTAAACCATCCTCAATCAATTTGATACATGTGAATGAAACACCTAACAAACCTCTCTTCACTGTCCAAGGTGCTTGTCCTTCTCAAAATTCTCAACCTTTAAATAAGCCTATCTTAGTGGTTCAAGGTGGTTATGCTAATGATTCTTTTTGCACTCCTAAGAAACCTATTATTACTGTGCAAGGAGGTTATCCTACTAAGAGCCCTTATGAGTATGCTAAGCAACTGACTAGAGAGAGTTATAATGCGGTTGCTCATACCTATAACACAAGAAACAATAGGCAACCTAATCCTCCTCCAGTTATCCTAACTTCACTTCCTCCTTCCCAACCTATTCTTCCTCAAGCTCCTCGTATTTCACAAGTTCTTAGTAAGGACTATGATCTCATAGAACAACTTAAAACTACCCCTGCTAAGATATCCCTTTGGGATTTGATCCAAACTTCTTCTGCTCATCATGGAATGTTACAAGATGCCTTGAAAGATTTGAATGTTCCTCCACCTAATACATCTAGTAATATAGTGTCTTTGGTTAACTCTATGATGAATCCTAAAGCTCAAATTGTGTTTACCCAAGATGAGTTGCCTACTAGTGAAATTCAACAACAATATGATCCCTTGATGATTGTGGTTATCATAAATGACACTGCTATAAGACGAACACTGGTAGATAATGGCTCTGGCCTTAATGTGTGTAGCATTAATCTATTGCATAAGATGAATGTGGATACATCCCTTATTGATCCTGACTCTCGTCCCATTCGAGGCTTTGATAATGTGGCTAAGTCTTCATTAGGTATTATCACCTTACCCATCACAGTGGGACCAGTTACTTTGCTTACTCCTATCCATGTTATGTCAGGAAATCTAACATACAACTTGTTATTAGGGAGGCCTTGGATTCACAGTATGCAAGCTGTCCCCTCTACATTGCATAGACAAGTTAAATTCATTTATAACAGTAAGACATATACCTTGATAGGTGACACTAATCTCCAAGCTTGTTTGCAAACATCTAAGCCTTCCTCTTCTAGTAATGACTCTTTGAACAAGATACCTATGGATGAATCCTTACCCTCTGATAATCAAAATTCTTTGGATGAGTCTGAAGCTCCTAAAGAAGATCCTTCTCGACTTGAATATACACATGAAAAGGCTTTTGATCCTGAGAAGGTTCTCGTAGAAGACGATTGGGGATCTCTTGATTTTAATCCCACCTTTGTAGGTGAGTATAGGGTTCCTCCTAGAGAGTTTAAAGTTAAAAAGAAGGAAGAAACTAAAAACCAATCAATCTTACCTGAACCTATGAGCAATAATTTTGTGGCCGCTTCTCAAACTTCTTCTCCTCACACCTCTAATTGTGAAGAGTTTGATTCTTTGTCTTATGAAAAACCACCTTCTCTTCCTGAAATGGCTGATCGTTATGGTCGTGGTTTTCGCATTTTTGCTAAGCATGGGTATCATGGAAATGGTTGTGGCGCTCATGAACAAGGGATAAAAGTTCCTCTAGAGACTAATTTTCACAATTATGCCTTTGGACTTGGCTACAATCCCTGCAAACGCACTAAAGCATCTAAAAGACCATCTCTCAATGTGAATGCTATATTTAGTAGTGATGATGATCTCACTTCAACTAAATCATCTTCTACTTCTATCAACTCTCATTCCCCTCATATGGAAATCTTGGCAATGAACAAATCTCTTTATGAATTCCCTCAAATTTCTAAATCCACTTATGAATCTTTATCTCCTATTCATCATAAAGTCCTTTCCTCTAGGGATAAGGCTCTAATAAATTACACTCATCCCTCTTCTAAGATTTCATGTGACTTTTCTTCTTCAATTTTCATCATTTTATACATGTTTTTGATCTCACTTATAGTTGAGCATTTAACATGTCATATTCAAATACCTAATTTAGTCTATCATGTCTTTAAATAACATTAATGGCTATTATGTTGCTCATCATTATGTGACATTGGTAGCTCATTTACTGGGGGCTCATTGTCATTCATGATGGTACAATTTCAAGTGCAATCATATTTTTTGAAGCAACATAATAGCCTAATTTTCTTGTTCCTATGGGGACAAGAATGATTTCATACATCTCTTCTTTTGCTTATGTCCAAATCTCTCCCTAGAAGATTGTGTAAGTCCTTCTCATTGTCCTTATCCTTGGGAGGCAATGATCTTTCTTTATTTTTATCTAAGGATCCACTTTTTCCTATTTTGTGGATGGTGTGGACTTTATTACTTGATGTTATGCCTTGTATGCATTTGTTGTTGTTTGTTCAAGTGTTCTCTCTTACAAGAGGTGTAAGTCCTTGACTACAACCTCTTTTGCACTTGGTAAAATACATCCATAACGAATTCACTCTCCTAATTGGGTTAAAAAGAGCGTCATCCTTCATTAAGAATAACTTTCACCTCGCAAAAGAAGGAAGTATTGCATTCTCATTCTCTTCTTTGTCTTATTCTAGAAGATGTTATATTTGTCTAAGACAATTCCTCTCGGGGATAGGTGTCTTTTGTACAAAGATCTCTTCTCCTCTAAGGATCTCCTTTACGCATACTACAAGATATCCCTTTTCAACTATCTTATCCTTGCTTAAAGAGTGCAAAACTCTCTTGCTTGGATCTATGACATTGTTGCATTTTTGGGGTATCTTCTTTTGTGATGAAGGTAGGTATCCTTATTCTAATTTGCTTATGACATAAACATTACACTTCTTGAGCAATGGGTCATTCTCAGAACCAAAGCACAGACTCTTAGAGCGAGATGTCTCCATTTTTCTTTTATGCAAGGTGATTATTCTCGGAACCAGAGCACAGACTCTTAGAGCGAGATGTCACGCTTTTGTACTATACATATACAGGTTGTAGCATACTCAGGGCATAGACTCCTATGAGATGCTTCTAACCTCACTTACACACACATGCACAAGGTTGAGTGGAACTAGCGGCATAAGGCTAGACTTTCTCACTCTCCTCCCTTACATGGATCACCTAGACAGACTCTAGGGGCTAGCTTTCCATGTCCTTTTCTCATGGATCACCTAGACAAGATCTAGGGGCGAGAAGTCCATGTTTTCTCTCTCACTATTCTTCTCATGGATCACCAATGTGTGTATTCATGCTTTTTTCCTTTCTTTTCTTCTCTTTGCATTTTGTTTCCATTCACATCCTTCATCTTGTGTTAGAGAGCTCTCAAATCCTCACACTCTTTGTTGTGTTGGAATTGAGGTTTAGTCCTCTTTCTTACCAAATGATTCTCCATTAGTTTTTGATCTCATATCAAATCTTCTGGTGAGCATTTGTCATCAATATTCTTTAACAATTCGAAGTGGTAAACATGATACCCTATTTCAACTCACTAAAATTAGCAAGCCGAAACAGGGGGGGGCATATAGCTACCCTCAAATTTTCATCACCTTCCTTAGTAAGCATTAGGTGATTTTGTGATCTAACGTGTGTTTTGTAGGGTGCGGTTCCTAACTGTGTACTGCAGATACCGCTGGGGGCTTCGTTCGACAGACTTATGGATATATCCTTTTTCAAATAATGTTTACTTTTCTGTACTTTAGCTTTCATATGCACGTAGTGTTCATATGACTGCTAAAGTGGGGGCTAAATGTAGCATCGTAAATTGTACGCACTTGCTAGGGTGGTACAATTTCACACCTAGTTTAGCACCTGCCTTGGCGCATTTTGCATTTTGCATTGCATTTCCCCTTTAGCACTTAATTAATTAAATTAATTAGGTCTAGGGTTCTATTTTATCATCTCCCATATCATAAAGTTGGGCCCTTTTCATTAAAGTGTGCCCCTTTCATTTTATTCTTCCAATACATCATTTAATCTAAAACCCTAATTAGGTCCTATTTTGAACTTGGGGGCTTGATTTTGGGGGTCAAAACATCTCGAAATCAGCTGTAACTTCGGGATTCTCTCTAAAATCATCATATCCGATGGCCCTAAAAATTTGGTGAAAAGTTGTCAGGACCATGGCGCCCGGCGTGCACATGGTCCCGGACATTTTTCTCAAAATTTTAGGAGCGCGATCCAATCATAAAATAAAGCTTAACCCCAAGAAATTGGCGGGATATTCAATCTCTAGGTCGGCCAAAAGTTGAAATTAAGACCTAGGGTTTCATATATAAGAGCTCTCTTTCTTCATTTGAAAGGATCCGAATTTTGTTTTCAGGGACCTTCTATGCAGCGAAAGAGAAGATCTTTGAAGACTTCAATAACATTCAACATCCATCCATCAAGCATTCATCAATTTCATTCATTTAGGGCTTGGGAGACATTGAAGAACAATAGGAGATTACCGACTGAAGATTGGCTTGTACTCCTCCCTTAAGGGTTGGGTATGATTTCATGTTGTTTTCATGTCTTTGCATAAGCTTCAATATATCCTTTATTCATGCTTTAGATCACTTTGCATCTTGATTTAGAGCATTTACATTATCATTTACAAGCAATTAGGGTTTACTTTCTAGGTTGCTCTAGTTTGCTTTCTTGCATTTAAGGACCTTGCACACACACTAGGTTTGCACACACAATACATTTTACAATACAACTTGGCTATTCGTGGAGGTGGAAATCACCGAAGCGGGGGTTTGACTAAGGCAAAACCCTATATAGCCGCCCACCACACCTTTTCAGATATAAGTGCAGGTTTCGGAATTTGGACGATGCCGCAAGTTACAGATTCGGAAGAAGCAGACGGAGACTGAACTTCACACCAAATCTCAGAGCAAAAGACCAGGACAGGGGCATGGGGTGCCCTGGTCCTGCCAGGATAGGGGTGCTGGGTGCCCTGGTCCCTGGGACAGGGGCGCTGGGCGCCCTGGTCCTTCTGACAACAGTTTTCAGCATTTTTGACAACTTTGCAAAACAACAGTTTTCGGAGCAGTTTTAGGGGCAGAATTAGGACAGTGGCGCCCGCACCCCCGTCTCGAACATTTTCAGTCAGATTTTAACTCCGGGTACGCATTTACATTCTTGTCTTGTCCTTGTGTTTACAGCTTTCCATTGTTTAAGTTCAATTCTGCAATCTTGTTATTAGTTCATACTTGCACTTTGGGGTTAGGGATTGAACTTACATCATTTCATCTTTCAATTGCAACAAAGGAATAGAAATCCTAATAGGTAGCCCGTGGCTCTCTCTTCCACAAGAAGAAGTAGCCAATTGTGTGATACCTCTAGGCTCTTTCGTATTCCACAAGTGTGTGGTTGAAAGTGAGATTAGGGCATGTTGACCTAGTCTCGCTTTTTCCCCTACACAACCTTGAACTGAGTTCAATTGAAGAAAGGTACTTTGAAGATACCTTATGAAATCTGGTATGGCAAGAAACCTAATGTAAGTTATTTTAAGATCTTTGGAAGTAAATGCTATGTTCATAAAGATGATAGAAATGGCAAGTTTGATCAAAAAAGTGAGTAAGGAACATTTCTAGGATATTCTTCTAGAAGAAAAGCATTTAAATGTCTGATCAAATCATCTAACAAAATAGTAGAAAGTGCAAATGTGAAAATTGATGAAATTGCAGAAAGAACTGATGAAAGGAATTCCAAAGAACCAGAAGACTATGATGAATTTTCTTATGTGCAACCAAGAAGTCGTATTGAGATAACTATTGAAGGAAATGAGGAGGATATCCAGTTACCGAGTGATGAAGAAGATCATACAGAGCCTACCGAGCTTGTATTAGCCAAATATTTCAGAAGGCACCATGCACCAAGTCAGATTATAGGAGATAAGGATGATCCAGTGATGACAAGGAACAAACTGAGAGAGAACACATGTTTGATATTTGAATTTGAACCAAGAATAGTGAAAGAGGCATTCAACAATGAAGATTGGATAAATGCTATGACTGAAGAGATTGATCAAATCAAGAAGAATGACACATGGACACTGGTCCCAAGACCGAAGGACAAAAATGTAATCGGTACAAAGTGGATCTTCAGAAACAAGCTAAATGAGAAAGGTGAGGTCATTCGAAACAAAGCAAGATTGGTTTGCAAAGGTTATGCCCAAGAAGAAGGAATTGATTATGGTGAGACTTTTGCACCTGTTGCTAGACTTGAAGGAGTTAGAACATTGTTGGCATATGCTACTTTCAAAAACTTCAAGGTATATCAAATGGATGTCAAATCTGCATTTCTGAATGGAATATTAGAAGAAGAAGTTTTCATTGAACAACCTAAAGGTTTTGTTGAAGACAATAATGAAGATCAGGTATGTAAATTGAACAAAGCTTTATATGGTCTGAAACAAGCACCTAGAGCATGGTATGAAAGATTGCACTCTTATTTGATTAAGATTGGTTTTATAAGGAGAAGTGAGAACAGTAACATGTACATGAAGAATGATGAAAATGGAATACTAATCTCAGCCCAATTTGTTGATGATATTATATTTTGTGGAAATGACTATTTATGGAAGAAATTTGGAAATCCCAAAGTGGTTTTTCCCTATTTGGGTTTCCACATTAAATCTGGTGTTATGAGGTTTATATTGTTCATATGCTTTGAGTTTGCATGTTTGACAATTTTTTATTATATGACTGATATATGTTACCGAGGTTAAATCTGATGTTTTTATGGGTAATTAAGTTTTTATGATTCACCCCCCCCTCATCTTGTTGGCTATTGGATCTTTACTTATATTAAGTATCAGAAGTATCAGTGAGTTCACTTCTCATGAATTTAACAGTTATTGTGAGACAAATGGAATCGGGAGACAGTTATCTGCACCTAGAACTCCTCAGCAAAATGGAGCAGTGGAAAGAAAGAACATAACCATTTTGGATGTACCAAGATCTATGATGATGGAAGCCAAATTGCCTCATATCTATTGGAGAGAAGCAATGAGTATGATAGTCTATACATTAAACACAGTTCACATCAAAGGAGAAACCGGTAAGACTCCTTATGAATTATGGCTTGGACATACACCTACTGTTAAATATTTCAGAATTTTTGGAAGTAAATGCTATATCAAAAGAGATGATTCAATTGAAAGTTTGATCCTAGATGTGATGAAGGGATATTTTGTGGTTACTCAATTCAAAGAAAAGTATATAGATGTTATAACAAAAATTATAGAAAATTGTGGAGAGTGCTAATGTGAAAGTAGATGAGTAGTACATAAATCATTCTATATCATATGACAGGGAACTGACAGTGGAAATGATCATAATTGAATCAACAATGCCTAAACCAGTACAAGAAGCTGAGACAGTTACACCAATAGAATCAAAAAATTCAACTATGACTAATTATTAGAGCATTGAACCTGAAGTTCAGAAAACACCAAGTTATGTAAGATTAAATCATTCTGAATATGAGATCATTGGATATAGGAACAAGGGAGTTATGACTAGAAGAAGACTAGAAAATGAAGAGGTATGTCTTATTTCTCAAGTTGAACCGACAATTGTTATTGAAGCTTATAAGGATAAGCATTGGTTAAAGGCTATGGAAGATGAATTAGATTAGATAGAAAAGAATGAAACTTGGACTTTAGTTCCCAGGCCTAAAAATAAGAATGTTATTGGAACTAAATGAGTTTTTAAGAATAAACTAAATGAGGATGGTCAAGTTGTAAGAAAAAAGGCTAGATTAGTTTGTAAAGGATATTCTCAAATGGAAGGAATTGATTATGGTGAGACATTTGCACCTATAGCTAGAATTGAAGTTGTTAGACTATTTCTTGCCTATGTAGCATATAAGAAATATAAGGTTTATCAAATGGATGTTAAATGTGCATTTTTGAATGGTGAACTTGAGGAAGAAGTATACATTGAGAAACTTGATGGATTTTCATTGACATATGATATAGATATGATTTGCAGATTGAAGAAAGCTTTATATGGTTTGAAACAAGCTCCTAGAGCTTTGCATACAAGGTTGGAAAAATATCTTTTAAAGCTTGGTTTTACTAAAGGCAGTGCTGATAGTAATTGTTAGACACAATGCACCACTAAGAGGGGGGTTAATCAGTGGTTCTCAAACTTTTCATTTCACTATACCTAAGAAGTATATTTATTAACACATCTAGTTGAATGCAGACTTACCGGTTAGTGAGGAGACTAAGCACAAATGCATTCAAACAAAGGGACATCACATAACACCAATATGTACGAGGAAAACCCAAGAAGGGAAAAAACTTGGTGAGCAATGCTGCTAGAGTCTACTACTCCAATCCAGCCTCACAATGAAATCTCTGTTACAATGTTTAGGGCAGAAACCCAAGGAGCACCAGCCCCTGATTGAGGGCACCAACCCAAGGAACACCAACCCCTACCTATTTTATGGGCTTCAACCCAAAGAAGCTACAACCCCTACAGTGAGCTACAACTTAGTGTTCACAATGAACATTCAAATACAAAAGTAATATCCTGGTTACAAATGAGTTTTGCAACCTCTGCATATAACTTCCTTCTATCCGTGAGATGCCTTCTCTACTACACCGACTCATGCATCTGCTACTACATTGTCAGTAAACTCTACCGGCTCACCTTTACTCTTCTTCTACTCTATTGTATCTCCTTCTCACTGCTCTTCTCTACAACTTTCTAAATTGTCTTCCTGCTTGTACAAGCACCTACTGGTTATCTCCTCAGATGCACTCTAGCTTCTATACCAATTGCTCAAACCATACCAGTTAACCCTCTGTTAAACCTTAGCATCAGTTTAACCTACACTCACTCAGTCAATTCTATCCTTAGCTATTTTATCTATGACTGATCTAGCTCTCTCATGTGGCACTCAAAATACTTCGCAACAATGCTATCTTCTTCTTTTCACCACCCCATCACAATCTCTTAAGCTTGCATATTTATAACCCAAACTTCCCACCAAAAACCAATTCAAACTTGGTACCTTAGGGTTTTATCCACTGATCACGAGGCACATCGAATCCAATTAGATCTGATCGGATCACAACTCTAAGATGACTACCTACACATTTTTGCCATTATCGTGTCTTCCAAAATACACCTTCCTTCTTCAGGAACCAACAAACAATCTGTCGACTTTTCTCAGTCAATAGCCATAAATGGCTCAATTGTTTCCTTCACCTACTCTAATCCACATACTAAATCTATCTTGGATCTTGAGCCGCACAACTCTGCAACTCTACTTCAAGATTTGCAGTCACCATTAATGTCAGACCAATCACAACTACCTCACAGACCTCACTTCACCAACCTATGCATGTTTTGTCAACTACTTCATGAATGTTTTCCACTTCATCTTCATGTGGCATCACTATCGGTATCCACCTCATCACACTACTCTATCAGTTCAAGCCTAGTCGCCAACCACACATATAACCAGTTTCATCTACTAGTTAACAAACCTTATCGACACATAACACCATGCCTGTTATCCTTCCTCCAATCACCTTTTCTAACCTACTAGTGTAACCCTTATGTCTTCACTTCACTTCTCTGCTGGTGAAAAACCTCTATGAATATCTTCACTTACTGACACCATAGCAACTCCAACAATTCTTCCTAACATTCAGTTTTCTGTACACCTCTTTATTAGGTGAGAACCTTATCTTCCTTGTCTCTTTTCTAATGTTTCACCAATTGACATAACATATCAACTATCACCAATGTAGTTTCGGGTAGATGTGTTTACCAGTGGACAACATACTTTCCTTCTTGCTAGTGAGACACATTTATGACAACAAGTCAGCACACTCCAACTATTCTGCATCAACCTTCCTTCAACATCCTAGTATCACCATGCATATTCCTACAGACTCACTTGCATCCTTCTTCATTAAATTAGTTCTCCTCTCAACTAGTTTGTTAAGATGACACACACACCATGTCAATATCTCATACTTCCTTCAATGTCCTGGTAGCGCACCTTGTTTTCACTTGCTTATTTGGTGTGTATCTCTTATCACACTCTCTGGGGTCTTAACTGTTGGTATTTTGGTATGGTTTTGTCATTGATGTCAACACCTACTAAACACTTATTAACTTTGGCATTTTGGAGTATCAGCAACATTCATCGGCAAGCAAGTGATTTATGCACAGTCATTGGTATCTGGTACACCGGCAAGATATAATGATCACCAGCACTTGGAATGATATAGAAAACACTTGGTTATGTCGAAGACATTGTGTGGACACTTTGTCTTGGAGTTTTTTTATTTGTATATTCGTATTTGCATATTTTCTATTATCGGCAAATAGGTCCAGGTTACATCAGCATGGCACGCTATGGAGATGACTTATTATTATTGTAAATGCATTAAGCTGACATATTGAATCGGTTATTACATCAGGTATTAATTGATTTATAAATTAATTTTATTGTAATATCCTTTAGAGCAGACCTACTAAAATTGGTCCTAGGTTATGGTATAAATGTAAGATCTTATTTGTAAGATCAAATGTGGAATGCGAAAAAGGATTGTGTGAATGTATATGTGAGAATAAGTACAGCTATACACGTAGACATCATTTGAAGATTGAAGGAGGGTTTTTGAGAAGACAATCAGAACTACACCAGTACTGAATCCAGCATATGAAGATGCTATTTTGTGCAGTACATTCTTATTGGATTTAACCATCCAACTGTAGTCAGTGTGACTCCCATTTTGTGATTGAGCAGTGAGCTCTAGGCGCTTGGCCTTTCTGCATGTGTAGACCCCATTTGTCTACACTTACTATCTATAGTAGTATCATCTGATTGTGGGTAAGGTTTCCCACCGTGGTTTTTCCCCTTATAGGGTTTCCACGTACAAATATTGGTGTTATGTGTTGTGGATGACTTTGTCTTTTTGTTTCATGCATTAATCCTTACCAGCATTGCAATTAACTGTTAAAACTGTCTACCGACATATTAGACTAGTTGACCAATATTAAGCATTAAGTTGGTTAAATTGTTTTTGGTTTGAATTTATTTGACAACTGATTCACCCCCCTCCTCTCAGTTGTCTCTGGGACCTAACAATTGGTATCAGAGCTTAGTCCTCTTTTGCAGAATTTTAACAGCTTGAGGAGATCCAATGTCTACTAACTATTTCAGGAAGGACAGTCCTAAACTTGATGGAACCAACTATGGCATATGGAAGATCAGAATGGAAACACATTTAAATTGCATTGGAAAGGACATCTGGGATGTTACAAAGAATGGTTATACTGCTCCTACTCAAAGTCAGCCCAATCCACCCAACTTGACTAAAGATGAGGAAAATGATTGCAAAGCAAGAGAAGCACTTTTGAGTGCATTATCTGATCAGCAAATCATGGGTCTATCAGATAGGTCTACTACTAAAGCTATTTGGGATCATTTGGAAACACTAAATGAAGGAGATTCCACAGTCAAAATTGCAAAACTTGAAAGCTTTCGGATCAAGTATGAACATCTGAAAATGGAAGAAGATGAAAGGATTTCTGCTTTTATGGAAAGACTAAATGAGATTGTTTTGGGTATTAAATGTTGTCGAGGAACCTTAAGTGAGGATGAAATTGTTTCAAAAGTTTTAAGAGGATTGCCACCGGCATATAAAATGAAAGTTGCTGCTATAAATGAGTTAAGAACAATGTCTAATACATCAATAACTAGGGATACATTGACTGGAAAACTTTCATCTTTTGAAATTGAAGAATTTGGTCTTGTTGCTACTATAAAGACAAATTTAGCCTTTGAAGCATCAACATCACTTGCTCCATCATTTGACAAATCTAATTGGAAAGCTTTTTATACAAGAGAACTTGAAGAAAGTAGGAAAGAAAATGAAGAACTTGAAGAACTTGAAGCACTATTTGCAAGGAAAATGCCTAAAGGTCTAGTTTGAAGTAAGTATGAATGTAAAGCACCCTTTAAATGTTTTAACTGCAATAAGATTGGTCATATGGCTTCAAGATGCCCTGATAGACATGCTAGACTAAGAGAAGAAGCTAGAAGAACATACAAGCCTAACCCTAAATATCAGAGATACAAATTTAAGAAGAATAAAGACAAATCTGGTTACATTGTTGATGAAGGAGTAACTGTTGATTCTGATGAGGATCTGGCAGACAATGGATGGGTTTTTGTTTCTTTAACAGAAGATCAAACAACACCTACTGCTCAACAGGTAGAACAGGCCTTGGTAGCTAAAGTTGAAGTAAAGGATGAGTGGATCATTGATTCAGGATGCTCACATCATATGATATGAGATAAAGGTAAATTCTTGAACTTTCAAGAATACAATGGAGGCTTAGTGAGATTTGGAGATGACAAAGGTTGTTTGATCAAAGGTAAGGGTACAATATCTCTTGATGGTAAGCATAACACTGACAATGTTTACTATGTTGAAGGTTTAAAGAATAATCTTTTGAGTGTTGGTTAATTAGTTGAGAAAGGATTTCAATTACAATTCAAAAATGGAAAATGCCAAATCATGAATAGAATTGGTTTAGAAATTGCAACTGGTAATCAGACTAGAGGTAATATCTTTCATTTGAATAACAGTGAAAACACATGCTTAATTGCACATATTGATGAAAGTTGGCTATGACATAAGAGACTCTGTCATGTAAACTTTGTCATGTAAACTTTGATTGCATGGTGAAAATCAGTACTATTAAGGCAGTTAGAGATTTACCTAAAATTGTCAAACCTCACAATACAGTATGTAAGGAATGTCAATATGGAAAACAAGTTAGAGCTAGTTTCAAAAGTATTCCAGAAAAATCCAATAATACTCTTGATTTAACTCATACCAATTTATGTGGTCTAGCTAGAACTAAAAGCTTACAGGGTGATAGATATTTCATGCTAATCATTGATGACTATTCTAGAATGTGTTGGGTTACTTTTCTCAATCAGAAGCACTTGGAAAGTTCAAACTATTCAAAGCAATGGTAGAAAATGAAACCGATAAGAAAATTAAATGTCTAAGATCAAATCAATGAGGAGAATTTACATCTAAAGAATTTAGTACATTCTGTGAAGTAAATGGAATCGGAAGACAACTATCAGCACCTTGGACACCACAATAGAATGGAGTTGTTGAAAGGAAAAACAGAACTATCTTGGATGCAAAAAGAAGTATGTTATCAAAACAAACCTACCACATTTATATTGGAGAGAGGCAATCAGTACAATGGTCTATACATTCAACAAAGTTCACATCAAAGGTGAATCCGGTAAGACCCTTCATGAACTATGGTTTGGTATTACTCCTACTCTTAAATATTTCAGAATTTTTAGAAGTAAATGTTATATCAGAAGAGATGAGTATATTGGAAAATTTGATCCTAGAAAAGATGAAGGAATATTTCTTGGTTATTCATCTAAGAGAAAGGCATATAGATGTTTTAACAAAAGATTGCAGAAAATTGTTGAAAGTACAAATGTAAAGATTGATGAACAATTCAGAGGAACTTCGAGGTATATAGACTCTAAACCGGCAACAAAAATTTTGAAAAATGAACCTACACTAAATCCACTGGTACAGAATGAAGATCTAGTTACCCCAGTATCATCTGAAAATTCCACAGTAACTGAGGAACAACAGGAAACAAAGACACCTCGGTATGTAAGACTGAATCATTCTGAAGATCAGATAATTGGAAACAAGTATAAAGGAGTTATGACAAGAGGAAGATTGGCAAATGAAGAGGTATGTCTTATTTCTCAAATTGAACCATCATCAGTTAATGTGGCATGTGAAGATAAATATTGGATTAAAGCTATGGAAGAAGAATTAGAACAAATTAAGAAGAATAACACTTGGACATTAGTTCCCCGACCTAAAGATAAAAATGTAATTAGAACCAAACAGGTATTCAGAAACAAACTTAATGAAGATGGTAAGCTTATCAGAAATAAAGCAAGACTAGTGTGTAAGGGATATTCTCAGAAAGAAGGAATTGATTACAATGAAACCTTTGCACCGGTAGCTAGAATTGAGGTAGTCAGATTATTTTTGGCTTTTGTGGCACATAAAAACTACAAAGTATATCAAATGGATATTAAATGTGCATTTTTGAATGGAGATCTTGAAGAAGAAGTTTACATTGAACAAATTGATGGATTTTCTTTGACAGATAACAAAGATATGGTTTGTAGGTTAAGAAAAGCTTTGTATGGGTTGAAGCAAGCTTTAAGAGCTTGATATGCAAGATTGGATAAGTATCTTTTGAAGATTGGTTTTTCTAAAGGTAATGTAGACAACAATTTATATTATAAAGTGACTAATGATGACATCTTGATTATAGAATTTTTTGTAGATGATATAATCTTTGGAGGATAAGATGGATTATGTAAAGAATTTTCTATTAAAATGCAGCAAGAATTTGAAATGTCTATGATTGGAGAAATAAAATTCTTTTTTAGGATTGCAGATTTCATAGACTGATAAAGGTATATTCTTGAGTCAATCCAAGTACTTAAAAGAGTTACTAAAGAAATTTGGGATGGAGAACTCTAAACCGGTAAGCATACCTATGACTACAAATGATAAACTATCACTAAGGGATGAATCTACAATTGTTAATCCAACTAGATACAAATATATGATAGGAGGTTTACTATATTTGACACAAACTAGACCTGATATTACGAATGCAGTATGTATTGTTTCAAGATTTTAGAGTAATCCTAGAGAAAATCATGAATCGACAATAAAAAGGATTTTCTGGTACTTACAAGGCACTATAAATCTTGGATTATGGTATCCTAGAGATGAAAACTTTGAATTATGTGCATACACAGATGCAAATTGGGCAGTAGATGTAGATGATGGAAAAATTACCACCAACGGAGCATTCTTTCTTGGAAATAGACTAGTTTCTTGGTTGAGTAAGAAACAAAGTTGTACATCTTTATCAACAACAAAATCAGAATATGTTGCAACAACAACTAACTGTACACAGGTACTATGGCTTAAGCAAATTTTGAAGGAAATAAAGGTAAAATGCAAGGAACCTATTACTATCTATTGTGATTACACTACAGCAATTGATATATCTAAGAATCTGGTATTACATTCTAAAACCAAACATGTTTATCAAATTGAATTTTCTAAGGCAAAATATTGAAGCAAAGGAAATAAAACTGGTTTATGTGAATACTAAAGAGCAGATTGCAGATATCTTTACTAAACCTCTACCTAAGGAGACTTTTGAATATCTTAGAGACCAGCTTGGGGTCATACCCCCATCAATAGAGACTTAGGAAGTTGATGATTGTCATCAACCGATAGAATTAACAGAGAAATCTTTTACTCCGACTTTGATGAGGAAGCTACTTCTCAGGGGGAGTAGTTGCTATACTAAATTGATTGGTATTTTGTATATGAACTTGGCTTGGTAATAACTTTGGCATTTGATGTCAAAGGGGGAGAGATTGGTATGGAAAAACATAAGGAAAACACATGTTTCTCCTAGGGGAAGAGATTATTACTCTCTGTATCTGTATTTTGATTTTTGGTATTCGGCATTTCTGTTTTGGCACTTTGATGGTCTTTCCATCTTGTGTTGCCATCAATGCCAAAGGGGGAGATTGTTGGTATTTTGGTATGGTTTTATCATTGATGTCAACACCTACTAAACACTTATCAACTCTAGTATTTTGGAGTATCAACAACATTCACCAGCAAGCAAGTGACTTATGCACAGTCATCGGTATCTGGTACACCGGCAAGATATAATGATCACCGACACTTGGAATGATATGGAAAACACTTGGTTATGTTGAAGACATCATGTGGACACTTTGTCTTGGAGTTTTGTTTATTGGTATATTCGTATTTTCATATTTGATGTTACCTGCAAATAGGTCCAGGTTACACCGACAGGTTTATCTTTTCCAAATCAACATGGCATGCTATGGAGATGACTTATTATTGTTGTAAATGCATTAAGTTGACATATTGAATCAGTTATTGCATTGGGTATTAATTGATTTGTAAATTAATTTTATTGTAATATCCTTTAGAGCCAACCTACTAAAATTGATCCTAGGTTATGGTATAGATGTAAGATCTTATTTGTAAGATCAGATGTGGAATGCAAGAAAGGATTGTGTGAAGGTATATGCGAGAATAAGAAAAGCTATACACACAAACATCATTTGAAGATTGAAGGAGGGTTTTTGAGAAGACAATCAGAACTACATCGGTACTGAATCCAACATATGAAGATGCTATTTTGTGCAGTACATTCTTATTGGATTTAACCATCCAACTGTAGTCAGTGTGACTCCCATTTTGTGATTGAGCAGTGAACTCTAGGCACTTGGCCTTTCTGCATGTGGAGACCCCATTTGTATACACTTACTATCTGTAGTAGTATCATTTGATTGTGGGTAAGGTTTCCCACCGTGGTTTTCCCCCTTACAGGGTTTCCACGTACAAATACTAGTGTTAGGTGTTGTGGATGACTTTGTCTTTTTGTTTCATGCATTAATCCTTACCGGTATTGCAATTAATTATTAAAACTGTCTACCGGCATATTAGACTGGTTTACCCCTATTAAGCATTAAGTTGGTTAAGTTGTTTTTGGTTTGAATTTATTTGACAACTGATTCACCCCCCCTCTCAGTTGTCTCTTGGACCTAACATTAACTTCTCTCTAACACTGGAAGCATTCACATATTCTTCTTGGTCATTTCTATTTGTTCATTCACTCACCTACCTATCTCAGGGAATCATTCTGTTGGTACAAGTGTGACTTCACTGAGGGGATGATACATCTTCAACTTGATATATGTCCCAATATCTTTCCATATTCTAGCATGCTTACAAAAGTATCTTACTCTTGTCAACCTATCACATAATCTATGATACCTTCTTCATCTAGTGGGAGTCCTGCTAGTTAACGTTTCACTGAAAATCTAGTGGCCTGCATATACTTCACCTCTGGTGTTGATGTGATCCAAATAGCATTCCACCTCTTCATCACAATCAATACCCATCATGTAGTCTCTTCACTTTGGTTGTATGCAACACCAAAACAATAACCCTTTTACTAAGTGGTCACTTGGTTATTACTAACGACAACACGTCAACTCTTCTCCCATACCGATCTATCTTCCATTCTAGTTGACATAAAACTCTAATGCCAAAAACCTCTTGTTCACTGGTTGACATCAATGTTAGTGATATCGATAACATCCTGTACTAATTGACATCAATGTTAGTAATATCAATAACATCCTATACTGATTGACATCAATGGCAACACAATGCCAACAATCTCCCCCTTTGGTATTGATGTCAACACATTTACTATCATGTATACTACAATAACTTTCTCCCCCTTTGACAACAATGGCAAAGGGTACTGACATAAATATTTCTCCCCCTTTGAAGATTGTGCACAATATCATCTCAACCATCAATACTTGTGATGGAAAGCTCTGGTACCAAACAAACCTTAACAACATACACCAGTCTCTCTCCTTCTTTTTCTCAGAACCAGTTGAGGAATGAATTTCTTCTCTTGAGCATGTGGTTCTACCGGTTTGCTAGACTTCTCTTACTTTCAACTAATGGACCATAGTCAGATGAGAAATTTCTTTTCTAGTATTATCAAGCATCTTCTTGATTTGCTTTTGTGTTTAGTAAGTCTGATATAAATCTAAAGTATGGCTCTAAAATCCCCCTGAAACAAAAACCTTTGATCTTCATCTTATCCGGTCAGGTCCTAACTTAGAACTCACATCAATATCTGTGACATCCATCAACATGACCACAATGCCAACTCCAATAGGTCACATATCCAAACATTTGACTCATAAAGATGAATGCACATAAGATTAGCTACCGGACCAATACATGCCATTCAGGTCCTTTCCAATAACACCTGAGACATAACCACATCCATCCAGACTATTAGAGTTACTAAAATTGTTCCTCAACTCATTGAATTACAGAACATGCAAGACTGATCAATATCTATGTCGGTAACATGTTGCACATACTGGTCTCTTATCTCTACCTCGGGACAATTTCCTCTTTACCTTTATCTCCCGGTTCCAATGACCTCTGCTACCATTCATCTTACCTACAACAACTTGCTCATCTTCTTGTCCACTTTCACTAAGGGGATGAATGATCTAATCAGCATTTAGTCCCCCTTAGACCTGTATCTCCTTTAAGCCATAGGAGATGTCACCAGTGCATTGAATGCACAATGTTGGTCCATAGTCCTACTTCCCTACTTCTTCCTCCATGTTTTCTTGGTCTCACTTTTCTTCCCCTTTTCAATCTAGGGAGGAGGTTTCTTGTTCTCTTGCTGATTGATCCTTGCAATTCTGGATTTTGCATCACAATCAGAAGTGGTCCTATAGTATCACACAACATCCATCCCAACTTCACCATTTGGGAACCTTCTAACATACTATTTTTCTCTTCCTTTTCTCACCATGTCATTTTGGCTGGTTACCGATTTCCTTGAATTCCTTGATTGTGCAGGAACATTTCTCCTCTTGTTCCCAGTAGATTTATTTTTCTCATATCCCCTATAAATTCTCTCACACTGAGCATTATTGATCCACCGGTTGCCGTAGGAATGCATATTCTTCTTCCTGCATTCATAACTTCTATGACCTAATCCATTGCAATTATAACCCACAATGTTTACATTTTTGGGAGTAGCGCATGGATTATTGTTAGCATAACTAGGAAAGGGAACATGCATGATTCTACTCTATGAAATATTCTTCTTATATACATGAAATCTATAGCCACCTAATTTATTATACCTAGGTAGAACACTTTGTCTATTTGTGAGATTTTGCCAAGATCAAGAGGCAATGGAAAGTACAAATAAGAGAGAACAAAATAGATGATAGAAATAAACTGTATTCTATCAAGATGAAAAATATGATCAACTAGATCATTAAGCATTACATACAATGAATATAAGCCTACTTATATAGGCAAGGCTATATGGATATGTGAGCACACAAACATGACATGTGGCTCAATAAGAAACAAGGGTAGGTAGGAGAAATAATATAATAGTCCACATGAGGTGGATCACCCACTGAATATGGAGTGTAACAACAAGATCACACCATAAAAGGTGGAAATTCTCCTACACACACTATCCCAATGTGGCACAAACACCCAAGTGTCTCATACCCAAACTACTATGAAATGCATTTCCTAAGTAAACTTAAGTAAAGTGTAATAATATCCATGATGAATAATTATTTACACCAACACCCCCCCTTAAGTACAACTTAGGGGAATGCACTTAAGTCTACAATGCAACTAAGCAATGCAAGATGGGTCCCGGCTACTAGGCCATGTTAGGTACCCATGTACAAATGCAAATGCATGAAAACCAATGCAATGAAATCTCTCACAAAGTGGGGAAAGAGAGAAAAACCCAATGGGAAAAAAACCTCCCCCAAAAGGGAGATGAAAAACTAGATACAAAGAACTCTCATAGAAGAATGTGGGGAACAAAACCCCATGTGAGGAAAAAATCCCCCCCATATGAGAGAAGAAGAGAAGCTAGGAAGCCCCCCCTCAATGTGGAATCTGCACCAAAGATAGAAACTCGATGTATGAAGAAACTGCTCCACGAACGTCGAACAATATTCCTCCCCTTAGGAAGAAACAAAACCATGAAGTCTCCCCAATCGTGAAGGGAAGATATATGAAGAAAACTCATGATGAAAGGAATCTTTGAAAACTGCTCAAGTGTCCTCATGTCAATGCTGAAAGATACCCCCTCCAAAGGTGGTAAACTGTGCCACACTGTTGAAAAAGGAACTCCAAGATCTAGTGGAGATGGATGTAGAACATGTCCCAAAGACTCACATGTCTCCTCAAAAAATAAAGAGACCTCCTCCAACTGCTGTACATAAGTATCCACAATCATGTCAACCTCGAAAGAATGATCATGTAGAGAATGAACAAGAGGGTCAGAGTGTTCCCTTGCAACAATCAAAGAAGGATCATCTTCATCAAAGAGAAGATGAATGTCATCATTGATGTCTCCCAAATCTGCAATGTAGGATTCCACAAACAAACTTGCAATGTCTGTCAAGTATTCATCCCATGAATCTGAATCTAGAAGACAATGAATACCCTGCTGCACTGAATCACATGAAGGCAAAACTGTCACACTATCCGCATCATCAGGTGCAATAAGTGATGTGATATCAATATGAGGAGATGAAATACAAGGCTCAAGAACGGGGTTGCATGTGAGAATCCCCATGTTCAAGTGTCCAAAGTTCTCCTCAAAAACTGAACCATCACAAGAAGTGTGACCATCATGTGTAGAATCATCAAATGTGAAATCATCATCATAACCGAGATGCATGATCAACCACCCCAGTCACAATGATAGCTCTAGTCTCCAAGTCTCGAATGAAAACTGACTCAAGTGTGAACTCCACAACTCTCTTAGTTGTGCCATGTGTGATTTAATAGATGGAAAGGAGATTGTTTGTCAAGTGGGGTACACACAACACATCATTGGAGTTATCCCCAATGTCAATAGATCCTTTCCCAATCACATCCATGTATGTATGATTGCCCATCAATATCTACAACATGGTGCAAGGCTCAAATGTAGAGAACATAGATTGCGAAGATGCCATATGATGAGAAGCCCCTGAATCCAGAAGCCATCTCTCTGAATCATGACTAATAGTAGCACATACAACTTTTCCTTTTCTTGTCCCAAAAGAGTGAGTCTTCCCACTTGTAGAACCCATGAATGCTCGCCCTTTTCCTTTTGAATGTGAGGGAGTGGAAGTTGATGAATCATCCTTCTTGTAGACATTAGACAAATCAATGTTATGCTTTTTGATGATATGTGTGAGCTCATCAATCTTCTTAGAATGGCAATGATGCTCCTCATGACCAAACTTTTTACAATAGGCACAAGTAGGTCTCTCCCTCTTTGGTGAATTATACCTCTTGGAAGAGGATGTATCTCTTTGTTGTGGAGAGGATGATGCTTTGTCCTTAGGCTTTGATTGCCATTTCTTCTTGTTTGAGTTGTCATTTCCTTGATTTCCTTTGTTCCCTTGATTTGTAACTAATGGTTGAGACTTAGAAGCCTTAAGAATGCCCATGCTTATCAACTTAGTTTGTTCCATCATCAACATTTCATTGAAAGCATCAAATGTAGGAATTGTGTAGCTTGAACCCATTGTCATCCTATGGGTTTGGAAACTAGAAACAAATGCTACATATTCTTGTGGAAGCTTGCTTATCAAGTTGAATATCAATTGAGTATCTTTCTTATCAATGCCACATTCTTTGAGTTGTGCCCTCAACTCATTTGCCTTAGTGACATAATCTTGTATAGTATCAAATTTCTTGGGATCTAACATGGTGAGATCACTATCAATTTGATATCCCCTAATCTCATCAGCTTGACCATATAAGTCTTGAAACTTTTGCCAAGCATCCTTAATTAGAGTACACTTCTCAATATGAAAAATGAGATCCTTTGATACATACTTTCTTAAGGTACCAATTTCCATGATATTTTTAGTGAGCCAATCCAAGTGACCAACTGGATCAACCTTAGGATCAGCGAGAGCAACAATAGTTCCATCAATGTAATGAGTTAGTCCTTTCTCCATAAGTTTACTCCATGCATCAGTTTTCCAAGTAGCATAATTATGAGGAGTTAAGAGAGGAAACTTAGAAGAACCCATAGCAGCAAAAAGGAAGGAACACAAGAGTACAAAAGCACAAGAGACACCCCCCCAAATTCACTCAATCAAAGTACCCCCCCCAAAAATGATGATTTTGACACTTTATATGCAGTGTGTGTACAATATGCCACTTGAAAATAATGGCAAAGTGGACTTTTGATTTCAATTTACAACTTCTCAAAATGAGATCGAAGAGACTTCAACAAATACTGCTAGTGATCTAAACTGAGATCCACGAAAAATGCAAGTACCAAATATGCCAAAAATGGCCAAATAATGAAAGTACTATTGCTACTTAAAATCATTGCAAACAGATGGCAGATTATGAAAGTAGATGAAAAAATATGCACTTTCAAAAAAAATGGTACCTAAAAAGGAGTCCATATGAGCCCAAACGAAGCCTCCAAAGTTGTAAAAATTGGGATTTCATGATTTCCAAAAAACCTATATCTGAAAATCAGAAAAATTCTGCACCACTATACAAATCCCAAAATTCTACCCTAAAACAAAAAAAAATTCTTGAAAAAACGAGTCTGGATGAGTGAGATATCGCTATTTGAAAATGCTTGCAAAATTATAATTTCTAGAAAATTTCTGCCGCAGCGTCAAACTTCAAATGCCTCTAGATTTGGCCTTCGAAGTCTGATTTGGATGAAACAAAAGGAAAAGATGACTTTCTTGGACTTCCTCAATCCAATGATAACCTCAGATGTGACCCATCAAGCTTCAATAAAAACCTACAATAGAAAGATCCAAAATGCAAACCCCAAATAACATCAAATTTCTCTCAATTAGCAAATCAATGACACTCTAATGGCTCTGATACCATGTGAGATTTTGCCAAGATCAAGAGGCAATGGAAAGCACAAATAAGAGAGAAAAAAATAGATGATAGAAATAAACTATATTCTATCAAGATGAAAAATATGATCAACTAGATCATTAAGCATTACATACAATGAATAAAAGCCTGCTTATATAGGCAAGGCTATATGGATATGTGAGCACACAAACATGACATGTGGCTCAATAAGAAACAAGGGTAGGTAGGAAATAGGTGTGGGTAGGTAGGAGAAATAATATAATAGTCCACATGAGGTGGATCACCCACTAAATGTGGAGTGTAACAACAAGATCACACCATAAAAGGTGAAAATTCTCCTACACACACTATCCCAATGTGGCACAAACACCCAAGTGTCTCATACCCAAACTACTATGAAATGCATTTCCTAAGTAAACTTAAGTAAAGTGTAATAATATCCATGATGAATAATTATTTACACCAACACTATTCCTAGACCTCGTTTTGCATTCTTCTACCCTATGGCCATAATATTTACATTCAAAAAAATAACAGAGAAGGGAGACTTATTACTTACAAATTTATTTTGCCAAACATGAGGTGATCTTACTAGTTTGGCATCTCCATATCTGCTTCTCTGAGGATGGTTCCTTGGATGACCACTTTGTGTAGTTCTTCCATTAGCTCCCTTCTTCTTCCATATTTGACTTAATGTGTGGGAAGCAACATCTCCTTGTCTTCTACTAGTCGAAGGCCTTCTAAGCTTCCTTCTCATGTTATTTCTTTTAGAGAAGCTATCTTATCCTATTTTCCCTTTTCCATTTTCATTTGAGGAGACAAATTGAATATCTTTGGGGGAGGTCTCCTTGCTTGTAGAGCATTCACCGGTAGCACATCCCAATCCTCTGCCATCCTTGGAATATTTTTGCTAACTCAACATTTTGTCCAAAGCCTCAATGTTGCCATCATACTAGATCCTTACCTTGAGCTCATTTTTGCACTTTTCAAGGTCTTTCCTTAGATTCTCCATTTCCTCTTTCAACTTCTGACACTCTGTGTCCTTTGTTTCTACCTCTAGCTGGAGATCCTCATATTTGCTCTCCTTAGCATCAAAGACTGATTTCAATTCACCAGTCAATCCTTTTGCCTCTTCTAGTGGAGATGTCAGTATGCAGATGTTATCATATGATTCCTTAAGGCATATTCTCAACCGACTGCATTCTTCATGAACTGAGTCTTTGTACCTTTTAAATTCCTTTCTAATATTTTGTAGCTCTTCTAGTGCACTTACCAGTTCATATTCAAGATCTACTTCTGCATCTTCTTCTTCTTCTTCATTATCATTTCCAAATAGATCTTTCTGGCTAGATCTATGTACCTTGTTTCCTTCATCTTCATTCTCTTCAAGGTCACTGCTAAACACATCATACCAGTGGGATTCGTCTGCACTATCCCCTTTTGATGTATGATTCTCAATGTCTATCTCATTGGCCGTGAAGAGATGCATCTCCTCATCACCATTACTACTGCAACAATCTGATTTGTCTTTGTCATCTGTACAAGTGTCTGCAACCTTGCTCTTTTCACTCTCACAAACTGATCTGGTAGTCCAAGATTCATTTCCATATAGCTTCTTCAATCTATCCCATAGAATCTTTGTTGATTTACACTTATCCACCTATGAGGAGATATCACTGGTTAGTCCACTAAAAATAGCCTTCATGGCTTCTTCATTGCACAAGCATCTTCTTTCTTCTTCAGATTTGGTGGGAGGACTAACATTCTTAGGGAGACCATTAACAACTGACATCCATATGTCAAACCCTAGAGAGGACAGGTAGACTTTAATTCTACAACTCCAAATATAATAGTTTGAACCATCAAACACAGGAACAAGGATTGACACTAAACAAACCATTGTGTCCTTAAGCCAGAATCTACCCAAGCTGTAGAAGGCTCGTCTAACTGGGAACCTACACTCTGATACCAATTGTTAGACACAATGCACCACTGAGAGGGGGGTGAATCATTGGTTCTCAAACTTTTCATTTAGCTATCCCTAAGAAGCATAATGATTAACACATCTAGTTGAATGCATACTTACCAGTTAGTGAGGAGACTAGGCACAAATGCATTCACAAAAATGGACATCACATAACACCAGTATGTATGAGGAAAACCCAAGATGGGAAAAACCTCGGTGAGAAATGTTGTTGGAGTCTACTACTCCAATCCATACTCACAATCAAATCTCTATTATAATGTTTAGGGCAGCAACCTAAGAAGCACCAACCCCTACCCATTTTATGGGCTTCAACCCAAAGGAGCTACAAGCCGTGCATCGAGCTACAACTCAGTGTTCACAATGAACATTCAAATAAAAAAGTAATATCCTAGTTACAAATGTGTTTTGCAACCTCTGCATATAACTTCCTTCTGCTAGTGAGATACCTTCTCTGTTACAATGACTCACGCATTTGCTATAGCATTGTCGATAAACTCTATCGATTCAGCTTTACTCTTCTTCTTCTCTATTGTATCTCCTTCTCACTGCTCTACTCTACAGTTCTCTAAATTGTATTCCTATCGGTACAAGCACCTACTAGTTATCTCTTCAGATGCACTCTAGTTGCTATACCGGTTGCTCAAGCCATACTGGTTAACCCTATGTTAAACCCTAGCACCGGTTTAACCTTCACTCACTTAGTCACTTATGTCCTTAGCTATTTTATGTCTGACTGATCTAGCTCTCTCATGCAACACTCAAAACACTTCCCAATAGCTCTATCCTCTTCTTTTTAGCACCCCATCACAATCTCTTAGGCTTGCATATTTATAGCCCAGACTTCTCACCAAAAAATAATTCAAACTTGGCACCTTAGGGTTTTTTCCACTGATCACGAGTCACATTGAATCCAATCAGATCTGATCAGATCACAACTCTGAGATGACAGCCTGCACATTTCCTCCATTATCGTGTCTTCTAAAACACACCTTCCTTCTTTAGAAACCTACAATCAGTCTATCAGATTTTCTCAGTCAATCGCCATAAATGGCTTAGCTATTTCCTTTGCCTACTCCGATCCGCGTAGTCAATCTACCCTGGATCTTAGGCCACACAACTCTATAACTCTACCTTGAGCTTTGTAGTCACCATTAATGTCAAACCAATCACAACTAACTCACCAACCAAACTTCACAGACCTGTGCATGTTTCATTAGCTACTTCATGCAAGTTTGCCACTTCATCATCACGTGGCATCACTGTCAGTATCCATCTCATCACACTACTCTATCGGTTCAAGCCTATTGGCATTCTACACTCTTATGAGAATAGTTGGTGTTTTCATTGATGGAAACCAACTGGCAACCTTTTGGTATTCATCTGGTAAGCCACCGACAATTATCGGCACCGGTAATAGACATCTACATACACCAACAGACACTTCACTGACAATGGCTACAATGCATACTGGCACCCCAGCCGATAGGGAATAACCTTTTGTTTATTGTATTTAAATATAATTATCTTTTGTATAAGCTGACATGGCATATTGTAAAAGATACATATATATCTATGAGATCTTATAGGTCATTTTGAGTAGTAAGGTATGTATGGAAGTATGAAAATTATGTATAAGGTGATATAGTTGACAGCGAAGGTTTTGGTAATGGAATGAGCTTAAAATGGTACTGAACCTGGCATAGTTGATTCTATTTTGAAGCAGTACATTGTATTGGATTTCATAATCCACTTTTGTAGTTAGTGTGACTCTTATTGAGCAGTGTGCTCTAGGTAGTTGGTCTTTCTGCATGTGCAGGTCCCTCATTGTAAGTAATATTTATTCATTGGCCAGTGAGTGAATATTGTGGGTCACAAATCCCACCAAGGTTTTTCCCACACTGGTTTTTCACATTAAACATATTGTGTTATGGTGTGTTTTCTATGCTATCTTTATTATTCCTATTTACTGCATTAATTCTTATTTACTAGTACATTATTTTGGGATGCAAAGTTCTTAATAAGTTTAAATATTTTGTAAAATGGTTAGATACTGATTCATCCCCCCTCCTAGTATCTTTGGGACTATCAATAATCCTAACAATTGGTATTAGAGCTTGGTCCTCTATTTTCATAAGCCTAACAGCTTGAGGAAGATTCTGACACCGGTACAGATGGAGAAATTAAGAAAACAATTGGAAGGAGCTCTTGTAGATTATGATGCAAAGAAGTTGAAGAATATCAAACTTGAAGATGATTTGAGGACTGGACAAGAATTCATTCAAGGACTTCAGGAGAATCTTACTATAGCTCAAATAAAAGAAAAGAACTTCATGAGAAGATGCAGAGTGATAATGATGAAAAGGAAACTCCTAATAAACTTGTGAACAAGTTGAGACAAGATAACAATACTACGAAGAATGAAATGCAAGATATGACTATGATGTTTTGTAAATACATTGAAGACAAAAAAAGAATGAAGATCACCTGACTAGGAGACTCAATGATGCTGGAAATGAAAATCTAAGACTCAGTCATGAAAATCATATATTGAAGATAGATTTGATTCACATGCAACATGATAAAACTGAACTTATGAGGCAAAAGGGAATTCTGGAAAATGAGTTGGCTGCTGCAAATCAACATAGAGAAATTCAAGAAAAGTTCAGAGGAACTTGATGATATGCTGAAAAGTCAGAAACCAAATGGAGATACTAATGGACTTGGATTTGAAGTTGGAGAAAGTTTTGGTACTGCAAACAATCATGATCACAGTAAATTGGTAAGACAACCTAATGCTTACAAGTTTAATGGAAAATATTTCAATTGAAACAAATATGATCATAAAGAAAATCAATGTAGATTTAGAAACAATCAGAACATTAATGCACCCACCGGTCAATGTTTCAAATGCAACAAAGTAATTTAGAAAATTACAGAATGAATGTGAAATGTTATGTTTGTGGAAGATATGGACACTTATCTAATCAATGTAGAACACAAACCGACATAGGATATGGAAAAGCTATTCAGAGGAATAATGTGACTTGTTATGCTTGCAACAAGATTGGACATATTGCAAAATTCTATAGAAGTAAGACTTCACTGGCGAATAATAAAGGATCAAGTTTGAAAGGCAAAGAAAAGGTAGATAAGGTAAAGCAAGAATTTTCAAAACAATGGATTAGGAAGATAGATCAGAATGTTGATGAGACTATTTCTTCACTGTTAGAACAAGTTTTTACTCCACCAACAGGAGATTCTTCATCACACTAAGAAGTAACCCTTTGGGGGTATTGCAGCAAATTGAATATCATGTAGATTACCCTCGGTCGATGGTGATAAGATAGATTTCTTCTTTATCAGTAGATGTGTTAAGTTTTTACTTAACCGATGAGCATTTAATGTGGTTGTTGAGAGAAAATTCATCATAAATTACCGGATTTCCCTCATTTCTGATTCACTGAGCATTCAAAATCAACAGAGAGTGTGAAAAAGAGCTAAGGCATTCAAGGTGAAGGTGGGAAGCAATATGTTTCAAGCATTCGGATATTATTAGGAAGCTAAAGGTATTTCTCAAATGGCTTCTTCTTCTGCTCCCGAATTTATTACAAACCGTACTATCATGGAAAATGCAAAATGCCCTAGGGCCATGTTCAAAATTATTCCCGAAGTAGCTAAGCAAGATGATTCCATAGGTGCTTTTTCAAAAATTCCTAAAGGTGTAGCTTATGTTGAAGACCCTAGGATTTATATTCATTGCAACATTGAAGAATCAGGTTCTGAGGAATTGTTGAAAATATTTAAAACTATGATTTGTGATGAAAATGACACTATCAAACCTGAACACAAGAATATGGAGACTTTAGGTTTTGTTAAGATATTGAATATCCCTGAATTTCCAGAAGAAGTAGTGAGAATTGTCGTAAGTAGAGCACATGGAGAATTTATATGGTTGGATTTTGTTTACAAATTTAACCGGCAAGCAATTAGGGCAGTAACAGGTTTACCCTAAACCGGCAGCAGACTAGACAAAACAAACAAAGTTCCTAACAACAAAGTAATTACCCTAACTAGATCAATATCAGATAGTAGATCAGTAAGAGTGAATGACATAAAAGACATCAATGTGAGATTCATAAGTATGATACTTGGTTACAAGACTTGATGTGTGTGAGTGGCTAAAAGATGAACTCATTGATAATTTGAAAAAGATTAAAGGAGATAAGAAAGGGACATTTCATTTTGGTAATCTTTTAGTATGCTTAATGTTGTATTTCACTAAAGAAATTCCCAATATAGGACCAAAAGACTTTGGATATGACATACCAGTAGGAAAACAATTATAGGAAGATTTTACCGGCATAGGAACTGCAAAAGACAACAATATAATTGAATACTTTAAATCTTTTCAAGCCAAAATGAAAACTAGAGAAAGACTACCACAGAGTGTAGTGGACAAATATGACAAAGAAATCTGTTTTGTCATAAAAAAGGATGAGACATGGATGGAAGTTGTACTTCCTATGACTTTATGGATAACTAAAATGGGCTATGAGGTAGATCTCAACATTATTGAGAGTTATGCAAAAGCCTTGTTAAATGCACCAAGAGAACCAACTGAACAAGTTTTTGGTAGTGCTGAAACTATTGAGAGTGGTGTGAAAACAATGAAGCAAAGGAAGAAAAGGGAAAAGTATATTAGGGATGCATTAAAGAAGGTACATGAAATCAAAGAAAATGGTATGAACTTTACTGAGATAACAACTAGTGAACTAGAAGGATGGCAACCGGAGGCACACATCTCACTGGTTGGCACATATTCTGACAGTGAGATACCAGCTAAATTCAAAAGAGTTGAGAGGAAGAGAAAACCATCACCGGTACCCTCTCCTTCACCTAAAATAACAAGGACCTTAAGGAAGAAACAATAGGCAGTAAGGCAACCAGCTAAGAAACTAACTCCCAAGAAGAAACAAAAATAGGTCATACCTTCATTAGATAATTTGTTAAATGAAATAACTGATGATGATAATTTGGCTAATGTGAGTAAATTGTATAGCACATTCAAAGATTCAGACAAGGAAAGCATTGAAAATAGTATAATTTTACATCTGGATATATATAAGAAAGTTTTAACTGAAGTAGTGGATGATTTTCCCAATGAACTATATAGAAGATTGGATGCAAAGAGGATTGTAGTGATGGAATTGGATAAGAAACTAAAAGTTGAAATACTTCTAGCTGTACATCCGCTTAACTCAAAAGATGAAATTGATGACCTGATTTGTGAGGCTAACAGATCCATTTTTTCTAGTGGTCACCCACAAGTAAGTTTGATGGCAGGTAGAGTAAATGAGATTGCAGAGGAGACTGCTAATAAATGGGATATCTTTTTTGTGGAAAAAGAAAAACAAGAGGAAATGAACCGGCCAAAGAAAACATTCAAGGTATATTAACAGGATAAGGACAAGGGGAAAAGTAGAGTTGGTGGAATACCAAACATCAAGATAACTGATAATTTGCCACCACCTTTGGATACTGCACCAGTACATACTATTGATCCACTAGTTACTAACAGTAAAGGTATCACACAACATAATAGTAATCCTGAATCTGAAATACTATTTACCATGAATGTGGATACTCAGGAAGTGAAGATATTTGTGGATAAGGACACTACAGAGGTTAAGGATGATAATGTTGATAGTGGTAACATTTCTGAAAAACCGGTAGAGACTGTTGAGGTTGAGATCCCAACAAAGAAATCATTACAAACAGAGAAACCATTGGATACTGGGAAGAATAATAAAGGCATAGATGCTAGCATAGAGAAACCTACTGAGACTGAGACATCGACATTTGAGAATATAGAGAAACCCACTAAGGCAGAGATACATATTGAATTAGAGAAACTAGCAATCACCAAGACACCCAAACAATCAGACAAACCATTATTGGTTGAAATGCAAACTCAAACTGATCCATCGGAGGATAACACAATCAAAATGGTTACAAATGTTGGAAGCATAGAGGTAATTAAGGTAATAGGTTAGACATTCGGCACTTCACCAAGTGAATTAAAACCTACTAATGTAACAGAGGTACTTCTGGATTCAATCAAGATAATAGACTGTAATGCATTGGCCTACAAGGCAATTGTTGACACCATACCAATTCTTAAATTGATTGCACCAAAATGTAACATAGATCATGCAAAGGATTCTTTAGGTAAAGTGGACACATTGTCCAAAGTCATTACTAAAAATGTAATAATTGTTGATAAGGTGAATGAGGACACCTTCAATGAGAATGTTGAAAAGGAGAAGGATAAATTCTTTGAGGACACAATAAAGAAGTGTACAGAAGACATGAATACACTATTACCGGCATTGAACACTACAATTTTGGAATACAAAGAGTTGTATAGAGAAATATGCAAACCACATCTTTTGACAGAGGACATAGAAAAGGAGATCAGCAGAGTACAAAAAGAAATAGATGACATAGCTGATAACATAATTGGTTCCTCCGAACCTATATCAGTTATTGAGCAGGAAATATCAGGTTTTAAGGAGAAATTGGAGAAATTTGAGAAAGGAAAGGCAACGATTAAGGATAATGCCAGAGAACTTAAATACAAACTTGGTCCTAACTTGGACAATCTAATCTCTCTGAGAAATGAAATTTCTAAGGCATTACTTCAAGGAGAAAGATCACCGAAAGAGCACATGCATCATCTCACCACCACGATCCAATAGAGTGAAGAAACCTTGAACGACAACAACAAATTCATGAAGAGTCTTAATTTGGTTTTGGCAAATATATTTCAGATTGTAACCAATCGGTTACAAACTTTGCAGTGAAATTTTTGCACTCATTTGACAATTTTTGACAACCTTTTGTCATTGATGTCAAAGGGGGAGTAGTGGAGAGATAAAAATGATTATTCAGAAGACATCACTTACTTAGGGGGAGCACATCTTTTTTGTAACTTTTTTGGACTTCGGTTTTTGGAACAGTTTTTGGATTTTTCTCATGAGTGTTGCCATCGATGCCAAAGAGGGAGATTGTTGGCATTCTACACTTTTATGAGAATATTTGGCGTTGTCATTGATGACAACCAACTGAAAACCTTCTAGTATTCATCTGGTAAGCCACCGGAAATTACCGGCACTAGCAATAGATATCTACATACACCGACAACGGCTACAATGTATGTTGACACCCCAGCCGACAGGGAATAAAATTTTGTTTATTGTATTTAAATGTAATTATCTTTTCTATAAGTTGACATGGCATATTGTAATAGACTCATATATATCTATGAGATCTTATAGGTCATTTTGAGTAGTAAGGTATTTATGGAAGTATGAAAATTGTGTATAAGGTGATATAGTTGACAGCGAAGGTTTTGGTAATGGAATGAGATTAAACCGGTACTGAACCTGGCATAGTTGATGCTATTTTGAAGTAGTAGATTGTATTGGATTTCATAATCCACTTTTGTAGTTAGTGTGACTCTTATTGAGCAGTGTGCTCTAGGCAGTTGGCCTTCCTACAAGTGCAAGCCTCTCATTGTAAGTAATATTTATTCATTAGCAAGTGAGTGAATATTGTGGGTCACAAATCCCACCGAGGTTTTCCCACACTAGGTTTCCTCGTTAAACATCTTGTGTTATGGTGTGTTTTCTATGCTATCTTTATTGTTCCTATTTATTGCATTAATTCTTATTTACCGGTACACTGTTTTGGGATGCAAAGTTCTTAATAAGTTTAAATATTCTGTAAATTGGTTAGATACTGATTCACCCACCTCTCAGTATCTTTGGGACTATCAATAATCTTAACAAAGCCTAGTTGTTGACCACACATATAACCAATTTTATCTACTGGTTAACAAACCCTACTAACACATAGCACCTTGCCGGTTGTCCTTCCTTCCAGTGTAACCCTTATGTCTTCACTTTACTTCTCTACTAGTGAAACACCTCTGTGAATATGTTCACTTACCGACACCATAGAAACTCCATCAATTCTCCTCAACCTTTAGTTTTCTCCACACCTATTTATTAGGTAAGAACCTTATATTCCTTGTCTCTTTTGTGGTGTTTCACTAGTTGACATAACATGTCAACTATCACCAATGCAGATTTAGGCATATATGTTTACCAATGGACAACATACTTTCCTTCTTTCCGGTGATACACATTGATGACACCAAGTCATCACACTCCAACTGTTCTACATCAACCTTCCTTCAACATCCTAGCATCACCATGTATATTCCTCCAGACTCACTAGCATCCTTCTTCATCAAACATGTTCTCCTCTCAACTGGTTTGTTAAGATGACACACACAGCATTTCAATATCTCAAACTTCCTTCAATGTCCTGGTAGCACACCTTGTTTTCACTTGCTTATTTGGTCTATATCTCTGATAACACTCTCTGGGGGCTTAACTTCTCTCTAACACTAGAAGCATTCACATATTCCATTGGGTCATTTGGTCTGTTCATTCACTCACCTTCCTATCTTAGGGAAACATTTTGTCGGTACAAGTGTAACTTCACTGAGGGGATGATACATCTTCAACTTGACATATGTCCCAATATCTTTCCATATGTCAACATTCTTATAGGAGCATCTTACTCTTGTCAACCTATCACATAATATGTGATAGATTCTTCATCCAGTGGGAGTCCTGCTGGTTAACCTTTCAATGGAAATCTAGTGGCTTGCATATACTTCACCTCTAGTGATGATGTGATCCAAATAGCATTCCACCTCTTCATCACAATCAATACCCATCATGTAGTCTCTTCACTTTGGTTGCATTCAACACCAAAACAATAACCCTTTTACTAAGTGGTTACTTTACTGCACATCTAGCATACCGGTACACACCGGTTCTTCCTTCTGCAAGAAGATGGTCACCTAGTTGTTACTAATGACAACACATCAACTCTTCTCCCATACCATTCCATCTTCCATTCCAGTTGATATAAAACTCTAATGCCAACACCCTCTCATTCACTAGTTGACATTAATGTCAGTGATATCGGTAACATCCTATACCAGAGACATCAATGACAACCGAATGCCAACAATAATTTGTATTAAAAAATTACTAATGATGATATTCTGATTATTGAAGTATTTGTTGATGATATCATTTTTTGAGAAGAAGCTAAATTGTGCATGGAATTTGCTAACAATATGAAAAATGAATTTGAAATGTCCATGATTGGTGAGATGAATTTTATCTTAGGTTTCCAGATTACTCAAATTGACAGAGGCATTTTTATCTGTCAAACCAAGTATCTGAGGGAATTGTTGAAGAAGTTTGGTATGCATAATTCTAAACTGGTAAGTACTCCTATGGTGACAAGTCAGAAATTATCTATCAAGAATACTTCTACACTGGTAATTCTGACAAGGTACAAGTCTATGATTGGTGGTCTATTATATCTAACTCGGACTAGACCAGATATTATGAATGCAGTAAGTATTGTTTCAAGATTTCAAAGTAATCCTAAAGAAAATCATGAATGTGCAATAAAGAGGTTATTGCAAAGAAAAATAGAATATGGCTTATTGTATTCTAAAAATGATGATTTCACTTTATGTGCATACACTAACTCAGATTGGGCAGGAGATACTAATGATAAGAAGAGCACTTCTGGTGGAGTTTTCTTTCTTGGAAAGAAAATGGTTTCATGGGGCAACAAAAACAGTCATGCATTTCTTTATCTACTGCAGAAGTTGAGTTTGTTGTAGCAACAAGTAATTGCACTCAAGTCTTATGGATAAAGAAAATGTTGAAGGACATCAAGGTAAATTGTAGTGAACTAGTAGTTATTGTTGGTATTTTGGTTATATTGATATGGTTTTGTCATTGATGTCAACACCTATTAACACTTATCCACTCTGACACTTTGAAGAATAGGCAATGTTCACCAACAAGCAAGTGACTTATGCACATTCATCAGTATCTGGTACACTGGCAGGATATAATGTTCACCAACACTTGGAATGATATGGAAAACGCCTAGTTATGATGAAGACATCGTTTGGACACTTTGTCTTGGAGATTTGTTCATTGGTATATTTGTGTTTGCATATTTGTTGTTACCGGAAAATAGGTCCAGGATAAGCACCGATAGGCTTATCTATTCTAGATCAGCATGACATGCTTTGGAGATGATTTATTATTGTTATAAATGCATCAAACCGACATGTTGAATCACTTATTGCATAAGTTATTGATTTACTTGTAAAATGTTTTATTGTAATATCTATTAGAGCTGACCTACTAAAATTAGTCTTAGGTTATGGTATAAATGTAAGATCTTATTTGTAAGATCAAGTGTGGAATGCGAAGAAAGATATAATTCGGTATATGCGAAAATAAGAAGAGCTTTACACGCATATATCATTTGAATGTTGAAGGAGGATTTTTGTGAAGACAATTAGAACTACACTAGTACTGAATCCAGCATAGAAAGATGTTATTTTGAGCAGTACATCTTTATTTGATTTAACCATCCAATTGTAGTCAGTGTGACTCCTATTTGTGTTTGAGTAGTGAGCTCTAGGTGCTTGGCCTTTCTCCATGTGTAGACCCCATTTGTATACACTTACTATCTGCAGTAGTATCATCTGATTGTGGGTAAGGTTTCTCACCATGGTTTTTCCCCTTACAGGGTTTCCGCGTACAAATATTGGTGTTATGTGTTGTGGATGTTATTGTCTTTCTATTTCATGCATTAATCTTTACCAGTATTGTAATTAACTAATAAATTATCCATCGACATAAAGTCTGATTTATTGGTATTAAGAATTAAGGTTGGTTAAGTTGTTTTTGGTTTGAATTTATCTGATAGCCGATTCGCCCCCCGCCTCTCAGTTGTCTCTGGGACCTAACAATTGGTATCAGAGCTTAGTCCTCTTTTGTAACTGTTTAATAGCTTGAGGAGATCCAGTGTCTACTAACTATTTCAGGAAGGACAATCCTAAACTTGATGGAACCAACTATGGAATATGGAAGATCAGAATGGAGACTCATCTAAATTGCATTGGAAAGGACATCTGAGATGTTACAAAGAATGACCTATACTGCTCCTACTTAGAATAATCCTAATCCACCAAACTTGGCTAAAGATGAGGAAAACGATTGCAAAGCAAGAGAAGCACTTTTGAGCGCATTATCAGATCAGCAAATCATGGGACTATCAGATAGATCAACTGCTAAAGCTATTTGGGACCATTTGGAAACATTGAATGAAGGAGATTCCACAGTCAAAATTGCAAAACTTGAAAGCTTCCCGGTCAGGTATGAAAATATGAAAATGGAAGAAGATGAAAGGATTTTTGCTTTTATGGAAAGATTTAATGAAATTATTTTGGGTATTAAATGTTGTCAGGGAACCTTAAGTGAAGATGAAATTGTTTCAAAAGTTTAAAGAGGATTGCCACCACCATATAAAATAAAAGTTACTACTATAAATGAGTTGAGAACAATGCCTAATACATCAGTAACTAGGGATACATTGATTGGAAAACTTTCAGCCTTTGAAATTGTTGCTACTATAAAGACAAATTTAGCTTTTAAGGCATCAACATCATCTGCACCATCATTTGACAAGTCTGATTGGAAAACCTTTTATGCAAGAGAACTTGAAGAAAGTAGGAGAGAAAATGAAGAACTTGAAGAACTTCAAGCACTATTTGCAAGAAAAATGCCTAAAGGTCCAGTTGGAAGTAAGTATGAAGGTAAAGCACCATTTAAATGCTTTAACTATAATAAAATTGGTCATATTGCTTCTAGATGTCCTGATAGACATGCTAGACTAAGAGAAGAAGCTAGAAGAACATACAAGCCTAACCCTGAATATCAGAGATATGGATTTAAGAAGAATAAAGATAAATCTTGTTATCTTGTTGATGAAGGAGTCACTGATGATTATGATGAAGATCCAATAGACAATGGATGGGTTTTTGTTGCTATAACAGAAGATCAACCGACACCTATTGTTCAACTGGTAGAACAGGCCCTGATAGCTAAAGTTGAAGTTAAGGATGAATGGATCGTTGATTCAGGATGTTCACATCACATGACTGGTGATAAAGGTAAATTCTTGAACTTTCAGGAATATAATGGAGGCCTAGTAAGATTTGGAGATGACAAAGCTTATTTAATTAAAGGAAAAGGTACAATATCTCTTGATGGTAAGCATAATACTGACAATGTTTACTATGTAGAAGGTTGAAAGCATAATCTTTTGAGTGTTGGTCAATTTGTTGAAAAAGGATTTCAGTTACAATTCAAGAATGGTGAATACAAAATTATGAATAGAGCTGGTTTGGAAATTGTAACCAGTAATCAAACTAGAGGCAACATTTTTCATTTGAATAACAATGAAAAGACATGTTTGATTGCACATATTGATGAAAGTTGGCTATGGCATAAGAGACTCTGTCATGTAATTTTTGATTGCACGGTAAAAATTAGTACTACTAAGGCAGTTAGAGATTTACCTAAGATTGTTAAGCCTCACAATCTGGTATGTAAGGAATGCCAATTTGGAAAACAAGTTAGAGCATCTTTTAAAAGTATTCCAGAAAAATCAAATAATGCTCTTGACCTAATTCATACTGATTTATGTGGTCCATATAGAACTAAAAGTTTACAAGGTGATAGATATTTCATGCTAATCATTGATGACTACTCTAGAATGTGTTGGGTTACTTTTCTCAGAGAAAAATCAGAAGCAATTGGGAAGTTCAAACTATTCAAAGCAATGGTAGAAAATGAAACCGGTAAGAAAATCAAATGTCTGAGATCAAATCAAGGAGGTGAATTTAAATATAAATAATTTAATGCATTCTGTGAAGTGAATGGAATCAGAAGATAGTTATTAGCACCCAGGACACCACAACAAAATGGAGTTGTAGAAAGGAAAAACATAACTATCTTGGATGTAGATACAAGTATGTTATTAGAAGAAAATCTCCCACATGTATATTAGAGAGAGGCAGTAAGCACATCGGTCTATACATTCAACAAAGTTCACATCAAAGGTGAAATCGGTAAGACCCCTCATGAACTATAGTTTGGGATTACTCCTACTCTTAAATATTTCAGAATATTTGGTAGTAAATGCTATATTAGAAGAGATGAGTATATTGGCAAATTTGATCCTAGAAGTGATGAAGGAATATTTCCTAGTTATTTATCTAAGAGAAAGGCATACAGATGTTTTGACAAGAGATTGCAAAAAATTGTTGAGAGTACAAATGTGAAGATTGATGAACAATTTAGAGGAACTTCAAGGTATATAGACTCTGAACCAGCAACAAAAATATTGGCAAATGAACCTACATTGAACCCACTGGTATAGAATGAAGGTCCACTTACACCGGTATCATCTGAAAATTCCACTGTAACTGAGGAAAAATAGAAAACGAAGACACCTAGGTATGTAAGACTGAATCACTCTAAGATTAGATAATTGGAAACAAGTATAAAGGAGTTATGACAAGAGGAAGACTGGCAAATGAAGAGGTATGTCTTATTTCTCAAATTGAACCATCATCAATTAATGAGGCATTTGAAGATAAACATTGGATTAAAGCTATGGAAGAAGAATTAGAACAAATTGATAAAAATAACACATGGACATTAGTTCCCTGACCTAAAGACAAAAATGTGATTGGAACTAAATGGGTATTCAGAAACAAACTTAATGAAGATGGTAAGGCAATCAGAAATAAAGCAAGACTAGTGTGTAAGGGATATTCTCAGAAAGAAGGAATTGATTATAACGAAACCTTTGCACTGGTAGCTAGAATTGAGGCAATCAGATTATTCTTGGCTTTTGTAGCACACAAGAACTACAAAGTATATCAAATGGATATTAAATGTGCATTTCTGAATGGAGATCTTGAAGAAGAATTTTACATTGAACAACCTAATGGATTTTCTTTGACAAATAACAAAGATATGGTTTGCAGGTTAAGAAAAGCTTTGTATGGGTTGAAACAAGCTCTAAGAGCTTGGTATGCAAGATTGGATAAGTATCTTTTGAAGATTGGATTATCTAAAGGCAATGCTGACAATAACTTATACTATAAAGGGACTAATGATGACATCTTGGTTATAGAAATTTTTGTTGATGATATAATCTTTGGAGGAGAAGATGGATTATGTAAAGACTTTTCTATTGAAATGCAACAAGAATTTGAAATGTCTATGATTGGAGAAATAAAATTAGTTTTAGGATTGCAAATTTCACAAACTGATAAAGGTATATTCTTGAGTCAATCCAAGTACTTGAAGGAGTTACTAAATAAATTTGGTATGGAGAACTCTAAACCAGTAAGCACACCTATGACTACAAATGAAAAATTATCACTAAGGGATGAATCTATACTTGTTAATCTGACTAGGTACAAATATATGATAGGACGTTTACTGTATTTAACACAAACTAGACCTAGTATTATGAATGCATTCTGTATTGTTTCAAGATTTCAGAGTAATCCTAGAGAAAATCATGAATCAATATTAAAAAGGATTTTTTGGTACTTACAAGGCACTACAAATCTTGGTTGATGGTATCCTAGAGATGAAAACTTTGAATTGTGTGCATACACAGATGCAAATTGGGCAAGAGATGTGGATGATAGAAAAAGCACCACGGGTGGAGAATTTTTTCTTGGAAGTAGATTAATTTCTTGGTTGAGTAAAAACCAAAGTTGTACATCTTTATTAACAACAAAATCAAAATATGTTGCAGCAGCAACTAACTGCACACAGGTATTATGGCTTAAGCAAATGTTGAAGGACATACAGGTAAAATGTAAGGAACCTATAACTATCTATTGTGATAACACTACAACAATTGATATATCTAAGAATCTGGTATTACATTCTAAAACCAAATATGTTTCTATCAAACTGAATTTTCTAAAAGAGAATGTTGAAGCAAAAGAAGTAAAACTAGATTATGTGAAAACTAAAGAGCAAATTGCATATATTTTCACTAAACCTCTGCCTAGGGAGACCTTTGAATATCTCAGAGACTAGCTTGGGGTCATATCCCCACTGGTAGAGACTTAAACAGTTGATGTTTTGTCATTAACTGACAAAATTAACGAAGAAATCTTTTAATCCGGCTTTGATGAGGAAGCTACTTCTCATTGGGAGTAGTTGGTATACTAAATTGCTTGGTATTTTGTATTTGAATATGGTTTTGTATTAGCTTTGGCATTTGATGTCAAAGGGGGAGAGATATCTATGCAAAAAATACATTATCTTTTGGGGAGAGATTGGGAGAGATTGTTTACTCTCTGTATCTAAATTTTGATTCCTGGCTATGATCTCTTTTGGGAGATTGTTGGTTTTTGGTATTTGGCATTTTTGTTTTGGCACTTTGATGGTTTTTCCATCTTGCTTTGCCATCAATGCCAAAGGGCGAGATTGTTGGTATTTTGGTTATGTTGATATGGTTTTGTCATTGATGTCAACACCTACTAACACTTATCCACTCTGACACTTTGAAGAATCGGCAATGTTCATCGGCAAGCAAGTGACTTACACACAGTCACTGGTATCTGGTACACCAGAAGGATATAATGTTCACCAGCACTTGGAATTATATGGAAAATGCCTAGTTATGCCAAAGACATCATTTGGAAACTTTGTCTTGGAGATTTGTTCATTGGTATATTTGTGTTTGCATATTTGTTGTTACCAGCAAATAGGTTTAGGATAAGCACCGTCAGGCTTATCTATTCTAGATCAGCATGACACACTTTGGAGATGATTTATTATTGTTATAAATGAATCAAGTCAACATGTTGAATCGGTTATTGCATCAGTTATTGATTTACTTGTAAAATGTTTTATTGTAATATCTATTAGAGACAACCTACTAAAATTGGTCTTAGGTTATGGTATAAATGTAAGATCTTATTTGTAAGATCAAGTGTGGAATGCGAAGAAAGATATAATTTGGTATATGCGAAAATAAGCAAAGCTTTACACATAGATATCGTTTGAAGGTTGAAGGAGGATTTTTGTGAAGAAAATCAGAACTACACTGGTACTGAATCCAACATAGAAAGATGCTATTTTGAATAGCACATCTTTATTGGATTTAACCATCCAATTTTAGTCAGTGTGACTCCTATTTGTGTTTGAGCAGTGAGCTCTAGGCGCTTGGCCTTTTTGCATGTGCAAACCCCATTTGTATACACATACTATCTGCAGTAGTATCATCTGATTGTGGGTAAGGTTTCCCACCATGGTTTTTCCCCTTATAGGGTTTCCACATACAAATATTGGTGTTATGTGTTGTGGATATTATTGTCTTTCTATTTAATGCATTAATATTTACCGGTACTACAATTAACTAATAAACTGTCCACCGACATAAAGTTTGATTTACCGGTATTAAGCATTAAGGTTGGTTAAGTTGTATTTGGTTTGAATTTATCTAACCACTGATTCACCCCCTCCCCCTCTCAGTTGTCTTTGGGACCTAACAGTTATCTACTGTGATAACTCTGTACCTATTGATATGTCTAAAAATCTGGCATTTTGCTCTACGACTAAGCATATATCAATAAAGTATAACTTTTTGAAGGACAAGGTAGAAGGAAAGGAAGTCAAATTGGTTTATGTGAACACTAAAGAATAGATTTATAATATATTCACTAAACCATTGTCTAAGGAATCATTTGAGTATTTAAGAGATAGGTTAGGGGTTTCTGCCCCTCCGATAGAGACCTGATTGATACATTTTGTCATCAGTCTGACATGCATTATCCAAGATATTATTCATTATGGCACTGATGAGTGGTGCTACTACTTAGGGGGAGTAGTCAGCTCTGAGATTCAAAGGATTACATTATTTCTTAGATAATTTTGTCAGATTTATGGCATTGATGTCAAAGGGGGAGAGATATTGATGTGAAAAATAAAAAGGAGTTGTATACATTAGGGGAATAGATATATTCAGAACTTTACAGAGATATCATTCACACAGGGAGAGTTACTGATATTCAAGAGATTGTTGGTTGTCTTCCACAGGGGGAGACTTGTTTGGTATTTCTTGTTACTTATATGTTTTTCATATCTAGTGTTGCCATCAATGCCAAAGGGGGAGATTGTTGGCATTATGGATGAATTGATTATGTGTTGCATTTATGTTTTTTCATTGATGTCAAAACTAGTTGTTATAGTTGGTTACCAACACTAGTTGTTATGGATGGTTATCAACACATAGGTTTTGGTTACCAGTAGAAGATCTAGTGTTACCGATAGAGGAGACTATCTATTGGACACTTTCAGCATGTTTGGATCAATGGACTATGTTTTTTATGTGTTACATTCTCTTGGGATATGTTTTGATTAGTTGGTATTAACTTGGTAATCGGATGCTATCATACATTCTTGTAAACCCTTACCATCATTGGTTTAAGGTTTTACCAGCAGAGCTTTCATTGAGGAATCATGACAAGATGCATAAGCGGTGTTGGTGTGGCTTCTAGATGGATCTCAAGATGATGAATATGTTCTTTGATCATGATTCAACTTCTTGTTAACATTGCTTTGGTGTGGTGGACACATAATAGGTCCAGTGCCTATCTAGGTTATGGACTGGTATCATGCTAACCTATACTCTACATGTTATTGGGATGTTTCGGGATGATTTATGGATTTGTTATTCTTTTTTTTGTCTTTAGGCGACATGGAATATCATTGTAATATGGATTTATGTGATGATCTTAATGTAATATCTTTTAGGTGGCCGACCTAATTGGTTTAGGCCTTAGGGTTGATATAAAATGATGTAAGATCTCATTTTAGATCGTGGTAATGGTATGGTATGTAATGTGCAAATATTATAATATCATTTAGACAAAGGATTAGGTCGATATAGGTGATCTAATTTAGATTAAGGTAGAGGTCAAAGGCCTCCGGTATTGAGCTTAACCAGGACTGTAATCAGGCATGGAAGATGCTATCTTTGATAGTTCATTATTCTAGATTGTTGTCCATTTATCTTGAGATGGTTGTAGCCTCTATGTAGTCAGTGAGACTCTTTTGTAATGAGAATATGCTCTAGGCAGTGTGCCTTCCTCCATGTGTAGGCCCCTTATTGTATCACATACTTTCTTCAGAAGTATCATCTGACTAAGGGTAGGCTTCCCACAGTGGTTTTTCTCTTTCTGGTTTTTCCATGTACAAATAATTGTGTTGATTATCTGTTTCATTGTTAAGTTTAATTGCTTACTGGTATTTGTTTCTACTTCATCGGTACTTAATCTGGTTAAAATTTATTAAGTCTATTAAATGTTATAATCCATGAACAATTGATTCACCCCCCTCTCATTTGTTCACCGGTTATCCTAACAACAACCATGGTCCAATGGATCCTCAAAGAGAACTGACCAGATCATGTAGCAAGAGTAACATAATGGAAGAAACAACAAAACATAGATAAAATACAAAATCACATATTCTTGTCATCATATTTTTATCATAGAACATCTGGTAATCATCTAGTACATGCCCAGTTACAGACTACATGCCAAATTATAATTCAACCGGACCTCCAAAAGGTGTCCAAATTACAAGACATGATACATCTTCCATCTATCTCTACCACTGCCTCCTTAGGATCACATACAACAATATATATACCATCTGGAACACATCTAGTTCAGCCACAACATATTACATTTACCAAGAAAAGAAAATTAAAACATGTAAAATACGTTGGCCCCAAAGCGCAAAGATCTCCTTCGCCAAGAATGCAAATGAAGTATGGAACACCAAGGAAGGTCAACCGAGGACTCAATTACATGAAGCAAGGCACCAAATAGATCCACAAGCCAATAAATCGTTCCACATGAGAATAAATCACCAACTAGCCATTAAGCTCAAAAACTGCTTTGGGAACCAAGAACAACCAATCTGGAAGCAATAACTCTCTAGAAAAGACTCCAAATAGACTAAAAATATGGAATGACTATTAAGAATAGGCCTGGAAACCAAAAATATGAGCCACGACAAAAAATAAATAGCTACTCAAACACACTAAAAGAACACATAAACTACAATACTGAACTAAACAAGAATAAAACTAAAAGGAAATATTTGTTGGTTGATGCAAGATTGCTCGTAGACAGGGAATTCTCTTGTTAGGTCCCAAAGACAACTAAGGGGGGGGCATGAATCAGTTGTCTAATAAATTCAAACCAAAAATTACTTAACCAAAGTTAATGCTTAATACCAGTAAACCAAACTTTATTGCCGGTAAACAGTTTATCAGTTAATTGCAGTACGGGTAAAGATTAATGCATGAAACAAAAGGAAAATAACATCCACAACACATAACACCAATATTTGTACATGGAAACCCTATAAGGGGAAAAACCATGGTGGGAAACCTTACCCACAAGCAGATGATACTACTGCAGATAGTATGTGTATAGAAATGGGGTCTGCACATCTAGAAAGGCCAAGCGCCTAGAGTTCACTAGTCAAACACAAATGGGAGTCACATTGACTACAATTGGATGGTAAAATCCAATAATGATGTACTTCTCAAAATAGCATCTTCATATGCTGGATTCAGTACCGGTGTAGTTCTGATATGCCTTCACAAAAACTTCTTTCAACCTTCAAATGATGTCTGTGTGTATATCTCTACTTATTCTCGCATATTCCCAATTATAATCCTTCCCACATTCGCATATATTGATCTTACAAATAAGATCTTACATTTATACCATAACCTAAGACTAATTTTAGTAGGTCGGCTCTAAAAGATATTACAATAAAACCAATTTACAAGTAAATCAATGACTGATGTAATAACCGATACAACATGTCAGCTTAATGCATTTACACCAATAATAAATCATCTCCATAGCGTGTCGTGCTGATCCGGAATAGATAAGCCTATCGGTGCTTATCCTGGACCTATTTGCCGGTAACAACAAATATGCAAACTTGAATATACCAATGAACAAATCTTTAAGACAAAGTGTCCAAACAATGTCTTTGACATAACCATGTATTTTCCATGTCATTCCAAGTGTCGGTAAGCAATATATCCGGTTGGTGTACCAGATACCGGTGACTATGCATAAGTCACTTGCTTGTCGGTGAATATTGCCAACTCTCCAAAGTGCCAGAGTTGATAAGTGTTAATAGGTGTTGACATCAATCACAAAACCATATCAACATATCCAAAATACCAAAAATCTCCCCCTTTGGCATTGATGGCAGAAAAAGATGGAAAACCATCAAAGTGCCAAAATCAAAATGCCAAATACCAAAAACCAACAATCTCCCAAAAGAGATCAAAACCAGAAATCAAAATTCACGTATAAAGAGAAATCAATTTCTCCCAAAATAACAATCTCTCCCCCTAGGAGTAACATGCATTTTTCCATATCAATCTCTCCCCCTTTGACATCAAATGCCAAAGCTAATACAAAATACCAACTATTAGTATACCAACTTCTCCCCCTGAGAAGTAGCTCTCCTCATCAAAGCCAAAATAAAAGATTTCTCTATTAATTCTGCTGGTTGATGACAAACATCAACTGTCTAAGTCTCTACCGATGGGGGTATGACCCCAAGATGATCTCTGAGATATTTAAAAGTCTCTTTAGGCAAAGGCTTAGTGAAAATATCTGCAATCTGCTCTTTAGTATTTGCATAAACCAGTTTTACATCTTTTGCTTCAACATTCTCTTTCAGAAAATTCAGTTTGATAGAAACATGTTTGGTTTTAGAATGTAGTACTTGATTCTTTGATATATCAATTGTTGCAGTGTTATCACAATAGATAGTTATAGGTTCCTTTCATTTTACCTTTATGTCTTTCAACATTCGCTTAAGCCATAATACTTGTGTACAAGTAGTTGCTGCTGCAACATATTTTGATTCTGTTGTTGATAAAGATGTGCAACTTTGTTTCTTACTCAACCAAGAAATTAATCTATTTACAAGAAAAATTGCTTCACCGGTGGTGCTTTTTCTATCATCTATATCTCCTACCCAATTTGCATCTGTGTATGCACATAATTCAAAGTTTTCATCTCTAGGATACCATAAGCCAAGATTTGTAGTGCCTTGTAAGTACTGAAAAATCCTTTTTATTGTTGATTCATGATTTTCTTTAGGATTACTCTAAAATCTTGAAACAATACATACTGCATTCATAATATCAGGTCTTGTTTGTGTCAAATACAGTAAACCTCCTATCATAGATTTGTACCTAGTCAGATTAACGGGTGTTGATTCATCTATTAGTGATAAATTGTTATTTATAGTCATAGGTGTGCTTACCGGTTTAGAGTTCTCCATCCCAAATATATTTAGTAACTCCTTCAAGTACTTAGATTGACTCAAGAATATACCTTTATCAATCTGTGAGATCTGCAATCCTAAAAAGACTTTTATCTCTCCAATCATAGACATTTCAAATTCTTGCTGCATTTCAATATAAAAGTCTTTACATAATCCATCTTCTCCTTCACAGATTATATCATCAACAAAAATTTCAATAACCAAGATTTCATCAGTGGTCACTTTATAGTATAAGTTACTGTCATCATTACCTTTAGAAAAAACAATCTTCAAAAGATATTTATCCAATCTAGCATATCGAGCTCTTGGAGCTTGCTTCAACCCATACAATGTTTTTCTTAAGCTAAAAACCATATCTTTGTTATCTGTCAAAGAAAATCCATCAGGTTGCTCAATGTAAACTTCTCAAGACCTCCATTTAGAACTGCACATTTGATATCCATTTGATATACTTTGTAGTTCTAACGTGCTGCAAAAGCTAAGAATAATCTGACTGCCTCAATTCTAGCTACTAGTGCAAAGGTTTCATTATAATCAATTCCTTCTTTCTGAGAATATCCCTTACACACTAGTCTTGCTTTATTTCTGATTACCTTACCATCTTCATTAAGTTTTTTTTTGAATACCCATTTTGTTCCAATTACATTTTTGTCTGTAGGCCGGGGAACTAATGTCCATGTGTTATTCTTTTCAATTTGTTCTAATTATTCTTCCATAGCTTCAATCCAGTGTTTATCTTCACATGCCTCATTAATTGATGATGGTTGAATTTGAGAAATAAGACATACCTCTTCATTTGCTAGTCTTCCTCTTGTCATAAGTCCTTGATATTTGTTCCCAATTATCTGATCTTCAGAGTGGTTCAACCTTACATACTGGGGTGTCTTCATTTGCTGCAATTCTTCAGTTATAGTGGAATTTTCATATGATATCGGTGTAACTGGATCTTCATTCTGTATTAGTGGGTTCAATGTAGGTTCATCTATCAGTATCTTTGTTGCTGGTTCAGAGTCTATATACCTTGAAGTTCCTCTTAACTGTTCATCAATCTTCACATTTGTACTTTCAATAATTTTTTGCAATCTTTTGTTAAAACATCTATATGCCTTGCTCTTAGATGAATAACCAAGAAATATTTCTTCATCACTTCTAGGATCAAATTTGCCAATATACTCATCTCTTCTAATATAGCATTTACTTCCAAATATTCTGAAATATTTAAGAGTAGGAGTAATACCAAACCATAGTTCATGAGGGATCTTACCGGTTTCACCTTTGATGTGAACTTTGTTGAATGTGTAGACTGTTGTGCTTATTGCCTCTCTCCAATATACATGTGGTAGATTTTCTTCAGATAACATACTTCTAGCCACATCCAAGATAGTTCTATTTTTCCTTTCTACAACTCTATTCTATTGTGGTGTTCGGGGTGCTAATAACTGTCTTCTGATTCCATTTACTTCATAGAATGTATTAAATTCCTTAGATGTGAATTCACCTCCTTGATCTGATCTCATACATTTGATTTTCTTACTGGTTTCATTCTCTACCATTGCCTTGAATAATTTGAATTTCCCAAGTGCTTCTGATTTTTCTCTGAGAAAAGTAACCCAACACATTCTAGAATAGTCATCAATGATTAGCATGAAATATCTATCACCTTGTAGGCTTTTAGTTCTAGCTGGACCACATAAATCAGTATGAATTAAGTCAAGAGCATTATTGGAATTTTTTGGAATGCTTTTAAAAGATGCTCTAACTTGTTTTCCAAATTGACATTCCTTACATACCGGATTGTGAGGTTTAACAATCTTACGTAAATCTCTTACTACCTTAGTAGTACTGATTTTCACAATGCAATCAAAATTTACATGACAGACTCTCTTATTCCATAGCCAACTTTCATCAATATGTCCAATCAAGCATGTCTTTTCATTGTTGTTCAGATGAAAGATATTACCTCTAGTTTGATTACCGGTTGCAATTTCCAAACCAGCTCTATTCATAATTTTGCATTTCCAATTCTTGAATTGTAACTGTAATCCTTTTTCAACTAATTGACCAACACTCAAAAGATTATGCTTTAAACCTTCAACATAGTAAACATTATCGCTATTATGCTTACCATCAAGAGATATTGTACCTTTTCCTTTGATTAAACAAGCTTTATCATCTCCAAATCTTACTAGACCTCCATTATATTCTTGAAAAGTTAAGAATTTACCTTTATCACTAGTCATATGATGTGAGCATCTTGGATCAATGATCCATTCATCCTTAACTTCAACTTTAGCTGCCAGGGCCTACTCTACCGATTGAATAGTAGATGCTAGTTGATATTCTGTTATAGCAACAAAGATGCATCCATTGTCTCCTGGATCCTCATCAGTGACTCCATCAGTAAGATAACAAGATTTGTCTTTATTTTTCTTAAATCTATATCTCTGATATTTAGGGTTAGGCTTGTATGTTCTTCTAGCTTCTTCTCTCAATCTTGCATGTCTATCAGGGCATCTTGAATCCATATGACCAATCTTATTACAGTTAAAACATTTAAAGGGTGCTTTACCTTCATACTTACTTCCAATTGGACCTTTAGGCATTTTCCTTACAAATAGTGCTTGAAGCTCTTCAATTTCTTCAATTTCTCTCCCACTTTCTTCAAGTTCTCTTGCATAAAAGGATTTCCATTTAGACCTATCAAATGATGGTGTAGATGATGTTGATGCCTTAAAAGCTAAATCTGTCTTTATAGTAGCAACAAGACCAAATTCCTCAATTTCAAAAGCTGAAAGTTTTCCAATCAATGTGTCCCTAGTTATTAATGTATTAGGCATTGTTCTTAACTCATTTATAGGAGTAACTTTCATTTTGTTTGCCAGTAGCAATCCTCTTAAACTTTTTGAAACAATTTCATCTTCACTTATGGTTCCTCCACAACATTTGATACATAAAACAATTTGATTAACTCTTTCCATAAAAGTAGAAATCCTTTCATCTTCTTCCATTTTCAGATTCTCATACCTAATTCGGAAGCTTTCAAGTTTTGCATTTTTTACTATGGAATCTTCTTCATTCAATGTTTCTAAATGGTCCCAAATAGCTTTAGTAGTAGATCTATCTGATAATCCCATGATTTGCTGATCTGATAATGCACTCAAAAGTGCTTCTATTGCCTTGCAACCATTCTCTTCATCTTTAGTCAGATTTGGTGGATTAGGATGACCTTGAGTACGAGCAGTATAGCCATTCTTTGTAACTTTCCAGATGTCCTTTCCAATGAAATTCAGATGTGTCTCCATCCTAATCTTCCATATCCCATAGTTGGCTCCATCAAGTTTAGGACTGTCCATCCTGAAATAGTTAGAAGACATTAAATCTCCTCAAGCTGTTAAACTTATACAAAAAGAGGACTTGGCTCTGATACCAATTGTTAGGTCCCAGAGACAACTAAGAGGTGTGGGGTGAATCAATTGTCTAATAAATTCAACGCAAAATCTACTTAACCAAACTTTATTGTCGGTAGATAGTTTATCAATTAACTGTTGTACCGGTAAAGATTAATACATGAAACAAAAGAACAATAACATCTAGAACACATAATACCAATATTTGTACATGGAAACCCTATAAGGGGAAAAACCACACTGGGAAACCTTACCCACAATCAGATGATACTACTTTAGATAGTATGTCTATACAAATGGGGTATGTACATGTAGAAAAGCCAAGCACCTAGAGCTCACTGCTCAAACACAAATGGGCATCACACTGACTACAATTGGATGGTAAAATCCAATAATGATGTACTACTCAAAATAGCATCTTCATATGATGTACCGGTGTAGTTCTGATATGCCTTCACAAAACCTTCTTTCAACCTTCAAATGATGTCTACGTGTATAGCTCTTCTTATTCTTGCATATTCCCAATTATAATCCTCCTCACATTCGCATATATTGATCTTACAAATAAGATCTTAAATTTATATGATAACCTAAGACCAATTTTAGTAGGCCGGCTCTAAAAGATATTACAATAAAAATAATTTACAAGTAAATCAATGATCGATGTAATAATTGATACAACATGTTGGCTTAATGCATTTACACCAATAATAAATCATTTCCATAGCGTGTCATGCTGACCTGGAATAGATAAGCCTGCTAGTGCTTATCTTGGACCTATTTGTCAGTAAGAGAAAATATGCAAACTCGAATATACCAATGAACAAATCTTCAAGACAAAGTATCCAAACAATATCTTTGACATAACCAAGTATTTTCCATGTCATTCCAAGTGTCAGTGAACAATATATCTCATCGGTGTACCAGATATCAGTGACTATACATAAGTCACTTGCTTGCCGGTGAATATTGCTAATTCTCCAAAGTGCCAGAGTTGATAAGTGTTAATAGGTGTTGACATCAATGACAAAACCATATCAACATATCCAAAATACCAATAGCTCTTGCATCATTAACCATCCCTTTTTGTATATCTGTTGTGAGCAGCCTGGTAGTAAGCCATTTTTGTAATATGGCAGTGAACCACTTGTTTTTAAACACAATGATAACTAGTTATATTCTCCTGAGAGTTAACACTCTTTGTATTTTTTCCATTTGGGTTTTCCATGTATAAATTTTGTTGTTTATCTTATGGTTGTGGTGCAGCGATAATCCGGTGGGTCCTCAAAGAGAACTAACTAGATCTTGCAACAAGAGTAACACAATGGAAGCAACAACAAAACATAGAGAAAATGCCAAATCGGATATCCACATCATCATATTATCATCATATAACATCCAGTAATCATCCAGTTACATGCAGGCCAACATGCCCAGTTTCAGACCACATGCCAGATTACAATCCACTTAAACCTCCAAGAGGCATTTGAATTACAATTCCAGAGACTAGATACTCATAACCTTTGAATTAGTTTCCTAAGGATCACATATAACAATATATATACCCTTTGGAACACATCTAGATCAACCACAATAGATTACATTTACCCAGAAAGGAAAATGAAACGTGCAAATAGGCCAACCCCATGAATGAAGGGAAAATCCTCTGAAAAAGAACAACCAATAAGTGTGGATTGAGTGAAAGGTCAAACAATGACTCAAGAGCATCGAGCAAGGCACCAAATAGATCTAAAAGCTAGGAAATTGCTCTGCATGAGAAGAAATCACCAACTAGCCATTAAGCTCAAAAACTACTTTCAAAACCAAGAATAGCCAATCCGAAAGGAATAACTCACCTAAAAAGAATCCAAATGAATTGAAAATATAGAATGATGAACAAAATCAATCCTGGAAACCAGAAATATGATCCACAACAAAAAGAACCATCTACTAGAACACATTGAAACAAACACATAAAACTATTACCAAAACTAAACAAGAACAAAACTAAGAAAATATATTTAGTTGATGCAAGATTGCTCATATACTGGGGATGCTCTTGCATCAGACACCCCAAGTATAAATATATTTTCCATAGGCGGTAACTCATGAACATCAAAAAGGATTTAGAATATAGACTCCATTTTCATTTTTTATCCAAACATCTTCCTTGTCTGCAAACCTCTTCCTTACCTCCTCCAAAACCTCAACCGAATTCTTTGACTCTTGATTCTCTTTATTTCTATTTCCTTTCTTCAGACCTGCACACTATCTTTGACCAATGTTTTCTTTCTATTTAAACTTTGATTTATCTCTACTGTAATGACCCGCAAAGAAACCCTAAAGGAAACAACTACAAACACTCGAAAAAGAGTGCAATTTTGTTTTTTTAATAATTAGAACACAATAACGTGAAGATAAACATACCAATAGAAGTTGCACATGCAAAATACTTAACACAAATTCCTAAAGGGTTTCCCAATGTGAATTACTTAAATTAAACTAATCTCTCCTTAAGGTCAATTAATCCATTTAAGATATACATTTAACCATTAAGTACTTAATCATCAATGATTGTTTATACATTTCATGAGATAACAATAACATTACTATACTTCATTCATATTCACACATTCAATTTCATTACAACAATGATTTAATCAAAGATAGAGATCTTAACATCTAAATCACAACATAATACATGTATTTACATTGCAAGGATACTTAGTATTACAATAGAACCTATACATTAAGTCACATATAAATTATATAATTATTACATCAAATTACAACTACCACGAAGGCATACATACACCAAATGATACAAGCAACCACATAAGGGTCCAAGAGATACAAAAATGATCTGAGGAGACAAGATGATCCAAGAGAAACATCTGGAACACCTGTGAAGCTAATCCATTGCAAGAAAGAACGAGCAAAATACCTAATGGAAAGTGGCACTACCACCCTACCATGTGGCCCAAAAAAGAACCACCCCTCCATGCTAGGAGATAGTACTAAGGCTCTCAAAAAATCCATAACAAAACATCACATGGTCTCACAACATCAAGTACTCACACAAGACATAAGAAACAAATATGAATCTCACAAGAGTGCTCCAAGAAAATCCAACACATGACTACACACTAGTGAACATAAGGGAAGAGTGTCGTCGCATAGTTGGTATGGGTAAACTTGGCAGGCCTCCATAGGCCTCGACCCCCATCTTGGATTACCCTGGTAGCCTCTCCCGAACCTCCCGACCCCATCCATGACTCATGCGGACCCAATAAACCTTTTGTGAAGTCAAGGTAGTTGGTTTGCCATTCCAGGCCTTCCCACTACATCCTGAGTCAGTACTAGCACTCAATCATGATCAGGGAAAAATGATCTTGATTAATGTTTGAACCCAAACACGGTTAATTAATCTAGTTATCACTTACTTAAAATAAATTTCAATAGGTTACCCTGCTAACTTCTTTGGGTGTGGCCCCCACTCGAAAGCCACTCTTCCTTACGACACTACACAACCTCAAAAGAACACTAAGGAAAATCACAAAGGCCAACTAACATAAGGAGTTTAAAAAGAAAAAATGAAGGACAACTTGATTAAACAAACCTTCTACCAAGGTTCAACCACTAGAGGTGTGAAACGAACAATTGATCTATTCACAAAACAAGAGCACAACCAAACTAAAGCAAGTATGACCACAACCAAAACTTTACTAAATACACTTAAACAAAAAGCTTACATTCAACAACATGCCATCAAGACACGAAAAATGACTCTACAAATCAACACTGAAAATCTACCAAGTAGAGTAAATCTCAACCGAATACACTTGCACTCTAAATTCATCCATATTAAGGAATCATAACAATCACTCAAAATATACTTAAAAGTTAATGTCAACTGATTGTAGCTATTTCAATAGCTAACTCTTTCATGATAATAAAATCCACATTAGGGGATAATGCATCAAAAGGGTCCAAGTAAACATACAACCCAAATAACTTTGCTCAATACTTGATTGTAGACCACACGCCTTAAAGGAGTAACAACAACTCATAGCCTAATTAAACCGTCATTTAAAAATAAATATATAATCATTTCAATTTAAGCCAATTTGGCTATAACAAATACCATTTGAATTCATATTTAAAGATAATGAAATTAACATTTCAAATACTTTTGAAAACTAAATTTAATATTCAAATCAAATAATCCTGTTTCCAATAAATGTCATATCGACTATACATTAATATAAACTTCATTTTCACAAAATAATTTGTGATTATATGTGATCAATATTTATCATTTAATTTTTATTACTAAACCCAAAATACATATTTAATATACATATATATACATATATATACACATATCAAATATATATTCATACATACATACATACATATATATATACGTACATATATATATATATATATATATATATATATATATATATATATATATATATATATATATATATATATATATATATATATATATATATATATATATATATATATACTAAAATATATACATTTATTTTATCAACATCTAAAATTCACTTTTTCCAAAAAAAAAATCATATTCCATATATTAAAAAAATTACAAATTATATATATATATATATATATATATATATATATATATATATATATAATAAAATCAAAATTCAATGAAGGAATGTTGACTATGTTGTTTAATCTTTTTGTTGACTAGACGTTTTAACTGACTGAACAATGGTTTCATCATTGACTACAGGTATCATGGTGTGGGGAGGAGATTCACCCTCCCAACCACTATGTGGTGTCTCTCCCCACCACGGTGGGTTGAGAGACACCACATAGTGGTGCCCTCTCCCCACAACAGTGGGGTTTGGGGATGGACAACGCCTCCCCTCCCCACGTAAACTTACATTATTTTTTTTTGTTTTCATTTTTTTTTTAAATTAATTTTATTTTATAAAATTTATTTTTACAATAAGCTATGTTCTCAGAGACAATAGGTTAATTTTAATTTTATACTCTTTCTCTAGATTTATCCTCTAATAAATAAAATAGAGGCATATTTTCTTTTAATTCAGAGAAGCAAACAAGAGTTGTATTAAAACAACAAATTCACCAAATAGAAATATTTTGCTCGGTTTCCATACCAAATTATATTTTCTTAAAACAAACTCACTATCCAATTGAATAAAACAACAAACCCCCATTTTTACAACAAAAAATTAGGCAAATTAACAAAACCCCTCTTACCAAATTCACATAAAATAATATAAATAGACATGAAAGATTAGCAATCAAAATCAAATTCCCCATCTTTATTTTCTTTCCCAAACAAAGAGAGAAAACCAAAAACAACCATAGACACAACAAACAAATAAACAAACAAACAAACAAACAAGGGTTTTCAAATAACCAACCTTCCATATCTTTCCTAGCAAGAAATCTAAGTAGAGCTCCAGATACCAGAGCTTCCACCAAAACGCCATAACCACCAGAGAGGATAAATTTTCTCCAGCAAAAGAAGAAAAATTCCCCTTCTTTTCCAAAATTTTTACAATATAAAGCAATTTTCTCCAAAATTTCATTTAGGACATAAATTCACTTTTTTTAATAAACACTGAAAACCTTATTTTTAAAACATTTACATTTTTCATTAAAAATACAATTCCCTCACACTAAAGTCAACATGTAACTTAAACCCTTTTGTAAAAATTCAAAATCTAATTTAAATTAAATCATTTAGATGACATGAACAAACAAATTTCTATTACTCTTTTATTTTTATTTTCTTTTCAACACCAAAGTCAATTTTAATAACTAATAAATAAAAATCAACTTTCTTTCTCTTTCATTTCTTTTTTAAACAATTACTCAAGCCAAATATATTTTTCACTAATAATCTAGTATTCAATCTAACTTCACAATTTAAAATAATCGATTAACTAATTAGCCACAAAATGATTCTAATTTATTTTATCCTTAGTTTTATTTAATCAACACAACACACATTAAGCACTCATTAACTACTCAAGAAGGGATTAATCAACCACACATAACATATAATATGAATAACTCAACTTAAACAAGAGAAGGACATGACCCACATACCAATGTCTTAAAAATACTCTACTTAGCAAACTGATAGGGTAGACAAAAGACTGGCATCGCTCACAAACGAGCAAGGCTAGGGACGACTTTAGGGCCATAGTACTACCTCCTCCACTTCCATTAGGTTAATTAGCTATGCTTAGACCTATTGAACTAGGTGGAGACAATACCTTGTACCTACAATTCCCTGCATCACCAAATCACACATACATATATATTCACAAATACGATAATCACACCGGTGAAGGAGAATTGTGATGTTCTGTGTCTCACCGAAATGAGTGACATAAAATCATCTCCTCACACTCGATACACTTCACACAACATGATGACATATACATAAAGCAACTCACACATGAATCAAATGTGTTAGTCCATCATTGGTACCCATAAATAATCTTGGCATTTCATCATTTGTAAAGCATAATGCAGAAGCAGAGTTTATAACTACTCATTAATAAGCAATAAAACCTAATCAATATTTATTCTTCAATAAGCAATAACACAGAATCATAATCACCAATTACACTCCAAAGCATAATATCAGAATAACACATCATAATCACAATAAATCAACCATCCACATAAGCCACTGAAAAGTCAACCCTGGTCAACAAGGTAAAAAAGGTTCTGAACAGGCTACAGGTACTACATCTACCACAAGACTTCACCCAGTTGGCCATCATAACCTTACTACCATCTGGTTCCTTCTTACACTCAAGATTATCTATCAGACCCTTTTTTAAATCTATGCTACCCTCTGGTATAACCTCTGCAATCAGTTTCTTAGCATTGCAACTTCTCTCAAGGCTCAAATTCCTCACTTCCTTCTTTTCCTCCCTCAAAGAAGCTAATGTAAACTTTTATATGTCCTTCTCAATAGTGATTAGGTTTCTTCTACAATCATAAATAGCTCCTCTATAAAATTGTAAAGGTCTTCCCAACAAAAATTGACAAGAACACATAGTCACAATGTCACATAAGACCTCATCCCTAAAAGGTCCAATATTAAAATTCACCAAAAACTGCTCTTTTACTTATAACTTCTAATCATCCTAGAACCAAATCACCTTATAAGGACAAGGGTGCTTAAGCCTCTTCAATACAAGCTTCTCTACCATCTCCTCAAATACCAAATTATCAGTAAATCCACTATCCACAATAAATTTACAACACTTACCACCATATTTACACGGTCTAGAAAATATTCTTCCTCTGAGTAGATCTGGTATCTTCATTTCTCTACTCCATCAAGACTCTTCTAAACATAAGAATTCTCCCTACTCTATTTCCAACACATTCTCACTAGAAAATCTAATTTGTTGATCCTCATTTGCCACATAGTTCTTTTCCATCCCTTTCTTGCACTCAAAAGGTCTATGTCTAGTTTCTTCACACTTAAAAAATATGCCCAAGAATTGTCTACTTCTACTACCACTTCCTTTTCTCTATTTCTTCTAATATGGTTCTTTATTCCACTTAGTTTTTTATTCTTACTCAACATTATGCTTCTCTATACAACCACTCATCCACCCTTTATATCTCTCCTTTCCTCTAGGGTTATTTTGTTGTCTTCCTTTCACTTTCTCCTTAGCCTTTAAAGCATATTGGTAAGCCTCTTCAACTATAGAAATATTAAGCATACTCATCTCATCCTGAATGTTAAATGCAAGTCCATTTGCATGCCTATTGGGACCTATTAAATCTTGAGGGTTTAAGGTTTTTTCTTTTTCATGAAAACATTTAGAAAAATTTAACCTTTGTAGCGCATTATTGTAATTCATATTGAACTTGAACCCTTGAACCTTTTTGGTTCAAGGTTCAAGGTTCAACCATTTCTCTTGCGTGAGTCATGGTTTTGTAATGTTTTTTAATAAGCAAGTGAGAATGCGTTATGTTAGTTTTGAACCATTTGCAAATCGGTTCAAGGTTCAAGGTTCAAAATGTCCCTTTCTTTTGATTAAAGGTCTTTGCTCGTTACTTTTTCCACTTAAGTGGAAGGGTCTGTGCATCATCAAGAGGGGCCCCCTTTTAAAGTCTAGGCCTGGGCAGATTCTGACAAGTTTTTAATTTTTCCTAAGTCATGTGTCTTTTCCTATGTCTCTATTGGGTTTTCCTAAAGATCGAGCAAGTTTCTTTAGATCTCACGACTGTCGCTATACCGCAACATAAAAGTGCTCGATGGTTATCGCCTGCAACTTGGTGACAAACCACTAGTGGTGAACCATGGCTGATAGTTAATGCAAGTTGTTCAAGCAAATAAAGATCCGCAAGCATTTGGGGAGGCATAGAAGTTTTAATGCAATGGCAGGTGTATAGTCTGGGCCCAAACAAGAACCATCCTCTCTGCATAGTCCAAGGAAGAAATTTCAGTTGCTAGTGCCATCGGTTATCGATAGAGGCTTTTTCATGCTACACCGATGACCCGATAAGATGTGCAGAGCGTGGAAAGATGCCATCAGCCATCGGGTTAGCATGTTTGGAGAGGTCCCGATGACCTGATGAAAAGGCCCAGGGATGGTCCATTTATCCCACATTGGCCGCAGGGAGGAGCATTTCAGTATTTAAAGACAAAGCCCCATACATATTAAGTGTCAAAGCTTATGGGATTTTGGCAAGTATCAGCTCTGAAGTGGTGGGCCCCCCACGCACATCTCAAAGTGCCCAAATTTTATAGCGAAAAGGCAAAATAACCAGCGAGCAAGTCAGGCAGATCAACAGTGATCTCAAAAGATCCAAGGGCAGTCACTATGTCGCAACATAAAGATGCTCACTAGATATCACTGCGACTTGGCGACAAAGCACGTGCCAAAAGTGGGTGAGCAGTTCAAGATAAGGAGAGACCAGGTTTGAGCCGATCGAACAACCATCACTATATTGCCATGTGAAAGTGCTTGACTATTAATAGCTACGACTTGGCGACTAATGAGGTGGCAGACAAGTGGCAGACACATGGTGACACTGTGGCACAAGAGAGAGTCGCTCAGGAGAGGCTAATGATTGAGCAAATCACTGAAATCCAATGACAGATCCAAGGCAGATCAATGGTGGGGTGAAATTATAGGGCTAACCATTACTATCATTGTACCACAGTTGTGATGTGCCCGGAATGAATACACTCATGATAGGTGGTGTCAAGGTGGACTTTGAGCAAATCATGAGGTGCCACATGGTAACATGCAGCTGATGAGGTGGAAGGTCTAGTGGTAACATGACGAAGACAGGTGGCATGTCATCAAGATGAACATCAAGCAGACCTTGGCTTCGATGGACCTCTAAATGGACTCACCGAAGGCATCAGTTTCATCAACATGAAAGGTATCGATGAAACTAGGGTTTCGATGAGACATGAAAATGGTTGGCCAAAGAGGAAGTTTGGCTGAAAGAATGATGCCAAATAAGCCAAACCAAGTGGTGGGTCTGGTGGTGCTAATGTGGCGGATGAGGCCATGCTCAGATGGATCAGGTGGTGAACCAGAGGTTGACGCATGGTAGACCCGACAAATAGCTGGTGCCCAGGTAGATCTCAGAACAAATCAGGGGGTGCCAAGTGGTGACATGCGACAAAGAGAGGAGCAGATTAGCTAAGGTAAAGTCCTACCAGGTTAAGAAGGTCAGACAGCCAGATGAGATGATCCAATGGTTGTCGCTATGTCGCGATGGGAAGATGATCACCAAGTATCCCCTACGATTTGGCGACAAAGCATGTGTGGAAAAGGAAAGCGGCCAGCTGTTAAGGATCGAGCAGGTTGAGGGAATATCTACGATTGTCCCTCTACTACCATGTGAAAGTGCTCGTTGGTTATCACCTGCAACATAGCAACTAGCGAGGTGGCAATTGAGGTGGCCATCTAGATGGATCCAAAGGCAAATCAGGATGTGCCACATGTCAGGCCCGTCAGAAGAGAAAGTGATAGAGGGAGCCGCTGAAGGTAGGTAAAGGCTGGGAAAGTCAAAACTAATACATTTGGACTAGATTTCCGACTAAGGTTTCCGACGGAGAAGGTATATGGTGGCCAAATTTGATTTTTTTTGAAAAAATGCTCATGTTTGTCATAATTCCGATGAAAATTTCCCATTTGGTTTCGACGAAGAAGGCATTAGCAATGAGAATTTTCTTTTTTTTTAAAAAGTGCTTGAGTTCATTGTAATGCCAACGACAAGGGCCATTACTTTAAAAAAAAGAAGAGGGAAATTCATTTGTGAACATTGCAATCCCGCATAGCCGTTCGTGGCGACTTCAACCCCCAAGAACATCAAACCTGCGTCGAAGGCATTTGTGGCATTGCTTGCAATCTTGCATAGGAGGTAGATTCAAATTGCCCTAGTTTTTAATTTCATGTTGCAAAAAATATATATCTCTTTACGGCATTGTATCAAACAATTCACGAGCCTTGTCCATGTTTCCACATTTTGCATTCATGTCAAGTAGGGCATTTGCAAGTACAACACCTAACAAAATTCCTCTATCCGTTATGCTTTGATGGATGTCGATACCCTATTCCAAAGCTCCCATTTTTGCATAGGCAGGGAGGATGCTGCCAAAGGTTGTGGAATTTGGCTTTATGCCTTCCAATTTCATTTGCTTGAAAGTGTCTAAAGCCTTTTCGAGAAATCTATTTTGTGCATATCCAGTAATCATTGTAGTCCACGAGACAACATTTCTTTCAGGCATTTTATCAAATAGTTCATGTGCCTTGTCTATGCTTCCACATTTTGCATACATGTCTACCAAGGCAGTTGCAACTACAACATTTGACAAAACTCTTCTATCCTTTATGCTTCAATGAATGTCCATACCCTGTTCCAAATCTCCCATTTTGGCACAGGTAGGGAGGATAGTAGCAATGGTCGTGGAATTTGGATTTACACCTACCGATTGCATTTGCTTGAAAGTTTCTAAAGCCTTCTCAACAAATCCATTTTGTGCATATCCGGCAATCATTGCAGTCTAGGAAACCATATTTCTTTGAGGCAATCTGTCAAATAGTTCTCGTGCCTTGTCTATGCTTCCACATTTTGCACACATGCTAACAAAGCAGTTGGAACTACATCTAACAAAATTCCTCTATCTTTTATGCTTTGATGGATGTCCATACCTTGTTCCAAAGCTCCCATTTTGGCATAGGCTGGGAGTACGCTAGCAAACGTAACTAAAGAAATGCAATGATCAGCTCCAAAGACATCAAACCACTACTAACAAAACTGACAGTCTAAAATATGATAGGGAATAGTGTGAGTTGTCCTGAAATAAAATATTTTATTTTCAATTTGAACTAAAACATAATTACTCAGCCATTTAATGTTATTAATAAGTGTTTAATTTATGAAAGAGATAAATGGTTGGCCACCAGTACATGAGTTACTAAATGCACACAAATAAGTGAATTTGATATTCAAAACTATCTACAATGAATTCAATTCTTGTCCACTAGTCATTTATGTTTGCAATAAGCATCTTTCTTTTTTTTTCTTAATCTTTATTCATAGTTATGTGCATATTTCACATTCTATAATTAGGATATCAATTGCTATCGCTGAACACTTGCATCATGTTTGTGTTGTGGTATAGCTGCATGGAAACATAATTATGGGATTTTTATATTATAGAGATCATAAATCTATATATCGCATATTAGTTCTAACTCTTTTTGGATTGAATCTAAAGTTGACATACAGTCATAAAGCCATTATTAGGAGATCTATCCATTTCTAGTAAAGACAATTGAGAAAGTCATTTTAATATTGAGAGTTTCTTATCTATTTACCTATTGATCAGTATTAAGCCATAATATTTAGGTCTATTTATCTCTCTTGCAAAGCCTCTGTAAGTGTCCTAGATTGTCCCTACTACTCACTCTTCAATAAAATAGTGGAGTTTTAAAGATTTGTTGCACAAGATGGTGTTGAACGTATCAACAAGGCTAGCATGGAAGGCATGTTCAAGCTTACAATTGTACAACTTACAACAAATGATTTGTTGGTAGAAGAAATTATTGAAATAGGGATACAATCAAAAGACAAGTAAGTACATACAAACCTCCTTAGTTGAAAGTAAAATCTATGTATGAAAAGAGTACATTGAATCCCAATCCATAAACACAATAGAGATACTGATAACTCAATGATGAACGGATAGTACCAAACTGGTACTGAGAGGGGGGGGTGAATCAGTATAGACAAAAACACAATCCTAAACCGATTTGTCAGCAGACACTATGCTTTGGTAGACAAATAGTAATACCGGTCTTAAACAGAGTACAATCGGCAAAACCCAGAATAACTGAGACAAGCATAAACTGGTTGACACTTATCTTTTCATAAAATCTAATACTTCATTCCATTTCACCCTAGTGCATGAATAGGTAATCTACCATCAAAGATATATATAGAAACAGCTAGAACAACATGATTCACCACTTGATAGAAAACAACATAGCATCACATAAAAAAGAAATCACATATGACAGACATATTTTTCATGTGGAAACCCAACTGGGAAAAACCACGGTGGGGATGAATACCCACAAGCTACTTTTGAAGTCTTTAGAAGTCTGCTTTGTTATGAGCCTTGTCCAGTTAAAGACTGATACAACAGGTTCTGTTAGGAACCGATCCTGTTAGGGATCACCTGGTTAAGGGATGGCTAGAATACCCAGCTAAGGGTTAAACCCTATTAAAGGTTACCTTGTTAGAGGATTTCAAGAACTCAATGGTTTTGAGTCACCCTGTTAAAGGATTTATAGTAAGCTAGTTAAAGCTACCCTGTTAAGGAATTTCCCAACTATTGAAGTGGTTAGAGATCAACAATTATTACAATGATCTGGTAACAGCACTCAATGCCAATGCAAATCCTCTTTAGCTCCTCTTCACCTTCTACACTTACACTCTGCAGGTATCACTTCTCTCTTCTGGTCTGGCAAGAATCACATATCTCTTCTCTTGGATACACACACAATGTTTGCCAACAACCGCAGAAAGAAACACAACATCGACCTTATAGGAAATAGATAGGTCGGTAGCATAAACCCTAAACCCTAAACCTGTTAGGTTAATCTATTCAAATGGTTCAATCCTGACTGTTGAGAACATTGCATTAAATGCAACAGTCTTGAACCAATCTCAAGATGTTCTCCATCATTCATTTTCCACCGATTTCATGGCGGCTGATAACTCATCAAGCATTATCACCGTTTATAGACTTTGCACATTCCTGAGGTAGATAGGAACAATCTCCTTCATGCAGGATCCTTCACACGCATAAAGCTGACATGGTAACATGATCTATTCTTTGTTACAATGCTAACTCATCACACAAAGTCACCTATTGAGTCACACAGGCTTGAGGCACTTCAACCAAAAATCCTAAAGTTGAGACTACCAATCTGTAGTCATACAAAGCTTCCATGTCTTGGTTCCCATAACCACATGTCAGTTCACCTTAAACAAACACACCGCTTCACTTTGGCACAAATGTCGGTTCACAGTGTTATATCGGTTCTCACATATATTGGTTCTTGGTAACATACCGGTTCTCTCTTCTTCAGCATATAGACACCAATGACAACATACAATGTCATCATGTCCTCATACCGGTTCACATAATGCCAACAATCTCCCCCTTTGGTATTGATGGCAATATACAAATATATCTCTTCGCTTCACATTTTCTCTCCCAATTTTTGCAGATATCTTCTCCGCTTCTCTTCTTTTCCCCCTTTGACAACAATGCCAAAGTGGAGGCACAAGCTTCCCTATTCCATTATGTTGCTCCCCTTGAGGAGTAGCATCCTTCAACACATCAATCCTGAAGAAAAATTTGACAATGAAATACTTGACTGATGTGGAGCATATACCTTTATTTCACCTCCTGAAGGGGAAGCACCCCTAATTCACCTCTTAAGAACATAAATGTAGCATTTGGGAGAGGCTTGGTGAATATGTCACCTAACTGCTCCTTACTGGAAACATGTTCCAGTGCAATCTCTTTATTCTAAACTTTTTCCTTGAAGAAATGATACTTAAGCTCAAAGTTCTTGGCTCTAGAATGTAAAACTGAATTCTTGGAGATGTTAATTGCACTAATAGTTCCCTTCAGATACCTAAGAATCCGCTTCACTGCAACAAAGTGGGATTCTCTTGGACTTTTCTAGAACCTTGTAGTAATGTCAACTGCATGTGTAATATCTGGTCTGTTATGCACTACATAATGTAGCTTACCAATCATTGATTAGTATTCCTTCTCATTAACCAATGCTGAGTCATCTTCTTTGGATAGTTTACAACCGGTCACCATCGGTGTACCAACCGGTTTGCTATCTTCCATGCCAAAGGTCTTCAACACCTCTTTGACATACTTGGACTGAGTGATAAAGATTCCATCTTTTATCTATTGAATCTACAGTCCAATGAAGAACTTAATCTCCCCTATGAGTGACATCTCAAACTCTTTCTTCATCTCATTTGTAAACTCATGACTCATCTTGTCATCTCCACCAAAGATAATGTCATCAACAAATACCTCACATATCAGAATCTGATCTCCTTTAGACTTCAAGTAGATAATGCTATCTTTGCTTGTTCTCTCAAATCCAATCTTCACAAGATGGGAGTGCAGGCATTCATACCATTCTCTAGGTGTCTGCTTTAGACCATATAAGGCTTTATGTAGCCTACAAACCATGGCACTATCTTCAGATAGGGAAAACCCATCTGGTTTCTCTATATGCACATCCTCTTCCAGTACACCATTTAGGAATGCAGATTTTACATCCATTTGATATACTTTGAATCCTTTAAAAGCTGCATATGCAAAAAGCATACAGACTCCTTCCAATCTGGCTACAGGAGCAAAGGTTTCTCCATAGTCTTCTCCTTCTTCTTGGGCATATCCTTTACACACTAGTCTGGCTTTGTTTCTAATCACCGTGCCATCCTCATTTAGCTTATTTCTAAAAACCCATTTGGTGCCAATGACATTTTTATGCTTCGGTCTAGGTACCAAGGACCATGTACCATTTTTCTCTATCTGGTCAAGTTCCTCTTCCATTGCCTTGATCCAGTCTTCATCTTTATATGCCTATTTGAATGATTTAGGCTCAAATTCAGAGATCATACATGAGTTTTCTCTGACCTTTCTTCTTGTAAGAATTCCTACATCCTTATCTCCTATGATCTACTTAGGATCATGATTCAACTTGACATATCGAGGATTGGTCTTGATAGATTCCTCTTGCTTTTCATCTCCATCAATATCAACATCTACATCTACTAGTGTAGGAACACTATTACTGGTACTTGGTTGACTAACAATCAGTTCATTTACTGCTTGCTCACTGTTAGTTTCCTTAGTTTTCTGAGAGGTTTCATCAACTCTTACATTTATGCTTTCCATAATTCTTTGAGTCCTATTATTGAAACACTTGAGAGATTTTCTCTTGGTGGAATACCCTAGGAATATTCCCTCATCACATTTCACATCATATTTGCTCTGGTGTTCTCTCCTCTTGATGTAACATTTGCTACCAAACACTCTAAAGTAGCTAACCATAGGTGTCTTACCAGTCCAATACTCATAGGGAGTTTTATCCTTACCTTTCTTGATGAGTACCCGGTTCATCATGTAGACTACAGTGCTCACCGCTTCTCTCCAAAAGGTGTGAGCGACCTTTCCTTGAATCAACATAGTTCTAGCTACTTCAACCAGAGTCTGGTTATTCCTCTCTGCTAGGCCATTCTACTGTGGAGTCTGGGGGCCAGACAGTTGCCTCTTGATGCCATGTTCTTCATAGTACTTATTGAATTCACCAGAAGTGAATTCCCCTCCTTGATCAGTTCTCAGGCACTTGATCCTTTTGTCACTTTCCTTCTCCACTAATGCTCTAAAAGCTTTGAACTTTACAAAAGCTTCAGACTTATCTTTCAAGAATGTGACCCACATCATTCTTGAGCAGTCATCAGTGAGAATCATGAAGTACTTATCACCCTACACACTCCTAGTTTTCATACGACCACACAAATCAGTATGCACAAGATCAAGTAAATTGTTAGCAGTGAAAGGTTTACCTTTAAAGGTTGAGGAAGACATTTTCCCTAGTTGACACTCTCTACACAAGGTATTTTCTGGTTTGCTCAACACCGACAACCCTCTAACTACCTTGATCTTACTGGCCTTCATAATGTTATCAAATTTTACATGACAAAGTCTCCTATGCAATATCCAACTATCATCAAATCTAGTCATAAGAAATGTACTTATATTTGCATTCAGCTGAAATAGGTTACCTTTGGTCTGCATGCCGGTGGCCACCAATTCACCATTCTTTCCTTTGATTCTACACACTCCATTCTTGAATTCCAGAGTGAGACCACTATCATTGAATTGGGCTACACTCAAAAGGTTGTGTTTGAGACAATCAATCCAATACACATTGTCAGCACTACTCTTTCCATTTAGAGAGATGGACCCTCTACCTTTGACCATACATGGGGCATCATTACCAAAGCAAACCACACCACCATCATACTCTTCCAAGGATAGAAACTTGCTCCGGTCACCAATCATATGGTGAGAACATCCACTGTCAATGATCCACTCATTGGAATTATCAAAGTGGGAGACAAGAGCCTTCTTGTCTGACACATCTTCCTTGACAACAACAAACACAATATCTTCATTTTCTTGGTCTTCTGATTCATCATCTGTGACACCTTCATCAACTGCCACAAAATAGTTTCTCTAGTTTCCTCCTTTGAATTTCTTGAACCTTTCCAGTTTGTCCTTGTTGTCGCAATTAGGATAGTTTATAGCAATATGTCCTATCCAGTTACAAGAAAAGCATTTCAAAGGGAGCTTACCTCTGTATTTTCCAGTTCCTTTAGGAAGTTTCCTAGCAAGAAGAGCTTCAAATGCCATCAGAATCTCCTCATCATCTATTTCTCTACTCTATCTTGGTTCACCACTAGTGCTAGCTTCTTTTCCTTTTCTAGATGGTACAATAGAAGCTTTAAAAGTTGATTCAGTCTTTTGAACAATGCCATCAAAACTATTTAGCTCATAGGCTGTCAACTTTGCAATGATGGAGTCTAGGGATACCTTAGTCTTGTCTATTAATCTCAACTCTTGAATAGCAGCAACCCTTATTGCATAGACCAGTAATAAGGATCTCAAGACTTTGCTTACCATGGTGGAATCTTCCATTTTACCACCTGCACTCTTGATATCTCCAACAACAGTTTTGATTCTTATTCCATACTGCTAAATGGTCTCACCTTCAACCATCCACATGTCTTCAAACTTCCCTCAAAGGCTTTCTTCCTTAGCTTGTTTTACATGCTCATCACTGCCATAGATATTTTCAAGAGTATCCCATACCTCTTTGGGATTTACCTTATCTTGGACATCAATAAACTCAATGTCAGATAAACTACTAATTAGGGCTTCCATGACTTGCCCAGTCTCCTACATCTCTCTCTTTTGGTCATCGGTGAGAGTACTGGTAGGGGTAACATAGACATTCTCAACATAGCTCCAGTGTTGAGAACCCATGCTTTTGATGTATATCTTCATTCTGTCTTTCCATATACTGAAATTTTCTCTGTTGAACTTTGGACCTTCCCTCTTCATCATTAGACTGAGATCTTTACCTCAAGTGATTAAGCTTATAACATAGAGGACCTGGAGGATGCTCAGATACCAATTGATAGCTCAATGATGAACAGATAGTACCAAACCAGTACTGAGAGGGGGGGTGAATCAGTGCAGACAAAAACACAATCCTAAACCAGTTTGTCAGCAGACACTGCACTTTGGTAGACAAACAGTAATACCGGTCATAAACAAAGTACAACCAACAAAACCCATAATAACTGAGACAAGCATAAACTGGTTGACACTTATCTTTTCATACAATCTAATACTTCATTCCATTTCACCCTAGTGCATGAACAGGTAATCTACCATCAAAGATATATATATAAACAGCTAGATCAACATGATTCACCGCTTGACAGAAAAAAACATAGCATCACATGAAAAAGACATCACATATGACACACATATTTTTCACGTGGAAACCCAATTGGGAAAAACCATGGTTGGGATGAGTACCCACAAGTTACTTTTAAACTCTTTAGAAGTCCACTCTGCTAGGAGCCTTGTCCAGTTAAAGACTGATACAACAGGTTTGGTTAGGAACCAATCCTATTAGGGATCACCTAGTTAAGGGATGGCTAGAATACCCGATTAAGGGTTAAACTATGTTAAAGGTTACCTTGTTAGAGGATTTCAAGAACTCAATGGTTTTGAGTCACCCTGTTAAAGGATTTACAATAAGCTGGTTAAAGCTACCCTATTAAGGGATTTCACAACTGTTGAAGTGGTTAGAGATCAATAGGTATTACAATGATCTGGTAACAACACTCAATGCCAATGTAGATCCTCTTTAGCTCCTCTTCACCTTTTGCACTTATACTCTACAGGTATCACTTCTCTCTTTTGGTTTGGCAAGAATCAGGTATCTCTTCTCTTGGATACACAGACACAAGTTTTTCCAACAACCTCAGAAAGAAACACAACATCGACCTTATAGGAAATAGATAGGTCGGTAGCATAAACCCTAAACCCTAAACCTATTAGGTTAAGCAATTCAAATGGTTCAATCTTGACCATTGAGCACATTGCATTAAATACAACTATCTTGAACCAATCTCAAGACATTCTCCATTGTTGATTTTCCACCGATTTCATGGCGGCTAATAACACATCACACATTATCACCGTTTATAGACTTCACACATTTCCGAGGTAGATAGGAACAATATCCTTCATACAGGTTCCTTCACGTGCATAAAGATGACATGGAAAAATGATCTGTTCTTTGTTACAATGCTAACTCATCACACAAAGTCACCGATTGAGTCACACAGGCTTGAGGCACTTCAATCGGAAACCTTGAAGTTGAGACTACCAACCGGTAGTCATACAAAGCTTCCATGTGCTGGTTCCCATAACCACATGTTGGTTCACCTTAGACAAACACACTGCTTCACTTTGGCACAAATGTCAATTCACAGTGTTATACCAGTTCTCACATATACCGGTTCTTGGTAACATATCGATTCTCACATGTACCGGTTCTCTTCTCTTCCACATATTGACATCAATGATAACATACAAAGTCATCATGTCCTCATACCGGTTCACATAATGCCAACAAATACCCATGGAGACTTAATTGGATGTAGCATGTCGCACCAAAGTTGTTAGAGTATGCTAAGCTAGTAAATAATGTTTCCTAAAGCCACATTAGTATTTTACCCAGATTATTATCTACCAAAACTAACTATAGTAATCCTTTTGAGGATTCATTTCATGGTGCTAGATCTTCATTTAGTTCCACTTCTTGTTGGAGAAAAGTACATTTATTTCTTGAGGTAGATGAATATCCCATCAACAAAGGACAATACCCTTTCTAGAATATAACAAATTCTACTCCAACAAAAGATCATGGGGGTTTCACTAGAGATATTGAATAAGAGATAGACTTCTACTGCTGCATTAAAAGCATTGGCATGTTCTTCATTTATTGATGTAAACTCTCTGTAACGCCACCACAACCAACAAAGGTGTAAAAAGTTGTTTGCAATGCATGGATTTTTAGGATTGTCCTTTGAGAAAATAGAATTAAAGTATGGAAGCAGTAACTGCCAGCTCCTGAGGGAATCTTGATAAAAAATAACTGTAAAATATTTGGGTGATCTTATATGCAAAAAATCATGCTTCCTGATGGGTTTATGTACAGAAATAAGCACGAATTAAGTGGTAAAGGGGCTTCCAAAAATAAGAGGGATAGAGAGGCAGTGGAAGTGAAAACTTCTGGTGTTGTGTTTGCTCCATCTCAGAATGGGAATGGCGAAGGTGATGTAAGAGGAGTTGAGAAGGGTGTTGGAAGAAGTGAGGGTGTTTACATTCCCCCATTTAAGCTGGCTCAAATGATGAAAGATGTGGAAGACAAGAGCAGTGTGGAATACCAACGCATGACATGGGATGCCCTTCGGAAGAGTATCAATGGGTTAGTAAACAAGGTAAATGCATCTAACATCAAGAACATCATTCCCAAGTTGTTTGTAGAGAATCTCATCCATGGGATGGGTCTATTTTGTAGGTCTTGTATGAAATCCCAAATGGCATCCCCTGGATTTGTAGATGTTTTTGTTGCATTGGTTGCAGTGGTAAATACAAAATTTCTGGAAGTTGGCAATCTGCTTTTGCGAAGAATTATTTTGCAGCTTAAGAGGGCATGCGAATGCAATGACACTCACATGTTGATAGTAGTAGCCAAATTCATAGCTCATTTAGTGAATCAACAAGTTGCACATGAGATCATTGCCTTGGAACTTCTCACCCTTTTACTAGAGAACCCCACAAATGATAGTGTAGAGGTTGCTATTGGGTTCATGAAAGAATGTGGTTCTTTGTTGCAAGTCCTTTCACCTAAAGGTCTCTATGGGATTTTTGAAAGATTTAGAGGTATTCTCCATGAGGGAGAAATTGACAAACGTGTACAGTTTTTAATTGAAGGCCTTTTTGTATTTCGCAAAGCTAAGTTCAAGGGTCATCCAGCTGTGCATCCAGATCAGTTAACACATGAAGTTTTCCTAGAAGATGAACTTGATCAAGAAGCTGGTTTGGATGTTTTCAAGCTAGATCCTGATTTCTTAGAGCATGAGGCAACCTATGAAAAACCAAAGAAAGATATCCTTGGAGATGCTTCTTCAGATGAAGTAGAAGGGGAGAATGATTCAAGTGATGATTTAGATGATGATGATGATGATGATGAAGAGGAAGGTGAGGAAGCACTGAGAATACAAGATGAGACAGAGACAAACTTGGTCAATTTAAGACGTACAATTTATTTGACAATCATGTCAAGTGTTGATTTTGAGGAAGCTGGTCATAAGCTACTAAAGATCAAGCTTGAACTTGGTCAAGAGAGAACATACCTTCGTTATTATGGTCTTCTTGGGCAAAGATTCTGTATGATCAATAAAATTTATGAGAAATTTTTTGATAAGTGTTTTGTACAACAGTATTCTATGATACATAGACTGGAAACAAATAAACTGCTAATTTTGCAAAGTTTTTTGCCCACTTACTTGGCATAGATGCTATTCCATGGCATTGTCTTTCTTATATACATGAGACATAGGAAGATACTACTTCCTCTTCCCATATTTTTATAAAGATTCTCTTGCAGGAGCTGGTAGAGCAGCTTGGTATATTGTTGCTTAATGAAAGGTTGAACGATCCAACAATGCAGGAGTCTTTTGATTCAATTTCTCCAAAGGAAAATCCCAAAAATTCACTGTTTGCTATCAATTTATTTACTTCTATTGGTCTTGGTGGTATCACTGAGAGTTTACATGAGTATTTGAAGAATATGCCAAGGTTTGTAATGCAGCAACAAAAGTCTATTCTTCTAATGACGATTCTTCTAGTGCATCAGGTTCGTCAGATTTTGATACATCAGACTTAGATTCTGAGAGTGAAACTGATAGTGAGAGCAGTAAGGAGTCACCAAGAAAGAGAATTAATTCAAAGCATGAAAATGAGTATGAAAAAATAAGAAGAAAGAAAATGGCAAGGGCATCTAACTCGAAGGATGGAAGTGACAGTTAAAAAATCAGAAGGAAAAAGAAAAGGAATTAAAAATCTTTCTAGTCAGTTATTCAAGGCTCCAGTAGACACTATTTTCCTAGACCGTGACAAACAAAAGAATCACTCCCAAGTTTTTTGGTTTTATAACAGATGATTATAAGATCCTACAATGTTGTCTTATGTATTTTAATAGTCATGGGTTTTAGAGTTGTGTACTTGACAGGTAATGGATAAACAGTGTTAGGAGGAGAAAATATTGAAGGCCAAGTGCAGATTGTGATAATACTAGATCAATGAATCTTGTTATTTATTGAGTATTTCTTGTTTTCTATGTTGTGTGATGTACCATAAGTAAACTAGAAATCTAAATTCAATAAGATGCTTTGTTCAATGACGATAATTTCTATTTTCTTGCCTATGAAGAAAGACCATGTCAGACAATATCAATGAACAACAAAATAAGGAGACAATTGCTAGATTGTGGTCTAACTTGAAAAGAAAAGGTGATGGAAAATGTTATTGTCCATGAAAAATTTGTAAGGGGTTAAAGACTAGAAGACTTCTAATCAAAACAATGAAGAAACATTGTAGGATGCATGATCACATTGAAGGTGGACATGATTATCATCCATTGGTAAGTTTTTCATTATATCGTTTTGACAATTTATATACATAATAAATCACGTGATGATGAGATCATGATCATAGTTTATATAGCTCGAGCACCCCGGAGCACATGGTATGAATCAACACAACCTTGAGAATATGGTTTTCGAAGTGGATGAACATGGAGGTGTCAATATCGAAGTTGAAGATAATGACCCCATGGAAGATGATGATCATGAGCTATTAAACACAATTGAAGATGATGGTACAAATACATTGATCCATGACTCATTTAGTACTCGCGCAGCTAATCATGATGATGAAGATTACCTTGATGTTGTTCATGATGTCCCTCTACTTGAGAAGGCATCTGAGGCCCTTTACAAAGGCTTGCGGGCAACTATTCTCTCTGCTGTATTGTTGTTGGTGAACTTGAAGGTTATGAATGGTTTATCCAACATAACAATGTCACGTATGTTAAGGTATGTCATAATAAATTGTGAATCATGTTGTACCATTAATATTCTTTATTATAAAAAATTATATTTTTTTGCTATAGATTGATAGGTGAGTTTTTGTTACCACCATCAAATATTCTACCTTGCTCATACCGAAAATTATCTGTCGTTATGAAAGATATTGGAATGGAGTATCAAGCAATAGATGCTTGTCCCAATGATCATATTATATATCACAAACAATATGAATTTTGAACTGAATGTCCTAAATGTCATATCAATAGATATCAAATAGATCAAATAACAAAAAGGGTTCCTCGCAAGGTTCTTCGCTATATTCCCATTATTCCACGTATGCAATGATTATTCAAGTGCACTAGCTTGGCACAATTTATGGATTACCATGCATGCAATAGAAGTCAAGATGCCATTATTCGAATGTCTGCGGATGGTTTAGCATTTATGGACATAGAGGAAAAGTGGCCACACTTTAAAGAAGAACCTCGTAATCTCAGGCTTTCATTAGCAACGGACAGTATCAATCCATTTGGAGAGATGAGATCTATTTACTTAGTGTGGCTTGTTTTTGTTAACAACAATAACGTTCCTCCATGGATGTCAATAAAGAGAGAGCACATAATGTTGGCAATGATTGTTCTAGGTATTTTATCATTTAAATATAGTTGTCTAAATTTAATAATAAATATTGCACTAAAATGGTCATAATAATTATGTAATGTTTTTGTTCATTTGATTAGGTAAGTACCAAGTTAAAGATATGAATGTATATATCGAGCCTCTTATCAATGAGTTGCTGGAGTTATGGAATGGTGTCACTATTTATGACATCTCTAGACCAATAAGACAAAGATAATTTCAATTCCATGTGATGCTTCTATGGACAATACATGATGCCCTGGGGCTAACACATTTTTGTGGTATGTTATAGAGTTTAAGTTGTCCATGAACATTATTATTCAAAAATTTATCATATTTAATCCAATTATACATTATCTTGTAGGTCTTCAAACAAAGGGAAAATTTGCATGTCCTGTTTGTGGTCCAAAGATGAAATCTTTTCATTCAAAAAGTTTAAGAAAGCAGGTGTTTTATGAGTATAGGCACTTTCTCCACAAAAATCATAAGTATCGAAATACTGAAAAACATCTTTTCAATGGGAAAGAAGAGAATACATCAAAGCCATGAAGAATGACACCTCACCTGTGGAAGTTGGAATATAATAGAATTAATCATCAAGGTAATGCCATTCCATCTATTGGTTTGTCATAAAACATCTTTTCTATTTTGTTTTGTTTACTGATGATGTGATTGGTGATCATGAAGGTCATGAAGGCATAAATGACCACCTTCCTAAGGGAATAAAAAGTTATCCCTGACAATTTAGTAGGTTGCCCTACTATGAGCAGTTACAAATTGTCCATTTATTTGATAGTATGCATATTGGAAAGAATATAATAGAGACAATATGGAAAATATTGGATGGAAGGCGTGACAAAGAAAAAAATGTCGAAATATGTAGTGACATTCAGGATTCCAATCATGCAATGATAAATGTCATTCAATCAAATATCCAAGGAGACCATATTAATATAAGTGAGCTTCCTTGGTTATTAACGGACCAGCAAAGCAATGCTATAAAAGAAGTCATACAAAAAAATTCGATTTCCCACAGGATTTTCTACAAACATAAACAATCTCATATCAAAGAAAAATGAATTTGGGCCAAGGATGAAAATGCATGATTGGCATACCTTCATTAAGGTAATTCATGTTCTTGTGTTTTTAGCATGTATTTAAGTACTGCGCGTATGTGTACTTTTCATTATGTTATAAAAAATGAAAAGATAATTTTATAATTGTTGCAATACGTTCTACCTCTATCTCTCCCAAATGACTTCGACAATAATGTCAAGCAAGTCATATATGATCGTGGAAAATACATGAGATAAGTAGTGGTATTTGTTTAGTTCATTGTATAGATATTATATTTGCGATTTGTCTTACTTCTTATGTAATATATTTATTTGCATCCTGAATACCTTATAGGTGGTTGTCATGTAAAGAAATCCATAAAGATGATATAAAATATTGGAAGAGAAAAATTCCTCATTTAATGTGTGAAATGCGCACAAGAAAACTACCTCATACACCAAGTTGAGGAGATTGAGTTGTGTGGACCTATACACACTAGGTCAATGTGGATGGTTGAGAGGCACTTGAATTTTTTGAAGGCTTTGGTTTGAAAAAGAGCACATCCTAAGGGTTCTATGGTGGAGGGATATATGGTATACCAGACTATGGTGTACATTTCTGAATATCTTCCTAAGTTTGCAGCAAAGATCCACGTGGATCGCATTTGGGATCCAAACACCATTAACAAATTTGAAGGGGACTACTTGACGGGGAAAGGTAGATTGAGGAAAGTGAGAGGTAATTATAAAATGTTATTGTAGTTAATTAATTCTTAATCTTCAAAATAAATCGATTGTAAGACGCCTATTTATTTTTTGTACTGTTGGTCGAGAGTGGGATGCACTACATTTGTATATTGCAAACAATCTTGATTGGATGACAGTATGGATTGAACGTTGTCAACATTCTGGATGCACGTTAACATGGGAAGGTGTGGCTTCATTGGTTAAAGAAGCACATCGTAATGGAGATTCCAATGTTATGCAAAGGGAAATTGATTTAGCATATGGTTTAAGAGATAAATAGGTATGTATAAATTTATTAACCACCCATATGTTTATCAACTCACAATGCAATAAATTTTACATGTTTGACATATCACAGGTCAAACACCACAATGCTATGTGCTGCAATGGTCATAAATTTTGCATAAAAAAGTTGGATGACATGCAGAAAACTTGTGATTCTGGCATCACTGCAGTCTTTGAGGTGACAAATATTTCATCGAGAAATGACATTCATCCTCAACAGTCTCGAAATTGATACTATGGCATTTTGGATGATATACTTGAGTGTGACTTTAATTCCTTCAAATTAGTTTTGTTCATCATCAAATGGTACAGGCTACGATTGAATAAAAATGATCCTGATAGAACTGTTATTGAACATGATAATGGTTTTATAATGCTAAATACAAGGTCATTTGAACTAGTTGGGGATGAGCCTTATGTTCTTCCAAGCCAATGTGAGCAAGTATTTAACCTAGAGGTTCAACATAAACTGGGTTGGTCATTTGTTGTTAGACATGATCCAAGAGGAAGGCTGATAAAGTATAATGTGATGGAAGAAGAAGATACCGAAGAAGTAGAAGATGAAGTGGATGATGATCACGATTGACAGTTTCTCAATGATGATGAAGAAGAACAAGAAGAAGAAGAAGATGATGATGATGATGATGGTGATGGTGATGGTGATGGTGATGGTGATGGTGATGGTGGTGGTGGTGATGGTGATGGTGATGATGGTGATGATGATGGTGAAGACATTGATGATGATGATGATGATGATGATGATGATGATGATGATGATGATGATGGTGATGATGACCTTGATGTTCATGATGATGAAGAATGAAATGTATGAGGTATGCGATTAGTATATTATCTATTTAATATTGACTTCTTGATAGAATTTTTTTTACATAATTAATTCATTATGTTTTGAATTCTAATGCCATTACATAATAAATTCATTATGCACCTTTTAATATGGAGATGGAGATAGGGAGAGTGACTATTTATGTGACAATTTTTAAACTGTGTTTATTTATGGAAACTGGGTTGTTTATTAGCTATGTGATGGATGTTGATTTAAAATACATATGTGATGGATCACATGTTTATGATGATGCATGTGACATTTTTTGAACTTTGTGTTTATTTATGGAATGTGGATTTTTAATTACCTATGTGATGGATGGTGATTTATGATACATATGTGATGGATTACATGTTTATGATGACACATGATATGTGATGCTAATTGTGATGCTCAATTACATATATGATGACACATCATGTGATGCTTTTGATGCTTATGATACGTATGTATTTATTGTTTATCAAATTACAAATGTAGTAATGCTTATGATGCTCAATTGATGGTGTTAATTTCAGGTATAGTCCCTGTGTGATGTTGTCACCCTTGGTGGGAACAGGTCATTGACTAGAGACATCGTCAACCATTTAGTTGAGGATCCTGCATAGTCTACATAAAGTAAAGGTAAGGAATTAAAAAATTTACAATGATTTTGATGACAACATCTTTTTATTATTTAATACTCTTTTTGTCTACAAAGTTCATGTTGTTCATGTTGTGTACTATATAATTTCGCTAACATTTTTTATATTTTTTCTTTGTCACAGGCCGACATGGATCCATCACATATCGTATGCAGAGATGTAGCTTGCGACACTTCTACCGGGTAGGTAAACCTCATTGTAATTGTACAAATTAGATAGAAGCAAACTGTTACATTTTTATGTTCTTTTTTTTAGTGATTTATACTAATTTTGTAATTGTTAATGATATTCTTGACACAGATGGATGTTCAGGGAAAGGGAAAGGGAGTTGCAGTACATGAGCACCTTTCTAGGGATCTAGAATCATCAGGGTTAAGCAATGATGACCCTGAAGATCCCACAGACCTTGTGAAATTCTTTAAAATGCCTCTTATAAAAATTAGAAAAGAGATTTTTGCTTTGGCAGCTGTGCATCCTACCACTGATGAGATACGACAGAGGGTGGAATTATTGTTTAAGACAGCAGAAAACTTGCAAGTAAGCAGTAATGAAAGCTTTAATTATAACAAAAGTTCAATAATGGTTTATATTTTATTCTCTTTTACGTCATTAACTAAAGTATGTACGTATTGTTTTTACAACAATTTATCCGCCCTCATGAAAGTCATTCCCACAATCAAGGTGTTGCAGGATCTTCAGGTGATGACGATTTTCTTGTATTTCACTTGCTTGGCTTATCACTTTGAGTACCCAAAACACATCATACTTGATACTGTCAATTTTCAAAATAAAGGTTCATCCTTGTTTACAATTCTTGCACTTTTCATATATTTAATGTTTGATATATTTAATGTATTATTCTTTAGGTGTTGTCAATGTTACTGTGCAAATGCCGCTACCGCCTCATCAGAGGTCACCCTCACCTATATTGCTGACTACAATGTCGGCAACACGTAGCCTTCAAACATCCTCTAGTGCAAGTCATATTGGCCTGCCCACTGTTGGTAGATCCCTCTTTTTCTCTATCTTCTATCATGTGTTTATTTCCCTTCAAGCATTCTTTCTTGAATTCTAATGCCATTTCATAGTGGATTCATTTTTTGTAGGATGAGATGCACATGGGGATGTGCTAGAGGTGACTACTACTCATAACATACCATCATTTCCTGGATCTTCTCGTATTGCTAGTACGGGAACTTTGCAGGCCACATTGGTGGTGAGCAATGAAGAAATGCTTCCCTTAAAGATACAAAAGGTTCCAGGTACTTTAAAATTATTATTATATATACTCTAATTGTAATTTACTTTACGATCACTCATTTTGGACTAATGATCCCATGAATTTTTTGTAGGCAATGATATTTTCTATAAACATCTTAGTGACATCGCATAGAAGATATTTGGGCCCACCATATGTAAAAGGTGGTACATCATATGTGAACTAACCCTAATCCACTTTTGATTTTATATCATTGCTAGAATAGTTTTCCTTTGATCCATTTCTTGAAGTGTAATAAATGTAGCTTTAGTTCATTTCTGAATCTAGCAGGTTTGTTTTTGCTTTAAAAGGTGGAATGACCAAGAAAAAAGGTTAAAAGATGAATTGACAAACCAAATGGTTGAGTGGTTTGGAAATGACACCTTTGATAAACCCAAGCTCCTTGAAAAAGATGGCACATATCTAAAGTATGTGAGGGACCAATACAAGACCCATTTGGAGAGGAACCTAAAGTATGAGCGTCCCCCCATGATTCCAGAGAGGGAGTGGAAGGACCTGATTTTGGATGCCAAGGAGAGAATTGAAAGGAAAAAAAGGAAATACACCACTAGACGCCAGAAGAAGGTACAAGATACTATTAAGAATGTAATTATGTACTAATTAATTACTCTTTATATTTATATAATCTAACATATTTCAAACTTTTTATAGACTGAGTGACACGTCAAAGGCAACCAAGAAAAGGCAATAAAAGCACGAGCAACACAAACTCGGCTCTAGTGGTTACATGAAACTTGCTGCATGAATTGTAAGTATCTCATGTAAATGAAATATTGCATCAAAATATTAATAAATTGTAAACGTTTTTTTTTACCAAACAATGCAAGCAAAATTCACGGTACCAAGCAAAAATGCAGGGCTTTGAATTCAATAGAGCGCCCATAGAAGATGACAAGAGAATTGCCTACTAGCAAGGCTATTCAGTCGTGGCTGATCAGCTACGAGAATTGAGTGGGCATACACAACATTCGAGTGCATCTGTCACACAGGTAAATATGCTAAATGGAAGTTGTTTCAAATTGAATACTTTACCAATAATCTAATTGATGTTGAGTTCCAACATAAAGTGACTATATTTGTTTTAAATAAGCAAGCAATGATAACAATGTGCATGTCATTGGAATGCAGCTTGCTAATTGTGAAACACTGCTTGCACATGAAGGTCCAGATGTGCATCCCAATAGTGGAGGTATTCATTTGCTATTCAAATTTATTTATTTAGCTATTAATACAATTAAACATCTTAATTTGTAATTAGAGTAGTAATTAATGTAACCTTTTTTATTAATATTTTAGAGCATGTAGTCGGTGGTGAGCAAGTGGAGCATGATTTGGGTACACAACCTCAAGAACGTGATGTTCTCCACTCAGGTAAAGAGGACCACTGTTATTATTTTAAACAAATATAATTGCAATTGGTGTTCAACATTAATTTAACCTTTAGTATTTCAACTCCAGATAATCTAGAGGGTGTTTAGCATGTTGAGGTTGAGGCTACACAAAATGATGTGGCCCCATCAGGTAAAGAGCACAACAATTATGTTCTCTAAATTAATGAAATACTTGTAATAATAATATTTTTTTTTTTGAATTTAACCCATTTCTTTGTTATTGCAAAGGACCCCCCTTCGCTTTAGTGTCCTCGTCCTCAGTATAGGACTAGGCATAGATTAAGATCATGAGCAGTTGGCAGAACATCTGCAGAGGGGGGAAATGATGAAGAAACCGATGTTCCAATTTGTATTTTCATAGCTTCAAAGAAAAAACAAAGAAATAAATGATTGTAATCTAACTTATTTGATAATGACTGATTTTTTTTGTGTTAGTGAATGTAATTATGTGCTAATTAATCGCTATGGATGATATGTGTTAGTTAATATTGATGAATGTTACATGTTAATTAATGTTAATCAATGTTATGTGTTAATGAATGTTATGTGATATTAATGAATGAATGTTGGCATTATGTGAACCGGCATGTGGACATGATGACATTGTATGTTGTCATTGATGTCAATATGTTGAAGAGGAGAGAACCGGTATAACACTGTGAACCGACATTTGTGCCAAAGTGAAGTGGTGTGTTTGTTTAAGGTGAACCAATAGATGGTTATGGGAACTGGCACATGGAAGCCTTGTATGACTATCGGTTGGTAGTCTTAACTTCAGGGTTTCCAGTTGAAGTGCTTCAAGCCTGTGTGGCTCAACCGGTGACTTTAGGTGATGAGTTAGCATTGTAATGAAGAACAGATCATGTTGCCACGTTAGCCTTGTGCACATGAAGGATCTTGCATGAAGGAGATTGTTCATATCTACCTCGGAAATGTGCGAAGTTTGTAAATGGTGATAACGCATGATGGGTTATCAGCCGCCATGAAATCAGTGGAAAACAAACGATGGAGAATGCCTTGAGATTGGATCAAGACTATTGTATTTAATGCAGTATGCTCAATGGTTAGGATTGAACTGTTTGAATTCCTTAACCTAACATGTTCAGGGTTTAGGGTTTATGCTATTGACCTATCTGTTTCCTATAAGGTCGATGTTGTGTTTATTTCTGAGGTTGTTGGCAAAAGTTGTGTGTGTGTATCCAAGAGAATAGATACGTGATTCTTGCCAGACTAGAGGAGAGAAGTGATACCTGCAGAGTGTGAGTGCAGAAGGTGAAGAGGAGCTTAAGCGGATCTGCATTAGCATTGAGTATTGTTACCAGATCATTGTAATACCTATTGATCTCTAACCACCTAAATAGTTGGAAAATCCCTTAACAGGGTATCCTTAACTGACTTGCTATAAATCCTTTAACAGGGTGACTCAAAACCATTGAGTTCTTGAAATCCTCTAACAAGGTAACCTTTAATAGGGTATTCTAGCGATCCCTTAACCGGGTGATCCCTAACAGGATCGGTTCCTAACAAAACCTATTGTATTAGTCTTTAACCGGATAAGGCTCCTAACAGAGTGGACTTCTAAAGAGTTCAAAAATAATCTTGTGGGTATTCATCCCCACCATGCTTTTTCCCAGTTGGGTTTCCACATGAAAAATATGTGTGTCATGTGATGCTATGTTGTTTTCTATCAATTGGTGAATCATGTTGATCTAGTTGCTTCTATGTATATCTTTGATGGTAGATTACCTTTTCATGCATTAGGGTGAAATGGAAATGAAGTGTTAGATTGTATGAGAAGATAAGTGACAACTGGTTTATGCTTGTCTCAATTATTCTGGGTTTTTTTGGTTGTACTCTGTTTAAGGACTGGTGTTACTATTTGTCTGTCAATGCACAGTGTCTGCTGACAAACCGGTTTAAGATTGTGTTTTTGCCTGTACTGATTCACCCCCCCTCACAGTACTGGGTTGGTACTATCTGTTCATCATTGTGTTATCAATTGGTATCAAAGCAACCTCCAGGTCCTCTGTGTTATAAGCTTAACCGCTTGAGGTAAAGATCCCAGTCTAATGATGAAGAGGGAAGGTCCAAAGTTTAATAGAGAAAATTTCAGTATATGGAAAGATAGAATGAAGATATACGTCAGAAGCATGGGTGCTCAACACTGGAGCTATGTTGAGAATGCCTATGTTGCCCCTACTAGTACTCTCATTGATGATCAAAAGAGAGATGCAGGAGAATAGGCAAGTCATGGAAGCCCCAATTAGTAGTTTATCTGCCATTGAGTTTATTGATGTCCAAGATACGGTAAATCCCAAAGAGGTATGGGATACTCTTGAAAATATCTATGGTGGTGATGAGCATGTAAAACAAGCTAAGGAAGAAAGCCTTAGAGGGAAGTTTGAAGACATGCAGATGGTTGAAGTTGAGACCATTCAACAATATGGAATAAGAATCAAAACCGTTGTTGGAGACATCAAGAGTGCAGGTGGTAAAATGGAAGATTCCACTGTGGTAAGCAAAGTCCTGAGATCCTTATTACCAGTCTATGCAATAAGGGTTGCTGCTATTCAGGAGTTGAGATCAATAGACAAGACTAAGGTATCCCTAGACTCCATCATTACAAAGTTGACAACCTATGAGCTAAATAGTTTTGATGGCAGTGTTCAAAAGTCTGAATCATCTTTTAAAGCTTCTATTGTGCCATCCAGAAAAGGAAAAGAAGCTACCACCAGTGGTGAACCAAGATAGAGTAGAGAAATGGATGGTGAGGAGAATTTGATGGCATTTGAAGCTCTCCTTGCTAGGAAATTTCCTAAAGGAACCGGAAAATACAGAGGTAAGCTTCCTTTGAAATGCTTTTCTTGTAACCAGATAGGACATATTGTTGTAAACTGTCCTAATGGCGACAACAAGGACAAACTAGAAAGGTTTAAGAAATTCAAAGGAGGAAACCAGAGAAACTATTTTGTGGCAGTTGATGAAGGTGTCAGAGATGAGGAATCAGAGGATGAAGAAAATGAAGATATTGTATTTGTTGCTATCAAGGAAGATGTGTCAGATAAGAAGGCTCTTGTCTCCCAGTTTGATAATTCCAATGAGTGGATCATTGACAGTGGCTGTTCTCACCATATGACTGGTAACCGGAGCAAGTTTCTATCCTTGGAAGAGTATGATGGTGGTGTGGTTCACTTTGGTAATGATGCACCATGCATGGTCAAAGGCAGAGGATCCATCTCTCTAAATGGAAAGAGTAGTGCTGACAATGTGTACTGGGTTAATGGTCTCAGACACAACTTTCTGATTGTTGCCCAGCTGAATGACAATGGTCTCACTCTGGAATTCAAGAATGGAGTATGCAGAATCAAAAGAAAGAGTGGTGACTTAGTGGCCACCGGCATGCAGACCAAAGGTAACCTATTTCAGCTGAATGCAATTATAAGTACATGTCTTATGGCTAAATTTAATGATAGTTGGATATGGCATAAGAGACTCTGCCATGTAAACTTTGATAACATTGTGAAGGCTAGTAAAATCAAGGCAGTTAGAGGGTTGTCGGTGCTAAGAAAATCAGATAATACCTTGTGTAGAGAGTATCAATTGGGGAAAATGTCTTCCTCAACCTTTAAAGGTAAATCTTTCACTGCTGACAATTTGCTTGATCTTGTGCATACTGATTTGTGTGTTCCTATGAAAACTAGGAGTGTGCAGGGTGATAGGTACTTCATGATTCTCACTGATGACTACTCAAGAATGATGTGGGTCACATTATTGAAAGATAAGTCTGAAGCTTTTGTAAAGTTCAAAGCTTTTAGAGCATTAGTGGAGAAGGAAAGAGGTAAAAGGATAAAGTGCCTAAGAACTGATCAAGGAGGGGAATTCACCTCTGGTGAATTCAACAAGTACTATGAAGAACATGGCATCAAGAGGCAACTGTCTGCCCCCCAGACTCCATAGCAGAATGGCCTAGCAGAGAGGAATAACCAGACTATTGTTGAAGTAGCTAGGACTATGTTGATTCAAGGAAAGGTAGCCCACACCTTTTGGAGAGAAGCGGTGAGCACTGCAGTCTATACAATGAACTGGGTACTCATCAAGAAAGGTAAGGATAAAACTCCTTATGAGTATTGGACCAGTAAGACACATGTGGTTAGCTACTTTAGAGTGTTTGGTAGCAAATATTACATCAAGAGGAGTGAACACTAGAGAAAATTTGATGCAAAATGTCATGAGGGAATATTCCTAGGGTATTCCACCAAGAGCAAAGCTCTCAAGTGCTTCAATAATAGGACTTAGAGAATTATGGAAAGCATCAATGTAAGAGTTAATGAAACTTCTGAGAAAACTGAGGAAACCGGCAGCAAGCAAGCAATAAATGAACTAATTGTAACCTTTTGGGAATCGGTTGTCAGTCAACCGAGCACCAGTAATAGTGTTCCTACACTGGTAGATGTAGATGTTGATACTGATGAAGATGAGGATGAAGAAGAAAAGTAAGAGGAATCTATCAAGATAATTCCTTGGTATGTTAAGCTGAATCATGATCCTAAGCAGATCATAGGAAATAAGGATGCAGGAATCCTTACAAGAAGAAAGGTCAGAGAAAACTCATGTATGATCTCTAAATTTGAGCCTAAATAATTCAAAGAGGCACATAAAGATGAAGACTAGATCAAGGCAATGGAAGAGGAACTTGACCAGATAGAGAAAAATGGTACATGGTCCTTGGTACCCAAACCAGAGCATAAAATTTTTATTGGTACCAAATGGGTTTTTAGAAATAAGCTGAATGAGGATGGCATAGTGATTAGGAACAAAGCCAAATTGGTATGAAAAGGATATGCTCAAGAAGAAGGAGAAGACTATGGAGAAACCTTTGCTCTTGTAGCTAGATTGGAAGGAGTTCGTATGCTTCTTGCATATGCAGCTTTTTAAGGTTTCAAAGTATATCAAATGGATGTAAAGTTTGCATTCCTAAATGGTGTACTTGAAGAGGAGGTGTATATAGAGCAACCAGATGGGTTTTCCCTATCTGAAGATAGTGACATGGTATGTAGGCTACATAAAGCCTTATATGGTTTAAAGCAGGAACCTAGAGCTTGGTATGAACGTCTGCATTCCCATCTTATGAAGATTGGATTTGAGAGAACAAATGAAGATAGAAATATCTACTTGAAGTCTGAAGGAGATCAGATCCTGATCTGTGAGGTATTAGTTGATGACATTATCTTTGGTGGAGATGATAAGATGAGTCATGAGTTTGCAAATGAGATGAAGAAAGAGTTTGAGATGTCACTCATAGGGGAGATTAAGTTCTTTATTGGATTGCAGATCCAACAGATGAAAGATGGAATCTTTATCACTCAGTCCAAGTATGTCAAAGAGGTGTTGAAGACCTTTGGCATGGAAGATCGCAAACTGGTCGGTACACCGATGGTGACCGATTGTAAACTATCCAAAGAGGATGACTCAACATTGGTTAATGAGAAGGAATACCAATCAATGATTGGTAAGTTGCATTATGTAGTGCATGGCAGACCAGATATTGCACATGTAGTTGGCATTACTGCAAGGTTCCAGAAAAGCCCAAGAAAATCCCACTTGGTTGCAGTCAAGCGGATTCTTAAGTATCTGAAGGGAACTGTTGATTATGGATTGTGGTATCCATATAGCAAGGATTTCAACTTAAAAGTATACATAGATGTTGATTGGGCAGGTAATGTAGATGACTAGAAAAGCACAACTGGTGGTGCAATCTTTCTGTGGTAGACTAGTCTCATGGATGAGTAAGAAGCGGAGTTGTATCTCTCAGTCTATACCAGAAGCAGAGTATGTTGCAGCTTTCATGAACTGCACTCAGACAATTTGGATGAAGCATGTATTAAATGGCTTCAAAGTTCCTGTATCTGAACTGGTAAGTATATTTTGTGACAATACTAGTGCAATTAATATCTCCAAGAATCTGGTTTTGCATTGTAGAACCAAGAACTTTGAGCTTAAGTATCATTTCTTGAGGGAAAAGGTTCATAACAAAGAGATTGCACTGGAACATGTTTCTAGTAAGGAGCAGTTAGCAGACATATTCACCAAGCCTCTCCCAAAGGCTACATTTATGTACTTAAGAGGTGAATTAGGGGTGTTTCCCCTTCAGGAGGTAAACTAAAGGAATATGCTCCACATTAGTCAGGTATTGCATAGTCAAATTTTTCTTTAGGATTGATGTGTTGAAGGATGCTACTCCTTAGGGGGAGCAACATAATGGAATAGGGAAGCTTGTCCCTCCACTTTGGCGTTGTTGTCAAAGGGGGAGAAGAAGAGAAGCAGAGAAGATATCTAAAGAAATTGGGGGAGAAGATGTGAAGCAGAGAGATATCTTTGTATATTGCCATCAATGCCAAAGGGGGAGATTGTTGGCATTATGTGAACTAGCATGTGGACATGATGACATTGTATATTGTCATTGATGTCAATATGCTGAAGAGGAGAGAACTAGTATGTTACGAAGAACTGGTATAACACTGTAAACTGACATTTGTGCCAAAGTGAAGCAGTGTGTTTGTTTAAGGTGAATCGACGAGTGGTTATGGGAACTAGCACATGGAAGCCTTGTATGACTACCGGCTAGTAGTCTCAACTTCAGGGTTTCCAGTTGAAGTGCTTCAAGCCTGTGTGGCTCAACCAGTGACTTTGTGTGATGAGTTAGCATTGTAACAAAGAACAGATTATGTTGCCACATCAACCTTGTGCACATGAAGGATCTTGCATGAAGGAGATTGTTCCTATCTACCTTGGGAATGTGTGAATTCTGTAAATAGTGATAACGCATGATGGGTTATCAATTGCCATGAAATCAGTGGAAAACAAACAATGGAGAATGTCTTGAGATTGGATCAAGACTGTTGCATTTAATGCAGTATGTACAATGGTCAGGATTGAACCGTTTGAATTCCTTAACCTAACAGGTTCAGGGTTTAGGGTTTATGCTATTGACCTATCTATTTCCTATAAGGTCAATGTTGTGTTTCTTTCTGAGGTTGTTGGTAAAAGTTGTGTGTTTGTGTATCCAAGAGAAGAGATAAGTCATTCTTGCCAGGCCAGAGGAGAGAAGTGATACCTGCAGAGTGTGAGTGCAGAAGGTGAAGAGGAGCTTAAGTGGATCTGCATTAGCATTGAGTGATGTTACCAGATCATTGTAATACCTATTGATCTCTAACCACCTAAATAGTTGGAAAATCCCTTAATAGGGTAGCCTTAACTGGCTTGCTATAAATCCTTTAATAGGGTGACTCAAAACCATTGAGTTCTTGAAATCCTCTAACAAGGTAACCTTTAACAGGGTTTAACCTTTAACTGGGTATTCTAGCCATCCCTTAACCGGGTGATCCCTAACAGGATCAGTTCCTAATAGAACCTATTGTATCAGTCTTTAACCGGACAAGGTTCCTAACAGAGTGGACTTCTAAAGAGTTCAAAAACAAGCTTGTGGGTATTCATCCCCACCATGGTTTTTCCCAGTTGGGTTTCCATGTGAAAAATATGTGTGCCATGTGATGCTATGTTGTTTTTTGTCAAGTGGTGAATCATGTTGATCTAGTTGCTTATATGTATATCTTTGATGGTATATTACCTATTCATGCATTAGGGTGAAATGGAAATGAAGTGTTAGATTGTATGAGAAGATAAGTGATAACCGGTTTATGCTTGTCTCAGTTATTCTGGGTTTTGTCAGTTGTACTCTGTTTAAGGACCGGTGTTACTATTTCTCTATCAATGCACAATGTCTACTGACAAACCGGTCTAAGATTGTGTTTTTGCCTGTATTGGTTTACCCCCCCCTCTTAGTAATAGATTGGTACTATCCGTTCATCATTGTGTTATCAATGAATGCTATATTTTATTAATGGTAGAAAGAAAGAATGAATGAATGTTATAAGATGTTAACGGGGAATTTAGAGTGATGTTAGGGGGGTGGAGGGGCCAAATGAGCTTCCACCTTCACGTGGTTGGACCTGTTAAGTAGAGAATATTAAACTATTCTTGAAACCAAGCGAATCTCAACAAGGTAACACACTTTTCAATATTTCATTATGTTGCACAGTTAATCTTATTGAATAATGTATATTGAATCTTAATTGCAGGGTCCAACAGAGCCAACACGAACAACAACACCACAAGTTGCTGGGTATAATGAACTCCCATATTGTCTTGTCTGTACATGAATAATATGAGTTGCTTCTAGTGTTGATATCCAAGGTAGGACTGCAAAAGTTATGAATATGCCTCATCCTTATAAGTTTTTTTATTAATTCTAAGTAATGAATATGCCTCATCCTTGTAAGTTTTTTTATTTCTTGTAAGTCATGAATACTGCTCTTTAGTTGATTAAAATTAAATGAAACTTTAATGAATACACAAAACTATATACATATGCAGGCACACCATGGTTGAGATGGTCCAATTCCCTAGTCTCACTCTATGACTAAGCTCATGCCATATCTAAATCAAAGACATCTCAGATACATCGTCGATGGAAAGCTATAAAATGCCATTTTCATACATAATCAAGACATACACAATTGGGCACACATCACCAAGAGAATGGTAAAAAGTGTGTTTGAGATTGTATCATGGATGCAAAAAATCTCTTCATTAATCCTTGACTCATGATTTCTATAATACTTCTTTAGACTTCTCATGTCATTTGTTGCACTTCTTCACTATTTCGGACCAAATTTCAACTATGTATTTGCCTTGACTTATGACTATACCTAGCTTTGTCCTATCTTTGTAAGCCTCCTCTTTGAATTGTGGTTGTAGCTTTGATAATACCTTTTTAATGTTGAACTATTTGTAAGGAGGACAACTCCTAATGCATGTTGCAAATTGTGTTCTAGTGACTGAGACTAACCTTTTTGTACTTGATGTTTTTGACTAGTTGTCATAACCTCTAACTTTGATGCTTGTGCCTTAATAGAACTAGATGTTTATTGTATGCATACTTGGTCAAGGACTGCATTATGATGCTATAGGGTTACAAACTAAGATTATTTATTGTATTGAGTTACACATTTTACATGAGTTTCCCTATGATTGCTATGCCTCTTGAGGTTATAAGGTGTTTTTCTTGTCAAGTTTTGACATGTTGCAACAATAACGTGTTATTTGTTGTTAAGGTTTGAAAAGACCTTTTAGAAACTTATACCCTACTCTTTTTCACTCATTAGAATTGATTACTGTCATTTTATTTGGTACTAAGTATGACTGCCTACTAGCTTTACTATAGACTATAATCTCTCTAGACTGTATTTTCTGAGTGTTGTTGTTCTATACTTGACCATCTATTAGGAAAACATAGCTTGAAATGTCCAAAATAGTTAATGAATGACTGCACTATCACCAATCTATCTTGAAGATTTGACTACTCTTTAGATTATGATAATGACTGTCATGATATTTCATGAGACTACTCTATCCCCATATGAAACCCTTTGTTCTCACAAATCAATGCTTTGAACTTGACTGCAACTTTATAGTGATCACTATCTTTGTACAGTAAGCTTGCTACTTTCTCAACTTTTGATATATTGGAGGCTCCTAGGATGGTTTCTATCTTATAGGATGGTTATAATCAGATTATAACTAGTCTCCATGGTTGCAAGACTTGAAGAAGGATTCTTATCATATATTAGATGCATACTTTTGGGAATATAGAAAGACAAAAAAAAATATTAGAACCGTATTTTTTGTTGAGTCATAATATGATGTGTTAATTTAGCTAAATAAGGGAACCAATGTTGTATTAGGTTTAATTCCATGATGATAGTTGAAGCTTGTTAGAGATAGGGGATTTGTAGCAGTTGGCTTGTTAGGTTATGTCACAATCCCATGAAGGTCCCTGTAAACCATTAATGTCAGTAGACATGAGATTGTTATGTAACAAATTGGATCAGCTAAACCTAGAAGTTCTGTAACCAATGGATCAACTGACTCAAGTGTATGTTAATTATCTTATGATGGTCATTTATGACTGTTATTCTTAGTAGACATTAAGCAATTCGCTAGATAGTTGGTTAGTAAACCAGTGAGTTAGTTGGCTCAAGTGTATGCTATTTATCATATGATGGTTGTTAATAACCATTATTGTTAGTACACATTAAGGAGATGGCTTGTTTAGATGGTTGGTAACTAGTGAGTTTGTTGAGCTCAAGAACTGGATGTACAAGTTGAGCAAGGGAGGTGAACACTAACAACGCATTGGTTCTTGCAATGTTAAAACCTTGGCCAAGATGGTGATGCTTTATCTAAGTGATGAAACTGGCCATTTGAATTCCTTTCTCATATTGATTAGCTTAATAATATTTGTTCAATGTTTTTTATCATTAAAAGATTACCTTCCTTTTAGATAAATTACTTAGATTCTTATTATGTTGAAGAACATTTAGTTAGTTTTCTCCTTCAACTGAAGTAGTTATGTTTTATTTTGAAATGCTCAATTTTTTTATCTTAATATAGATCATAATTTATTTTCTTTAAGTATAGAATTAATGGAATATTACATATGGTATCAGAGCAACCAAGTTCGACATTGAACCTCAGGCTTTCCACCCATAAACAAAACTATATACATATGTAGGCACACTATATACAAAACCATATTCGCAAGTAAATCTTTTATTCAAATCCACAATATGAAACACAAAGTTTTACTAGAAGAACACAAGTAACCTTATCTCCTTTAGATAATATCACAAGCAACTGCCTACAGAAAGATGCAGTAATCCACAACATATGCACAAAGGAAAGGTGACTGATTATATTATGTATGTTTGCAAAATGGTACAATAGTAAGCCTGAGGCTATATTCTACTTCTTCTCTAATGATCCTTATTGTTATAAAAGTTCCCTCATTTATATGAGGGTATACACTGTCACCAAGAATCATGGCTTTTCAGCACATAACTATTAATTAGCACTTTTGTTAACAAACTGGAAGATAAACAAGTTCAACATTCCTATGTGTTGAATGTACTTATCATCTTTATACATTACAATGTCATTGTTTAGTGTCCTCATGTCTCTTTCTATCTGGAAATGATTGGATAGAATATGGTTAACTCAAAGTGACAATTCTTTGGTCCGATCCAACTCTACTACTGCTTGATTCTTCTCATCATTGAACTCTTGTTTCCACTGTTCCAACGATACTAACTCACCATTACTATAAAAAGAGGGCACCCTAGGGGTATTCCCATCATCCAGCCTCTGAAGCTCTTTCCTTAATTGATTTGCCAATTCATCATGGGACTTCAAGTAAGCCTCGACTTCAATTTTCTCACCTGGATTCATTAGACTGTTGTCATTCATCATGCCTTCCAACCAAGACTTGAGCCTTTCATGCTCTTTCAAAGCTTTGACTATTCCAGTGTATGTCTTCCAATAGATTTCTGCAACTTGCACCATACTTTCGAATCTATGCTCAACGACCTCGAGAACTAACTTATCGATCTTTTCCTATTCCTTTTTAACTTGCTGAGATGTCTTTTCGGCCCTGTTCCTCCAATACATAGCATCTATCAAGGCATCCATGGCATCTCTATCAACACTGTATGTCATCCTTTTTTGACTAGTACCTGTATCAATCTGAAGCAATCTTGCTTGTAGCCTCTATTTTTCTTCATCAATTTTCTTATATAGGCTTTTGTATGTAGGATTTTCTCAGACCAGAAACTCTATCTGATCTTGGTTTAGTTTAGCAACATCTAAATTTAGTTTGGCAATTGTTCTAGGGTTAGTCTTTCCAACTTTCTGCACAATCAAATGTCCAAAAGCTTCTTCTATATCAACCAACATAGGTCTTTTATCTTTGGGATAGATAGCCCACTCTAGAAGAGTCTTCTGATCTGGATCATATCTTGATCCTCTAAAGAGTTTATCAATCTCTTTTGGCATCATTTTCTTACTTGGGTCCTTTTTCTTGAGGAATCCATCAAACAACAAGTCAAAGTTCATGTCCCATCTAGAGTATAATAGCACACCAACTTCCTTAAGCAATTGTCTTCCCTTCTTAGGTGTCATTTCTCTCATCACAAGATCCATCTCCTCTTGTAAATTTTGAAGCTGCTACTCTTCTTCATTATTTCTCATGTTATTCCTAATTTGAGATCCTTTATGTTGATAGAGGAATGTGATGAACTCCTTGGAAGCAATAAAGTCACTATTAGCAATGAAATCCTCATGCTCCATGAATCTGATGTCAGCCACTTCTCGGACATTTAGTTGTCCTGTTGCCAAGTCTATTAGTGTATCCTCTGCATAATTAGGGGGTAATTCTCTTGAGGAGTGAATGGAAGGATGCCAGAGGTGGAAGTAGGAGACATATGAGCCAAAGGCTCTGTATTCCTAATAGTATCAATGTAATCCCTAAAAACATGAGGTGGGACTCCCTCAAGTATTTCCAATTCATGCTCCATAAGTTTTTTGGCCAACTCCAAGGGGTCTTCAATCTTTTGTAGCATGTTCTCATGTATTTTCCTTCTAAAAAGCTTCCATTTATAAGCCTGCATTGCTTTCTCAAACTTTATTTGCTTCACTCTGGCCTCTACTCTGCCAATGTTCTTAATGAGTTCATCCAGTAGGTAAGATTTATGCTCTCCAACCTTCAGCTTTTGTGATGACTGGGCTATCCTTATGCATCCTTCAAGATCGAAATTGGGCCTTGGATCCCCCATACCCATGCCATAATAATCCAATTTTGTCTACAACAGGCCATAACTCTTTGAACTTTTAACAATAAAATCTGAAAATACTAACAACCCAGGTACAATTGATTATTTCACATGGCTTGTTAGAGGTTTTGTACTCACTATTGATAGTTGCCTAATGATTTCTAGACAAGCCACTCTATTAGGGACTGTAAGTGGTAGTAAGTATGGTCTCCCTTTGAACCTGTATACCCTGACTTCTGTACAGTCTGAAAAACAATACCAATCCCCCCAATTGTGTTTAATTGAGGGATCTTCAGCAAAATTTTTTGGTCTTAGGAATCTTTGAACCTCTGGTGCAAGGGCATGATCGCACGGGCATCCCAACAGTCTATATAATGGCTTGACAAAGAACTCCTCAAAATGCCAATATTGATTATTCACATACCTCTGGTCCCATGAAGAAACTCATAGTTGCACTGGTTTTCTCATCCCAACATTGTCATTTGTCCTGACACATAACTCTTCTAGCCATAACCCTTCATCTTGGGCCACATACAATAGTATATGCATAAGTAAGGAATAATGCTTGAAATGAACATTGATGACATCCTCCTTTAACTTTTCTAACCCATGATTCAAAACCTCAACCAAATAAGCAGAAAAATCAAAGAAGTGGGGGTCCTTAGACTGCAAATCGGCACAAATGACCATGGCTGCAATATCCATCAAAGGATGGGCTTTTATCCCTAGCACTTGGGCAACACAATAATAGGTATACTTGAAATATGGATGGAAAGAGTTGACATCATAGGGAGCTTTGTCATCCTAACGTAGTGGCACTAAGGACCCTACATTCCTAGGTCTATGTATAGGGAGTCTCCACATTTTGTAAATGTACTCTAGGTTAAAATATTCACTTGTTAACTTCTTGAGGTCAATCAATTCTTCAAATACCCAATCCAACTCGAACACGGTGTCAATAACCTCCTTTCTAATTGCAAGAATTGTCTCACCCATGTAGTTATATATGGTCCTAGTTTTAGGGTCATAATTGTTTGCCAATGCCTTCATGAGCTCCACATTCATGAATACATTAGCCACAACTAACCTTCCTAAGTTCAATCGCCATAAATTGTTGATAGGTTGAGGGAAAACTCTTATGTTGTACCCATATATGAATAATTCATACCCCCTCAATTTTGTCCATATGTCTCCAGGATCCTCAAACTGGTCCTCCAGGCCTTCCTCATCAGCTCTAATCTTCTTGGACCTCAAACTGGATGATGGCCACTAGTCAATTAGGTCCTAGGCCAAAGAACGCCCTTCACTTTTTTGTCTTTTAGGTTTTTCTTCTAGAACGATAGGTTCTTTTCCCTTTTTGGTCTTATTAGTGTTAGATGATGATTCCATTTGAATTTTAAAAAAGAGGTCTCTGTGCAAACAACTTACTTGGAATTACTGAGCTTTATCTATGAATTCGCACAATTCCCACTTTCAGTTCATCGCCTGTGAATTCCTTAATGTTGTGTCCTTTGATGTTGATCCACTACTTATGGCATATTTAATCAGTTAGTAATGGTTGTTTGGACAATGGTCACTTAGGCACACATTCAAATTTAATGACGATGTGACCTTCTGTGGGATTGTTTTCTGATTTTCATGATAATCAATAATAATTTCGATGAGGATATGTCTTTCGATCAGTTGTTTCTTTAGTCCATTGATCTCTTTGTTTCTATCGACAATACTTTTGTTTCAAATATTACTTCGATCAAGTATTTTTTCCCTTCATCGAAATATTGTATTTGGTCAGTATGGTCGTCTCCTCATCGAAACATATCTGACATCCATCAGATCTTATGTCGAAGAAACCTTGGGCTTCAGTGTCCTCCTTTATTTTTCCATCGAAATACTTCTTTCATCGATATCACTATGCCCCGTCAATGAATGAGTCTATTATTTCACTGAAGCTTTTCTTTATTTTCCCTTATCATTCTTCATTGATAAAGTTACATTAGCAAAACCACGCATATCAAGAACATGCCTTTTAACCTCCTCAAAACCTATATCCTCATCGATATCTTTTATCGATGTAGCTTCCTTTTGTCTAATTGATATTATTCTTTCGATGAAAACACTCCTTTCGGTGGTCCTTTTTATGTTGCACTGATAGTATTATTTCCTTGAGAACTTTTCCCATCGATGAAGACCCTCTTTTCTTTCTTCGATATCTTTTGTCAATGAATTTTAACCTCCTCGAAACCTATATCCTCATCAATATCTTTTATTGATGTAGCTTCCTTTTGTCTGATCGATATTATTCTTTCGATGAAAACCCTCCTTTCGGTGGGACCTTTTTATGTTGCACTGATAGTATTATTTCCTCGAGAACTTTTCCCGTCGATGAAGACCCTCTCTTCTTTCTTCGATATCTTTTGTTGATGAATTTATTATCTTTGGTGATTCCTTTCTGGAATTTATTGACGTTTCCTTCCTTCGATGGCTCTTTTATATCGATGATAATAATTATCTTCGGTGATAATAATTATTTTTTTTTGATAAAAATTATCATCGTCAAAATTACGACGAATACCAAGCTTTTGACTGACGACTTCTTTGACCATCGGCAGAGTCCATTGGTTGTCAAATTTTTGATGGGCATGGCATCATCGACCAATCCATTGCTAACTTTTCGACGATGGATTTTGTCGACACTCTGATGAAAATTCATCACAAATCTGACAAACTACTGTCAAAAATCAGCTCCGAATGTACTAGTGCAAGAAAGATCAACTGTGATCCAAGGGAGATCAACAAGTGTCACCAAGTCACAACAAAAATTTTCTCGATGGCTAATAGCCGCAACTTGGTGACCAAGCGATGGGGCTCAATAGAAAAGAAGACCAGTTTGGAAGAAACAAAGAGCTTCATTTTAGTGATGAGTCTAGGAGGTGCTGAGGTGGTAGGATAAGGACCCTAGAGCCAATTAGGGGGTGCCACATGAAGGTGATGCATGGCAGAGATCTGCATAGCAAGATTCAAAGGTTTAAACTATAATTTCAGACTGTGGTGAAAAGGCAGAAAATTAAATGACCAACCTGTAGAGGGATTGATGGCTGAAGGATTATTTTTTTTGCCCAAATATGGATTTGTCATATATCGTTGGAAAGCTCTCAATCTAAGGAATCTAATTATGCAGTCAAGTGTAGGCCATGGAAAGTATTTTTGGGGAAGTGACCTCGGGATCTCAGAAGTTATTTTTCAGTCAGGAAGATTAGATTTTTTGCAAGCCAAATTGTGCTAAACAGTTAATGTTGAAAGATAGGGTAGTTGTCATTGTTAGAGAATGAAATCTGATTTTGTCCTCCCTTCCTTCTTATTTGAGAGTCTTGTCATTTTGTAGGGGTTCTAGATTTTTTTTTGAGAAGAGGCTCCATAATATTGGTTTCCATTCTTCTGAGTTTATTGGATTATCTTTAGGCATTCTCTTATTTTCAATAAATCTAATCTTCAAGGGAGTTTGGGGTTGTCCTCTCAAAGTTAGAGTGTAATGGTTGTTCTTAGGTACTCTTCAAGGAAGAGTTTAAATTCTATGCATAATCATTTTGGATTTAGGATAATGTTTGGATATGTATGATCCTCTATTTGAGTTTAGAATGTATTAATTACAGGTATTAATATAGGGATAATTTTTTCAATAGAGGTTTTCATTTGCAGATTGATGTATGACTCCATGCCCTTGGATAAGGCATTGATCTTGCAGATTCTGGTGATTCTCAGAGAGTTTTAATAATCAAATATCCTTTTACTTTTATATTTGTAGTTTTGGTTGTTCCACCTATCTCATGCTCCAATCTAGTTGAGATGTCAATGTAGATCTAGCTCATCTGCAGTAACCTCCTTGTTGTTGAGCCTTTTTGAGATTCATCAATTTTTATTGATGCCATATGTCTATACTTGGTTCTATTTTATGCATCAAAAGGGTATCCCCCCTAGGTCTAGCAGAAATTGAAGTGATGGAGGATAATTTGGATCCTATGTTATGTTGTCCAAGCCCTGAATCTTTTCATTGATTGAGATTGGCTATTTCATAGATAGTTTGCAGGTGAACTTGGGTTTCTTTTTTCAGAACAACAAAAATGTCAACTCTGTTAGGGATCGTAATCTAAAGAGCTTTGGTATAGACAATTGAATTAGATTGAAAGTGAGTTGGCCCATCCGAGTCACCATAACAAAATTGGTGACTCTGTTAGGGAGAGTCAAATAAGATAAGTCTTATACTATAGGTCTATGTCTTTATTGCCTAAAGGTGTTGAGATCAGGTTCCCTTAGTTTCAGTTTGAAAATTATTGAGTTTATCTTTCTAAAAAAATCCTTGTTTTATCTCATAGCATCTTAGAATACTATTTTGTTCTTTTCTAAAGATCAACAATTTAATTCTTAAGTGTCTTGTAAGTGATTCGTTGTGTTAAACTATACATTTTATTCCCAAGATATTGGGTGGTGACTTTGAAGTAAAAAAAACTAGTGTTCTTTTAGAAAAGATCACAGTCACTTCACAAGATTAGCAAGATGAATAGGAGAAGGAATACTAGGTCTTATATGAAGAAAAACCCTCAAGAGAAGTTGCATGAAGGGTTACCTGAACCAGTCAAGAAGGGCTGGAGAGGAACTATTATTCCTAATCAATCAAATTAGTCATGGAGATAGAAGAGTAATCAAATGGGTAAGTCTTCTGAGCATCCTATATATGCAAGGTCCAATGCCTCTTCTCATGAGTCTGACCATAATAGTATGGGTTTTCATGTTGGCTTGTTTGGCACTAATGATGGTATCCAAACCTTTCACCAAAGATTATCTAATACCAGCATTTCTGGGAGAGATAGGCATATTACAAGTAATAGAGCCAGTTCCATTCCCAAAACTATGGAAGGAAATATCAGCCTGATTGATATGAACCAGATAAATGAGTGATTCAGAGGAAACCTTGCTAGGCCAAGATGAAGTGTCTCAGTAGATTGAGGTTCTAAATCAGAAAATACATCAATTGAGTGCCATAAGAAAAAAGAAAGAAAATGAAAAGGAGAATGAAACCAAAGCCAAATTCATTGAAAGAGATAGGTTATTAAGACAGATTGTAGAGCTTGAGTTGTTTTCTCAAGAAGAACCTAGGAGTAAATAGCAAGGTCCTGTTATTAGAGAAATCCTTGATCCTAAAATTGTTTTTGCACCTAAAGTTGTATCACAACCTAGTAGGGAGGTTCACAGTGATCTCCAACATGCCAGACTTGTTGTTGACAAAGGAAAGAAGAAAGTAGTGGAGAATAGATCAGCGGGTCTAGTGTCAGGAAGTGCAGAAGGACCCCAGGGAATGATGTCACATGAGATTGAGGTAGAAAGGATAAGGAAAGGAAATGAAGACTTGCAAAGGGAGTTAGAAAAGGCTAAAATAGAAGCACTTAATGTCGAGTTCAGGAGAAAGATATGATGCTTGAAAGCTCCTCCTATAACCTTTCCACCTATAGATCATAGTAATGCTAAGTCCCAACATACTTTTGCTTCTCTATTGAACACTCAAGCAATGATGCAAACAAATGCTATCCCACCCATTAACCAGTCTAATAATGTTGCCCCAAATAATTATGCTATCCCTCCAAGTACAATTCCAACAAATCAAGCCAGACATGGATTACCCCATAATCAAAACCATCAAAATCCTAGGGTTGGTGGATCAGGCCCAAGGGTGAATATTGGAAACAAATTTATTGGAAATCAGTTTCAAAGGAGACAGATAAATGTTGAGCTGTATAGCCTATTGTATTTTGATGGAATTCTTGGATACCCAAACCATGTCCCTATTGAAATGAGGGATAAACTCCAGAAGTTTGTTGGGAACAATGCTGTCAGTGTTGAGGAGCATCTGAAATCTTTTGGTGACATGTTTAATGACTATGAAATTGCACATTAAGATGTCATCATGAAGTTGTTTGTGCAATCTTTGATTGAGGATGCTAGAGATTAGTACAGAGGGTTACCTATAGACAACATTAGCTCTTGGGAGGAATTCAAAAATTGCTTTTAAGAGAAATATGGAGATAAGACAAATGTGAGCTTCATGCTCAATGAATTTAACAACATCAAGAAATTTGATAATGAAGCCATCGCAGATTTTAATGCAAGGTTTCAAAAGGCAATGCATAAACTTTTCCAAGTAATGAGGTTAGATGAAAATGTATGTTTAACTACCTATTATAATGTGTTTGACCCCAAAATGACTTACATTCTCAGAGATAAGAACCCACATAGCTTGAGGGATGTTTTCAAAATTACCATTAATGCAGAAAGTAATAGAAAAGCATTGGGTAAAGTGGGAAGAAGAACTGATGGAAGATTGTGGCAGGAACAAAAACCACAAAAAAATAAATCCTCTAAAGAAGAGGATGAGATAGAGAAATTAATGACTATTTTCAAGGATCTTCCTACTAAAGTAAGTAAACTTGGGAGGCCTCACTACAACTAGCAAGACATACCTGCTAGATTGCATGATATGACATTTAACATTGCATGGAAAGATGGTAAACCTATGCAATATAGATCAAAGGGTACACAATATAAGAATACCCCTAATCCTTTGAAGGGAGGAAATGTACATAATGTGGAAAATACCCCATCATGTATGGCATGTAATGGGCCACATTCCCCCTATCAGTGTGTTGTGGCTCAAGCTCTAAATGAATCTATGAGAAGTGAGGATGAACCTACAGTTAATATGTTTGAGTATACTATGGAAACTAACTGTGAGTCTTCAGAGGATTAAGCAAGTGAATATAATATCTAAAGAAGCAATGCAAATTGCCAAGGGCAACTGATAATTGATCGACATCCCACTTTGAATGTAGTCACAATAGAAGACCAAAAGATTCACCTTAGAAGGCCTAGTGAGCAGGAAGTCAAGAATCTCACTAAGGCTGCAATAGCTAAAGCTAAGCATAATTATAATCTGAGAAGCAACAAAGATGATGGAAGTCAAGGTATGTCTGGTTCTCTATTTTTTAAAGAAACTTTTTCTAAGAGGTCCATTGAGAACAAAACTTTTGTCAAAGATAGTGAGGATGAAAGTGATCGGTCAAGTAGTTTAGCAAAACCTAGTATTGCTAATATAATTGGATGTAAGGCAGAAAACACTGGTGACAAGAGAACAAGTCACCAGAAGGAAGAAAAGGTTAAAACTCATGATGAGTCTAATGTTAACATTTCTTTTGATATGACTCAAGCTTTAACACATATGAAGGTTTCAATACCTTTGATAGATCTACTGAAAAATAAAAGAACATAGAGAGGCTACCTTTTCTCCGATTTCAAGTACATCAGATGGAGATGCATCTTCTAAAAGGGGAAGTGCAAAAGATGAGAAGGATCAAGAACAAGGGTCCCAAAATTTTATGTGGGCACCACTATTAATCATGAACAATCTCAGATAGATCCCTTTTATGTCACACTGTTAGTAAATAATAGATTGATAAAAAATTGCATGATAGTTTCTGGTGCAGCTACTAATGTGATGCCTTATGGGGTTATGAAAGAGATAGGTTTGTCAGTACACACTTCATATGGGAGGTTTTATGCCATGGATAATAGAGAAGTACCTGTTGTGGGTACTATGAGAGATGCAGAAGTAAAAATAGCAGTTTTCCCTAAAGCTACTTATAAAATGGATGTAATTGTTACAGACACCAAGCCACATTATGGCATGCTTTGGTCTAGACAATGATAATTCTATAAAATTGTATAGAGAACCATGTGCCCTAGTGGTTATTGAAAAAATAGACCCAAACATGCTTAATTGCATGATTGATGTAGATCTTGATAACTTCAGGATTGAATCCATTCAGCCTTAGTTGAATAATACTAATCCTATTGTTGATGAGATGGAATCCCAACAAGGAGGCCTATGGAAAATGTACTTTGATGGATCTTTCTCTAAGGAAGGGTATCGAGTGAGAGTGCTATTTGTTTCCCCATCAGGTATTACCTTCAAGTATTCATTTTTGTTAGCATTCCAATGTACAAACAATACAACTGAGTATGAAGCTCTGTTATTGGGCTTAGAAATTGCTAAAAGACATGGGATCAAGTTGTTAAGGATTTATGGAGACTCTGAACTTGTAGTGTCTCAGATAAGGTCAAGGTATGCATCTAAAAATGACAAGTTAAAAAGGTACAAGCATGCTATTTGGGATGTCATTGAACACTTTGATGCATTTTTTATAGATTGGATTGAAAGGTCTAAGAGCATTATGGTATATTTTTTAGCTAATGTTGCATTAAAAAATGATGATGTAACATTGACTGGAGTTTCAATAATTGAGATAAAATCCAGACCATCCATCCCAAATAATGTGTACAATTGGCAAGTTTTTTGGGGATGATGAAGACATCCTTAGATTTGTATGATGCATAGATGACTATGAAGGTCAAAAGATTGATTGTAATGGATTGGTGGAAGTAGTAGATGGACACGAACATAATTTTTGGAAGTGACATAGTGCAGCTAGAGACAAATGAAATACCCAAGGGACTAGTTGAACTAGAGGGTATGTTTAGTTATAGTGATTGTCACTTACATCAAGCATCATCTACAAAGTTGGAGAAATTGGATGAGGTGAACTTAGGGACAAAAGCATCCCCTAAGCTAGTGTATATTGGGAAGAAGTTGTCTCCCCATATTAGGACCAACCTCATTAACTTATTAAAAGGGCATAAACATGTTTTGGCTTGGTCCTATGAGGACGTAAAGGCATATAGACAAGACTTATTTCAACATGAAATTCCTCTGCATCCTGATGCTAAGCCTTTTCGATAGAAGCAAATACCTATTAATCCCCTTTTGGAGACTAAAATGCAACAAGAATTAACCAAGTTAAGGGAAGGGGGGATTATAAAACCTATAAGACATTCTTCATGGGTGTCCAATTTGGTCCCTGTCACAAAGAAGAATGGGGATATAAGGCTTTGTGTAGATTTTAGAAATTTGAATGTTGCTTCTCTAAAAGACAATTATTCTTCCCCAAATATGGAGGCTATGTTACAAAGGGTAACTGGTTGTGATTTATTGTCAATGATGGATGGATTCTCAGGTTATAACTAGGTATTAGTAAAGGAGTCTGAGCAATTTAAGACTTCTTTTACTACCCCTTGGGGGACTTATGTGAATGTGAGAATGCCATTTGGTCTAAAGAATGTTGGAGCTACTTTTTCAGAGAGAAATGGATGTAGCTTTTAAGGAGTTTATCAACATCGTAATGGTTGTTTAGAAGGATGATTTGAGGTATTTCTCAAAGAAGGCAGTTGATCACTGCGGTCTCTTGGAAAAGGTTTTTGCAAGGCTTTGGAGTTCGGTGTATCCTTCAACCCCAAAAAATGTCATTTTGCAGTGACTGAAGGAAAATTATTAGGGCATATTGTTTCCAAGGAAGGGGTTAGGATAGACCCTGAAAGGATTGAAGCTATAAATAATGTACCTCAGCCAAACAATGTTAAAGGGATTCAGTCTTTCTTGGGCAAGGTGAATTTTGTCAGAAGATTTATTGCAAATTTTGCTGAAATTGTCAAGCCCATTGTGAAGCTTTTGAAGAAAAATGCAAAGTTTTCTTGGGATGAAGAAGTTGCACAGGCTTTTGAGAAAATTAAGAAGGCTATTCAGGAAGCACCAGTGCTAAAATCACCTGATTACAGTAAGACTTTCTCATTATTTTCTTTTCCTTCTTATCACACAGTATCCACAATTCTACTACAAAAGGATGGTGAAGGATATGAACATTCAATTGATTTCTATAGAAAATGTTTACAGGTCGTTGAGTTAAAGTATGAAAGCATGGAAAAACAGGTGTATGCTCTAGTCAATGTTGTTAAAGTATTTCATCCTTATCTAGTAAATGCCCAAATTGTAGCCTATGTACCACATGCAGTTGTCAAGGATGTCCTATCCCAATTTGAAGTAACTGGAAAAAGATGTACATGGATAAGCTGAATACAAGAATTTGATCTTGAGATCAAAATCACAAAGTTGGTAAGAGGTCTAGGCTTAGCCGAGTTAATGACTGAGACAAACTTTAAGGATATTGATATAAATAATGTTGAGATTGAACAAGCTTTTGTAACCAGCATTGAGAGGCAGCCATGGTATTCAGATGTGGTATACTTCTAGAAGAATGCCTCATGTCCAGAAGGTATGACACATAGCCAGAGGAGAACATTAAAGTTGAAATCACAGAAATATGTTCTTATTCAGGGAGACCTGTATTGGAGGAATATTGATGGGATGCTACTAGTTTGCCTGGACGAATTCCAAGTTGAGAAGGTTCTGAAAGATTTGCATAGTGGGGCGTGTGGAGGCCACTATTCAACTAAGACTACTACTCGTAGGATAATCCGAGTAGGGTACTATTGGCCAAATTTGTTCAAGGATGCTCATAAATATGTTCAAAAATGTGATCCTTGTCAAAGATTTTCTTCTAAACTAAAGTATGTTGGTGCTTTGCCTTTGAATTCTGTTACAATTGAAGCCCGTTTTATTCAATGGGGCATTGATTTTATTAGAGAGATAATACAAAAATCAAGTAGAGATTATAGATGGATTATGGTGGCTACAAACTATTTCACCAAGTGGATTGAAGCCATACTTACCAAACAGGCTACCAGTAAGGTAGTCATTAATTTCTTGATGGATAATTGTGAGACATGGACTAGCTCTGATACCATGTGAGATTTTGCCAAGATCAAGAGGCAATGGAAAGCACAAATAAGAGAGACAAAATAGATGATATAAATAAACTGTATTCTATCAAGATGAAAATACTGATCAACTAGATCATCAAGCATTACATACAATGAATATGAGCCTACTTATATAGGCAAGGCTATATGGATATGTGAGCACACAAACATGACATGTTGCTCAATAAGAAACAAGGGTAGGTAGGAAATAGGTATGGGTAGGTAGGAGAAACAAAATAATATTCCACATGAGGTGGATCACCCACCGAAGGTGGAATTATCACTCCATAATAAGTGGATATGATAAAGTAGTAACAAGATCAACACCATAAAAGGAGAAATTTCTCCTACACACACTATCCCAATGTGGCACAAACACCCAAGTGTCTCATACCCAAACTACTATGAAATGAATGTACCTAAGTAAACTTAAGTAAGGTGTAATAATATCCAAGATGAATAATTATTTACACCAACACCCCCCTTAAGTGAAACTTAGGGAAATGCACTAAAGTCTACAATGCAACTAAGTAATGCAAAATGGGTCCCGGCTACGAGGCCATGTTAGGTACCCATGTACAAATGCAAATGCAATCTCCCATAAAGTGAGGAAAGAGAGAAAAACCCAATGGGAAAAAACCCTCCCCCAAAAGAGAGATGAAAACTAGATACAAAGAACTCTCATAGAAGTATGTGAAGGACAAAACCCCATGTGAGGAAAAATTCCCTGCCATATGAGAGAAGAAGAAGAAGAAGAAGAAGAAGAAGAAGAAGAGAGACTAGGAAGCCCCCCCTCAATGTGGAATCTACACCAATGATAGAAGCTCGATGTATGAAGAAACTGTTCCACGAATGTCGAACAACATTCCTCCTGTTAGGAAGAATCAAAACCAAAGGTGTATCCATTAAGTTTCCCCAATCATGAAGGGATGATGCATGAAAAAAACTCATGATGAATGAAATCTCTGAAAATTGCTCAAGTGTCCCCATGTCGATGCTAAAAGATACCCCCTCCAAAGGTGGTAAAATGTGCCACACTATTGAAAAAGGCAATCCAAGATCCAATGGAGATGGATGTAGAACATGTCCCCAAGACTCACATGTCTCCTCAAAAGATAAAGAGACCTCCTTTAGCTATTGTACATAAGTATCCACAATCATGTCAACCTCAAAAGAATGATCATGTAGAGAATGAATAAGAGGGTCAGAGTGTGCCCTCGCAACAATCAAAGAAGGATCATCTTCATCAAAGAGAAGATGAATATCATCAATGATGTCTCCCAAATATGCAATGTAGGATTCCACAAAAAAACCTACAATGCCTGTCAAGTAATCATCCCATGAATATGAAGCTGGAAGACAATGAATATCCTGTTGCACTAAATCACATGAAAACAAAACTGTCACACTATCCACATCAACAGGTGCAATAGGTGATGTGATATCAATATGAGGAGATTAAATATAAGGCTCAATAATAGGGTCACATGTGAGAATCCCCATGTTCAAGTGCCCAAAGTTCTCCTCAAAATCTGAACCATCAGAAGAAGTGTGATTATCATGTGTAGAATCATCAAATGTGAAATCATCATCATCAACAAAATCTGAAAAGGAGTATAACTGAGATGCATGATCAACCACTCCAGTCGCAATGATAGATCTAGTCTCTAAGTCTCTAATGAAAATTGACTTAGGTGTGAACTCCACAACTCTCTTAGTTGCACCATGTGTGATTTGATAGATGTAAAGGAGATTGTTTGTCAAGTGGGATACACACAACACATCATTGAAGGATTTATCCCCAATGTCAATAGATCCTTTCCCAATCACATCCATGTATGTATGATTGCCCATCAAAATCTACAGCATGGTGCAAGGCTCACATGTAGAGAACATAGATTGCGAAGATGCTATATGATGAGAAGCCCCTGAATCTAGAAGCCATCTCTCTGAATCATGACTTGTTGTAGCACAAAGAGCTTTTCCTTTTCTTGTCCTAAAAGAGTGAGTCTTCCCACTTGTAGAAGCCATGAATGCTTTCCCTTTTCCTTTTGAATGTGAGGAAGTGGAAGTTGATGAATCATCTTTCTTGTAGACATTAGGCAAATCAATGTTATGCTTTTTGAGGATATGTGTGAGCTCATCAATCTTCTTAGAATGGCAACAACGCTCCTCATGACCAAACTTTTTACAATAGGCACTAGTAGGTCTCTCCCTATTTGGTGAGTTATCCCTCTTGGAAGAGGATGAATCTCCTTATTGTGGAGAGGATGATTCTTTGCCCTTAGGCTTTGATTGCCATTTCTTCTTAGTTGAGTTGTCCTTTCCTTGATTTGCTTTGTTCCCTTGATTTGCTACTAATGATTGAGATTTAGAAGCCTTAATAATTCCCATGCTTATCAACTTAGTTTGTTCCATTATCAACATTTTAGTGAAAGCATCAAATGTAGGCATTGTGTTGCTTGAACCCATTGTCATCCTATGGGTTTGGAAACTAGAAAAAAATGTTGCATATTCTTGTGGAAGCTTGCCCATCAAGTTGAAGATCAATTGAGTATCCTTCTTATCAATGCAATAATCCTTGAGTTGTGCCCTCAACTCATTTGCCTTAGTGACATAATCTTGTATAGTATCAAAGTTCTTGGGATCTAACATGGTGAGATCACTATCAATCTGATATCCCCTAATCTCATCAACTTGACCATACAAGTCTTGAAACTTTTTCCAAGCATCCTTGATTAGAGTACACTTCTCAATATGAAAAATGAGATCCTTTGATACATACTTTCTTAAGGGTACCAATTGCCATGATATTTTTAGTGAGCCAATCCAAGTGACCAACTGGATCAACCTTAGGATCAGTGGGAGCAACAATAGTTCCATCAATATAATGAGTTAGTATTTTTTCCATTAGTTTACTCCATGCATCAATTTTCCAACTAGCATAATTATGAGGAGTTAATAGAGGAAACTTAGAATAAACCATAGCAACAAAAAATAAGGAACACAAGAGCACAAAAGCACATGAGACACCCCCCAAATTCACTCAATCAAAGTACCCCTCCAAAAATGATGATTTTGGCACTTTATATGTAGTGCATGTACAATAGGCCACTTGCAAAAAATTGCAAGTTGGACTTCTGATTTTGTTTTACACTTGCCCCAATAGGCTGAGAACTACAAAGCAAAAGATCAGAAAGATAGATCTATGCAATACAAATGCCAAATTGTCCAAATAAGACCATATGATGAAAGTACAATTTCTACCCAAAATTACTGAAAACTGATAGAAGATTATGAAAGTAGATGAAAAATTATGCACTTTAAAAAAACCGGCACCTGAAAAGGAGTCCATATGAGCCCAAATGAAGCCTCCAAAGTTGTAAAAATTGGGATTTCATGATTTCCGAAAAACCTATATCCGAAAATCCAAAACCTCCTATACCATTGTACAGATCACAAAATTCTACCCCAAAACAAAACAATTGCTCAAAAAAATGAGTCCAGATGAGTGAGATATTGCTATTTAAAATTTGCTTGCAAAATTATAATTTCTGGAAAATTTCCATCACGGCTTCAAACTTCAAATGTCTCTAGATTTGGCCTCTGAAGTCTGATTTGGATGAAACAAAAGGCAAAACTAACTTTCTTGGACCTCCTCAATCCAATGGTGACCTTAGATTTGACCCATCAAGCTTCAATAATAACCTACAATAGAAAACTCCAAAATGCAAACCCCAAATAACATCAAATTTCTCTCAATTGGCAAACCAATGACACTCTAATGGCTCTGATACCATGTGAGACATGGACTAGCTCTGATACCATGCGATATTTTGAAAAGATCAAGAGGCAATTAAAAACACAAATAAGAGAGACAAAATAGATGATAGAAATAAACTGTATTCTATGAAGATGAAAATACTGATCAACTAGATCATCAAGCGTTATATACAATGAATATGAGTCTACTTATATAGGAAAGGCTATATGGATATGGGAGCACACAAACAAGACATTTGGCTTAATAAAAAACAAGGGTAGGTAGGAAATAGGTGTGGGTAGGTAGGAGAAACAATATAATATTCCACATGAGGTGGATCACCCATCGAAGGTGGAATTATCACTCCATAATAAGTGGATATGATAAAGTAGTAACAAGATTAACACCATAAAAGGTGGAATTTCTCCTACACACACTATCCCAATGTGGCACAAACACCCATGTGTCTCATACCCAAACTACTATGAAATGTATGTACCTAAGTAAACTTAAGTAAGGTGTAATAATATCCAAGATGAATAATTATTTACACCAACAATAATATAGTGACAAAGTTTGGTATGCCAGCTAAAATAGTCATGGATAACGCTATGTGCTTTAGGTTTGAAGAGTTTGAAGAGTTCTATGCTAATTATAGGGTTATTATGTCATACTCTTCACGCTACCACCCACAAGGAAATAGACAGGCAGAATTGAGTAATAAAAGTCTCCTCAAAATCATCAAGAAGATCCTAGAGGAAAATAAAAGTTTCTGGGATCAAAAGCTCAGATTGGCTTTATGGGATGACAAGGTGATTGTAAAAAAGGCCATTGATACATGAATTTTGATATAGTTTATGGAGTGAAGGCCAGATTACCTGTAAATAGTTTGCTTCCAGTTTACCAATTTTTGTAGATTGAAGAACTATAAATGTCTAAACCCATGGAAGAAAGAATAATTCAATTAGTAGAGCTAGAGGAAATGAGAACTGCAGCCCATAAAAGGAATATGAAACTTCAATTACAGTAAAAGTACCTTTTTGATAAAAGGAATAGTGCAAGAGAGTTCCAGATTGATGACATGGTGTTGCAGTGGAATGCAAAAGACCAAGACAAAGGCAAGCATAAGAAATTTGAATCACTGTGGATAAGCCCTTTAATTGTTTGTGATATCAATGGAAAGGATTCATACTTCTTGTAAAGAATGAATGGCGAAGTATAGGAATTTCTAGTGCATGGACAATTCTTGAAATAGTACTTGTCTTGATCTATTTCAGTCCATGCATAGTAGTTGTAGGCTGTATATATTTGCTTTCACTTGTGTGATTTTCAATAAGGAGCCCCTATTTTGAATTAAGGAGAATTCATTTGTTCTTGTTGGTCTGCATTCTAGAGTTTTTGCTAGATTCTTGTGTTGGTCTTGCTTCCAACCATCCCCAGTCAGAGCCACTGTTGGGACCTATAAAATCTTGAGGGTTTAGGGTTTTTGAGTTTTCATGAAAACATTTAGAAAAAATTAAGCTTTTGTAGTGCATTATTGTAATTCATATTGAACTTCAACCCTAGAATGTTTTTGGTTCAAGGTTCAAGATTCAACCGTTTCTCTTGCATGAGTCATGGCTTTGTAATATTTTTTAACAAGAAAGTGAGAATGTGTTATGTCTATTTTGAACCATCTACAATCAGTTCAAGGTTCAAGGTTCAAAATGTCCCTTTCTTTCACTAAAAGTCTTTTCTTGTTACCTTTTCTACATGAGGTGGAAAGGTCTATGCATCGTTGAGAGGGGCCCCCTTCTAAGTCTATGCCTAGGCGGGTTCTGATAAATTTTAATTTTTTCTAGGTCCTATATCTTTTCCTATGTTTCTGGTTGTTTTTTTGAACTTTTTCCTTATCAGCAAGACCTACCCCGATCGGTAGGACTTATCCCGATGAGGTCGCAGGTGGTGTGTGTGGAGTTATCGGGTATCGGGTTGAGTGGTTTCATGCTATCCCAACCACTCGATGACATGGTACAAGAAGAGGAGGTAATACAGTGGTGGCATCAGCATCGAAAATTAAGTTCTGAAGTTGTCTCGATGAACCGATGGATAGTGCAAAGAAGTGTGGAGCGTGGAAAGATGGTATCGGCCATCAGGTTTGCATGTTTGGAGAGATCCCGATGACTCGATGGAAGGGCCTAGGTAGCCCATTTATTCCACATTGGCTACAGGGAGAAGCATTTCAGTATTTATGTGCAAGGCCGCATATATCCTAAGTGTCAACACTTACAAGCTTTTGGCAAGTGGTAGCTCAGAAGCGGTGGGCCCCCTACATGCATCTCAAAGCACCCAAAATTTTGTAGTAAAAGGGCAAGTTAAACAATGAGCACGTTGAATGTAGATCCACAACCATCGCAATACCATCATGTGAAGGTGATTGAATGTTAATGGCCATGACTAATGAGGCGACAGACAAGTGGTAGACATATGGTGGCACAAGGGCATAGGATGTAGCCACTGAGAGGGGCTAAGGGTTAAGCAGATCAAGAAAGATCAATGGTGATCAAGATGTATCTAGGGGTTGTCTCTATGTCATGACGTAAAAATGCTCGTCTGATATTGCCTATGACTTGGCGACAAAACACTAGCGGTGAACCATGGCTGACAGTTAATGCAAGCGGTTAAGGCAGGTGGTTCATTTTGATAGTTAGTGGAGGTCGTGCTAAGGTGTCAAAGTGGAGAGCCCAAAATGAATACCCTCATGACAGGTGGTGCCTAGTTGTAAACTCTGGAGCCAATCAAAGGGTGCCACGTGGCAGATAGGTGGCATATCATCAAGATATATATCAAGCAGACCATGGCTTTGATGAATCATTGAAGGGACTCATCGAAGGCATCAGTTTCATCGACATGAAAGGTATCGATGAAACTAGGGTTTCAATAAAATATGAAAATGGCTAGTCAAAGAGGAGGTTTAGTCAAAAGAGTGGTGGGTCCTGTAGTGCTAAGGTGGTAGATGGGGTCATGCTTAGGTGGATCTCAGGAGAAAATCATGAGGTGCCATGTGGTGTCACGCAGCTGATGAGGTGGAAGGTTTAGTGGTGTGCCACATGGTAAAGTAGGTGGTATGCCATCAAGATGAATGTTGGGCAAGCTTTGGTTGTGATGAACCTCTAAATGGTTTCACTGAAATCTTGGTTCTATCGACAAGGGAACATTGAATAAATATCAACTGATCCTACCAATAAAATAATGGCATCGATAAAACTATGGTTTTGATGAGATAAGAAAACGTCTAGCCGAAGAGGATGTTTGGCTGAAAGAGTGATATCTCCTAGAGAGGAAAGTAGCCCAGGTGAATTAACCAGTTTGCAAGTCAAGAGGGATCTAATAGTTGGATAGATGATCTAACGGTGGTCAGCATGTCTTGATGGAAAGATGCTTGATGGCTAAGAGGTGTGACTTGGCGACTAAGCGGTGGGACCCATAGGAAGAATAGTTTGGAGGAAGTAAAGAACAAGAAAGTTCAAAGAAGATCTATGGTTGTCGCCATACCACAAGATGGAGGTGCTTGAATTATAATGCTTGCAACTTGGTGACTGATGAAGTGGCAAGACAGGTGGATTCCATAGGGACTCATGAGAAATCTAGGAGGAATCTAATTTTGCAGTCAAGTGCAACCCACAAAAAGTATTTTGGGATAGTGACCTCGGGATCTTAGGGTTTATTCTTTAGTCAAAAAGATTGGATTTTCTATAGGCCAAGTACGGTAGCAGTTAATTTTTTAACAATCAGAGACCAGGTGGTAGGGCCTGTTTCTAAGTGGATTACTCAGGGAAGTTAAAAGGTGTGTTAGTTTCCCATGATTGGATGGTTGTCCCTATACCGCGATGGAAACTTGTCCAAACTTTAAAGGCCGTGACTTGGCAACTAAAGGAAAAGTTCTCAGAGAGAAGTCCTCTTGATCCGTTGGCGCCAAAGAATTTTAAATATTCAAAATAAATATCGGCAGAGCTATGCAAGTTGCATCTAACATTGCTTCAAGATGAAAATGGGTTGGTGAGAGGTATCCAAGAGATCTGCAAGGAGATATGCAAAGAACATAATGGTGTGCCACTGTGTGTTTTCTTAGATAAGAACTCATCAATGCTCTGGCACAAGATGATCCATCGACGTTATGAAGATGACGATGATTGTATCCAATTTTGGGTAATAGGGGCCTGCCCTTCTGACCATTTTCAAAATGAATGCCTAGTCAATTAATGAAGCACACATCCCAAAAGAATGTTAGGTTTCTCCCTCAACTGCAATGGCACAAAAATACAACTTTTGTATTAAATGACTGTTAGGGTGAGATTATTCTTCTAGGTAGCCTGAGGCTTGTTGCATCCTAATTTTTATAAAAGGATACCATTGCTACCTAGAAAGGGGACACAAATTTTTGTAGCTAAACTCTAGCAAAATTAATACATGCCTTTGTCTTAGCAATTTCTAAGTCAAATATTATGTACTTGTAACCTTCTGAGAGAGGAATAAAATATACAATCCAAAGAATTTAAATTCAGATTTGTATTGTCTCTATATAATTGTACTGTTGTTCATTCTGTTTAAGTAATCAAGGATATCTTATTTGAATGATTTTCTAGGCATCTAATGAAGAGGTGTTGAGTCTTTTTCTTTAGGAGAAAAATATAAATATACTTTGAACAAAGTCATTGATATCAGTATTTCTTGGTATGGATTGGAAGATAAAGTTTGATGCAGATTAGGACTCTGTGTATGTCAGGAATATTTAGATTTGATAGATCAAGAACTTGTGATTTGTGTACTAGTTTCTCTTGCCAGGTTGCAGTCTGTTGTAGATGACTTTGTTACCCAGATAAGGCACTGGTTTATCTATTGGTGTTTGTTTCATTTTGTGATCCTTTTAAAAAAAGTCAAATCAATTTTCCATTTAGGTTAGTTGTACTAGTCATTAAGGAAAGCTTGTAGGAATTTACACTGGTTTTCTGCAAACCATTTACTATCTTTGTGAGAAAATAGTCTTTAAAAGGGTTCATCTGCCCAAGCTTTTATAAGATTAAAGTGTAGGAGGTTTCCTAATTCTAGAGCCTAATATTATTGTCTTTATTTCAAAATTTTGTTGTTCTCTTCCATTGTAGCATAGAGGCAATAATGTTCACTTTTAAAGAGAAGAAACATAAGTTTTCAAAATGGAGAACAACATGTACTGCTATCATTGATGCCAACCGACATGGGATGACTTCCGGTATGAGAGATGTATGTGTAACATTGTCATGGAGAAGTACAGGATGAGATATCTTTGACGTCACCTTGTGTTGCAAAACATCGGTAAGGTAAGGAAGATAATATCATTCCGATGAATGACCCCTAGAGTCATCGGTTCACAAGTTAGTGTTTGACTTGTGTGGATGAGATGGATAGGTTATCGGTATAGTGTATTACCAGTAAAGGAAAATATGTCAACTGGTAAGTGATGTGTTGACATGGAGAAGATAGATCAACCAAGTCAGTGGTTGTCAACTGACAAGATTATGACCAGTGAATAAGGAGGATGAGTCAGGTGCTTGAGTTGTTGTTTGTGATGAAGAGGAAAAATGTTACCTAAATAATATCAACACCAGAGGAAAAGAATAAATAGGTCACTGATATGCTGTAAGGTTTAGCAGGACTCCCACCAGATGTAGATGTAGTCACCATGTGTAGAGATAACTAACAATGAATATGACCACACTGGATCACTTGTGCCTGTTTGAAGATATGTTTCACAAATAGGGAAGCCACATGAGTGCATTGCAGGATATAGATGACAAGAAATCACTCCCATCGGTAAGTGGAGCTTATCTTCTATTATGCATAGTGTGCATCATTGGCCTGGGAGATGAGGAAAAAGAGGTGAAGAGAAGAGCAGTGAGAAGGAGATCTTGTAGGAGAGAAAAAGAGGAGAGGTGAACCAGTAGGGTTTATCGATGAATGCAACAACATAAGAGTGAACTGATGTAGTAGAGAAGGTGTCTCACTAGAAGAAAGAAGTTGTGAGTAGAGGTTGTAAAACTCTTTTGTAACCATGATATTACTTTTGTATTTGAATGTTCATCGTGATCACTGAGTTGTAGCTTGGTGCAGGGTTTGTAGACCCTTTGGGTAGTAGCCCATAAATCAGTTGTGGGTTGGTGCCCTAAATTAGGGGTTGTAGCTCCTTTGGGTTGTATCCCATAAGCAAGTCAAGGGTTGTAGCTCCTTGGGTTGGTTCCCTAAACATTGTGATAGAGATTTCATTGTGAGGCTGGATTGGAGCAATACTCTCCAGCAGCATTGCTCACAAAGGTTTTTCCCATCTTGGGTTTTCCTCGTACATACTGGTGTTATGTGATGTCCCTTTGTGTGAATGCATTTATGTTTAATCTCCTCAATTGTTGTCATTTTGGAACTAAGTTGTCATTGATGTCAACTGGCATGATGGAGACCCACATAAGGTGAGCATAAATAATGAAGGTCTACCGATAAAGAAACCGGTTTGAAGGATAAGGAAATCGATTTGAAGGATGGTTGCCTGTTTATGATGAAGAGATTGTGAATGTTAAAGTTCTCTCACACCACCGGAGGTGAAGATGTGAAACTAGTACAAGATTCTCTACCAATTAACAGAAGAAGAAAACTCTATCGGCAAAGGGATATACTTGTATGTGTTTGCTAGATCGATAGTGTGTTGGTGGGTCATGTCTTGATCATTGTGATGCCACGTGAAGCAGAGGTGGCAAACGTGTTGTGGTTGGTGAAGCCTCATCGACAGGGTTGATGAAACAAATATTGTCCATTAATGGAGGAGCCACAAATCATAGGATTGTATCTAACTACTTAAGACTCAAGGAAGAAGGAATGATAGAGGAATATCAGAGAGTAGTTGGCACCTGAATCTATGCAAAGGAAATTCGATTCAGGTTGTCCTCGAAAAGAAAACTTCTGAAGCACCTTATGTGTTGACTGATTTCATGACAAAAGATTTAATTCGAGATTGCCATTTCTAGAAAATGTGCATTGGATAATGGAAATGTTGTGCAGGTGCATCCTTCTAAGATAGGTGATTGATTCAAGATAGGTTGGATTGGATCTCATGAAGATTATGTTGGAAATAGGAAACCCTTATCACTCAAGTTTTTGAATCGTATTCTGGCGAGAATTCACTAAATAAAAAATGAGAGCTTTAGATGGAAGAATTTGTTGATACTGTGAAGATTGGGTAGAGAAGAGAAGTGAGAGGGAGCAAGGAGAAAATTTGAGAAGGAATTCTGAGAAAGTTGCAGTGTGAGTGAGCTAGCAAACCAGTGAGAGCATTCTTCTGGCAATACCATAATCTTGTAGTTGAGCCCAACCGGTAAGGTGTGGCAGAGCAGGCAACATCATTGTGTGAGACAATGTGTTGAGATATTGTGTGTGAGAGGGAGAGAAAGATAATAGAGGTTGGTAAATAGAGACAGTAATTCTACAATCGACAGTTTGAGTTTCAGTGGAGGAGAAAAGACTATCAATCGGAAAAGTGTTATTTGATCAAAGAGTTGCAGAATTCATTTTCAACAAGAAGCCTTAATTGTATTCAAATAGTATTTCAATATGTTAGGAATCTCGCAAATACTAAGAGGGGGGGGTGAATCAGTATTTAACCGGTGAGTAGAATTTCTTGAATTAAAACATGCAAAACATATTATAATAGTGTATCAGTATGCAAGAAATAATGCAATAAATAGAATTAAGAACATCCACATGAAAAGCACACCATAACATAAGGTTTTAACAAGGAAACCCGGTGTGGGAAAAACCTCAGTGGGATTTGTGACCCACAATATTCACTCACTAGCCAATAAGAGAACATTACTTACAATAGGGGCCTGCACATGTAGGAAGGCCAACTGCCTAGAGCTCACTGCTCAATGGGAAGTCTCACTGACTTACATTGAGGATTATATAAATCCAATATCTTGTACTGCTTTACAATAGCATCTATAATGCCTGATCTAGTACCGGTTGCTACTCTGCTTCTTACATAAACCCTTGGCCTATATTTCACATAATAGGTCTGCCTGATAATTTTCCTTAATGCTCTCTCACACACTTCCAAATGTCTAAAATGATCTCTTTTATATATAAGAGTCATTTTACAATTTTCCAAGCTGGCTTACAAAGTTTTTACAATAATAAATAAAATATAATATAACAAAATCATGTCGGCTTCTGTGCCGGTATACTTCTTTTCTTTATGCCGGTGCTAGTGTCCTGAGTGCTGGTGTAGAGTGTGATCTGCTGATGCCGGTATAATGCCTTTTCCGGTGCCATAGGATTGCAAGGTTGCCATCAATGACAAAACCTTCAATCACATACAATGTCTCATTGGAGTGTGCATATGCCAACAATCTCCCCCTTTGGCATTGATGGCAACACTCATGAGAAATTTCAAAAATGTATCCAAAAATGTTACCAAAAATGTGTGTGCTCCCCCTGAGAATATGATTCCTATGATATTGAATTTTCTCATCCCACTACTCCCCCTTTGGCATCAATGACAAAGGTTGTTAAGATGTCAGTAGAGTTTGTAGTTTTAACCTTGTAACTGGGTAGTTACAATTTGAAAAAGATCTCCCAAAATCAATTTTATACTATCCATAAACTTCTTGCTATCCTTTATTGCTTTCTCTATTCTCTTCACTGTATCGGTGAGATGCTGCAAATGCTCTGCTAATGTTTTCTGTCCCTATATTAGTGAATCAGATACTTCCTTCCATAGTGATGCTAGATAGTCCCATCTTGGACTTAGTTTTAATCTCAAATGTTTTGCCTTATTCACTATTCTTTCTCTCTCTTTCCAATTTAAGTAAATCTTCTTCAAAATTTGTTATCTTCTCCTCAAAAACTAATAGTGTATCAGGTGAGTTAACAAAATTATCTACAAGTTTATTGATCTCATCCTGTACTTTGCTTATCTTTTTATCTATATCTACAGTCAAAAAGTTTGTCTTACAAGTGTCTTTGTACAGAGTTTTGTACTCTTTCAATAAATTACACAATTCTGGTAGAAGTGTGTCAAAATCTTTGTTACACTTCTTTATTTGCTCATCAAAGAACTTTTGTTTTTCAATTTCTACTTTATCTTTCAATGACTCTTCCTTTATTTTCTCAATATTTTCTGTGATGTATTTACATAGTGTATCAAGTAGTCCTAAAGACTATTTATTCTCTATATTATAGTTAGGAGCAATTACCTTCAAAATTGGTATGGTATCACCAATTGCCTTGTAAGCTTGTGAGTTGTAGTCTATTATCTTTTTTATTGAATCTAATAGTACCTCAATCACATTAGTTGATTTGTAGCCTGATGATGAACCAACATTCTAAGTACTATCAGTAGAAGTAACCAAGCTTGTATTGACATCTGGTAGGTCTATTTGTGTTTGCATTTCTTTAAGCAATGGTTTTTCTATTTCTCCAGTTGCCGGTGGCACTGTTTCCTTATGTTCCTATAATTGTTGTTCCTATTTCGGAGCCTTTTCCTCTATTTGTTTTTCTATTTGTTGTATTATCTGAGTCTGAGTTTGGGTCCCTACCTTTTGTTCTTTGTTATCTGTCAGTTTCTCCTATGTGTTTTCAGTTTGCTCAGCTACTGGAGGCTCACTAGCCATGTCATTCTTATCAACTGTATCTTTGTCTACCAATATGTTGATCTTTTGAGTATCAACATCCACAGTATATAAGACTTTAGGATTAAGATTACCATCCTCTACATCCATACTCTCAGCTACCGGTTGATCTTCTGTAGCTGTTGTTTTTACTAGTGGAGTAATCAAAGGAGGGGGGGGTAAGTTGTCTCTAACCTTGATACTAGATGGTCCACCAATTTTACCTTTACCCTTGTCCCTATCTTTCTGATAAACTTTTATGGGTTTGGGGTTCCTGTATTCTTCTTGTTTTTCTTTTTCAACTAGGATATATCCCATCCATTTTTTGTTTCCTCAATCACCTCATTAACTCTTCCAACCATTAAAGCAATGTGCCGGTGTGTAGTGGAAAATACTGACTGGTTGGCTTGAGCAATTAGGTCATCAATTTCTTTGGGTGAATTTACCGGATAAACAAGAAGTAGCTTTTGAATCTTTATTTTCTTGTCCAGTTCTATTACTGCTTGTCTTCTTGCTTCCAATCTCTTAAATAGTTCATCTGGAATTTCATTTACTACTTCCATCAAAAACTTCTTATACATATCCATATGCAATATAACACTATTTTCAACTTGTTCTTTTTCATCAGCTATTAAAGTGTCATATATTTTCTCTATATTTTTCAATTTACCTTCCTCTATAATTTCATTCAGCAGTATATTAAGAGGGGCCAAGTCTTTTTTTGTCCTCTTCTTCTTTTTGGGTGTCAGTTTCTTCTTCTTTGGTGTAGCCTTTCTTACCGGAGATCTCACTGCTTGTTGTTTTTGTCTTGTCCTCCTAGGTGAGGGTGTGGTTGTCAGTGAGGGATCTCTGTTCCTTACAACTCTTTTGAAAGTTGTAGGCATGTCACTCCCCGAAGAAGTACCTACCGGTGATAGGTGAGTTTCAGGTTGTGGAGCTGCTAACTCATCCTCTGTTATATCGGTTTTCTTCAACACATCTTCTTTGATGGCCTTTGCTTGTCTGGAACCTTTCCTTACAATTGCCTCAACCTTTTTCACTCTTTTCTTTGATTGTATTTGGCTTTCAATAGTTTCTGCACTACCAAATATTTCTTCCTTAGGTTCTTTGGGGGCTTCTAGAAGTGCTTTAGCATATGTTTCAATTATATGATCATATGTTTCATAGCCCATCTTGGTTACCCAAACTGTCCTAGGGATGACTGCTTCCATCCAGATTTCATCCTTCTTGATTACAAAGCATATTTCATCTTTGTATTTGTCGACAATGTGTTGTGATAACCTAATTCTTTTCTTCATTTTAGTCTTTAATGCTTGAAAGAAGTGATGAATATTGTTTTCCTTGTTTTCTCCCATGTTATTGAATAGTTTTGTTAACTATTTACCTACTGGTATATCATATCCAAGTTCTTTGTAGCCTATACCGGGAACCTGTTTGGTTATATGTAGCATCAGACATACTAACAGATTTCCAAACCTGAAAGTTCCTTTCTTGTCCTTCTTAATCTTTCCAAGGTTGTCAATTAATTCATCCTTTAACCACTCACATATATCAATCTTTGCATTATCTGTGACCATATCATAAGCACTCTTAATGTATAAACTTGAAACTGAATTGAGTCTATTTGTATGAGTAGCTTTATACCCTAATATCATGCTGATAAATCTCACATTAATGTCTGTTACATTATTAACTCTTAGGGACCTTTTGTCGAATGTTGCACCAGTTAGGTTTGTAACTAGGTCATTGGATAACTTCTTGGTTTTATCTAGCCTCTTACCGGTGGTCAGTAACCCTGTGATGGCTTTCATAGCTTCCTTAGTGATTTTGTGGACTGCATCTAACCAGAAAAATTCACCATGTACCCTGCTTAAGACTATCCTAATCACATCCTTGGGGAATTTAGGAATGCTAAGGATCTCTGTAAATCCTAGGGTTTCAATGATCTTATGTTCATCTTTTACATTGTTGGTTTTATCACATATCATAGTTTTAAATGTGGTTTTAATCTCTTCATCTCCTAGTTCCTCACTGTTGTAGTGGATGTAAATTTTGGGGTCTTCAGCATAGACAACTCCCTTGGGAATTTGAGAAAAAGCACCTAAGGTATCATCTTTCTTTTCTACCTTGGGAACTAACTGAAATACGAGCCTAGGTCTTTTTATCACTTTGACAATAGTAGGGTTTGCTATATATTCAATTGCAGAGGTGGATGACATGATAAAATACCTTTTACTGCTTTTGGGATGGATGAATGCTTGGAGTGTTCTTGCCTCTTGCTTGAAATGCCTTATCTTGGAATCTTCGCGCTCTTCCTAGGTTTGAAAACTTGGTGAAATGGAATGGAGCCAAAACCTCAATTTTATAGTGTCTTTTTGCCATCTACCACATTAAATGCATGTCGGTTAAGTATTCACTTAACATTATCTGCCAAAAAAAAAAAATTCCAACTTCTTATCTCTTAACCCGAGGGAATAATAGCACATGTGTCATTAGATTGCCAAACCCTCAAGGAAACTTTCTTCAATTAGATGAAGAACTTCCTACCGATGGAGCACTACTTTGTCCTGCCAGTGAAGCATCACTCTATGCTTCTGGTGAAGCATTGATTTGTTCTACCGGTGTTCCTTTACTTCTACAAAATTTTGCAATATGCCCAATCGTGTTACATGCATAACAAGTTGCATTATTCTTCTGAATAGCTTTCCCATAACCTATGCTGGTTTGTGTTCTGCATTGATTAGATAAATGTCCAAATATTCCACAAACATAACATCTCACATTCATTCTGCAATTTTTAGAGTTGTGACCAACTTTGTTGCATTTAGAACATTGACCGGTGGGTGTGTTGATATTCTGATAATTTCTAGATCTACATTCATTTGCTCTATGACCATACTTATTACAGTTAAAGATTTTTCCATTGAACTTATAAGCATTAGGTTGTCTTACCGGTTTGTTGTGATCCTGAGTATTTGTAGTACCGGAGCTTTCACCAACTTCAAAGCCAATTCCAGAAGTGTCAGCTTTAGGTTTTTGATTCTTCAACAAGGTGCCAAGTTCCTCTGAGCTTTTCTTGAATTTTTATTTATGTTGATTTTCAGTTTCTAGTTCTCTTTCTAAGACTTCTTTTTGTCTCATCAACTCATTTGAGTCATTCTAAGTATGCATCAGATCTGTCTTCAACATGTCATTTTCATAGCTAAGTCTTGTGTTCTCATTTGCTGCATCACTTAGTCTTCTGGTCAATTCTTCTTCATTCTTCTTCCTATCCTCAATCTCTTTGTAAAATCTCATAGTCATATCCTGCATCTCATTCTTTGTTGTCATGTTCTCTTGTTTCAACTTGCTTATCATATCATTAAGTGATTCATTTTCATCATTCTCATTTTGCAATTTTTCACAAATTTCTCTTCTCTTATTTCTTGCAACAGTAAAATTTTCTTGAAGTGTTTGAATGATATCCTGAGCTACCCTTAAATCATCTTCTAGTTTGATATTTTTCAATTTCTCTGCATCAAAGTCTAAAAGAGCTCCTTCAAGTTGCTTCATCAAATTCTCCATCTTTACCGGTGTCAAGATCTTCCTCAAGCTGTTAGGCTTCTGAAAATAGAGGACCAAGCTCTGATACCAATTGTTAGGAATCCCACAAATACTAAGAGGGGGGGGTGAATCAGTATTTAACTAGTGAGTAGAATTTCTTGCATTAAAACATGCAGAACATATTATAATAGTGTACCGTTATGCAAGAAATAATGCAATAAATAGAATTAAGAACATCCACATGAAAAGCACACCATAACACAAGGTTTTAACGAGGAAACCCGATGTGGGAAAAACCTCAGTGGGATTTGTGACCCACGATATTCACTCACTGGCCAATAAGAGAATATTGTTTACAATAGGGGCCTGCACATGCAAGAAGGCCAACTACCTAGAGCTCACTGCTCAATGGGAAGTCTCATTAACTTACAATGAGGATTATACAAATCCAATATCTTGTATTGCTTTACAATAGCATCTATAATGCCTGATCTAGTACCAGTTGCTGCTCTGCTTCTTACATAAAACTTTGGCCTATATTTCCCATAATAGGTCTACCTAATAATTTTCCTTAATGCTCTCTCACACACTTCCAAATGTCTATAATGATCTCTTTTATATATAAGAGTCATTTTACAATTTGCCAAGTCAGCTTACAAAGTTTTTACAATATTAAACAAAATATAATATAACAAAATCTTGTCAGCTTTTCTGCCGGTGTCAGTGTCCTGAGTGCCGGTGTAAAGTGTGATTTGCTGATGCCAGTATAATGCCTTTGCTGGTGCCATAGGATTGGAAGGTTGCCATCAATGACAAAACCTTCAATCACATACAATGTCTCATTAGATTGTGCAGGGATTGGTGGTCCTTGGGTTGGTGCCCAAAATCTTTGTAAGTTTGTGTTCTACCTATGAGGCTGGATTGGAGCAGTAGTCTCCAACAACTTTTCTCACTGAGGTTTTTCCCATATTGGGTTTTCCTCATAAATCTGGTGTTGTGAGTTACTTGTGTGTGAATGGTCTCTATGGCTTTCTTTCTTGTATTACCGGTGTGACTGTTTAAGTGGTTAAGTAAATAACGAATATTCTCAAGTTAGATCAGAAGAGGAAAAAATTAGGAACCACTAATTCACCCCCCTCTCAGTGGTATTCTATGTTCAACATACTGGTTTTATGTGATGTCCCTTTTTGTGAATGCATTTATGTTTAATCTCCTCACTAACCAGTAAATATGCATTCATTTCAATCTTCTAATCGATAGACTCACTTAGAATAATTAAAGGGACAAGGTTGAGAACCACTGATTCACCCCCCCCCCCCAAGTAGTGCATTGTGTCTAACACCAGTTAATATGAAGAGGGGGGTGAATCAATATTAACAATAATTAGAAATTTTAACTTCAAATCAAACTAACGTCAGATCTGAAATTATTTACTAATTATCTCAACTTCTTTTATTATATCTAACAACCTCTTTATCAGATTTGCCAACACATTGATCAGATCATTTACCACATCTATCAATTACTTCACCATTTAAGAAATCATATAAATTTGACCATTTACCAACTCATTAACCTCATCTATCAGATGAAACACTTTCTCTACCAACTCTTATTAGTATCAGTAACCTTTGATAAACCTCTGATAAAATATCATAACCAATATACCAAGAAATAGTGCATGAAATAAAACTTAAATAAGAACATCATATGAAAAGCATTCCATATATGAACACCATAACTTTTTTATGTGGAAACACAATGGAAAAAGCCACGGTGGGAGTTACTACCCAAAAGATTTGTACTCTTTGGAAGTATGCCCTATTAGGTGTTGGAAAAATGAAGGAATTGATTATGTGTTGCATTGATGTCAACACTAGTTGTTATGATTATTTACCGGCTTCTGGTAGAAGGATTGGATTGGGAAGGTTATCAATTGATTGTTATCGGTATGATCTGGATGATGGATTAAGTTTTTATAGATGGTTCATATGCTTTTGAAGTGTGTTTCGGTCAGTTGGTATTGACCTAATGATCGAATGCTATCTTATATTTTAGTATGCGCACTTTCTTGATCCAGTAAGGGTTTCACCGATAGAACCTTATTGAAGATTATTGATATAACACATAAGTGGTGTTGATGGGGATTCTACAAGGGATTTGGGGTACTAATGGTGATTATGTTCATGCCTCAACTAACTAGAATAATTGTTGTAGCATGTGTGGATCTATTTAGGTTAGGTGTTATCTGGGTTTTGGACCAGTTTCATGAAACATGTTGTTGGATTTTTTTGATGCATCTCTGGGATGTTTTATTGGTTGGATGACATTTATTTGGCCCCGGGCTGGCAAGCCTTATGATTTTAATTTAGGATTATGTAATGGATTTATTTTATTAGCATTTGGGTGGTCGACCTAATTGTTTAGGTCTTGGTTTTGTATAAATATATGTAAGATCTCACTGCAGATCATATGTAAGGAGAGAATAATGTAATAATCATATAAGAAGAGGGTTTGGTTGATCATAGGTGATCAATTTGGGTTTATGCAAGAGGTTTTAGGCCTATGGTAATGAGCTTAATGGGAACTATAATCTAGCATGATTGATGCTATCTCTGGAAGTTCATCTTTCCATATTGTTGTCTAATTATTTTGAGGTGGATAACGTCTTTTGTAGTCAATGAGACTGTTGGTATTTTGGTATGGTTTTGTCATTAATGTCAACACCTACTAAAAGCACTTTGGAGATCCAGCAAATATTCACCGGCAAGTAAGTAACTATTGCATAGTTATTGGTATATGGTACACCGGTAGGATATAATGATCACCGGCACTTGGAATGGCATGGAAGACACTTGGTAATGTCAAAGACATCGTGTGGACATCTTATCTTGGAGAATTGGTCATTGCTATATTCATATTTTCATATTTGCTTTTACCGGCAAATAGGTCCAGGGTTATCTAGGGTTACACCGGCAGGTTTATCTTTTCTAGATCAGCATGGCATGCTATGGAGATGATTAATTAATGTTACAAATGCATTAAGCCGACATGTTGAATCGGTTATTGCATCGGATATTGTATTGTTTGTAAAAATTTTTTATTGTAATATCTTGTAGAGCCGACCTACTAAAATTTGGTCTTAGGTTATGGTATAAATGTAAGGTCTTAATTGTAAGATCGAATGTGGAATGTGAAGAAGGTATATTGTGAAGGGATATGAGAGATTAAGAAGAGCTATACATGAAGACACAATTTGAAGGTGAAGCTAGGTTTTTGTGAAGGCATATTAGCATTACACCGGTACTGAATCCAACATATGAAGATGCTATTTTAAGCAGTACATTCTTATTGGATTTAAACATCCAATTTTAGTCAATGTGACTCCCATTTGTGTTTGAGCAGTGAGCTCTAGGCGCTTGGCCTTTCTGCATGTGCAGACCCCATTTATGTACACTTACTATCTGCAGTAGTATCATCTGATTGTGGGTAAGGTTTCCCACCGTGGTTTTTCCCCTTGTGGTTTCATGCATTAATATTTACTGGTATTGCATTTCTCTGTTAAATCTGTCCACCAGTATTAAAGCAGTAATTGATTAAGTTATTTTTGGTTTAAATTTTTAGACAACTGATTCACCCCCCCTCTCAGTTGTCCCTGGGACCTAACAAAGACTCCATTGTGATGAGAAGTGTTCTCTAGGTAGTGTGCCTTCCTGTACGTGCATGCCCCTATCATAATCATATACTTACTACACAAGTATTACCCGATTGTGGGTAGGGTTTCCCACCATGGTTTTTCCCTTTACCAGGTTTTCCACATACAAATCATGGTGTTATGTGGCATGGTTGTGTGGTATTGATTTACTAGTTTATTGTTATGCTTTAATGCTTAATATGCTATACCAGTATATGTTTTCTGTTATTCTAGTAAAAGGTTCTGATTTCTTTAATTTCTTATCATCTATTGACAATGGAGTCACCCCCCCTCTCAGTTGTCCACCGATTATCCTAACAATTGGTATCAAAGTCTGGTCCTCTTTTTGTAGAAGCTTAACCACTTGAGGAAGATCTTATGGTAGCTAACAATTCACATGTTGTTTTCTAAAGGGATATCCCTAAGCTTGATGGAAAAAACTATGGAGTATGGAAAGTTCAAATGGAGACTCATTTAAGATGCACTGCAAAGGAAATTTGGGAAATTACTCAGAAAGGTTACACTCCTTATGATCTGACATCTAGAAATCATGTACTGCTAGACTTGGATAAGAATATTGAAAATGATCGTAGAGCTAGACAAGCCCTCTTAAGTGCCTTATCAAACCAATTGAGCATGGGATTATCAGATAAATCATTAGCTAAAGGTATATGGGACAAGTTGGAGGTTCTGAATGAAGGTGACTCCACTATTAAGATTGAAAAACTTGAATGTTACCGAGTAAGATATGAAAGATTGAATATGGAGGAATATGAAAGAATTTTTGCATTCATGGAAAGGGAAAATGAAATTGTATTGGGAATTCAGTATTGTGGTGGATCTCTGACTGAGGAAGAAATTGTTTCAAAATTTATAAGGGTTTTCCACCAGTATATAAGATGAAGATAACTACAATTAATGAGCTAAGAACCATGCCTAATACTTCTATCAATAGGGACACTCTTGTTGGGAAGATATCTGGAGCTTGAAGAATTTGGTCCTCTAGGAACTGCAAGGACTGATAGTGCATTCAAGGCATCTACATCATCAACTAGGAAGAAAGATTGGAAATGTTAGGTACAGTTGTCATTGCACCAAAAGGTCGACCTGTCAATGCCTGCTACAACCACTAGACACATAGGATCCATGAGAGGTGATTAAGCCATGTCGCAAACCCACCACTTGCGTTGCATAGAGACCAAGGGTGCACACCTTGCAATACTCTCCCCTTCAGCACAAGTGAGGTTTTAACCCGTGACTAGTTGTGATACCAATTGCTAGGTATGGTTTTTGTTGCACCAAAAGGTCGACCTATCAATGCCCGCTACAACCACCAGACACATAGGATCCATGAGAGGTGGTTAAGCCATGTCACAAACCCACCGCTTGCACTACACAAAGACCAAGGGCACACACCTTGCAATAGGAAAGTTTAGTATGCAAAGGAACTAAAGGAGATAAGGATAGAAATGAAGAGATTGAGCATCTTGAAGCCCTATTTGCTAGAAGAATTCCTAAAAGTATGGTAGAAAGTAAGTATTAAGGAAAATATCCTTTCAAATGTTTTTCATGTAATAAGATAGGCCATTTTGCATCTAGGTGTCTTGAATGAAATTCAAAATTGGAGGAAAGAGAAAGAAGATCTTTTAATCCTAACCCTCACTATCATAGCAAGCATAAGTACAAGAGAAACAAAGACAAATCATGCTATTATGTTGATGAAGAAGGAGTAACTGATGACTTAGAGGATGAACTGGCAGGAGGTTCAGCAAGTGGATCCGACAATGGAAGAGATTGGGTATTCTATGCTATAAAGGAAGAAGATCTAGAACCAATTATCAACAAGAAGAAAAGGCCCTTGCAACACAACTTGAATACAAAGATGAATGGGTAATAGATAGCGGATGTTCTCATCATAAGAAAGGATACAAAAGAAAGTTTATAACCCTACAAGAATTTGATGGTGGTCAAGTCAGATTTGGTAATGACAAAGCATTGATGATCAAAGGAAGTGGAATCATTTCATTAGATGGTAAGCATAACACTGACAATGTCTATTATGTTGAAGGTTTAAAGCATAATCCTTTGAGTGTAGGATAGTCGGTAGACAGAGGTTTTGAATTAAAATTCAAGGATGGAAAGTGCAAAATCATTAACAAATTGGGATTGGAGATTGCAACGAGTACAAAGACAAAAGGTAACATGTTTCACTTGAACTCCAGTGAAAAGACATGTTTGATTTCACATATTTATGAAAGTTGGCTATGGCACAAGAGGTTGTATCATGCAAATTTTTATTGCATGGTAAAGATCAGTTCAACTAAGGCAGTTAGAGATTTACCTAAGATTGTGAAGCCTCATAATCCAGTATGTAAAGAATGTCAAATGGGTAAGCAAGTCAGAACTTCTTGTAAGAGCATACCTAACAAGTCTAATGATATTCTTGATTTGATTCATAATGACCTATGTGGTCTTGCTAGTACAAGAAGCTTTCAAGGAGATAAATATTTCATGTTAATCATTGATGACTATTCTAGAATGATGTGGGTTTCTTTTCTAAGGGAGAAATTTGAAGCCTTTGAGAAATTCAAGATCTTTAAAGCTATGGTTGAGAGAGAGACAAAGATAAAAACCAAGTGTCTGAGATAAGATCAAGGTGGTGAATTCACATCCAATGAATTCAAAATCTATTATGAGAAAAATGGCATTAGGAGACAATTATCTATGTTAGACAGTTCAAATAATCAGAAGACAACTGAGAGGGGGGGGCTAAATCAATTGTCACAGATTACCGAAAGCATTATCAATTTAAACATTAGTACTAGAACCCAAAACAATAATACTAGAATAGCAATTAATCTAATTAATGATAAACAATAATCACAAAATGAAAGCCATTCACACAACACCAAGATTTGTACATGGAAAACAGGTAAAAGGAAAAACCATTGTGGGAAGCCTACCCATAGTCAGATAATACTTCTGCAGTAAGTATGTGAATTACAATGAAGGGGCTTGCACTTACAAGAAGGACAACATCCTAGAGTACACTGCTCATCACAAAAGGAATCTCACTGACTACATGCAAATCCAGACTACAATCTAGAGAAGTGTTTAACTGCAAAAGATAGCATCGCCTATGCCAGAATATAGTTCTGTTTAAGCTCAATACCAGAGGACTAAATCCTCATACATAAATCCAATTCGATCTCCAATGATCGATCAAATCCTCTGCCTGAATGATATTACATTATTCGCACATTACAATCCTTGACCATGACCACTTACATTAACCATGATGATCTATAATGAGATCTTACATCCATATATACAAACCCTCGACCATAAACAATCAGGTCAGCCACCAGAAAATAAACCAATTACATAATTACAAACCATCTTGGCCTAAAACCAAAAAAATAATATCCAACACCTAAGACATCCTAGAAATATATCAATAGGTCCTATCCACATGTTACATTAAAGTCAATCCATAAACTAGATCAATCGGGACCAAGTATAGGTCCACACGCTTTAGCAATGATCTCCAAATGCCAAGTCTTGAATATGATCACCAATAACATCCTGAAACTCCATCAAAAGCTGCACCAACACCACTTAAGCAATTCATCAAATATCTCCACCAAAAGGGCTGCCGGTGAAACCCTCGCCAGAACCAGAAACCAAGCTTCTTAGCAAGTGAGACAATATCCAATTACTAGACCAAAATCAAATGACCAGATATGAGTATAAGCATCATGAACAAGCCAATTCCATCACCAGATCATATCAAAGTCTACCAGATCATACCAGATCCAAGTAAACCAAAAAACCACTCAACCTATAGGGACCAGAAGAGTGCTAGTAAATCATCCAAATAGATAGTGTTGACATAAATGACAAAACAACAATGCAACACATAATCAATTCTACCAAATGGCCAACAATCTCCCCCTTTGACATTGATGGCAACACTAGATGTGAAAAAAATCTAAGTACCAAGAAATGCCAAACAAGTCTCCCCCTATGGAAGATAGCCAACAAACTCCCATAGATAGTTCAGAATATCAATATCTCTCCCCCTATGAATAATATTTCTGTAAAGCTCTGAATTTTTCTTTAAATTTTTCACATCAATATCACTCCTTTGAAATCAATGCTAGAAATCTGACAAAAATATCAAAGCAAAAGTATAAACATCTGAATCTCAAAATCTAAGTACTCCCCCTAAGCAGTAGCATCCCACATCAGTGCCGGAATGATTAGTATCTCTAATAATGCATGTCAGGCTGATGCCAAACTGTATAAATCAAGTCTCTACCGGTAGAGCATAAACCCCCAATCTGTCTCTTAGGCACTTAAATGATTCCTTGGATAAAGGTTTAGTGAAAATATATACAATTTTCTCTTTAGTGTCTACATAAACCAGTTTAACTTCATTTTCTTCCACCTTCTCCTTTAGAAAGTTATACTTGATAGATATGTGCTTTGTCTTAGAATGAAATACTGGATTCTTTGATATATCAATAGCAGTAGAGTTATCACAGTGAATAACTACCGGTGCATCACAATCCACCTTTATATCCTTCAACATTTGCTTCATCCATTAAACTTGTGTACAGTTAGTAGCAACAACAACATACTCAACTTCAACAGTAGATAGAGAAGTACATGAATATTTCTTGTTGATTCATGAAACCAATTTCTTTCCAAGAAGGAAAGCTCCTCCAAAAGTTATTTTCTGGTCATCAACATCTCTAGCCCAATCAGCATCTGTATATGCATATAAAATGAAGTTATCATCCTTAGGGTACCATAAGCCATATTCTGATGTACCTTGTAAGTATCTAAAAATCCTTTTCACCGCCATCTCATGATTTTCTCGAGGATCACTCTGAAATCTTGAAACAATACAAACAACATTCATAGTGTTAGGTCTAGTCTGAGTCAAATAGAGTAGAACTCCAATCATAGATTTGTATCTTGTAGGATTTACCTACGCAGAAACATCTTTCCTTATCAATTTCTCACTTGTAACCATAGTTGTACTTATTGGTTTAGAATCTCCCATGCCAAATTTCTTAAAAAATTCCTTAGCATATTTAGTTTGACAGATAAATATACCTTTGTTAGTCTAAGTAATATGAAAACCTAAGAAAAATATCATCTCACCAATCATAGACATCTCAAATTATTTCTCCATATTCTTAGAAAATTCTAAGCATAATTTATCTTCACCTCCAAAAATAATATCATCAATAAATACTTCAACAATCAGTATATCATCATCAGTGATTTTATAATATGTTATTGTCAGTACTGCCCTTAGTAAAACCAAGCTTCAAAAGATATTTATCCAACCTTGCATACCAATCTCTAGGTGCTTGTTTTGGTCCATATAAAGATTTCCTTAACCTGCAAACCATATTAGTATCATCTGATAGTGAAAAACCATCAGGTTTCTCAATATAAACTTCCTCATCAAGACCCCCATTAAAGAATGCACATTTAACATCCATCTGATAAACTTTGTAGTTTTTATAAGCAACATAGGCAAGAAATAATATTACAGCTTCAATCCTAGCTACCAGTGCAAAGGTCTCTCCATAATCAATTCCTTCCTTATGAGAACATACTTTACAAACCAATCTAGCCTTATTCCTTATAACTTTCCCATCCTCATTCAATTTATTTCTAAAAACCTATTTAGCTACAATGACATTTTTATTTTTAGGTTGGGGAACCAAAGTCCATGTGTTATTTTTCTCAATTTGATCTATTTCTTCTTCCAAAGTTTTTAACCAATTTTCATCTTTACAAGCCTCAATTACTAATACCGGTTCAACTTGTGAAATTAAACATACCTCATTAGTTTCCAGTCTTCTTCTTGTCATCACTCCATTGTTCTTATCCCCAATGATTTTATCTTTATAATGATTTAATCTTACATACCTAGGATTCTTCTGATTCTCTGTTCCTCTTTCATGTTCTTCAATTACTATAGAATTATCTGATGTTTTTGGAGTAACTAGTTCAACTCTTTGTTCCGGTAAAGGTGCTACCGGTTCAGATATAATCATTTCCACTGTCAGTTCCTTCTCATCAACTCTGATTTGAATTTTTCTCATCTCATCTACTTTGACATTAGCACTCTCTACAATTATCTACAATCTCTTGCTATAACATCTATATGCCTTGCTTTCATTACAATAACCAAGAAATATACCTTCATCACATCTAGTATAAAATTTCCCAATAGTATCATCTCTCCTAATATAACATTTGCTAGCAAAAATTCTGAAATACTTAACTTTAGGTTTATTGCCAAACCATAATTCACAATGCGTCTCATCGGTTTCTCCTTTGATATTTACTATGTTGAATGTATAAACCATTGTACTCATTGCCTCTCTCCATTAGATATGAGGTAGATTAGCTTCCATCATCATTGTTCTAGTAGCATCCAAGATAGTTCTATTCTTCCTTTCCACAACTCTATTCTGTTGAGGTGTCCAGGGAGTAGAATATTGTCTTCTTATACCATGCTTGTCACAAAAGTTATTAAACTCACCGGAAGTAAATTCTCCACCATGCTCTGATCTCAAATATTTAATCTTCAGTCCTGTCTCAATTTCAACTTTAGCCTTAAAGATTTTAAACTTTTCAAATGCTTCAGATTTTTTCCTCAAAAAAGTAACCCACGTCATTCTAGAATAATCATCAATTTTTAGCATGAAGTATCTATCATCATGAAAACTTTTAACTCTAGTAGGGCCACACAAATCAATATGAATAAGATCAAGAACATCATTTGATTTATCTTGTATACTTGTAAAAGAGGTTCTGACCTGTTCACCCATTTGACATTCTTTACATACTGGATTATAGGGCTTCATAATCTTACGTATATCCCTAACTACCTTAGTTGAACTGATCTTGAAAATACAATCAAAATTCACATGACATGGTTTTTTATGCCATAACCAACTCTCATCAATATGTATAATCAAACATGTTTTCTTACCGAAGTTCAAGTGAAATATATTACCTTTTGTTTGTATACCGGTTGCAATCTCCAAACTAGATCTGTTAGTGATTTTGCATTTCCATCCTTGAACTGTAATTGAAATCCCTTATCTACCAATTGTCCTACACTCAAAAGATTATGCTTCAAACCTTCAACATAATAAACATTGTTAGTATTGTTCTTACCATCCAATGATATAATTCCTTTTCCTTTGATCATACATTCCTTGTCATCTCCAAATCTAACAAGTCCACCATCAAATTCTTGCAAAGATAGAAACTTCCCTTTATCTCTAGTCATATGATGTGAACAACCAATGTAAATTACCCATTCATCTTTGTCCTCAATTTTAGCAGCAAGTGCCTTCTCTTCTGGTACATCCAATGTCAGATCATCTTCCTCGATAGCCAAGAATACCCATTCTTTCCCATTGTCGGATACACTAGAAGAGTCTATTGCCAGTTCATCATCTTAATCAATAATGCCTTCCTCATCTTCTATGTAGCATGATTTGTCTTTTTTTTTCTTGAATCTATACTTGTTCTGATATCTAGGGTTATACTTAAATGACCTTTTTACTCTTTCTTCAAATTTTGAATTCCTTTCAAGACATCTAGATGCAAAACAACCAATCTTATTACATGAAAGATATTTAAAAAGTGTTTTTCCTTCATACTTACCTCCTACCAGTCCTTTCAGTACTCTTCTAGCAAATAATGCTTCAAGTTCCTCAAACTCATTATCTTCTCTCTTCATATCTTCTAACTCTTTTTCATATAAATCTTTCCATGCTTGCTTATTGGTTGCAGATGTAGATGCATGAAAAGAAGGTTCAGTCTTCACAGCTCCAGAAAGTCCAAATTCCTCAAGCTCAAAAGAAGATAGTTTCCCAACCAAGGTATCTCTGTTGATAGATGTATTAGCCATTTTTCTCATCTAATTGATAGTAGTAGCCTTCATTTTGTAAGCCGTTGGTAGGGCTCTTAAGACTTTGGAAATGATTTTATCTTCATTCAGAGTTCCACCAAAACATTGAATTCCCATAACAATCTCATTTACCCTTTCCATGAATGCAGTAATCCTTTCATCTTCTTCCATCTTTAGGTTCTCATATCTCACTTGGTAACCATCAAGTTTAGCAATGTGTATTGTAGGGTCACCTTCATTAAGAGTCTCCAACTTATCCCATATAGCCTTTCCAGATGATTTGTCAAGTTATCCCATTATTTCTAATCAAATAGTGCACACAAGAGGGCTTCTCTTTCTCTACAATCATTCTCAAACTCCTTGTCTAGGTTTGTCGTTGGAGGATTTCCAGGTCCTGGATTATAGGGTGTGACACCATTTTGTGTGATCTCCCAAATATCCTTGCCAAGACATCTCAAATGACTCCATCTGAATCTTCCATTCTATGTAATTTGTTCCATCAAGCCTCAGTATATCCCTTATAAAGATAGCTCCAAAAGAATTGCATGAACTTGAACTATTAGTCGCCAGAGGATCTTCCTCAAGTAGTTAAGCTTTCTACAAAGAGGACCAAAGCTCTGATACTAATCGTTAGATAGTTCAGATAATCAAAAGACAACAAAGAGGAGGGGGGGGGGTGAATCGATTGTCATAGATTACCGGAAGCATTATAAATTTAACCATTGATACCATAACCCAAAATAATAATACCAAAATAGCAGTTAATCCAATTAAGCATAAACAATAATACCATCACAAAATCCATTCAGACAACACCAAGATTTGTACGTGGAAAACTTGGTAAAGGGAAAAACCATGGTGGGAAGCCTATCCATGGTCAGATAAAACTTGTATAGTAAGTATGTGAATTACAATGAAGGGGCATGCACTTGTAGGAAGGAAAATAGCCTAGAGCGCACTGCTCATCACAAAAGGAGTCTCACTGAGTACATACAAATCCAAATTACAATTTGGAGAAGTGTTCAACTGCAAAAGATAGCATCTCCTATGTCAGAATACAGTTCTGGTTAAGCTCAATACCGGAGGACTAAATCCTCATACATAGACACAATTCAATCTCCAATGATCGATCAAATCCTCTACCTAAATGATATTACATTATTTTCACATTACAATCCTTGACTATGACCACTTATATTAACCATGATGATCTACAATGAGATCTTACATCCATATATACAAATCCTCGACCATAAACAATTAGGCTGCCCACCAAACAATAAACCAATTACATAATTACAAACCATGTCGGCCTAAGACCAAACAAATAATATCCAACACCTAGTATATCCTGTAAATGCATCAATAGGTCCTATCCACATGTTACATCAATGCCAGTCCATAACCTAGATCAACCAGGACCAAGTATAGGTCTACACACTTCAGCAATGATCTCCAAATGCCAAGTCTCAAACATGATCACCAAAAACATCCTAAAACTCCATCAGAAGCTGCACCAACACCACTTAAGCAATTCATCAAAGATCTCCACAAAAATCTCTACCAGTGAAACCTTCATTGGAATCAGAAACCAAGCTTCTTAGCAAGTGGGACAACATCCAATTACCAAATCAAAACCAAATGACTAGATATGAGTATAAGAATCATGAACAAGCCAATTCCATCACCAGATCATACCAGAGTCCACTGGATCATGCCGGATCCAAGTAAACCAAAAAAACCCTCAACCTACCAAGACCGAAAGGGTGTTGGTAAAGCATCCAAAAAGATAGTGTCGACATTAATGACAAAACATCAATGCAAGACATAATCAATTCCACCAAATGGCAAATAATCTACACCCTAGATACCTCAGTAGAATAGTATTGTGGAAAGAAAGAATAGAACATCTTGGATGCAACCAAAAGCATGATGATGGAAGCTAATTTGCCTCATATCTACTGGAGAGAAGTAGTCAGTACAACAATTTATACATTCAATAGAGTTTATATCAAAGGAGATACCAGTAAGACACCTTATGAATTATGGTTTGATCATTCTCCCCACTCTTAAATATTTTAAAATTTTTGGAAGTGAGTGTTATATTAAAAGAGATGATTCAATTGGAAAGTTTGATCCTAGATGTGATGAAGGAATATTTTTTGGTTATTCAACTAAAAGCAAAGCATATAGATGTTATAACAAAAGACTCTAGAGAATTGTGGAGAGCACTAATGTGAAGGTGGATGAGCAGCATAAAGACCAAGATAAATCTTATGACAGAGAACCAATAGTGGAAATGATCATAACTAATATGATAATACCTGCACCAAAACATAATATTAAACCAGTTACACCGACATCATCAAAAAATTCAACTGTAACTGAAGAGAAGCATAGAAAATCTGAAAATCATAAAACACCAAGCTATGTATGATTAAATCATTCTAAAAATCAGATCATTGGAGACAAAAATAAGGGAGTTAGGACAAGAAGAAGGATGGAAAATGAAGAGGTATGTCTTATTTCTTAGATTGAACTGGTATCAGTAATTGAAGCTTGTAGAGATGAATGTTGAATGAAAGATATGGAAGAATAATTAGATTAGATAGAAAAGAATAATACTTGGACTTTGGTTCCCCGACCTGAAAACAAAAATGTTATTGGAACTAAATGGGTTTTTAGATACAAATTGAATGAGGATGGACAAGTATAAGTAATGAGGCTAGATTGGTCTGCAAAGGATATTCTCAAAAGGAAGGAATTGAATACGTTGAAACTTTTGCACTGGTAGGGAGAATTGAAGTTGTTAGACTATTTCTTGCCTATACAACCTATAAGAACTACAAGGTCTATCGAATGGATGTTAAGTGTGAATTTATGAATGGAGAACTTGAAGAGGAAGTATTTATTGAGTAACCTGATAGATTTTCACTGACAGATGGTAAAAACATGGTTTACAGATTGAGGAAAGCCCTGTATGTATTAAAACAGGCTTCTAGAGCTTGGCATGCAAGGCTAGATAAGTATCGTTTGAAGCTTAATTTTACAAAAGATAATTCTAACAATAACCTATATTATAAGATCACTAATGATGATATTGTGATTATTGAATTATTTGTTGATGATGTCATTTTTGGAGGTGAAGACTGATAATATGATGAAATAATATTGATCCGGTCAATTGCTAAGAGGGGGGGTGAATCAGTAGATAGAAAATAAACTAAACTTTCACCAAACTAAGAAACAACTTGAAAAACTTAACCTAACTTAACCAGTTTAGTCACTGTAACTAAAAACTGCAATTGCACTATCAAGCTTACTAGTTGGCTAAAATATTAATGATATAGTGTAACAAATCCAAAACTCAGATACCTTTTAACCAAAACATCAAAAGACTTTACTAGAATTAGTAATAGCTTATTTCATATCACTTCTAGTTATCTAAACATGTCTTAGTGGTTTCGCTAGTTATACATATTAACCATATAAAAACACACACAAAATCCTTCACCACTTGACACAATGATTTTTCACATGGAAAACCATGGTGGGGATGAATAACCACAAGTATTTTAAACTCCTTTTAAATTCACCCTGTTAGGAGCCAAGCCTTATTAGAAGCTTTACAAAAATATTCTATTAGGAATAGATCCGGTTAAGGACCACCTAGTTAAGGGATTGACTACAATACCCTGTAAGAGGTAACCTCAGTGGAGGATTTTAAATCCAAGCTAATGGATCACCTGGTTAGAGGATTTGAACAAGAAGCCTATTAAAGCTTACCTGCTAGGGGATTTAACTATTGTAATGGTTAGAAAACAACAAGGTCATTGCTAATCTAGTAATAGCATTGCTCTGCTTAATTAAATCCTTTTATGCTCCTATTTACCTTCACAACATTCTACAGATACTCCTTCTGGTTCGGCAACAACAAATCACACTCAACAAATTTTCCAACACCATTTAAAAAATTCATCGACCTTAAATAAAAATATAATAGGTTGATAACATAACACAAAACCTAAGATATCATAGATATTACAAACATATCGGTTCAAAAATGATCGTTGGATTACATAAAAAATCAACTACACATTGTTCAAGGCAACTTTGACCACTCCTAGATCACTACTTGATCATTGCACATTGGTTCCTATAACACATCACATGTTATTCACTTCATGCTATGCATTTGTTCATTCCCAAGATAAACAATTATCTTCATGTGGCAAAACCACTTTGAAACTCATCATGTGCATCATGCATACATGTCATAATCATCTCCACTCATCACTACCGATTCTCCAAGCTCCATCGGTTAGGGTTTTGCATATCAACAGGTTAGGGTTACTGGTTGATCACTCTGCTTCAAATACCAATATCAATTTTCTTCACTGCTTTACTACCAGTTACTATTGACACTGTTAGTCTCAAATTCTGATTTCCCTCTGATTCCCTGTAAGAAAATGAATAACTCTGTCTACATACGAAGAGATCAAGGAAAAAGGAACCTTAGAGTAACATATAACAAGGTTTTGAGAACCTTCTACAATTTGAACTTATCCAAAGTTCAAGTGGGTATACCTTCTGTGAATATCTTCCAACTTTAAAATTGAGATCCATAGTAAAATAGTGTTAAAAAACCTGTGGACTTCATCACCTCAATGAAACTAAAACACTAAAGGAAAAACTTGCATTCATTTTCAATATTGATCTTCAAGAAAAGATAGAAAGAAATCCTACAATCTGGTACCAGTGCCTTATTTGGGCTACAGGGTCACCTAAATAAAACAATAACTCTCAAAATGGAACACTCATATACATCTCATCATTTTGGCTTTTATGAATCCCATACATGCCTAACATATATATAGATCCTCTCCCATTCAACTAAAACAATTCATCGGATTCATAGAAACAAACAATAGACTTGCTCACAGAAGTATTTCATGCACATTTAATCCCTCTCCTGAAGAGAAAAGCCAAAAACAACATCTACAAGATTGCCTTACAATCCATGTTCAATCGAATAACCCTAGATTATCCAAATGAAACCAGCAAACTAAAGATTGCATACCAGAAGACAAAGGAATTTTAGGCCTAAAACTTTGATCTGTATATTCATATTCATTCCTGAAAAATATTACATAACTAAGAGCAATCTCCTTAAAGCCAAAAAAAGCTAAGTATATTTTCCCAGAGTTTTTTTACAAAATTATTGTGATCCCTTTTACACTAGTCCTGGTATCCATTTATAACATTATGGATGCATACAAGCTTCAAACATTCATAGAAAGGTTTGTTACAAACCACAATACTCTCCAAGAAACAGTTACAAGTCGTTTTCAATATCAACAGCCTCTTCTGTTTGTTGTTCTACTGCAACCTTTTCTATCTACTTTGGAGTATCTTCTCGTTGTTCGATATATTTATCCTTCCACTCCTGGAACACATCATCACTTGGCCAAGAAAAGATGATAAACTTTTGTTTCATTCCTTCTAGCCTTTTCCAAGTGACCCTTAACTGCCCAATTTATGTTTCTAAGAAACCATAATGTGATTTCACCTTTTCAATTTCTTCAATTGTTTGGACAAACAAGGATGTGTCTGATGAATACTAAGAGGGAAGGTGAATTAGTATGCCAAAAATCTCAGTACTTAAACACTTTGCTAGACTAACAGTAAATCAGTAAAACAGTTTAGCAGACAAACCGGTTAGCACACATGCAAACCAAATAGCAAATAATGCATTCACCCACAGAAGCATGAACACCATAACATAGAAGATTTTGATGTGGAAACCCAAATGGGAAAAACCACAGTGAGATGAAACTCACAAGTAACTATCTGCAGAATAGGAACCAGACTAGTTAAGGTCAGACCAGTTAAGGTCATACAATGTTCTTTACCAGAATAGATCCTGTTAGGGATCTCAATCTCTATTAGGAGATAAGTCTGATCAAAGACTACCTTGCTAGAGGATTTTAGATCCACATATGTGAACCACCTTGTTAGAGGATTTTATAAAGGCTACTCTAAGCCTACCTGGTTAAGGGCTTCAAACTTGTCAAGGATGTGAGTAATCAACAAGTGAGTGATATAGCTAATAGCATAGATTGCTTGGTTAGATCCTTGATAGCTCATTTCTAATGCATTCTAGTATTACTTCAGTCTTCAACACATTCACACTCTGCCTCTTCTCGCAAACCTGAACTTCTCTTTAGTGTTCACACTCACACAAACTCTTTTACCACCTTAAAACCCTAGACATGATGTCCTTATAAAGGAATCTGATTTCATGTCGGTCCAATAGGTTTACAATCCAATTTACTGGGTTCAATGAATCTAGACATACTTGGTAACACAACACAAAAAGCACTACCAAAGTGTCGGCACCATCAAACATTCGATGGATGGTAACTCATCATAGAGTATTACCAGTTCATAAAAAATACCGGTTGCTGGTTTGACAAAATGAAGACTGGGAAATATGTTTTCTCCTACTTTGATCCTTCGTACCGCTTGGGGTCTATTTACCACTTCAGATCGATAATCACTTTCTGCAAAACACCAATAGTCTAAGGACTATAATGTATCATACCGGTTGGAACAAGTTCCGGTTGAGCTTTAACTTATACATACAAGAGCGATCTTAATGCAAGTGTGTGTCCATCAGTGACAATCACAACATAATCATCAAAAATGCCAACAATCTCTCCCTTTGGCATTAATGGCAACACTTAGGAAATTTTGACATCTAAGTGTTTTACAACAAAAATATGCCATAATCAAAATTACTCCCCCTAAGCATATACACTATCCCTTTTGTAGAAAATACAATGTATACTACTTCTAAACAAAAATAACATGAAAGTATACATCAAAACATTCAAAATTTATACTTCTCCCCCTTTGCCAACAATGACAACAATATTACAGACCAATCCCTGTTTCATTAAAAGAATAAGAGTTTATGACAATAAAGAATAAAACTTGTCAAAAACTGATTTGAAGTCCTGCAAAAATTATTTCATAGATAAGGACTAGGACTCAAGTAGGGAGGTAGCCACTTCTTTCTCTGTCTGCATCTGGGAGACCTGCTCTTCCATGACATCTATTGTGCTCATCTCTTGAGTCACCGTTAAGGCATCTAGATTTAGATAGCACTTCTGAAGTATTTGCAGGCGTGGGAGTAGAACCAGTTGAAGTTCCTACAAATCTCGTGATCGGTTGCTGATCTCGAGCTCTATTCTTGCAGACTAGATATGAAACCGTTGAATAGTTTCCCATAAGCTGTGAAAGAGTCATATGGCAGCTTGAAGGTGCTCATGTCTAGCTACAAGTCAGATTGAAGCTTTTTCTTCTATGCAAGCACATCATCACAGAAGAGATGGGGTTGGCAAATCTTACTGAGTAGTAGATTCCCCTCATCCAGAGTATTCCTTATGTCTTTTTGTTCTTTTTGCAAATCAGACCGGAGCTCATTTAGCTTCTTCACTAGGGCAATGTTGAGAGATTTTTGATGCTCTTTCTTGGCACTTGCCTCTGCTACCTCTTCTAAACTCTGAACTTGATCATCCACTACTATGCATAGGAGCTTTAATTGAGCTAGTGATGAATCAGTAGTTGGAAGGTTTGTACCGGGTATCAAACCGCTAAGAGTGTCCACAACAGCTTGGATCACATCTTGCTCCTTCTTCCTCCTTATCATTTCAAGGCGTTCTTGAGAAACCTTGATGCTCTGTAGCAGCTCCATTTCACTTGTGGATTGGAGGTCAATAGGACTAGTGAGGTCAGCCAGTTTGGTTTGACTACCGGTTGCCTTTGGAGTCTCCATCTACGTGCTCTTTGCCGCTTCTACTTCCTTGTCCTCCTTCGCCTTCTTCTTCTCTGCTTCTTTTCTCTTTTCCTTTTCCTTATCCTCCTCTGCCTTCTTTTCCTCTTCCTTCTTTCCCTTCTCCTCTTCATCCTTCTTCTTCTTCTCCTCTTCCTTTTTCTTTTTCTCCTCTTCATCCTTCTTCTTCTTCTCCTATTCCTTTTTCTTCTTCTCCTCTTCATCCTTCTTCTTCTTCTCCTCTTCCTTTTTCTTCTTCTCCTCTTTATCCTTCTTTTTCTCCTTCTCCGCTTCCTTTCTCTTCTTCTCTTCTTCTCTCTTTTTCTTCTCCTCCGCTTTCTTCTTTGCTTCTTCCTTTTTGTCCTCTACTTCCTTTTTCTTTTCTACCTATTCTACCTACTTCTCCTATCTTGTTGCTTCTGATGGTGTGTCTTGCACAATATCCTCTACATCTAGAGCATCAACATCAATAGTTTCTATAGGTTCAACAACCGGATTGCCTTCATCATCAAATACTTCATCCAGTTTAGATATTGTCAGTTCTTTCTCAGCCTTCTTGTTGGCTTGTAGCACTTTGTGCGTATGAACCGCAGTTGTCATATGCAGATGAGTGTCCTTTTTGACATCATCAATTCTTCCTTCTAAGAACCAGAGTCTTCTTCTTCTGGTGAAAAAGAGTCCTTTATTCTGATTGATGACATCAAACAGTTCTAAATTGGACAGGTCAGGAAAGTGTTGGGCAAAAAATTTCTCCTTAATTTCCTGTTCCTTCTCTATGGCAATGTGCCATTTATTGTCTAAGGACTTATACAAAGAATCTAGTGTCTCAGATCTAATTTCTGAAGGCGACCAGTCATTAGCACATAAATACCTTATAAATTCTTACTCTACTTCTTCCTGTTCTTCACCATTAAAGTTATCAAAATGATCTACCAAATCATTTAACAATTTTCTCCTAATATTCTTAATTGTTCTTTGACAATGTGTCAAAGGTTTGTAGGAAGAAATGTCAATATTTACCGATACAAATGATGCCGGTTCAACCTTTGTCTTTTTCCTTGTTTGCCTAGTCTTCTTAGGTGGTTCTTTTGACACAGTTTCTTCTGAGTCAGGTGAATTTCTTTTTGTCTTTCGCTTCCTCTCAAAGACTTTTCCTAGTGCTGCTTCCAATTTCCTCTTGATCGGTGACCGCTTGGTCACTTTGGGACTGGCTGTAGTAACCAGTGTCGATGCTGAAGGCACTGCCTTCCCTTTCTTTTTTGAGGGTTTTGTAACCAGTGTAACCCTTTCTAAATAAGTGTCATTTCTCTTTTCCTTAGGATCAAGGGGTGTGGCAATTAGGGTGGAAGCATACTCATCTAGCATATCATTCATTACCTCATAGCCCATAGGCTCTACTTCTTCTTGTATAGGCTCAACGGCCTCCATTAAGCATTCATCCACTTTGATGGTGAAGCAGATGTCCTGTTCATATTTCTTGACTATGTCACTGGATATCCTCATCGTCAAGCTCATGTTGCTTTTGAACTCATCAAAATACTTGTTCAGAACTTCAGGGTAGCCAGTTCTGACTGCTTGCAGGCTTTCCTTGATTTTCTTGGTAACCAGGTGGTCAGCAGACCACTGAATGTCTCCCACTTCTAGGAAGTAACCTTGGAATTAGAAAAATAATCCTACTAGTATTTGACCAAACTTGAATTTCAATGCATTATCATGTTTGATTGACTTCAGATTCAACAGGAGTTGCCTTACCGGTGCACAGATCAAACGATGCATCTTCCTTAATCATCCTATAAGCGGCATTTATCGCTGCAGTAGAGACAAAATTAATTTTGGTAGCGGAGAACATTCGGTAACCTATCACCATGCAGGCGTACTTCACAAGATCATCCTTGATGGAATTAACAATCATTCCTCATGAATCGCTCACTAAACTAGTGAGCTTGGTCATTTTAGTCTTGATGATCTTCCTCAGGGCTGGTACCTCACTGACGTTGCAGAAACCGGTGACGACATGAACAGCTTGTGGTGTGATATCATGCGTTCTTTCAAGATACATTTTGTCACCATGAACCCTGCTCAGGATGATTCTAATATGGTCATCTGTGAAATCCTCAAGGAAGTAAACCGCATTATGAAGCATCTTCTTCTCCAGGATTCTAAATTCTGGTTTGATCTTTTTATCCTTCCCACAGAATAGACTTAGCTACGAGTGGATTGTGAGAGACCCTAGGTCTTCAATTTTACAATCTATATAATCAGAGATTCCTTCTTCTACAATTACTCCAGCAGGAACTTGTGATAGGGCATTGTATTTGGACTTGCATTGAATGAAGTTTACTGAATTGACAGATGCACTTGAGCTAGTATGAGATGTGGAAGCCATGATAAAAATAGAAAACTCAAGAAATACCTTTTGGAAATCGTGAATTTAGGGCTTTCAAATTCTACTTCGCCTCACATGTCGTCGGTTGCACAATCACCGTTTTGCGTTCTTCTCTTGACTGTTTGCAATTAGCTTCTGAATCTTCTTCAAGATTTCTAAAATTCTCTGAATCACAGCACAAATCACTTTTTCTTCGCTCTGCACTTGAAAAACTTCTTCGCTTTGAAAAATGATAAGTGACAAATGATTTCAAAATTCCTTTTAAATAGGTTCCTCACCTACCATAATTAATGCTCCACTATTAGGGCGTAAACCCTAATTTGCCTTTCACCGTTTCCATTCTTCTGCCACAAGACAGGTATCCCACACCATTTAAGGTCTTTTACCGGTGTAAATCGGGGGTAGGAAACATTTTTGCCGTTCGCTCCCCCTAAGCTTTTATGAAGCTTAGTTCATCGATTCCGTGATTTCCACACTAGGTGCAGAAACCAGTTCATCTTGCAACACTGCTAGATTTTTCTTCCAGGTTATGTTTATTTTTGCTTGAATAGTGTCAATTTCAATCTTTCCTTCTGGAGTGACCGGTATGTCATCCGATATGTTCTTTCTTGATCTACAGAAATTGCCAATGTGACTCAAATTGTTGCAATGATAGCAAACCATTCTAGGTGCTCTCCAAGGTCCATTATTCATGTTTCCATTCTTTCTTCTGCATGTTGCAGCAGTGTGACCATGACCATGACAAATCCAATAGTTTTCTCTCCATCCAGTTGCCGCTTGATAGCCACCACTTCTTGACTGATGATTGAAGGCATTAAACTGGTTGTGATTCCAGTTCACAAAAGGTTTCAGACCAGCTCCTTGAGTCCTTTGAGGATATCTTCTAGTGTTGTTCATAACAGACCTGCATTCAGATGCTCTATTCCCAAACTTGCTGCATGCATAACAGTTACCATTGAATCTATAGGATCTAGGCTTATTATTTAGAAAAAAAGGAAAGTTATTGTAAGCCTTACTCCTACATACATTGGCAGTATGTCCCTCTTTAAGATAGTTAAATTAAACAGGTTTGAACTTTTTCTTACCTTTACCTTTGAATGTCAGTTGCCTCTTTGATGCTTCAGCATTTGCACTAGAGGTCTCACCTTCCTCATGACTGGAATAACCAAGTCCATCAGTATTCTTGATAGGTTTGGCTGATTCAAGCTTTTGCTCTAGCTTAATAGTACTCTTGTTGAGCTTAGCAAGTATTTCCTTTGACTTAGAGAGTTCTTTGGAAATAGCAGCATTTGTTTCCATCAAGTTTTCATTCTCAGAGATGGTAATGTTCAGCTCTCCTTGCATGTCTTACTTTTCCACTTTTCTCACATGGAGTTGAGTAGTTAGGGCATTGATTTCTTTCTTCAACTTGGAGATCTCATGATCTTTGTCCTTCACCAGATCTTCAATTTTCCTCCGGTTCTCAAGCTCTTGACACATTCGGATAGTTAGTCCTTCCAGCTCCTTTCTCAGGTTGGAGTTTGATTCATTCAACTTTTCTACTTCCTGAATTAGGGCTTCCATATCCACTTCATCAGAAGAACTATTTTCAGATAGCTCGAGGCTTCCATATCCACTTCATTAGAAGAACTATTTTCAGATAGCTCCATCAACTTTTCAGCATGTTCTCGCTTTTTTGCTTGAGATGCCTTATATTTGACCATAAGATCATCATAGGCTTGTTCAGACTGAGTGAGCTGATGAGTAAGTTCCCTCAATGTGTATTCCCCCATATCTCTTACCAAGTGGTTAAACTTATAGAAAGGTAGGCTTTGATACCAATTGATGAATACTAAGAGGGGGATGAATTAGTATGCCAAAAATCTCAGTACTTAAACACTTTGCTAGACTAATAGTAAATCGGTAAAACAGTTTAGCAAACAAACCAGTTAGCACACATGCAAACCAAATAGCAAATAATGCATTCACCCACAAAAGCACAAACACCATAACATAGAAGATTTTGACGTGGAAACCCAAATGGGAAAACCATGGTGAGATGGAACTCACAAGTAACTATCTGCAGAATAGGAACCAAACTAGTTAAGGTCATACAATGTTCTTTACTAGAATAGATCCTATTAGGGATCTCAATCTCCGTTAGGAGATAAGTCTGATCAAAGAATACCTTGCTAGAGGATTTTAGATCCACAGATGTGAACCACCTTGTTAGAGGATTTTACAAAGGCTACTCTGAGCCTACCCGGTTAGGGGCTTCAGACTTGTCGAGGATGTGAGTAATCAACAAGTGAGTGATCTAGCTAATAGCATATATTGCTTGGTTAGATCCTTGATAGCTCGTTTCTAATGTATTCCAACATTACTTCAGTCTTCAACACATTCACACTCTGCCTCTTCCCACAGACCTGAACTTCTCTTCAGTGTTCACACTCACACAAACTCTTTTACCACCTTAAAACCCTAGCGACTCTAAAACCCTAGACATGATGTCCTTATAAAGGAATTTGATTTCATGTTGGTCCAATAGGTTTACAATCCAATTTCCTAGGTTCAATGAATCTAGACATACTTGTTAACACGACAAAAAGAACCGCAAGAGTGTCAACACCGTCAAACATTTGGTGGATGGTAACTCATCACAGAGTATTATCAGTTCATACAAAATACCGGTTGCCAGTTTGACAAAATGAAGACTGGGAAATATTTGTTCTACTACTTTGATCCTTCGTACCGCTTGGGGTCTATATACCGCTTCAGATTGGTACTCACTTTCTACAAGACACCAATAGTCTAAGGACTATAATGTATCATACTGGTTGGAACAAGTATCGGTTGAGCTTTAACTTATACATACAAGAGTGATCTCAATAAAAGTGTGTGTCCATCAATGACAATCACAACATAATCATCAAAAATTCCAACAATGTCATCAGTGTTAATGATTTCATTAACACTTTGGGACAATTTGTGGTCCAGCTCTTCTGGCCATACCTTCTCTTCTTTTAACTGAATTGGACCAACAAAACCACCTGGAGACAATTCATATTTGTGATCTGAATATTCTTTTCTATATAGTTGGGCTTTTCTTTTTACACCTACCCTTTCCTCTGAGAGTATATTGATTTCTTTTATAAACTCACTAGTGGACCTAAGATTGTCATTTTCCTCTGCATCTGCATGGGATGAGCACATAAGCTTTAACTCCTTACCTCTAGGCATCCACTTATTAAGGATTGGTTCCAAGGGGGTTTCATCCTCTCTTAATTCAATCAGGATATTCAGGATCCTTTTCATAGAAATGTGTACAATAGAGGCCTTGACCGATCAGCAAACTTCAAAATTGTGGCTTTTATCTTTTCTTCATACTTGCTTGCAAACAAGACTTGAGCTTGTTTCAACTTTTCCAACTCATGTTGGACAGTTTCATCTAACTAGAAACTAGATGACATAGGAGAAGGGGGGTATTCTATAATGGGACTGGTAGGTGGAGGTCTTGCTGGAAAGGAGGCTATCAAGAGAGTAGAGGATTCAACTGGATGGTGCTGATCGGCCAACTGACTCTGAAGTCTAGCAATAATACTGTCTTTGTTGGCTAATACTTCTTTGGCCTTATTGTAAGCCTTTAAGATGGTTTCCAATTTTAATTGGAGATTAGCCTTCTCTTTTGCCTCCTTTTCTGCTACTGCCACACTAAACTTTGCAATTTCCAAGACTGTGCTTGCAGCTTCCATCACCCCTGTATCTTGGACTCTTCTTATAATCATGCCTCCTAGGAGACTAGAATCTGATACACCTTTACTCCTTTTACTCTCATCTTTCTTCAGTGACCACATGACTAGAGCAACATTCTCCTTGCTGAAGGTCACTCCTTCCATGGGTTTTGTTTCCTTCCTTGCTGCTTCAAGGACTAGAGCGTCAACTATATCCCATTCAGGGAGGATTAAAACACCAGCCTTAGACACCATCTCTCTTCCCTTCTTAGGAGTAATAGTTTTAAAGTCCTCAATCATTTCTTGCTTTACCTCTTCTTCCACTTGAGTTATATCCCTATGAGGCTACTCACTCTTCCTTTTCTCACATCTAGCTTTGAATTGTTCCATATTTTTCTTCCACAAAAATTGCATGAAAGCCCCGAATTCCTCACTAGCTTGCTTAACAGTAAGGTCTAATTCTTTTCCCTTTAGCTCACCATCAGTCAAGTTCATTTTAGCACTAGGTGGCTCTTCTGGCATCCCCTCTTGGGTCTCCTCATATGTGTAGGCAATCTCCCTAAGACTCCCTAACTGTAACAACTGCTTGGCCACCACCTGCTCATCTCCTATATAGATAGGGGACTAAGATGGAGAATACAAAGGCTCATTGGTTTGCACTTCCTTTCCTACCCTTTACCTTTTAGGGGATTCTTGGACGTCAATGACATCCTCAATTGCTATTTTCCCTCTTGAAGTGGAAGACTCACCTATCACTGGCATCATCACACTGTACTTTGATCTCTTATGCAACACATAATCACCAGGTGGGATAGCCTTAGCAAAAGCAGGCTTAGCTAGGACCAATTTAACCTTGTTAGGATCATTTTGCATTATAGCCTACCTTTTTTCTTTCAAGGTTTGCATAAGGTCTTCAAAATAAAGAACCAAGAATTTGATTTTCTCCTCAAAGGGATTGAAACAAGAGAGAGGGTCATAACTGCTATGAAATTGATGAATGAAATCAAGAGCCCTCTTATATGCAACCCACTTATCTTTTCTCAGTTCTTTCTCATCCAAACTAAATTCATTTCTAATTAAATCTTTAGGGAACTGAAATTGGTGAGGCCTACCTTTACACACTACCCTCTTTCTAAAAATGTCGTTGAAAAAATCCTCAGGGTCTACACATCTTAAAACTGTAGTTGACAACCTATATGGCTTAAACAATTCTTCAAAATATTTCCAGCCACCTTTAGTGATTACAAAATGATGGGCAACAGTAATGGTTGGGAAAATGGTCCCTTTACCCCTATTTGTCAGCTCTGCCTCTTGTACACCTCCAATTTGCCTCAAAACTTCTACATTCCCTATCTTCAATGGGACCTGATAGGGCAATAGATAAGGAGTACCTCTGAAACCATACACTCTGAAAATGGTAGAAATAGGGTACAAATACATATCTCCCCAATTGTGAATAATTTTAATACCCTCAACAAACTCTTTAGGCTGGAGGAATTCCAAGAGAGCCTTAGGAATCCTAGGGTTCTTTGTGCACAAAAGAAATCTAATCTTAGATGCAAAGCATGTATCAAACTTTAAAAAGCTAGAATCCTCCCTATCCGAAGATAAAACAGTGCTCCAAAGTTGAACAGGCATCTCTTCCTTATCTTTTACCTTAACCAAATATATTTCCTTTGCAAAATAGTTAGCACCCTTGAACAAAAACATGTGCATCAGAAGGGAATACCATCCAAATGGTTTGTCCACCTTACCATTTTTTATCCCTACTAGTCCTGCATGAATTGCATCAGTAAGGTATGGTGCATAATCAAATGTTATTGCCAGAGAGGGGTTTAGAATTTTTGCAATCATCAGCATATAATGGGTTGGCATGTTTTTCTTAGCATCTTCTCCAAAAATCTGACACAGTGCCCAATACATACCCTTATCTCTTAGAGTAAATAGATTCAAGGAGAAAGGTTCCATCATATTGGGGCCTACAACTTTTAACCCTCCTATCTTAACAAAGAACTCTGTCAATGTGCCACTCCTAAGATGATCCCTTTGAGCATTATAGACCTAGGCTAATGACTCAAAACCAATAGGTTCCAACAGATTGGAAGCTTCACTGAGCTTAAATACATTTCTGAATTCATCATCATTTATTTCAATCAGGGCTGGTCCCTTCACATTCCCGATACATCTAGCTATAGGGTCATAATTCTATGCAATCAGGGTCAACAAATCTACTTCCATGAATACACCAGGGACCACAAGCTTCCCCACATCCAACTCCCATATGCTATTTAAAGGGGCAGGGAATGTCTCTAACCAAAACCTACTTTGAACAATCCTAAACTTGGCATCCCTATTTCTGGATCCCTTAACCAATTACCTTTATCATATAAGCCATCCCCAATTCTAAGGCGAGGGTTATTTGGTACTAATTCTTTAGCTTTAGCCCCGACATTGGTTGACATAGTTAACTGTTCCAAAAAATCATCACAAATGTTCCTTTCCTGGTAATTCACTTTACCTATCAACTCCCTTCTTGGTGCCATCTTGATAATGCAACTATATCAATTGAGACCCGCACAGACCTCTAATGAAACAATTCACACAACAATAACTGAATTCAGACCAGAATTAGCAAGAAAAAACACAAAAACCTGATATTCGCTTGAAGAAAAATGCTCTACACCAATTGCTCTACAACAGACTCATTGACATGATGCCAACATTCAAGTTGATGAGGACTCTAATATGGCAAGTTGACATTGAATTTTAGAAATTAATCCCACATGCTTCGGCCATCACCTCAGAATTGAATTCATAAATTGAATTCAAAAAGGGCTCCAATGGATCATAAATTCCTTGAGTATTTCCTCTGTTTTGTTGTTTCACTATTTTATAGGCCTTAAACTCTTTGCACCTTTCTTTCACAAAACAACGACAACCGTTGGATCACGGGAACTTGCACTGCTTTTACTCCGTCCGGTCTTTCTGTGTTAGTGACAGGCCCTATCTTTTCGCTACTTCATGGGCCTTAAACCTTGTGCAATTTTCTTTCCCAAAGTAATGCCGGCCATTAGATCATGATCTACCTGCCTAGTCTTTATCTCTAACAATGACCATCAGTCTTCTTAACTAACTGCGCATCACCTTGACGGCTAACGGTTTTCATCATTTCATAGAGACTAAATTGCAGGCATCTTCGGGCCATGAAACAAAGACAACCATTGGATTGACTATGAGATGAACACCTTTTAACATGCTTTAGGCCCTTCAAGTGGGCCCTTTATCTCATCACCGGTTAACAAACACCACGTAACAGTCAGCCATTTGCTCAGGAAGTTCCATCGGGTTCCATTCTGAAACCGCACGTGTTTTACTTCACTATTCTCCACATAACTGCTGGTTGATGCAAGACGGGCAATCATTGCACCCTTCAAAGCCACGCACACTTGATAGGTCACTCTTACACTCCACAGAACAAACCATCTGTCCTGCCATGTCATGCCTTCGTGTCCACCACCCGTCTTTCACCATTTCGTGATCACTAATCTTCACTTTACTTTAGGCCATGAATCCACGACAACCGTCTGATTAAATCATACTTAATCGGTCTTTAACTTTATGACCTGCCTGTCCTTCGGGCCCACCACCTTTTTGCCATTTCGTAGAGCTTAAAACTCAAGTTACTTATCTTTGCGAAGTAGTGATATCTGTTGGATCTCAAGAACTTGCTCGTCAGTTACCCTTGCTACGACCACCTTGCCCGGGCCCACCACCTTTTTGCTACTTTGCGAAAGGTAGAACACATGCATCTTTTGGCTGCAAATCAATGCAAGCCATTGATCTTTTCTAAACTGATCATCCTTTAACCAAAGAAGTCGCTCACCTCTAGGACCCGCCACGTGTTTTCACTGTTTCGCAAAAATTATTTCATGTGCATCTCGGGCAAGCGAATCAACACGAGCCGTTAGATTTAAAACAAGATGTAGTCCTTTTATCTGACAGTCAATCCATTTGGTCAGGCCCGCCAAGGATTTTCGCTACTTTGCGAAACTTAACTTGTTGGCACATCTGCTTAACAAAACAACAACAACCATAGGATTAACAATGAGTTGCACAATAACTAAGGGCCCTGACAACATTAAACAGGATAAAGGTAAAGGCACACAGATTTAAAATATTTAAGGGACCGCCTAGGGAAATAACTAATGGGGGGACACTTTTCACGATAGACCGACCCTTCTTTAAGTGGTAAAAGTAACTCAAAAATAGAACATAAGGGTTTTTTGCAAACACAAGATAGGTTAAAACTCTAAAACCTTAAACCCTCTTTCTGACCCAAGAAAATCAGAGGCAACAAGGCCATACTAGACACATTTTTATATAGACTCCTAGCCAATTATGGAACAAGAATATCCAATTTTAAACAATGATAACAGACACCAATGCCAACACTGTACTTCATCAATTCAATCTTCATGTAATGCCAACAAAGACAAATTGTGCATGGAATTATCTGACAATATAAAAAATGAATTTGAAATGTCTATGACTGGTGAAATTTTTTCTAGGTTTACAGATTAATCAAACTGCCAAAGGCATATTTATCTATCAAACTAAATATCTAATAGAATTATTGAATAAATTTGGTATGGAAAACTCAAAGCCGGTTAGTACTCCTATGGTTACAAGTGAAAAGTTGTCAATTAAAGATGTATCCCCACTAGTAAATCCTACAAGATATAAATCCATGATTTGTGGTTTTATATATCTAACTCAAACTAGGCCAAATATAATGAATGCAATTAGCATTAAATCAAGGTTTCAAAGTAATCCAAGAGAAAATCATGAAAGTGCAGTAAAAAGGATATTATGGTATTTGAAAGGAATAATTGAAGATGGTTTATGGTACCCTAAATATGATGACTTCACTTTATGTGCATATACAAATGTAGATTGGGCAGGTGATGTTGATGACCGAAAGAGAACTTCCGATGGAGAATTCTTTCTTGGGAAGAAGTTAGTTTCATGGATCAGCAAGAAGCAGTCACGCAATCTACTACTGAAGCTTAATATGTTGCAGCAACAACCAATTGCACTCAAGTTCTATGGATGAAGAAGATGTTGAAGGATACAAAATTAAGTTGTGATGATCCTATTATTATTTATTACAATAATTCTACAGCTATTGACATATCAAAGAATCTGGAATTTCAGTCCAAAACTAAGCACATATTAATCAAGTATAACTTTTTGAAGGATAAGGTAGAAGTAAAATAAGTCAGATTGGTTTATGTGAACACTAAAGAATAAATAGCAGACATCTTAAATAAAACTTTGCCTAAGGAATCATTTGAGCATTTGAGAGACATATTGGGGTTTCTACCCTTCCGATGGAGACTTAATTGATGTAGGTGTGCATCAATCTGGTATGTATTATCAAAGCTATCTTCTGCTCTGGCTTGATGAATTTATGCTACTACTCAGGGGGAGTAGTCAACCTTGTGATTTGGATATTTCATATTATGTTTGATTTCTATGTCATATATTTAGCATTGATTTCAAAGGGGGAGATATGTATGTGAAAAACAGGGAGAGATTGATTGTACTCCTCGGGGGGAGATTTGGTGGTATTGTTTGGCAGTATTTGGTTTCCTAATTCAAAATTGGTTCAGAGATTTATTTCTATATTCCTTAGAAGTGATTGTTGGCATTTCTTGGCACTTGGATGTTTTTCACATCTAGTGTTGCAATCAATGTCAAAGGGGTAGATTGTTGGAAAAATGAAAGAATTGATTATGTGTTGTGTTGATGTTTTGTCATTGATGTCAACACTAGTTGTTATAACTATTTATCGGCTTCTGGTAGAAGGATTGGATTAGGAAGGTTAATAGTTGATTGTTACCGATACGATCTGGATGATGGAATAAGTTTATATGGATGGGTTTCACTAGAAGAGCCTTATTGAATATTCTTGATATTACACTTAAGGGGTGTTCGTGTGGCTTCTAGAAGGAATTCAAGATGTTGATGGTGATTGTGTTCATGCCTTGACTAACAAGAATCATTGTTGTAGCATGTGTGGATCTATTTAGGTTCGGTGTTATCTAGGTTTTCGACTAGTTGCATGAAACATGAAATGCCCCGCCAAGAACCCTAAAGGAAAACAACACAACTAGGCAACTAAAGGGTGAAATATATATTTTTTAAAAGATTAACTGCATTAATTATAACAATAGCATGTTTAATAACACAACGGAATTCTAACACATGATTTCCTAAGGGTTACCAATGAAGATTAAATTCGCAGATTATAATAACACCATGGTTAATCCAATTGTCCATCCAATTAGGAAAATTAAATGCTTAAGATAAAACCTACACATACATCTAAATTCCATAATGAAAGAATCAAAGTATTCCAATGCATTTATTTATCCATAAACCATCTATACAAAAGATCAAAGCAACTGAATTAACATACATTCCACTGACATAATATTACAATATCCATAAATACATGGTTTCCAATCATACCACGGGTTACAAAGTTACAATATCAATGTTACATATGTAATGCCCTGCTAGGAAACCCTGAAGGGATAAAGCTAAAAACACTCAAATGGAGTGTAAATATATTTTTTTAATAATAATATAATAACAATAATAAGAGTGTTAATAATAAGACACAACTTTAAGATACATTGGAGCTATCTAACGCTTAGATAACACAGCGGAAGACTAAACAAACCTAAGGAGTTTCCCAATGTGATTCCGTAACCTTACACCTAACTCAACTCGTGACATTTGATCCAGTTAAGTTGGATATCTTAATTAAAAGTTAATGCTAGGACATGGATATGTTATGTTTGATGAATTGACATTTTAGAATTTAGGAAGCATTTCATCAATTATAATTGGAGATGAGGCTAACAAGAGGATATTTACTCAATGAAGCTAAACCGTAGTTAACTTAAGAATTCACCCATTAAGGTTTAAGTCTGGTTAACCTGGCGAGCCATCCATTTTAGGTACAATGTAAGTAATATAACAAAGTTCATTCATTTAGGTTTAAAAGTAACCAACCACAAATGAGATCATCCTTTATAGTTAAAAGTATGGCTAATAAGATGATATTCATTCATTAAGAATTAAGATGTAAACAATATAGCGAGGTTCCTTCATTTGGGTTTAAATCATAACCAACTAATAAGTCGTAGTTCATTTATAGAGGATAAAATGTAAGTAGTCTATGAAGGTCAATCATAGGGGTTAAGATATAGGTAACTTAATGAGTTCACTCATTTTAGTTAAAATAAAGTTAATATGAAGTAATACTTTTGCTATGATTAAGATATAAACAACTAAATGAGTTCTCTCATGTTAGTTCGATTATAGCTATTATGTTGAAGATCATTTATTAAGGTTATAATGAGGATAACCAATTTGAGCTCATCCAATTATAAAACTAATCTGGTGAGGATTATTTATTTAGAATAAAATGTAAACAACTAAATAAATTCCTCCAATTTAGTGAATTATAGCTAACATGACGATGTTCATTTACTAAGATAAAAATGTAAATACCCAAATGAGGTGCTTCCATTAGATTTCAATTTAGGTATTATGATAGTTAATCCAATAATTATTATTCATTCATTACATTCAAATTATAAGCTTTATGACAAGTTAATCCATTAAATGTAACCTAGCGAGTTTCTTTCCATGCTTACTTATTTTCATTAACATTAACAAATTTCTTTCCATAATCATATTTACAATCCCTTTTATGACCCTAATTACTACATTTAACAAGATGACTATAATCATGCTTTCGAAAATTAACTTCATTAAAACCCCATTATACACTTACAAAATGCAACCATACATGCTAGCACTAAGAATAAAACAGGTGGAACAAAAGCATCACATAACACATATATGATCTCAGAGTTCACCCCTAAAGGGCTACATCTCCGGGTCTGCTCAACTGCAAGACCCCTCTGGCATTTAATATAGTTAGGATTACATAAGTTTCATGTCTTTTACATCATTGCCATATAGGTGAACACAACCACTATACAACAACCACCTTGGTCGATAATTACAAAATGATCCCTTTTGAAGCGGATCCTACTGAATAAATGAAAAGCAAATACAGACTTGACCAACTATGACCAGACACAAGCAACCAGATGATAGGGACCGAACAAACCTATCATGGACGTGCTATTATTATAGACATAGCGATAACAAAAATATTAAACCATGCACAAGCATTAACAAGTAAATACAATCTTTTCTCATGTTGATTTAAGCATCTAAACAAGTTATTTAATCCTTATATATGCATCAATGGCAAGTTGGTTTTACAGCAATACTCTAGCCCCTTTTCTAACAACACAAAAATTATCCTTTACTATAAAGAACAAACTATATTAAAAGTAAATAAGGAAATGGGAAGATCATCTCCTAGCCAATTTAAGATTCCCTTGCATAAATTCAAAAATAATAATTTTACACCATTCAATTTATTCATTGGCACCTATATATGAGTCCCAACATTCACTAGCTTAAATAAATAAATGAATAATAAAAAAAAAGATACAACCTTCAGCAATTGTTAAATCAATGGAAATCATTACTTTATTGAATCCAATGATTAATATATAATTAATAATATATATTTATCACCTTATTTTTAATATATTTCCTTGCTAGAAATGTAAATCCCAACCCAACTTTAATAATAATAAATATATTATTTATATTATATTTTCATTATTATATAACTTTTTATTTTAAACATACAAAAAAATTACCATATTTAAATTTTAAATATATATAAAATAATAGAAAAGAATAACAAATAGAGGGCATCCAAAACCCTAGGTGGCAAAACCCTAGGGCGGCCATGCCCTAACTTAAGAGACTACGGTCTCCATGGAGGACACAGGCCCCTCGGCCTCCACCTACAGTGGAGTCGGGGTTATTGCTGCAGTTGTGGGGTCGCAAGCCCTTCGGCCCCCACATAGTGGAGCCGGGGGTTGCTGTAGCCTCCACGAGAGTCGCAGTCCCCTTCGACCCCCCACTATGTGGAATCTGAGAGGAGCTGCGGATGGCGCCATGGGGAAGGGCAGGTTGAGCTTCGACTCCCCCCCCGAAACCCCCAATTTAATTTTCTCTTTCCCTTTTTTTTTGAATAGTTATTTTTTTTATTCGATTTATAGTATGGATTAAAAAAAAAAAAAATTTTAATAAAGATATAGAAAAGCCAAGAAAACGAAATCCCCTATTTCTTTTTTTTTTTATCACAGTCCCATATATTTCCCAGAATTTACGAATCAACATTGTGGGAACTTATTTTCACAGCAAGTTTAAAACACCAAATCCATTAAGAAAATTTTGATCCAAGGACAACGCACATTCTCAAAACTAAAACCTATATCTTAACCACAATCATGGAGATTTGATGTAAGAAAACTTCAAGCATCAAAATCCAGAGATATACCCAAAATTACAAAAAAAAACAACAAGAGGTGCATTCGAATCCTACCTCCTTCGCATTCTGGGCAAGATTTTTTTTTTGAAGATGAGCTCAAACTCCTTTCAAGAAGAACTCCATTCTTTTCCAAAACCCCCAACCCCTTCCTGCAAAATTCTTTCAACCTCTTTTTTTTTTTTTTTCCCCAAAAAAAATTTCCATCCCCAAAAATATTTTTCAACTTAGGTTAAATGGAAAACCAATTTTGACCTAATTTCTAATTTCGAAATTTAAGCCCTTTTTAAAAATAAAACAAGAAATAATAATTCTTTTCAACTATTAAATTAATTTAACTTGATTTTCTAATTTATATGCTTCTCTCTTAATTAATTTTAATTTTAATTTCTCAATATTAATTTAGCCAACATTTACATTTCGAACTATTGACAAGGGTAAAGTATTTAAATTAAATTAATTTCCAAAATCAATCTTTTATACTATATCAAACTTTACAATTTAAAAATGATTTTCTTTAAATAATAAAAATTACCCTTTCTTTTTCTAAAATGCAAGAGTGGTTAAATTAATTATATTTCAAATAACTTTAAATATTTCCTTTTTTTTTTATGCATAAACTATTTAAATTCATTATTTAAAATTAACCATTAAATTAAATTCTTAATGATTAATCACCTAAAAGAAACCTATTTATTTTGATTTCTCAACCACTAATGCGTAAATGAACACATTAATTCAAATTACATACTTAAGCTTGCTACAAATATAAATAAAGTAATCTCTTAGATTAACGATTAATCATATAAAAGAAACCTATCTATTTTAAATTTCTCAATTACTAATGCGTACATCCACACCTTAATTGGAATTAAAAACTAAGGATATAATACTCCATTTACCACACGCAAGGCATGGAAACCAAGAAAGTCCACCAATCACATGACACGCAAACCAAACGACAAAGAAACCCTACGGATCACACATGACGCTCACCTGATCATGGCTAAGGCAAGATGAGAGTCTTATGACCCCTAATCCAAATTCTAAGGATGAAGGAGGTATACTCAATCCTACGAATCCTGATATAGACGAACCTCGCACCTAGGCGGTATAGTACTTGCAATCTCCTGCAACCATGAGTCATGCAAGCATACATATATATACATATTCAATGAAGGCGTTAGCTCAAGATTTATAACAAGAATTAGGGAAAGAATTACATTTACACAAGAATCGATGCAAAAGCACAATAATAGGTATGCACAATTATTTAAATTATCAAATCTACAATATTTCATCACAGTTAATCAACCATTCAAGGATACCACATAGGAAGTCAACTAAGGTCAAACATATTTTACAAGGCCGACTAGGGTAGGGGCATTACATTCTCCCCCCCTAGGCTCCGACTTACTCCTGGAAGTCACAAGGCTAAGCGAAAATCATACCACACATATTAGCCCTGAAACTCAATTACAATTATCAATTTGCCCAAATAAATATTTTGTCAACAATTTTAAATAGTACTTATAAATCCTCTACGAATGTCATTATCCATTAACAGAATGCATCTAACATCATACACTTCTTAAAATATTCTAGAATTTACACACAATCATAATAGAGAAACAAGGACTTTTCCTTCCTTTCATTACACCAAATTAAAGCAATTAAAAGATATAGACATAATTATTATACTCATCTATCAAACATGACAAGAAAATATGCCATCAAGATCAAATTCTTTCGCCCATACCTCTTTTAACAAAACTTTATTGCATAGGACTAGCTTCAACTATAAATTTCTACAACCAAGTTAACTTTTCAATAAATAAGAGCAACGTAAATAACTCAATTGTTTACACTTTCCAGGCATATAAGAACTTTTCCAATGACTATGTCCCATAACATAGTGACAAGTTAACACTACTTAAACCATGATTACACATAATAACCATCCACATAATTGGATTGCACAACACAAAAGGCCACATGTGAGCATGTCCAATGCTTGGTCAAAGATAACATGCATGATCAACATCTCTATGCCTAATTTCAGAACCAATAACATGATCATAAATATCCAACATCTCACTCAAGGGCTTGATGGTGCTAGGGTACACCATAGCGGTGCTACCTTCCATACAAGACCCTCGTGAACATCCCTTGTTGTGTAAGGTGTTTAGCCTCCAAGAGATAGTCACCACTCATAGGTAGGTAGTGGATCTTAGCTATCGCATAGCCTCACATACCTCCATCCTCAAGGTTCCCTACATCTACTTCCTCATATACACTCATCCAAGACCGTCTCCTACGTTCTTGGAGAGGAATTCACATTGCAACATAAGACCAGCTTACGAAAACAATAATGATAAACCAATTTAGCCACCAAAGTAGAGAAGAATAAAGATAATAATCGTCAACTCCAATAGTAAGGTAAGAAAATAATTCCGGAATTGCAACATCAAATAAAGTAAGAACAAGATTGCACGATTGTGGATAAACCTTCAAGGTCAAAATAAAATAAATTTGCTGGCCCACACGGAAATAAATAAATGAATAAGTAATAAAAGAAAATTATAAGTGCACATTACATCACTATGTGACTAGCAGCTAGCCACCAACGAGGAAGGAAGGAACAATCGTCTAGCTATCACAATAGCTCATCATGTGGTGTGGCCAAGTCACACATCCACATGGCATGGTAGTGTGCACCTTGACATCACCCCGCATCACGTCGTCACGTGGCATGGCTCTACCCTATACCTATCGGTAGGCCGCATGGCAATGTCTACTACATTCCGCATCGTGTCTCAGCACGGCATGGCAATACTCCAAGTGGATAGGGCATGCAATGGATGTATCTCGCATGGCAGTGTATCTTGCGGATAAGGCATGCGCCGATCACACCCCACATAGCAATGTTCCTCTCAGGATACCAGTCGTAAGCCAGAGGTATACATGGTTGAGGTCTACCCACAAGTCTACCAACACTAGTCAATTGGCAACTCATGTAAGAGAAATAACACGCCTATCATGAAGACAAGGCAAAATATGCTCCAATAAAATCCATCAATATGCTCAAGAACTGTCATCTATATGCTCAAAATATGGGATAGGAATTAGGCTGGCACACATGAACCTCATAAATTGATTCATCATAAGGGAAAGTATTGAGTACACCTATAATACAGTTTCATTATATAACTATATTTTTCCTCGAGATAGGGAAGCTAAAGTCACTTCATGTCAACATTACTCGTACGCTATTCATACTATTCAAGGAATGGTGACTTCTAATACTACCCCTTCACATACTGAGTTATCAACAACCCATGGGTTGGCACTTAGTAAGGGAACAAATATGCAACATCACATAAATAGTATGGTTTCCCATACTCATAAGCAAACATATCCCCCATGGTTGATTACTTCACTATACCATGGGCACACATAGCAAGTACGGGTTTCTTACAACACACAAGGAATAGCACCATTACTGGTTTAGTCACATTTATGGGGAATACTCTTCAATACGCTTTCATCTACTTAAGGGAAGTTTTAATTATGCTTTTCACATGAATCACTAAATAAAGTTTACTCTAGATACATGTTCTAAAATTCTTAACAATTCAAATTTACACAAGGAAATAACATCATTCTAATATCTTTCTCAAATTCCACTGAGCATATTCATTCACATTACTAACTATGCAATTTTCTTTTCCCAAGCGAAAAAATTTCCTCTTTCAATTAGAAGCCAAAAGCCAACATACAATTTCATATGTGTTATAAAAATTCTTCTTAAATCGCTACATTCTTAATAATATTTCAAAAACAACAAATCCTATAATTTAGGTAAGAGGAGGAAGAGAGTTGGAAAATCAACTATTTCCTACGAATACACAAGATCAACAAGATCACACTATATGCTCATATATAAGTCTATCATTTTAGTTGCACGGTTTTCATTTCACTATCTTTTAGGAGGGTACCAAAACAGCCTAACATGACATTTCCAATTATTGTTGTTGCAATATAATGTTCTAGTTTTCCGAACAAGAATTCAAGACAAATAATTTTTTTTTGGTAATACAAGTCTTCTTAAGAACACTCACTATTTGTAATACAATACAATAGCACATCAAACCTAACATTGAAAATTCAAAATACGACAAGAAGGTAAATGAGGAGATATCTACTAGATATTACACATTAATGCATACAAATTAACAAGTCTTTCATTTGCTCCTTCAAAACACAATAAGACAATTATCTATATCCAAAGCAAGTTAAATGGTGCGTTACTAAAATAGGTCCTAAATCAACTGGTTTGAAGACGCGCATAGAACAATATTTCGTGGAACACACAAACACTCTCTCGAAGCTACTGTAACATGTTCTCTTCTGGTACTTCTTTCACAACAAAGTAGTTTTCACAAAATCAACTATGTGCATATTAATGCACCTTACTTAAGATGGAATTCAATTATATTACTCCTACAAAGAACATGGAGAAACTTTAATGTAAACATACAATTTTCTCTCAATAACCAATATTAACTTTCAAACCAAACCCCTTTCACAATCTAAAACACATAAGCATTATAAAGCTCACACAAGGGTTCAAGGAATATCATCCTTTCCCTTGCAATAAGAAAACTCACATTTAAGGGATATTTACACAAATAACAAACATTTTAAATTTCTAGAGAGAGAGAGGAAGAAGGGTGATAATCATTCATTTTACTACATAGTAAGCATTTAATATTTGCCATGCTCGTCCTTCAAGTGGACAACACTAAGATAGATCATAACCATAACAAGCACATTTCATACTTTTAGATTCAAGACAATACCAACCAACCCAGATGGATTAGTCAAAAGAATCAAACAAACCAAGAATGAAGGTACATACGATTCTCTTTTAGAATAAGGGAAGTCATAGACCAAGACATTAATAAGTAACAAAACACATACATTCACTCCAAAGCACCCACATCAAGAAGGTGAGAACAGGGTGTGAACACACATGTTACACCCAAGTAGGGTCTGTTCAATCACACTCACACATCAAGGAGGACAAGCATACAACATAAGGTCAACACACCACACACCAACTAAGGGCAAAAGCGTAACCAGAGATCCTAGTGTTGCAACATGGGCTCCGATACCAATTATAATGCCCCGCCAGGAAACCCTGAAGGGATAAAGCTAAAAACACTCAAATGGAGTGTAAATATTTTTTTTTAATAATAATATAATAACAATAATAAGAGTGTTAATAATAAGACACAACTTTAAGATACATTGGAGTTATCTAACACTTAGATAACATAGCGGAAGACTAAACAAACCTAAGGAGTTTCCCAACATGATTACGTAACCTTACACCTAACTCAACTTGCAACATTTGATCCAATTAAGTTGGATATCTTAATTACAAGTTAATGCTAAGACATGGATATGTTATGTTCGGTGAATTGGCATTTTAGAATTTAGGAAGCGTTTCATCAATTATGATTGGAGATGAGGCTAACAAGAGGATATTTACTCAATGAAGCTAAAACGTAGTTAACTTAAGAATTCACCCATTAAGGTTTAAGTCTGGTTAACCTAGCAAGCCATCCATTTTAGGTACAATGTAAGTAATATAACAAAGTTCATTCATTTAGGTTTAAAAGTAACCAACCACAAATGAGATCATCCTTTATAGTTAAAAGTATGGCTAATAAGATGAAATTCATTCCTTAAGAATTAAGATGTAAACAATATAGAGAGGTTCCTTCATTTGGGTTTAAATCATAACCAACTAATAAGTCGTGGTTCATTTATAGAGGATAAAATGTAAGTAGTCTATGAAGGTCATCCATAGGGGTTAAGATATAGGTAACTTAATGAGTTCACTCATTCTAGTTACTAATATAAAGTTAATATGAAGTAATACTTTTGCTATGATTAAGATATAAACAACTAAATGAGTTCTCCCATGTTAGTTCGATTATAGCTATTATGTTGAAGATCATTTATTAAGGTTATAATGAGGATAACCAATTTGAGCTCATCCAATTATAAAACTAATCTGGTGAGGATTATTTGTTTAGAATAAAATGTAAACAACTAAATAAATTCCTCCAATTTAGTGAATTATAGCTAACATGATGATGTTTGTTTACTAAGATAAAAAGGTAAATACCCAAATGAGGTGCTTCCATTAGATTTCAATTTAGGTATTATGACAGTTAATCCAATAATTATTATCCATTCATTACATTCAAATTATAAGCTTTATGACAAGTTAATCCATTAAATGTAACCTAGCGAGTTTCTTTCCATGCTTACTTATTTTCATTAACATTAACAAATTTCTTTCCATAATCATATTTACAATCCCTTTTATGACCCTAATTACTACATTTAACAAGATGACTATAATCATGCTTTCAAAAATTAACTTCATTAAAACCCCATTATACACTTACAAAATGCAACCATACATGCTAGCACTAAGAATAAAACAGATGGAACAAAAGCATCACATAACACAAATATGATCTCAGAGTTCACCCCTAAAGGGCTACATCTCTAGGTCTGCTCAACTGCAAGACCCCTCTAGCATTTAATAAAGTTAGGATTACATAAGTTTCATGTCTTTTACATCATTGCCATATAGGTGAACACAACCACTATACAACAACCACCTTGGTCGATAATTACAAAATGATCCCTTTTGAAGCGGATCCTACTGAATATATCAAAAGCAAATACAGACTTGACTGACTATGACTAGACACAAGCAACCAGATGACAGGGACCCAACAAACCTATCATGGATGTGCTATTATTATAGACATAGCGATAACAAAAATATTAAACCATGCACAAGCATTAATGAGTAAATACAATCTTTTCTCATGTTGATTTAAGCATCTAAACAAGTTATTTAATCCTTATATATGCATCAATGGCAAGTTGGTTTTACAACAATACTCTAGCCCCTTTTCTAACAACACAAAAATTATCCTTTACTATAAAGAACAAACTATATTAAAAGTAAATAAGGAAATGAGAAGATCATCTCCCAACCAATTTAAGATTCCCTTGCATAAATTCAAAAATAATAATTTTACACCATTCAATTTATTCATTAGCACCTATATATGAGTCCCAACATTCACTTGCTTAAATAAATAAATGAATAATAAAAAAAAAGATACAACCTTCAACAATTGTTAAATCAATGGAAATCATTACTTTATTGAATCCAATGATTAATATATAATTAATAATATATATTTATCCCCCTTTTTTTTTTATATTTCCTTGCTAGAAATATAAATCCCAACCCAACTTTAATAATAATAAATATTACTTATATTATATTTTCACTATTATATAACTTTTTTTTTTAAAACATACAAAGAAAACACCATATTTAAATTTTAAATATATATAAAATATAAAAAAATAATAACAAATAGAGGGCGGCCAAAACCCTAGGCGGCAAAACCCTAGGGCGGTCGTGCCCTAACCAAAGAGACTGCGACCTCCACCTACAGTGGAGTCGAGGTTACTGCGGCCACCATGGGGTCGCAGGCCCTTCGGCCCCCACATAGTGGAGCCGGGGGTTGCTGCGGCCTCCACGGCAGTCGAAGTCCCCTTTGGCCCCCCACTGTGTGGAATCTGAGAGGAGCTGCGGATGGCACCGTGGGGAGGGGCGGGTTGAGCTTCGGCTACATCTCTAGGTCTGCTCAACTGCAAGACCCCTCTAGCATTTAATAAAGTTAGGATTACATAAGTTTCATGTCTTTTACATCATTGCCATATAGGTGAACACAACCACTATACAACAACCACCTTGGTCGATAATTACAAAATGATCCCTTTTGAAGCGGATCCTACTGAATATATCAAAAGCAAATACAGACTTGACTGACTATGACTAGACACAAGCAACCAGATGACAGGGACCCAACAAACCTATCATGGATGTGCTATTATTATAGACATAGCGATAACAAAAATATTAAACCATGCACAAGCATTAATGAGTAAATACAATCTTTTCTCATGTTGATTTAAGCATCTAAACAAGTTATTTAATCCTTATATATGCATCAATGGCAAGTTGGTTTTACAACAATACTCTAGCCCCTTTTCTAACAACACAAAAATTATCCTTTACTATAAAGAACAAACTATATTAAAAGTAAATAAGGAAATGAGAAGATCATCTCCCAACCAATTTAAGATTCCCTTGCATAAATTCAAAAATAATAATTTTACACCATTCAATTTATTCATTAGCACCTATATATGAGTCCCAACATTCACTTGCTTAAATAAATAAATGAATAATAAAAAAAAAGATACAACCTTCAACAATTGTTAAATCAATGGAAATCATTACTTTATTGAATCCAATGATTAATATATAATTAATAATATATATTTATCCCCCTTTTTTTTTTATATTTCCTTGCTAGAAATATAAATCCCAACCCAACTTTAATAATAATAAATATTACTTATATTATATTTTCACTATTATATAACTTTTTTTTTTAAAACATACAAAGAAAACACCATATTTAAATTTTAAATATATATAAAATATAAAAAAATAATAACAAATAGAGGGCGGCCAAAACCCTAGGCGGCAAAACCCTAGGGCGGTCGTGCCCTAACCAAAGAGACTGCGACCTCCACCTACAGTGGAGTCGGGGTTACTGCGGCCACCATGGGGTCGCAGGCCCTTCGGCCCCCACATAGTGGAGCCGGGGGTTGCTGCGGCCTCCACGGCAGTCGAAGTCCCCTTTGGCCCCCCACTGTGTGGAATCTGAGAGGAGCTGCGGATGGCACCGTGGGGAGGGGCGGGTTGAGCTTCGGCTCCCCACCCCGAAACCCCCAATTTAATTTTCTCTTTCCCTTTTTTTTGAATAGTTATTTTTTTTATTCGATTTACAGTATGGATTAAAAAAAAAAAAAAAATTTGAATAAAGATATAGAAAAGCCAAGAAAACGAAATCCCCCATTTCTTTTTTTTTTTATCACAATCCCATATATTTCCCAGAATTTACGAATCAACATTGTGGGAACTTATTTTCACAGCAAGTTTAAAACACCAAATCCATTAAGAAAATTTTGATCCAAGGACAACCCATATTCTCAAAACTGAAACCTATATCTTAACCACAATCATGGAGATTTGATGTAAGAAAACTTCAAGCATCAAAATCCAGAGATATACCCAAAATTACAAAGAAAAACAACAAGAGGTGCATTCGAATCCTACCTCCTTCGCATTCCGGGCAAGATTTTTTTTTTGAAGATGAGCTCAAACTCCTTTCAAGAAGAACTCCATTCTTTTCCAAAACCCCCAACCCCTTCCTGCAAAATTCTTTCTCCCTCCTTTTTTTTTTTTCCCCAAAAAAAATTTCCATCCCCAAAAATATTTTTCAACTTAGGTTAAATGGAAAACCAATTTTGACCTAATTTCTATTTCGAAATTTAAGCCCTTTTTAAAAATAAAACAAGAAATAATAATTCTTTTCAACTATTAAATTAATTTAACTTGTTTTTCTAATTTATATGCCTCTCTCTTAATTAATTTTAATTTTAATTTCTCAATATTAATTTAGCCAACATTTACATTTCGAACTATTGACAAGGGTAAAGTATTTAAATTAAATTAATTTCCAAAATCAATCTTTTATACTATATCAAACTTTACAATTTAAAAATGATTTTCTTTAAATAATAAAAATTACCCTTTCTTTTCTAAAATGCAAGAGTGGTTAAATTAATTATATTTCAAATAACTTTAAATATTTCCTTTTTTTTTTTAAATGCATAAACTAATTAAATTCATTATTTAAAATTAACCATTAAATTAAATTCGCTACAACATAAATAAAGCGATCCTCTTAATTAATGATTAATCACCTAAAAGAAACCTATTTATTTTGATTTCTCAACCACTAATGCGTAAATGAACACATTAATTCAAATTACATACTTAAGCTTGCTACAAATATAAATAAAGTAATCTCTTAAATTAATGATTAATCATATTAAAGAAACCTATGTATTTTAAATTTCTCAATTACTAATGCGTACATCCACACCTTAATTGGAATTAAAAACTTAGGATAAAATACTCCATTTATTATACGCAAGGCAAGCAAACCAAGAAAGTTCACCAATCACATGACACGCAAACCAAATGATAAAGGAACCCTATGGATCACACATGATGCTCACCTGATCATGGCTAAGGCAAGATGAGAGTCTTATGACCCCTTATCCAAATTCTAAGGATGAAGGAGGTATACTCAACCCTGCAAATCCTGATAGAGAGGAACCTCGCACCTACACCAAAAAAGTACCTGCAACAGTCAAACAAAAAAGTTGGAAAAAAAAATCCAACACCACAATGTCTGACTCAGAATCAGCTATCCGATGCCTATTCATTTTCCAAAAAATGACTCCAGATGCGAAAGATAGGACCAAAAAACCAACCCCCCTTAAAAAAGCTAGAGGGTGGTGGTCCGGTGGAGGAGCCAGGAGGAGGTGGTCAGAAGGCGGCGGTGGTTGTGGTTAGGCCAAGCGGTGGCGGAGATAATCCAAGTGATAGTGGAGAAAATCCAAGTGGTGGGGTGGCGGACTGTTCCAGCGGCAGTGACTGGAGGGCCGGCGGGCGCCGGCAGGGCAGGGCCAGTGAGGGCCGGAGTGTGGCAGGTGCCAAAGGGTGGGGCTGAACCAACAGGTCTGGTCCTCGTACGACGGTCAGACTGTCAGGTCGTCGGTACCTGCGGGAAACCCCAATTGCCAAAATTTTATTTTTATTTTTTTATAATCCTTCTTTTTGTTTTGCCTTTGGGATTTTTGATTTTTGAAAAAAAAAAAAAAAATCTGGCTTGCATTCCGTAAAAAAGAAAAAATTTGAATTTTTTTTCTTGATTTACGTGCTAGAGCCGTACGACCTGGTTTTGGAGAAAAAAATCACCCAGATGCTTAAGAGTCAAAATTAGACAAATTTTATGACTATATGGGTTTTGGGGCCTTCTAAGCATGATGGTGAGGTCCGTTTAGGCCCAAAGTGCTCAGAAAAAATGCCTATCCCTAAGCATACAAAAAAAAGCCTAAATCTCCATATCTGCTTCCAATGCAAAAATTCTCAAAAATAGGAATAGATAGTTGTAGATCTGAGCTCTGATACCATGTTGGAGTTGAGAAACACAACACCACAAGAGCCTAAAGATCTTCTACAAGCTAAAACAATCTGTTACAAGGAAAAGCAATCTGAAGAACAGAACACATGAAAAATATGCTCAAAAGAGGAGAGCTCAATATTCACCAAAAATGTGTAGTGTCATAATAATACAAAGAAAAGAAAAATAACCTCTAATAGGTCAAGAAACCCTAAAAGGGAAAACCTAGGCTTGCACATAATAATTAATAAAAGAATTAAATATTATGCACCTAATGTTAGCTTAAGTGTACAACAATAATAGGGAACTTAAAGAATTAAATAAATATTGTTTAATTAATCAAGTAAATACCCAATTACTCTAACAATACGATCCCGAAAGCATACAAATTAAGCTTTCCGTGCACAAATAATATAGTAGCATATGGAGCATTGGTAATAGGTATCAAAATGGCTATGGAATGGAATATAAAACAACTTCAAGTCTTTAGAGACTCTAAGCTTGTCATTAATAAAATCAATGATGACTATCAAACAAAAGATGACAAACTCATGCCTTATAAAAAGATGGTGGATGATATCAAGAAGTACTTTGTAGAAATAAATTTTGAACAGATTCCAAGAAATGACAACAAAGCAACAGATGCCATGGCTACACTTGCTTCTCTATTGCAGACACAGGAAAATCAACAATGTTATGAATTCTTGGTTGAAGAGTTGTTTCATCCCGCCTTTAATTGTCCTGATTCCCAAACCATCTGTCAACTTATTGGACATAATTCCTCTTTCTATGGCCAAACTTACATATACCTAAAAGATAACATGTTACCTCCTGACTTATCGAAGAACCAAAAGAGAAACTTTATTCACCAATCCTCCCATTTTACTCTCGTCGTGGATACCTTGTTTAAATGAGGTCTAGATGGTACTCTCTTAAGATGCTATGAATAAGAAGAATCTGAGAACGCCTTACAAGAAGTCCATAATGGCATTTGTGGCACTCATTCAAGTGGTCTTACCCTTTTAGAAAAACTCATACACTTGGGCTATTATTGGCCGACTATGGAACAAGATTCTTTTAAAATAGCAAGAACTTGCAAACAATGTCAAATATATGGGAATTTGATTCATGCACCTGCACAAGAACATCATGCATTAGCAACATCTTAGCCTTTTTTCCAATGGGGTCTGGATCTGGTAGGAAATATAAATCCTTCTTCATCTAATAGTCACAAATTCATCCTGGTAGCTGCAAAATATTTTACAAAATGGATTGAAGCTGTACCTCTCATCAATATCATAGGAAAACAAGTTGCTGCATTTATCTTGAATTACATCATCTCTCTCTATGGAATACCAATGACCATTATCATTGATAATGGGCAACCATTCAAGAATCAAGATGTACAAGAGCTATGTGAGAAGTTCAAAATCCAGCACAGATTCTCAACACCATATTATCCATAGGGAAATGGGCAAGAATAAGCATCTAACAAAACTATTCTGAAAATCCTTAAAAAGATAGTGAATGATGCTGAAAAATATTGGCATATTCAACTAAACCTTTCTCTATGGGCCTACCACACCAGTATCTGCACACCAATAGGTGCCACACCTTTCTCTCTTTTATATGGATTAGAAGCCATATTGCCAATCGAAGTAGAGATACCCTCTCTACGTGTATCACTAAAAGGTCTCATCCTAGATGACGAACAATGAGTATCTAGACTGCAAGAGTTAGAACTGATCCATGAATGAGGACAAAATTCCTTTGATCATCTAAAGGTATATTAGCAAAGAATGTGTCAGAGCTACAATCACAAGGTTAAACCATGAATCTTTCAAGTTGGAGAACTAGTGCTAAAGGAAAATCCACACAACCAGGCAAATTGAGAAAAGAAAGGAAAGTTTGAACCAAACTAGTTAGGTCCATTTGTGGTCACAACAGTATTTGGATCAGGAGCATATCAGCTATCAACATAGAATGGGAATCAGCTAGAGGAACCTATCAATAGCATGCACCTGAAGAAATTCTATGCCTGAAAAATTAGAAAAAAATAAAAAAAGTGAAAAATCAGAAAAATCAAAAATAGTGAAAAAAAATAAAATAAAATAAAAAGTGAAAAATCAAAATCCAAAAAAAATCAAATATCAGAAAAAGTGCAACAAAAACAGATGGTGAAAACCTGGCAAATAGGCGATATCTTTTGGCTAGATCTTCCATCTATTAGTTCATGTATCCTTCCACTTGCATTCATTTTCCATCAGCGTTATCCATATCCATCATAAGCATTTGTACATACTCAGGCATCTCAGGTGGCTTCTTACCATAGTTTGGATCATTGGATATATCATAACGACTTTGTTTCTAGGCTTGGGGAAAAATCCTACACTTAGTCGGGGGCAAAACTTTGGATCATTTTGAGCTTAATCAAATAGGTAGAACAATAGTTAGACAACTCTTATCAAGCGAAAACTGAGACACATCCAACATTGAACACGAGATCAAACTATCAACTATCAAGCTATCACAAAATCGATCTAAGCACATCACACACTTTCCAGTGGATAATATCTTTTGGATAATGATTGTAACATGATTGTTCAACTTTTCTATAATTGTTTTTCGCTATCATTATTTCTGAGTGACTTCAGGATGTCATTGACTAGAGGAACAAGGAAGAAACATGACATTTTTCTTGTCTATTGTTTGAAAAATTAATCATTAATATGTGCAAATTTGTCTTGGGACATGATCATCAAAATATCCTTGAAGACATTCCTGATTTGTGTATTGAAATGATTAATACTGTCTGTTTTATGCAAGCAACACTCAGGTCATCTCAGTTCAATTATAGCTCAATGATTATGCTAACTTGCTATATCAAAATCTAGGAAAGAAGTGCTTAGGTCATCATGGTCTAATTATACCATCGATGTTTTCACTCACTTCCCACATTTCAAAAGCTCATTGATGACAAAAACGCAAAATAATCCAGTGACTGGTCTGGTCATAGTTTGCATTCCATCACATTTTTCATTGCATTTTAGCTTGCATTTCATTCTTGCATGGGATCATACAAGCTCCTTTTATCCAAGGTTAAATCGATCGCAAGAATCATCAAGTATCATCACAAGTGTATACACATTCAGAATGATGACTCATATATCTTTAGATATTGTCGACCCAGTGAAAATCTTATGCTATCTCCCTCAACAGAATCAACAATTAGTATATCCACATATTTCAGCAACTTTCTATCAACAAACTATCAGCTCCTTATCTATCAACCTCATCAAATCAAATCAATCAATCAAACTTAATCAATCTATCTTTGTCTTATATAGGATGAATCCTTCCTGAAACCAAACGATCAGATTCTAATTCATGTCTTATACAGGATGTATCCTTTATGAAACTAGACATTCTGATTATGTCTTATACAGGATGAATCCTTCCTAAAACTAGATGCTCTGATCATATTTTTCTTATACAGGATGAATCCTTCTTGAAACCAGACTGAATCTCGATCTTGTCAATCTAATCAATCAATATTTTTCAATCTTACCAATCTAAGCAATCAAGCTAATCAAAGAACTCACACTTTCATCAAAACACAGTTGCAAAGATCAAATCAAATTTATTAGGATATCAATCTCACAAAAACTCCAAAGATCAATTATCTCAAATGATCTCCTGAGGGGGCATCATCCTACTGGAATTTAGCAATCAAGAGTTGGGGCATCCTATCAAATCAATATCATCATCAAAATGAGATTATTCTTTGAATCAACGCGTCATCACACCTCGCTTGAAAGAGGGGCAAAATGTATACACCTAAAAATGGTCTGAAGATAATTAATTAAATAAGCAATTATTTAATTAATCCCCCTTCCCAATTTAATTGAATTCATCAGCAATTTGATTAAATTTCCCCTTTCATCTACTTATTAATAAATCTAAGGATTTATTTAATAAGTTCATTTCAACCCTTTGATTAATTAATTCAAATTAATTAATTCCCTCCACCAAAATTATTTCTTCTAAATCCGTTAATTATTTAAAACAAATCAAATTCATGAGTTGTTTAGATTAATTAGTCTTTTCCCATTATTTGAATTTTTAAATTCAAATTCTCCTAACTTCTACCACTCCTAAATCTAACCATTCCTAAACTTAACCCATTCTACCTACCCACATATTCCCTTTCATCTAACATCTTCTAGAACCTTTGTGACACTTGTCACTAAGTGTTCCCTTTCATCTAACTTCTTCTAGAAGCCTCTTGACACTTGTCACCATAGAGATGACAGATGTTCCCTTTAATCCAACCCCTTTAACAACCTCCTCCAATTTAACCATTGATATCTTCAGATCAATCTTGACCATTGATTCTTGCCACCTCACCCCTAGCCTTGGAAAATACTATAAATAGACCTCATTTTGAGCAATATGGATTCCATCTCATTTTCATTTTATGCATTGTTACTATAGGCATCTAGCTTCTAGCTTATCATCTTTAACAATGTTATCATGCTCAATTTTAGCTTAATTGCATCTTAATCTTAGTTCATTTTATAGATCAATTATGAAATCATATATCTTAATCATGCTATTATTGCTAGATCAAGAATTTTCATCATTCAAATCCTCCATCTAAGTGTAGTCAAGTCACTGGAGTATGCATAATCAGATCTGAGAGCATTTTTCATACTTGCATTTACTAGGAGGCAATAAGTCGATTAGCTATGGTTTTACATTTCATTGATTTAATTAGCTAACCATTGCTTGTAATGATTTATTGAGTTCATTATGTTTGCAGGTACAGGTACACTTCACAGAGCACGACAATGACAAATAGTTTTTTCTGAAAGAGAAGATGAGTTATTTGGATTCATTCTAAATCTGGGGGATATATAGTTAAAGATGGGTATAGGTTCCTTTCTTCTACATGTGGGGGGGACTCCTGGTCCTTTAGACTCTTTTGGCATTTTGCTTGCCTTCCAAAAGCAGGTGCTTTTCCTTAGTTAGCTATCCAGGATAGATTCCTCACTAGCATGAGATTGGATAGACTTGGCATCACTATTGTTTTTCCTTGTGTATTATGTGGAACCTCTTTGGAGTTGACTGATCATCTTTTTGTTCATTGTTCTTATGCTTCAGATTGTTGGTATTGGCTTTTTGGAAAATTTAATTGGTCTGCGGCCTTATGTGGAGATATTCAATCCCTATTTAGGAGATAGTCTTCTTTGTGTTCATCTTCCTTCTATGCCTGTTTTTGGATTATTGCTCCTTTTATTCTGATCTGGAATGTATGGCTAGAAAGAAATAGTAGAATTTTTTAAAATAAGTCCTCCTCACTGGATGATGTTCTTTTGCGCATTGAAAAATCCATCTTAGAAACTACTTTGGCCTTCATATATAAGAGACTAGATTCTCATTTCTCTTTCACCTCTTGGGATAGTTAGATTATGAGGCACTGGTAGGCTTTGCATTTACTCCCTTCCTAGGGAGATCTTTCTAAGAATCTGTCATCTAAAACTAAGAGGAAGGAGGTGACCTGGATACTACCTTTTGCATCCAAGTATAAATTGAATTTTGATGGTTCCTCATGAGGCAATCCGGGTAAATTTGCCATTGGGATGGTGGTCACAGATGATTGCTCTAAGTTTGTTGAGGCATGGTGTCAGTGTATCCTGGATGGGACTAATAATGCTGTTGAGTTTCATGCACTTTCTGTTGGTCTTGACTTATTGATATTTTAAAATTTTAAAGATTTTGAGATTGAAGGAGATTCTATGGTGGTTTATCATGTTGTGGAAAATCAAGTTTGCCATTCTTGGCACTTAAAATATTGGTTAGATAAAATTCTGCTACAACTTAAGTTCTTTAATTCGTATATTTTTTCTCATTGTTATAAAGAAGCTAACTTTGTTGATGATTTTTTGGCCAATAAGGCATTAAATGAGAATATTCAATCTCTTGAAGATGTAGAAATTTCTACTTTTCCTCCTTTGTTGGTGGTGGCCTAATTTTTATTCGGGCCCTATCCGTGGGTTTGTTTTTCTGAGATATTTTTGATCCTCCTCTTAGTCTTAGTTTTTGACCTTGCACCTTGTTTGGGATCATTGATAGTTATGTGCATTTTGTGAGATTGAGTTTGGTGCCAATTAGATCTCTACTTGATTTAATTTGATTACATACCTATTAATGATTGTAAGGAGGGTGTTGGCTGAATCATTGGTTGTGAGGTGTTGCATTTGGGTATAAGTATATATTCTTCTGGCGACATGCTTTGCCTGAGTTTCTGATTTCATGGAATTCATTAATAATTGTCTTTATCTGATGTGGGGGTTTCTGAGTTTCCTTTGGCACAAATTAAGAATGATTGAAATTGATGATTGTTGGGCTGATAGGCTTGTGAGATTCTATGAATATTAATGGTGTGAAGTATTCTTGTTTGTCATTCCTATATAATTTTAACTAGTGTTAAAAATTATTATTATTATAAGAATATCTATGGATAGCCTCACTTCTAATTATTAGATAGTGAGCTTCGTTGCCATGTTATTTTTTTTTATGACGTTTGCTTTGAGTCTTGCAATATATATGTTGAAGGTTTTTGAGCTTGATTTATTCTGTCTCTCTTCCTTATATCATAACTATTATTTTGAGGTTGATTAATTTCAAATATTTGAAGATGAGGAACTTGGGCCGATTTCTATTATGTGGTCTATGATTTCTCTTTGCTTGGTTTGGTTGGTGGTTCTTTAATTTTGATTGGTGGAAAATGTAGGTTGTAGCTTATATGTAGTATCTTCTCATTTTCTTATTATTTACTTGGTTCCTCTTATGGCTCCTTATTTGGCTTGGGATTTGGATTATTTTTCTTGGTCTCAGCATGTTGCTTTCCTTATATTATGGACTTTGCTTTGTCTTTTCATGGTTCTAACTATAATTTGCTCCCTTATTTTGATTTCATGTTTGCTCATGAGTCTTTTGCTAATAGAGGGATTGGAGAGTTGTTTTTTGTAGCCAGGTTTGTTGTAGGGATATTAGAATTTTGGAGACTTTATTGACCAAGCATTGGTTTAAGGGATGGAGTTATATTAAATTTTGCATTTGGATTTTTTATACCATGTATGGCAGCCCCTTTCTATTTAATGGGCTTTCTATGTAATTTGGGTGGGGGTTGATAAATATGCTATTGAGACTTTTGTAATGGGTAGATAGGCCTTAAGCTCCTTTGAGCAATACTGGAAGGTTTTCTTACTAGTTCTTTCCTTCCAGTGCTCTTTGAACCAGACATGTAAAAATTTATATATTAATAAAATTTAGTGGTATATCCACTGTTATCAACAAAATAAAATAAAAAATATATATCTAGAAATATTTTTTCATATATAAGATCAAATTTCAATGTGAGAGAGTATAGACACTTAAAATTTCTCATGTGCATGAAAAACAATCATTCATTCCCATTAAAACATAAAAGTATGTGCAACTAATCTAGTGATTAGAATATGGTCTTTATTAAGTGTTCTAAATAAATTCTATATTAGTTTATTCAAAGATAATTTTGGATACATGTTTTACAATAAAATATGTTATTAGTTTGGGTTCTTCTCATAGTGTGTTGGTTAAGTGGTAGTGTTGTTATTGTGACCACAAAGGTTCATACTCCTGCTAGATTATTGTGATCGCAATGTTGGTACCTTTGTTGATCCATGCACTTGTGGGTTTGAGCCTTAGTATTTTTATATGGGGATGAGGTCCCCCATTTGTGACCTCATTGGGTCATAGCTTTGGGTCAAAAACATTTCAAGTGGAGCCAAAGGGCATGTCATGTCAACAAAATTGGTTGCATTTAAAAGTTTACAAACCACTTTAAAAAAAAAAAATTGTTATGAGTTTGATAGATAAGATCCTTTAATAGGTAGTTTTTTAATAAAATTTAGTTAGTACCAGTCATTTGCACAATTAATTAGCACAAAAGAAAGGAAAAAGAGAAAACAAATATTACAAAGTGGAGACATTAAAAAAAATATTACACACATAAAATGATAGAATCAAAACAATGTAGAAAAATATAGGTGTTGAATTTTTTTATTTATTGGATGCATCAATATATGGTAAAAAATATATTGCGAAAAAATACAACAATGCACACACAAAAAAAAAGGAAGTAAAATTTCAATCTACTTGGTGGATGCATTGCAAAAAATCATGAATGATAATGTAGAACTTAGATACATTGAGATATACATGTTGAGAAAAACACACTTTGGCATTGAAAAATGTGCTAATTCTACCAAAATATGATCAAGTTACTACTCAATTTTTTAAAAACAAAAACTACTATTATTAGCTACAACAAGAAAACCCAAAATTAAACCATAATAGATGATGAAAAATATTTAATTTTATTTTTGATATTGGAGGTATTGATTAACAAGGAAAATGTGACATAAGAATGCAAAAAAACATTGTAACTAGGAAAATAGGGGAAATCATCAAAGTAATTAAATTAGCCAACCACAAAAGCTAAATTGCAATGAAATTAAGTCCTAATAGACTCAACAAAGGAATGAAAGGCAAGATTCAAAACAAAAGAAAACCAATATTGTAGAAATCTCCTTCATTGACGGCCATTGGCTTTCTTTCTCCTTCAAATTTGTTGTGGCTCTCACCTACAAAGCAAGTGTATGGAAAATTGACAACATAAGGATACTCGAAATATGGTTGAAAATCAATGAGAAAAGAGCTCAACCTATAGAAAATTTGGGATTGATTGGATGGCTAAGATTGAAAAGATTTTTGGTTAGATGGATGGACCTGATTGAGTGCACAATAGAGCTACCATTCAAGGAAGGATGAAGATAGAAGGAACAAAATGAGAAGATATTATGAGGATAAATAATAAAATCCTTAATTATCTTCTCATAGATACCAAATTAGCAAGTTGAAGAGATAAGGGAGATAAAAATTAGAAAGTGGAAGAGATAAGTGGGATCATAAATAAAGAAATAAAATTTATTTATTTCACCTAGACATGGTAATTAAATAAATTCAAAATTAGAGAAAGGGATTAAATAATTAAAATAATTATTTAATCATGGAAGAATAATTAGCTTAGAATAAAGGGATCAAATAATTAAATGAACTATTTAATCAAAGAAGAATAGTTAGGATTAGTTGATTAAGATCAAGATTAATTGATTAGAAAGGGACAATGATAAATATTAATTAAATAATGAAGATTATTTAATTAATGGTTTAGAAAACAATAATTAAATAATTAAAATTATTTAATTATAGGAAACTAGAAGAAGAATATTAGTACTAATTAAATAATTAAAATTATTTAATCAGTTTAGACGAAAAAAGTTAGTGAAAAGTATCGTCAAAGACTTAGGACAAATTTTAGTGTCTACATTTTCCCCTCTTTGAGACAATGTTATTTTGAGTGTTGTTTCAAAGAAAAAATTGAGAAATCATGCCCCAGTGGACCAAAGGATGGAGGTAGGATGCCCCCTCAAGAGATTGTTTATGTATGAAAGAAATGAATGATCTCTAGAAAGAAAAGAAGAATGGTTAGATGAAAGAGGAAAAACGAGGAAAGATAAAAATATTAGTAAGAAGTGAAGAATGTTAATTGATTGTAGAAAAAGGGTTGATTATATCAAATGAAGAAATTTTTGATTGATCAAATCGAATAGATAGCATGATAATGATTAATTTTATGAATAGATAGAATGATTGATGAGATAGAAGATATGTTAGTCAGAAAAAATGCAAGTGAGAAGTGAAGAATGCTTAGTGCGATGGAATCTTGCTTTCACAAATGCTAATAGTAGGTGAGAACCTTTATTTGATATGGAAAAATGGATGCAACACACCATGGAACTGAAAGCCAGTACAAGAATGCAATCCCTTTGCATAAAACATACACATCGTAGTCAAGGAATGAGTCAAACCATCATAAGACATTATGTGTGTTTGCCCTAGAATTTTATGAAACACTCCACAAACAGAAAATGAAAAACAAGAAAGACCATGAGCCATCCTAGCCACTCTAAATCACTCAGTGACATCATCGAGTAGTATAGGAAAATGATCAAAGATAAATGAATAAAAAATAAAATTCACAAATCCAAACAAGTCAAACAACCATTCTGATCTTTGTTGTCAAAGTGAAAATATTTGTTTTATGATAGGACGATCATGCTGCCCGATTTCAAGGAATGTAATACTCCATCTAAGATGGGACACAATCTGGTTTTGAGTATACCACACCCTATATAAGACCCATAATAATAGTTGACAAAGGATTGATAATGTTGATATTGAGGATTGATACAACAAGCTCAATCAGTTGGAATGATTGCTCGATTGAATGGTTTGTCGATTAAAGCATGATTTATTTAAGTGCAGTGTTTAATGTGTTTTTATTTGTCATATGCTCAAATGTCTATCTATGTACAAAAGAGCCAATTTATTGGTGAAATGAAATGAAAGTGATTGTTTTTGGATTTTTTATGTTTTCAAATTTTTAGGGTTTTTGAATTTTTTTATTTTTTTTGTGCTTTTTCAGGTCATTTTACGATATTTTTGGATTATTTCAAGTCATTTTATGAATTATTTTTTTATTTTTAGTAGTTTTTTGCCATTAGTGTCTAACAAGGCAAGTAATATAATGAATGGATGAATAAGCTTGCTAAAATGTTGGTGGGTAGAGGAAAAACAAAGGCTATTTATTATGGAGAGAGAAAATTCAATTTCTAAGGGCTATCGTGCAATGGGATAAGGGACTTGATATGAGAATGTTGTTGGAATCCAATAACACTGAGTGGGGGGGGGGGCTGAATCAATGTTATACCAAAAAGATCAATTTTAACCTTATTAAAACATGCATACATCAACCAATATATCAGTACATAGAAAATTGAAAGAAGTAAAGAAACCAATAAGCCAATCACATAAATGAGAACCATAACACATAAAATTATACGTGGAAAAACTCAAAGAGGAAAAAACACAGTGGATTTGTGACCCACAATATCAATCCACTGGCCATATGAAGAGATATTACAAAATATAGGGGCCTACACTTGTAGGAAGGATTACAACCTAGAGCACACTATTCAATCACAAAAGGAGCCTCACTAACTACATATAAATCCAGAATACAATCCCAAGAAGAGTTGAATTGCAAAATATAGCATCTTCTATGCAAGAATATAGTTTTGGTTAAGCTCTGTCTATTCTGGTCTGAAACCGTAAACCCTTTATCAGAATAACCCTTATATAAATATCCTCACATACATATTCTCTCAGATATATTTTGCATTATATCACATCCACGTCTCCATTACCATTACAATATCAAAATGATCTAATCCAACTAACCTATATACCATATACAACTTAACATGCCTTATGTCAGCTTACAAAGATAATTACAATATCAATATACATGTCGGCTAGATAACATAAATACATGAATATCAAAAACAATTGTCGATGCCAGATCCAAGAGATGATAGCCTCCAATACCAATAACCTTATTCTAAACCATGTCGGCCTACATTGCCGATAACAAAAGAAATCTTTATATCCTACTCGTGCCAGTGTCTATGAAGTACCAGCCGGTACACAACTGAACCAAAACGTGAAGGCAGATCAATATACCATGTTGCCATCAATGACAACATAGTGAAACCAACCAATTGAGTGTCAATTGCCAACAATCTCCCCCTTTGGCATTGATGGTAACACTCATGTGAAAAATGGTCAAGGTTTCATCTGTTGGTTTCATCCTACCTGCTCCCCCTGAGCTGAATATTCATCAATGCAAAATACTCCATACTCCATATTTGTTGGTATTATGGATGTGTTGCATTAGTTTTGTCATTGATGTCAACATGTATAAATACTTGTGAATACTTATCAGCACTGAAGATTTTTGGTTATGTTCACCCGCATGTTCAGTGACTTATGCACAGTCACCGGTATCTGGTTCACCGATAGGTTATATTGTTCACCGATACTGAGAATGATCTCTTATCATCTGGAGATTACTTGGTTATGTCAAAGACATTGTTTGGACACTTGGTTTTGGTGTTTTGGTTATTGGTCTAATCGAGTTTGCATATTTGTTGTTACCAACAAATTGGTCTAGATTATAGACCGACAAGCGTTATCTATTCCAGATCAGCATGACATGTTATGGAGATGTTTTATTAATTGGTTATTATTGTAAACACATTGAGCCAACATGATGCATTTGATATTGATTCATTTGTAATTAATTTAATTGTAATATTCTTAGTGAGCCGACCTACACATTTGGTCTTAGGTTTTGGTATATATGTAAGATCTCATCTACGAGATTGATATAGGAAGGTAATAAGGTATTACAAGGTTGTGATATTCGGTATATGTGAATATAAGCAGAGCTATACATGCATACATCATTTGAAGATTCAAGGAAGGTATGAAGAAGACAATCAGATCTTAACTAGTACTAAATCCAGCATATGAAGATGCTATTTTGAGCAGTATATTATCATTGGATTTAACCATCCAATTGTAGTCAATGTGACTCCCATTTTGTGATTGAGCAGTGAGCTCTAGGCAATTGGCCTTTCTACATGTGTAGACCCTATTTCTACACACATACTATCTGCAGTAGTTTCATCTGATTGTGGTTAAGGTTTCCCACCATGGTTTTCCCCTTATAGGGTTTCCATGTAAAAAATATATGTGTTATGTGTTGTGGATGTTATTTGTCTTTTTGTTTCATGCATTAAACTTTACCAGTACTATTATTAATTGTTAAACTGTCAACCGACAATAAGTTTGGTTTACCTATATTATGCATTAAGTTTGGTTAAGTTACATTTAGGTTGAAATTAATTGACAACTGATTCACACCCCCCCCCCTCAGTTGCTTCCAGGTCCTAACAATTGGTATCAAAGCTAAGTCCTCTTTTTGCAGAAGTTTAACAGCTTGAGGAGATTCTATGGCAACTAACTATTTCAGGAAGGACAATCTGAAGCTTGATGGAACTAACTATGGTATATGGAAGATCAGAATGGAGACACATCTGAATTGCATTGGAAAAGATATATGGGATGTTACAAAGAATGGATATGTTGGTCCTACATAGAGTCAACCTAATCCACCAACCTTGGCTAAAGATAAGGATAATGATTGCAAAGCAAGAGAAGCACTTTTAAGCACATTATCAGATCAACAAATCATGGGATTATTAGACCGGTCTACTATTGAAGCTATTTGGGATAAATTGGAGACATTGAATGAAGGTGATACCACTATCAAAATTGAAAAATTGGGATGCTTCTGGTTAGGTATGAAAATATGAAAATGAAAGAAGATGAAAGGATTTCTTCTTTTATGGAAAGAGTTAATGAAATCATTTTGGGTATACAATGTTGTGGAGGATCCTTAAGTGAAGATGAGATTGTTTCTAAATTTTTAAGAGCATTGCCACTGACATACAAAATGAGAGTAACTGCTATTAAGGAATTGAGAAAAATGCCTAATACATCAGTATCTAGAGATACCTTGGTTGAAAAACTTTCAGCTTTTGAACTTGAGGAATTTGGTCATGTTGCTACAATTTAGATAGATTTATCTTTCAAAGCATCATCATCTACAACATCATCATCGTCATCTAAAAAATCTGATTGGGAAGCACTCTATGCAAGAGAACTTGAAGAAATCAGAAGAGAGAATGAATAACTTGAAGAGCTTGAAGCACTATTTGCAAGGAAAATGCCTAAAGGTCCAGTTGGAAGTAAGTATGAAGGTAAAGCACCATTTAAATGTTTTAACTACAATAAAATTGGTCATATGGCATCTAGGTGTCATGATAGACATGCAAGATTGAAAGAAGAAGCTAAAAGAACATATAAGCCTAGCCCTGAATATTATAGATACAAATTTAAGAAGAATAGAGACAAATCGTGCTACTATGCTGATGAAGGAGTTATTGATGATTCTGATGAGAAATCGATAGACAATGGATGAGATTTTATTGCAATAACAAAATATCAACCGACACCTATTATACGACCAGTAGAGTAGGCCCTGGAAGCTAAAATTGAAGAAAAGGATGAATGGATCATTGATTCTGGATGTTCACATCATATGACTGGTGATAAAAGTAAATTCTTAACCTTTTAGGAATACAATGGAGGTCTAGTAAGATTTGGGGATGACAAAGCTTGTTTGATTAGAGGAAAAGGCATTATATCTTTTGATGGTAAGCCTAATACTGACAATGTTTATTATTGGTATTTTGGTATGGTTTTGTCGTTGATGTCAACACCTACTAAAACACAAGCACTTTGGAGATCCAACAGCATTCACCGGCAAGCAAGTAACTATTGCACAATTACTGGTATATTGGTACACCGGCAAGATAAAATGATCACTGGCACTTGGAATGGCATGGAAGACACATGGTTATGTCGAAGACATCGTCTGGACGTCTTGTCCAGGAGTTTTTTTCATTGGTATATTCATAGTTGCATATTTGCTGTTACTGGCAAATAGGTCTAGGGTTACATCGACAGGTTATCTTTTCCAGATCAACATGGCACACTATGGAGATGATTATTTATTGTTGTAAATGCATTAAGCTGGCATGTTCAATCGGTTATTGCATTAGATATTATATTGTTTGTAAAATATTTTTATTGTAATATCTTGTAGAGCCGACCTACTAAAATTAGTCTTAGGTTATGGTATAAATGTAAGATCTTATTTGTAAGATCAAGTGTGGAGTGTGAAATAGGATTGTGTGAAGGTATATGCGAGATTAAGCAGAGCTATACATGAAGACATCATTTGAAGGTGAAGTTAGGTTTTTGTGGAAGCATATCAGCATTACACTAGTACTAAATCCAGCATATGAAGATGCTATTTTTTGCAGTACACTCTTATTGGATTTAACCATCCAACTGTAGTCAGTGTGACTCCCATTTTGTGATTGATCAGTGAGCTCTAGGTTGTACACTTACTATCTGTAGTAGTATCATCTGATTGTGGGTAAGGTTTCCCATCGTGGTTTTTCCCCTTATAGGGTTTCCATGTACAAATGTTGGTGTTATGTGTTGTGGATGAATTTGTGTTTATGTTTCATGGACTAATCCTTACCGGTATAGCAATTAACTATTGTAACTATCTACTGGCATACTTAATTGGTTTACTGGTGTTAAGCATTAAGTTGGTTAAACTGTTTCTGGTTTAAAATTATTTGACAATTGATTCACCCCCCCTCTCAGTTGTCTCTGGGACCTAACATGTTTATTATGTTGAAGGTTTAAAGCATAATCTTTTGAGTGTTGGTCAATTAGTTTAAAAGGGATTTCAGTTACAATTCAAGAATGGTAAATGCAAAATCGTGAATAGAACTGGTTTGAAAATTGCAACTGGTAATCAGACTAGAGGTAATATCTTTCACTTGAATAACAATCACAAAAAATTCTTAATTGCACATATTGATGAAATTTGGTTATGGCATAAAAGACTTTGTCATGTAAATTTTGATTGCATTGTGAAAATTAGTACAACTAAGGCAGTAAGGGATTTACCTAAGAAGCACTTTTGAGTGCATTATCAGATCAACAAATCATGGGACTATCAGTTAGGTCTATTGCTAAAGATATTTGGGATCATTTGGAAACACTGAATGAAGGAGAATCCACAGTCAAAATTGCAAAACTTGAAAGCTTCCAAGTCAGGTATGAACATCTGAAAATGGAAGAAGATGAAAGGATTTATGCTTTTATGGAAAGAGTAAATGAAATTGTTTTGGGTATTAAATGTTGTGGAGGAACCTTAAGTGAGGATGAAATTGTTTCAAAAGTTTTAAGAGGATTGCCACCAGCATATAAAATGAAAGTCACTGCCATAAATGAGTTAAGAACAATGCCTAATACATCAGTTACTAGGGATACATGATTGGGAAACTTTCAGCTTTTGAAATTGAAGAATTTGGTCCTGTTGCTACTATAAAGGTAGATTTGGCCTTTAAAGCATAAACATCATTTGCTCCATCATTTGACAAATCTAATTGGAAATCCTTTTATGCAAGAGAACTTGAAGAAAGTAGGAAAGAAAATGAAGAACTTGAAGAACTTGAAGCACTATTTGCAAGGAAAATGCCTAAAGGTCCAGTTGGAAGTAAGCATGAAGGTAAAGCACCCTTTAAATGTTTTAACTGTAATAAGATTGGTCATATGGCTTCGAGATGCCTTGATAGAAATGCTAGACTAAGAGAAGAAACTAGAAGAACATACAAGCCTAACCCTGAATATCAGAGATACAGATTTAAGAAGAATAAACACAAATCTTGTTACATTGTTGATGAAGGTGTGACTAATGATTCTGATGAGGATCCGACAGACAATGGATGGCTTTTTGTTGCTATAACAGAAGATCAACCGGCACCTACTGCTCAACCAGTAGTATAGGCCCTGGCAACTAAACTTGAAGTAAAAGATTAATGTATCATTGATTCAGAATGCCCACATCATATGACAGGAGACAAAGGTAAATTATTGAACTTTCAAGAATACAATGTAGGCTTAGTGAGATTTGGAGATGACAAAGCTTGTTTGATCAAAGGTAAGGGTTCAATATCTCTTGATGGTAAGCATAACACTGACAATGTCTACTATGTTGAAGGATTAAAGCATAATCTTTTGAGTGTTGGTCAATTAGTTGAGAAAGGATTTCAGTTACAATTCAAAAATGGAAAATGCAAAATCATGAATAGAACTGGTTTGGAAATTGCAACCGGTAATCAAACTAGAGGTAATATCTTTCATTTGAATATCAGTGATAAGACATGCTTAATTGCACATATAAATGAAAGTTGGTTATGGCATAAGAGACTCTGTCATGTAAACTTTGATTGCATGGTAAAGATCAGTACTACAAAGGCAGTTAGAGATTTACCTAAAATTGTCAAACCTCATAATACAGTATGCAAGGAATGTCAATTTGGAAAACAAGTTAGAACTAGTTTCAAAAGTATTCCAGAAAAATCAAATAATGCTCTTGATTTGATTCACACTAATTTATGTGGTCCAGCTAGAACTAAAAGCTGTTGGTATTTTGGTATGATTTTTTCATTGATGTCAACACCTACTTTGGAGATCCAGCAACATTCACTGGCAAGCAACTGAACTGTGCAACAGTTACTGGTATATGGTTCACTAGCAGGATATATTGTTCACCGGTACCTAGAATGATATGGAAGACACTTGGTAATGTTGAAGACATCATGTGGACACTTTGTTTTGAAGAATTAATCATTGGCATATTCATATTTGCATATTTGCTTTTACCGGCAAACAGGTCCAGGTTATCTAGGGTTACACAAGCAGGTTTATCTTTTCTAGATCAGCATGGCAGGCTATGGAGATGATTTATTATTGTTTTAAATGCATTTAACTGACATGTTTAATCGGTTATTGCATCGGATATTATATTGTTTGTTAAAATGTTTTATTGTAATATCTTGTAGAGCCGACCTACTAAAATTGGTCTTAGGGTATGGTATAAATGTAAGATCTTATTTGTAAGATCAAGTGTGGAATGCAAAAAAGAATTGAGTGAAGGTATATGCGAGATCAAGTAGGGATATACACGAAGACATCATTTGAAGGTGAAGTTAGGTTTTTGTGAAAGAATATCAGCATTACACTGGTACTGAATCCAGCATATGAAGATACTATTTTGTGCAGTACATTCTTATTGGATTTAACCATCCAACTGTAGTCAATGTGACTCCCATTTTGTGATTGAGCAGTGAGCTCTAGGCTGTTGGCCTTTCTGCATGTGCAAACCCCATTTATGTACACTTACTATGTACAATAGTATCATCTGATTGTGGGTAAGGTTTCCCACCGTGGTTTTTCCCCTTACAGGGTTTCCATGTACAAATATTGGTGTCATGTGTTGTGGATGACTTTATGTTTATGTTTCATGCATTAATCCTTACCGGTATAGAAATTTACTGTTAACACTGTCTACTGACATACCTAACTGGTTTACCGGTATTAAGCATTAAGTTGGTTAATTAGTTTTTGGTTTCAATTTATTAGACAACTAATTCACCCCCCCCCCCCCCCCTTCGCAGTTTTCTCCGGGACCTAACAATTGGTATCAGAGCCTAGTCCTCTTTTGCAGAAGTTTAACAACTTGAGGAGATCCAATGTCTACTAATTATTTCAGAAAGGATAGTCCTAAACTTGATGGAACCAACTATGGGATATGGAAGATCAGAATGGAGACACATCTAAATTGCATTGGTAAAGACATCTGGGAAGTTACTAAGAATGGTTTTACTACTGCTGTAGCTGGTCAGACTGCTCCAACTACCTTAGCTAAGATAAAGAAAATGATTGCAAAGCAAGAGAAGCACTTTTGAGAACATTATCAGATCAATAAATCATGGGATTATCAAATAGGTCTACTGCTAAAGCTATTTGGGATCACTTGGAAACACTGAATGAAGGAGACTCCACAGTCAAAATTTCAAAACTTGAAAGCTTTCGAGTCAGGTATGAACATCTGAAAATGGAAGAAGATGAAAGGATTTCTGCTTTTATGGAAAGAGTAAATGAAATTGTTTTGGGTATTAAATGTTGTGGAGGAACCTTGAGTGAGGATGAAATTGTTTCAAAAATCTTAAGAGGTTTTCCACCAGCATATAAAATGAAGGTTACTACTATAAATGAGTTGAGAACAATGCCTAATACATCAGTAACTAGGGATACATTGATTGGAAAACTTTCAGCCTTTGAAATTGAGGAATTTGGTCCTATTGCTACTATAAAGACTGATTTGGCCTTTAAAGAATCAACATCATCTGCTCCATCATTTGACAAATCAGACTGGAGAGCCTTTTATGCAAAAGAACTTGAAGAATCCAGAAAGGAAAATGAAGAGCTTGAAGAACTTGAAGCACTATTTGCAAGAAAAATGCCAAAAGGTCCAATTGGAAGTAAGTATGAAGGTAAAGCACCCTTTAAATGTTTTAACTGCAATAAGATTGGTCATATGGCTTCAAGATGCCCTGATAGACATGCTAGACTAAGAGAAGAAGCTAGAAGAACATACAAGCCTAATCCTGAATATCAGAGATACAGATTTAAAAAGAACAAAGATAAATCTTGTTACATTGTTGATGAAGGTGTGGCTGATGATTCTGATGAGTTGCTAAAGCATCCAAATAGCTAGTGTTGACATCAATGACAAAACATCAGTACAACATGTAATTAATTCCTCCAAATGGCCAACAATATCCCCCTTTGGCATTGATGGCAACACTAGATGTGAAAAACATCTAAGTACCAAGAAATGCCAAACAAGTCTCCCCCAATGGAAGACAACCAACAATCTCCCACAAACAGATGTAGTAACGAAGTTCTGAAACAATGACCAAACTCCCCCTGTGAATGATATCTTTGTAAAGCTCTAAATTATACATATATCTCTCCCCCTAATGTATACAACTCCTTAAGTTTTTCTTTTATACATGAATATCTCTCCCCCTTTGACATCAATGCCAGAAATTTGACAAAAATATCAAAGCAAAAACATAAACCATTGAATCACAAAGCTGACTACTCCCCTTGAGTAGTAGCATCCCCACATCAGTGTCAGAATGAAAAAGATATATGATACTGTATACCAGACATATGCCAAACCGCATCAATCAAGTCTCTACCAGAGGGGCAAAAAATCCCAATATGTCTCTGAAGTACTCAAATGATTCCTTAGGTAAAGGTTTAGTGAAGATATCTATAATCTTCTCTTTAGTGTTCACATAAACCAGTCTAACTTCATTTGCTTCCACCTTTTCCTTGAAAAAGTTGTACTTGATAGATATGTTCTTTGTCTTCGAATGAAATATCAAATTCTTTGATATATCAATAGCAGTAGAGTTATCACAATGAATAATTACCGGTTTATTACAATCCACCTTTATATAATTCAACATTTTCTTCATCCATAGAACTTGTGTATAGTTAGTAGCAACACCAACATACTCAACTTCAATAGTAGATAAAGAAGTACATGATTGCTTCTTGTTGATCCATGAAACAAGTTTCTTTCCAAGAAAGAAAGCTCCATTGGATGTGCTCTTCTGGTCATCAACATCTTCAGCCCCAATCAACATTTGTATATGCACATAATGTAAAGTCATCATTTTTAGGGTACCATAAACCATATTCAATTGTTCCCTGCAAATACCTAACAATCCTCTTCACCGCACTCACATGATTTTCTCTAGGATCACTCTGAAATCTTGATACAATGCAAACTGCATTCATTATGTCAGGCCTAGTATGAGTCAAATAAAGAAGACCTCCAATCATAGATTTGTATCTTGTAGGATTTACCAGTGCAGAAACATCTTTTCTTATCAATTTTTTACTTGTAACCATAGGAGTACCAACCAGTTTAGAGTTTTCCAAACCAAATTTCTTCAATAACTCTCTAGCATAATTAGTTTGACAGATGAAAATACCTTTATCAGTTTGAGAAATCTACAAACCTAAGAAAAAATTCATCTCCCCAATCATAGACATCTCAAATTCATTCTTCATATTGCTAGCAATTCCTTACACAACTTATCTTCACCTCCAAAAATAATGCCATCAACAAATACTTCAATAATCAGTATATCATCATCAATGATCTTATAATATAAATTACTGTCAGCATTACCTTTAGTGAATCCAAGCTTCAAAAGGTATCTATCCAACCTTGCATACCAAGCTCTAGGTGCTTGTTTCAATCTATATAAAGCTTTCCTTAACCTACAAACCATGTTTGTATCATCTGATAGTGAAAAACCATCAGGTTGCTCAATATAAACTTCCTCATCAAGATCCCCATTCGAAAATGCACACTTAACATCTATCTAATAAACCTTGTAGTTTTTGTGGGCATCATAGGCAAGAAATAATCTTACAGCTTCAATCCTAGCTACAAATGTAAAAGTCTCTCCATAATCAATTCCTTCCTTCTGAGAATATCCTTTACAAACCAATCTAGCCTTATTCCTTACAACTTGACCATCCTCATTCAATTTATTCCTAAAAACCCATTTAGTTCCAATAACATTCTTATTTTTAGGCCGAGGAACCAAAGTCCATGTGTTATTTTTCTCAATCTGATCTAATTCTTCTTTCATAGCTCTCAACCAATATTCTGTTGGCATTTTGGTATGGTTTTGTCATTGATGTCAACACCTACTAAAACACTAGCACTTTGGAGATCCAACAACATTTACTGGCAAGCAAGTAACTGTTGCACAATTACTAGTATATGGTTCACCGACGGGATATAATGATCACTGACACTTAGAATGGCATGAAAGACACTTGGTATTATTGAAGACATCGTATGGACATCTTATCTTAATGGATTAATCATTGGTAAATTCATATTTGCATATTTGCTTTTACCGGCAAATAGGTCCAAGGTTACCTAGGGTTTCACTGGTAGGTTTATCTTTTCCAGATCAGCATGACACGCTATGGAGATGATTAATTATTGTTGTAAATGCATCAAGCTGACATGTTCAATTGGTTATTGCATCGGATATTATATTATTTGTAAAATGTCTTATTGTAATATCTTGTAGAGCCAACCTACTAAAATTGGTCTTAGGTTATGGTATAAATGTAAGATCTTATTTGTAAGATCAAGTATGGAATGCGAAAAAGAATTGTGTGAAGGTATATGTGAGATTAAGCAGTGCAATACACACAGACATCATTTGAAGGTGAGGCTAGGGTTTTGTGAAAGCATATCAACATTACACCGGTACTAAATCCAGCATATGAAGATGCTATTTTGTGCAGTACATTCCTATTGGATTTAACCATCCAACTGTAGTCAGTGTGACTCCCATTTTGTGATTGAGCAGTGAGCTCTAGGTTGTTGGCCTTTCTGCATATGTAGACCCCATTTATGTACACTTACTATCTATAGTAGTATCATCTGATTGTGGGTAAGGTTTCCCACCGTGGTTTTTCCCCTTACAGGGTTTCCACGAACAAATATTGGTGTCATATGTTGTGGATGACTTTGTGTTTATGTTTTATGCATTAATCTTTACCGGTATAGCAATTAACTATTAAAACTATCTAGCGGCATACTTAACTGGTTTACCAGTATTAAGCATTAAGTTGGTTAAGTTATTTTTGGTTTAAATTTATTAGACAACTGATTCACCCACCCCCCCCTCCTAGTTGTCTCCAGGACCTAACAATTGGTATCAGAGCTTAGTCCTCTTTTGCAGAAGTTTAACAACTTGAGGAGATCCAATGTCCACTAATTATTTCAGGAAGGATAGTCCTAAACTTGATGGAACCAACTATGGCATATGGAAGATCAGAATGGAGACACATCTAAATTGCATTGGAAAAGACATCTAGGAAGTAACAAAGAATGGTTATACTGCCGCTACTCCCGTTCAACTTAATCCACCTAACTTGGCTAAAGATGAGGAAAATGATTGCAAAGCAAGAGAAGCACTTTTGAGTGCATTATCAGATCAACAAATCATGGGATTATCAGATAGGTCTACTACTAAAGCTATTTGGGATCATTTGGAAACATGAATGAAGGAGATTCCATAGTCAAAATTGCAAAACTTGAAAGCTTCTGAGTCAAGTATGAACATCTGAAAATGGGAGAAGATGAAAAGATTTCTGCTTTTATGGAAAGAGTAAATGAAATTGTTTTGGGTATTAAATGTTGTGGAGGAACCTTAAGTGAGGATGAAATTGTTTCAAAAGTTTTAAGAGGATTTCCACCAGCATATAAAATGAAGGTTACTGCTATAAATGAGTTAAGAACAATGCCTAATGCATCAATAACAAGGGATACATTGATTGGGAAACTTTTAGCTTTTGAAATTGAAGAATTTGGTCTTGTTGCTACTATAAAGACAGATTTGGCCTTTAAAGCATCAACATCATCTGCTCCATCATTTGACAAATCTGTTTGGAAAGCCTTTTATGCAAGAGAGCTTGAAGAAAGCAGGAAAGAAAATGAAGAACTTCAAGAACTTGAAACACTATTTGCAAGGAAAATGCCTAAAGGTCTAGTTGGAAGTAAGTATGAAGGTAAAACACCCTTTAAATGTTTTAACTGCAATAAGATTGGTCATATGGCTTCGAGATGCCCTAATAGACATGCTAGACTAAGAGAAGAAGCTAGAAGAACATACAAGCCTAATCCTGAATATCAGAGATACAGATTTAAGAAGAACAAAGACAAATCTTGTTACATTGCTGATGAAGGAGTGACTAATGATTCTGATGAGGATCCGATAGACAATGGATGGGTTTTTGTTGCTATAATAGAAGATCAGCTGGCACCTACTGCTCAACCGGTAGAACAAGCCCTAGTAGCTAAAGTTGAAGATGAATGGATCAATGACTCAGGATGCTCACATCATATGACAGGAGACAAAGGTAGATTCTTGAACTTTCAAGAATACAATGGAGGTTTAGTAAGATTTGGAGATGACAAAGCCTATTCAATCAAAGGTAAGGGTACAATATCTCTTGATGGTAAGCATAACAATGACAATGTTTACTATGTTGAAGGATTAAAGGATAATCTTTTAAGTGTTTGTCAATTAGTTGAGAAAGGATTTCAGTTACAATTTAAAAATGGAAAATGGAAAATCATGAATAGAACTGGTTTGGAAATTGCAACTGGTAATCAGACTAGAGGTAATATCTTTCATTTGAATAACAGTGAAAAGACATGCTTGATTGCACATAAAGATGAAAGTTGGTTATGACATAAGAGACTCTGTCATGTAAACTTTGATTGCATGGGGAAGATCAGTACTACTAAGGCAGTTAGAGATCTACCTAAAATTGTCAAACCTTAGAATACAATATGTAAGGAATGTCAAATTGGAAAACAAGTTAGAGCTAGTTTCAAAATTATTCCAGAAAAATACAATAATGCTCTTGATTTGATTCACACTGATTTATGTGGTCTAGCTAGAACTAAAAGCTTACAAGGTGATAGATATTTCATGCTAATCATTGATGACTATTCTAGAATGTGTTGGGTTACTTTTCTCAGAGAAAAATCAGAAGCACTTGGAAAGTTCAAACTATTCAAGGAAATGGTTGAAAATGAAACCCGTAAGAAAATCAAATGCTTAAGATCAGATCAAGGAGGAAAATTCACATCTAAGGACTTTAAATACATTCTATGAAGTGAATGGAATCAAAAGACAACTATCAGCACCTCAGACACCACAATAGAATGGAGTTGTTGAAAGGAAAAATAGAACTATCTTGGATGCAGCAAGAGGTATGTTATCAGAAGCAAATTTACCACATGTGTATTGGAGAGAAGTAGTCAGCATAGTGGTCTATGCATTCAACAAAGTTCACATCAAAGGTGAAACCGGTAAGACCCCTCATGAATTATGGTTTTGTAACACTCCTACTCTTAAGTATTTCAGAATTTTTGGAAGTAAATGTTATATTAGAAGAGATGAATATATTGGAAAATTTGATCCTAGAAGTGATGAAGGAATATTTCTTGATTATTCATCTAAGAGCAAGGCATATAGGTGTTTTAACAAGAGATTGTAGAAAATTGTTGAAAGTACAAATGTAAAGATTGATGAACAATTCAGAGGAACTTCAAGGTATATAAACTCTGAATCGACAATAGAAATTTTGACAAATGAACCTACACTAAATCCATCGGTATAGAATGAAGATCCAGTTACCTTGGCACCATCCGAGGATTCCATAATAATTGAAGAACAACAGCAAACAAAGACACCACGGTATGTAAGATTGAATCATTTTGAAGATCAGATAATTGGAAATTAATTAAAGGGAGTTATGACAACAGGAAGATTGGCAAACGAAGAGGTATGTCTTATTTCTCAAATTGAACCATAATATGTTAATGAGGCATGTGAAGATAAATTTTGGACTAAAGCTATGGAAGAAGAATTAGAACAAATTGAGAAAAATAACACTTGGACATTAGTTCCCCGACCTAAAGATAAAAATGTAATTGGAACCAAATGGGTATTTAGAAACAAACTTAATGAAGATGGTAAGGTTGTCAGAAATAAAGTAAGACTAGTGTGTAAGGGATATTCTCAGAAAGAAGGAGTTGATTACAGTGAAACCTTTGCACTAGTAGCTAGAATTGAAGCAGTCAGATTATTCTTGGCTTTTGCAACACACAAGAACTACAAAGTTTATCAAATGGATATTAAATGTGCATTTTTTAATGGAGATCTTGAAGAGGAAGTAACATTGAACAACCTGATGGATTTTCTTTGACAGATGACAATGATATGGTTTGCAGGTTAAGGAAAGCTCTGTATGGATTAAAACAAGCTCCAAGAGCTTGGTATGCAAGATTGGATAAGTATCTTTTAAAGATTGGTTTTACTAAAGGAAATGCAAACAACAATTTATATTACCAAATAACTAATGATGACATCTTGATTATAGAAGTATTTGTTGATGATATAATCTTTGGAGGAGAAGATGGTTTATGTAAGGAATTTTCTACTAAAATGCAGCAAGAATTTGAAATGTCTATGATTGGAGAAATAAAATTCTTTTTAGGATTGCAAATTTCACAGACTGATAAAGGTATATTCTTGAGTCAATCCAAATACTTGAAAGAGTTACTAAATAAATTTGGGATGGAGAACTCTAAACCGGTAAGCACACCTATGACTACAAATGACAAATTATCTCAAAGGGATGAATCTACACCTCTTAATCCAACTAGATACAAATCTATGATAGGAGGTTTACTATATTTGACACAAACCAGACCTGATATTATGAATGCAGTATGTATTGTTTCTAGATTTCAAAGTAATCCTAGATAAAATCATGAATCAGCAATAAAAAGGATCTTCCGGTACTTACAAGGCACTATAAATCTTGGACTATGGTATCCTAAAGATGAAAACTTTGAATTATGTGCAAACACAGATGCAAATTGGGCAGGAGATGTGGATGATAGAAAAAGCACCACCGACGGAGCATTCTTTCTTCAAAACAGACTAGTTTCTTGGTTGAGTAAGAAACAGAGTTGTACATCTTTATCAACAGCAAAATCGGAATATGTTGCAGCAGCAACTAACAGTACACAGGTACTATGGCTTAACCAAATGTTGAAAGACATAAAGGTAAAATGCAAGGAACCTATTACTATATATTGTGATAACATTGCAGCAATTGATATATCTAAGAATCCAGTACTACATTCTAAAACAAAACATGTTTCTATCAAACTGAATTTTCTAAGGGAAAAAGTTGAAGAAAAGGAGATAAAACTGGTTTATGTGAATACTAAAGAATAGCTTGCAGATATTTTCACAAAAAATTTACCTAAGGAGACTTTTGAATATCTCAGAGATAAGCTTGGAGTCATACCACCACCGGTAGAGACTTAGACAGCTGATGATTGTCATCAACCGACAGAATTAAAAGACAAATCTTTTACTTCGGTCTTTGATGAGGAAGCTACTTCTCAGGGGGAGTGGTTGGTATATTAAATTGATTGGTATTTTATATATGAACTTGGTTTTATTATAACTTTGGCATTTGATGTCAAAGGGGGAGAGATATATATGGAAAAACATATTATCTTTTGGAGAGATTGGTATGGAAACTTTGGATAACACATGTTGCTCCTAGGGGGAGAGATTGTTGTTTAAGAGAGACTATTACTCTCTATATTCTGGTTATGATCTTTTTCGAGATTGTTGGTTTTTGCCATTTTTGTTTTGGCACTTTGATGGTTTTTCCATCTTGTGTTGTCATCAATGCCAAAGAGGGAGATTGTTGGTATTTTGGTATGGTTTTGTCATTGATGTCAACACCTACTAAAACACTAGCACTTTGGAGATCCAGCAGCATTTACTGACAAGCAACTATTGCACAATTACTGGTATATGGTTCACCGACACTTAGAATGGCATGAAAGACACTTGGTATTATCGAAGACATCGTATGGACATCTTATCTTAATGGATTAATCATTGGTATATTCATATTTGCATATTTGCTTTTACCAGCAAATAGGTCCAGGGTTACTTAGGGTTTCACCGGCAGGTTTATCTTTTCTAGATCAGCATGGCATGCTATGGAGATGATTAATTATTGTTGAAAATGCATCAAGCCAACATGTTCAATCGCTTATTGCATCGGATATTATATTATTTGTAAAATGTCTTATTGTAATATCGTGTAGAGCCAACCTACTAAAATTGGTCTTAGGTTATGGTATAAATGTAAGATCTTATTTGTTAGATCAAATGTGGAATGCGAAAAAGAATTGTGTGAAGGTATATGTGAGATTAAGCAGTGCAATACACGCAGACATCATTTGAAGGTAAAGCTACGTTTTTGTGAAAGCATATCAGCATTACACTAATACTGAATCTAGCATATGAAGATGCTATTTTGTGCAGTACATTCCTATTGGATTTAACCATTCAACTGTAGTCAGTATGACTCCCATTTTGTGATTGAGCAGTGAGCTCTAGGCTGTTGGTCTTTCTGCATGTGCAGGCCCCATTTATGTACACTTACTATCTCTAGTAGTATCATCTGATTGTGGGTAAGGTTTCCCACTGTGGTTTTTCCCCTTATAGGGTTTCCACATACAAATATTGGTGTCATATGTTGTGGATGACTTTGTGTTTATGTTTTATGCATTAATCTTTACCGATATAGCAATTAACTGTTAAAACTGTCTACCGAAATACTTAACTAGTTTACCAGTATTAAGCATTAAGTTGGTTAAGTTGTTTTTGGTTTTAATTTATTAAACAACTAATTCACCCACCCCCCCCCCATCTCATTTATCTCTAGGACCTAACATATTCATCTAAGTTACATGCCTCAATTACTGATATCGATTCAATTTGAGAAATTAAACATACCTCATTAGTTGTCAGTCTTCTTCTTGTCATTACTCCATTGTTCTTATCCCCAATGATATGATCTTCTGAATGATTCAATCTCACATACCTAGGAGTCTTCTGACTCTCTGTTCCTCTTCCCAGTTCTCCAATTACTGTAGAATTTTATGATACTGTCGGAGTAACTAGTTCAACACTTTGTTCTGGTAAAGGTGCTACCAGTTCAGATATAATTATTTCCACCACTGGTTCCTTCTCATAAACTCTGATTTGACCTCTATTCAACTCATCCACTTTGACATTAGCACTTTCTGCAATTCTCTGCAATCTCTTGTTATAGCTTCTATATGCCTTGCTTTCATTAGAATAACCAAGAAATATGCCTTCATCACATCAAGGATCAAATTTACCAATGATATCATCTCTCCCAAGTCCTGATATAACATTTACTACAAAAGATTTTGAAATACTTAACTGTAGGTGTATTGCCAAACCATAATTCATAAGGTGTCTTACTGGTTTCTCCTTTGATATGTACTCTGTTGAATGTATAAACTATTGTGCTCACTGCTTCTCTCCAATATATATGAGGTAGACTATCTTCCATCATCATTGTTCTAGCAGCATACAAGATAGTTCCATTGTTCCTTTCCACAACTCCATTCTGCTGAGGTGTCCGGGGAGCAGAAAATTGTCTTCTTATACCATGATTTTCACAAAAGTTATTAAAATCACCGGATGTGAATTCTCCACCTTGATCTGACCTCAAACATTTAATCTTCAATCCTATCTCGATTTCCACTTTAGCCTTAAAGATTTTAAACTTTTCAAATGCTTTAGATTTTTCCCTTAGAAAAGTAACCCACATCATTCTAGAATAATCATCAATGATTAGCATGAAATATCTATCACCTTGAAAACTTTTAACTCTAGCAAGGCCACACAAATTAGTATGAATAAGATAAAGAACATTATTAGATTTATCTTGTATACTCCTAAAAGAGGTTCTGACCTGTTTACCCATTTAACATTCTTTTCATACCAGATTATAGGGCTTCATAATCTTAGGTATATCTCTAACTACCTTAGTTGAACTAATCTTCACAATGGAATCAAAATTCACATGACACAACCTTTTATTCCATGGCCAACTCTCATCAATTTGTGAAATCAAACATGTCTTCTCCACGGAATTCAAATAATATATTACCTTTTATTTGTGTACCAATTGTAATCTCCAAACCAGATCTATTAATGATTTTGCATATTCCATCCTTGAACTATAATTGAAATCCCTTATCCACCAATTTTCCTACACTCAAAAGATTATGCCTTAAACCTTCAACATAATAAACATTGTTAGTATTGTTCTTACCATCCAATGATATAGTTCCTTTTTCTTTGATCATACATGCTTTGTCATCTCCAAATCTAACTAGACCGCCATCAAATTCTTGCAAAGATAGAAACTTCCCTTTATCTCCAGTCATATGATGTGAACAACTACTGTCTATTACCCATTCATCCTTGTCTTCAATTTTAGCAGCATGTGCCTTCTCTTCAAGTACATTCTCTTCCAATGCTAGAACATCTTCCTTGATAGCCAAGAACACCCATTCCTTCCCATTTTCGAAACCACTAGCAGAGTCTTTAGTCAGTTCATCATCAGAATCAGAAATGCCTTCATCATCCACTATGTAGCATGATTTGTCTTTATTTTTCCTATACGTATACTTGTTCTAATAGCCAAGGTTAGGCTTAAAAGATCTTCTAACTCTTTCTTCAAATCTTAAATTCCTTTCAGAACATCTAGATGCAAAATGACCAATCTTATTACATGCAAAACATTTAAAAGGTTTTTTCCTTCAGACTTACTTCCTACCAGTCCTTTAGGTACTCTTTTAGAAAATAGTGCTTCAAATTTCTCAAACTCATCATTTTCTCTCTTCATATCATCCAATTCTTTTGCATACAAATCTTTCCAATCTTGCTTGTCAGTTGTCGATGCAGATGCATGAAAAGAAGGTTCAGTCTTTACAGCTCCAAAAGGTCCAAATTCTTCAAGCTCAAAAGAAGATAATTTCCCTACCAAGGTATCTATGTTGATAGATGTATTAGCCATTTCTCTCAACTCATTAATAGCAGTAGCCTTCATCTTGTAAGCTGCTAGTAGGGCTCTCAAAACCTTAGAAATAATTTTATCTCCACTCAGAGTTCCACCACAATATTGAATTCCCATAACAATCTCATTTACCCTTTCAATGAATGCAATAATCCTTTCATCTTCTTCCATCTTCAGGTTTTCATATCTCACCTGGTAACCATCAAGTTTAGGAATCTTCACTGTAGGGTCACCTTCATTAAGAGTCTCTGACTTATCCCATATAGCCTTTCCAAATGATTTGTCAGTCAATCCCATTATTTACTAATCAGAAAGTGCACACAAGAGGGCTTCTCTTGCTCTACAATCATTCTCAAGCTCCTTATCCAGGTTTGCTGGAGGAGGATTGCCAGATGCCAAATTATGAGGTGTAACACCATTCTGTGTGATTTCCCAAATCTCCTTGCCAAGACATCTCAGATGAGTCTCCATCTGAATCTTCCATACTGTGTAATTTTTCCCATCAAGCCTAGGGATATCTCTCTAAAAGATAGCTCTAGATGAACTTGAACTATTAGTAGCCATAGGATCTTCCTCAAGCGGTTAATCTTTTTGAAGAGAGGACCAAAGCTTTGATACCAATTGTTAGACAATTCAAATAATCAAAAGACAACTAAGAGGGGGGAGCGAATCAGTTGTCATAGATTACCAGAACATTTAGCAATTAAAACTTTAATACCAGAACCCAAAACATTAATACCAGAATGCTTAAACCAAATACTGAAATAGAAGTTAAATTAATTAAGCATAAACAATAATCACAGAATAAATACCATCCACATGACACCAAGATTTATAAATGGAAAACTTGGTAAAGGGAAAAACCACTATGGGAAGCCTACCCACAGTCAGATAATACTTCTACAGTAAGTATATGAATTATAGTTGAGGGGCTTGCACTTGCAGGAAGGCCAATAACCTAGAGCACACTACTCATCACAAAAGGAGTATCACTAACTACATAGAAATCTAGACTACAATCTAGAGAAATGATTGAACTGCAAAGATAGCATCTCCTATGCATAAGTATAGTTCCTATTAAGCTCAATACTAAAGGACTAAATCCTCTTACATAAACCCAATTTGATCTCCAATGATCGACTAGATCCTCTTCCTGAATGACATTACATTAGTCGCACATTACATATCCATATCCATTCCCTAATCTTATACCTATAATAATCTACAATGAGATCTTACATCATATATATACAAACCCTTGACCATAAACAATGAGGTCAGCGACTAGACAATAAACCAATACATAATTACAAAACATGTTGGCCTTAGACCAAACAAATAATATCCAACACATAAGATATCCCAGAAACACATCAAGAGGTCCAATCCACACGTTACATTAAGCTAGCCCATAGCCTAGATCAACTGGGACCCAATATAGGTCCACATGCTAAAGCAATGATCTCCATCCTCCAAGTTTGGAACATGATCACCAATAATATCCTGAATCTCCACCAGAAGCTGCACCAACACCACTTATGCATATCATCAAAGATCTTCATCAAAAGCTTTGTCGATGAAACCCTCGCCGGAACCATAAGCCAAGCTTTCGAGCAAGCAGGATAGCATCTGATCACTAGACCAAAACCAACTTACTGAATATGAACATGAGTATCATGAATGAGCCAATTCTGTAACCAAACCATACCGGAGCCTACCAGATTATGTTGGATCCAAACCAACTAGAAACCACTCAACCTACCAGGATCAGAATGGTGTCAGTAAAGCATCCAAACAACTAGTGTTGACATCAATGACAAAACATCAGTTCAACACAATCAATTCCTCCAAATGGCCAACAACCTTACCGGTATAGACTAGCCGATTAACCTTCATGACATGCAGTCTCCTGTTCTACTGATGGGATCACATTAGCTCGGTCATCAAACATGTTGATCCACAACAAATATTCAAAGTGAGTCACCATGCATATTCTCATCTGATGAGAGCTTTCCACTTTGCCTCTATTCTCACTTGTTGGTTGACATACTTAACAGTTGACTACACTCTTGTTTGCATACTAGTAACACCCATAGGATCACTATATCAACAATCTTTAGCTGTGTTCAACCATGGCAACACCAATATTCATCTGATCTTCTAGCATACCGGTATATATGTTTACTGATTGACAGTACATCTATCTGTATACTAGTAACATCCTTGATGACTCCATGCCATTTATCTTCAACTATTATGCATCTGTTATGCACCAATCTACATCTGCATTCTGGTAACACACTCTTGCCTTCCAGTGTAACTCCATATCTACAAAGCTAAGCCTTTCCTTCTCCTTCATCAGCTCATGCCTCATCTCAAATTGCCAATCACCCAGTGAGAGTGAATCCTTGTCACCTACTAACAACCATCTGATGGGAACCTGTTGATAATACATTGCACTAATTTGACTTTGCTGACATTGAGCTGATACATCTTCAATCAGGCACATAACCTGTTTCACATCCCCTTTGTCTACCTTAGTAACATGCAGCAGTAATTTTTTTGTTAGTCTTCTCTTCACTAGATGACAACATCTTTAACCAATGGGAGTCTTGTTGCTAGTCATCAAACTACATACCGGTTGCCTTGTCTTTCTCCATTAGCTCAACCTTTCTTACTTACCAGTCACATGCTTGCCGATTGGCAACCATACATTGCGAACATATTACTCACTGGTTGGCTTTGCCATAATGCCAACTCTCACCAATTCCTATTCACCGATCAACATCAACTAATGTCTCTAACACTAACTTGTATACTGGTGACTCCAATGACCGGTGGACACCCTATACTTACTAGTGACAGGCTATACCGGTAACATGCTAGACGGTTGACATCAATGACAACATAATGCCAACATAGTCATGCCCAGTATCATGATTAACCTCTAGTTTTCTTTCTTCCCTAAGCAAGCTCATTAGCTATTTAGAAAAAGGGTGCAAAATTTTAGTGATATTTACATAATGGTGAAAATTATGGTTTCCACTAGTAGGTGTAGTAAAACCACCAATTTTTCTTGGGGACCATTACATTAGGGAAAGATAGGAATTTGATAGATCTAAACCTAATAGATCTAGATTCTGATCAAATTCTAGGGGTATTGGATGCACTTCATCTTTCCCTTGATTTGAATTGAATTATTGAATTTGCTGAAATTAGGGTAAAAGTGTTGGAAATGAAGTTAGAAGTGTAGAAACAATGAGCTACAATTGTTGGATTGAGCCACACACCTAGATCTGAGCAATATAAGTAGATTCAGACTTTCTCTCTAAAAGAGCTCCTAAAATGTCAGGACCGTGGTGCTGGTTGCCCTGGTCCTCTAGACTTTCTACACTCCAAGGGGGGATTGATTTGTCACGGTAGATTATGCTTATTCTAAAGATCATTGCTCCATACCTACTTCCTACACAAAAAAAGAAGGGGAAATATGTTGGTAATAGGGGTTTTCCTAAGTCAAACCCCAGTTTAGAAATTAACCTTGAATGAAATATTGCAAATATTGAAATAAATAATGGAAAGATATACCTTAGATCTGTAATGACTGATAATGATACTTTTCTTCTTGAATGCAATCACATATGTTGTATGAAATGACACGAACATGAAAAAACCCTAATCACACACACACTTGCATATGATGATATAATGTTGCTCCAAAATACATAAATGAAGAATATGCAGCTTTATAGACCTTTAGAAATGCTTGATGATAAAATCCTCCAATGCTGGAATGCTTGATTCTTGATTCCTTGTGAGTCTAAAATCCTTCAATCAATGCTGGAATGCTTGATTCGAAAAACATGTTAATTTTCCAACATAGGCTGACATGGGGCTAGGTTTCCTGCTCAAATTTGGAAATGGTAAAGGGGTTCAAAGGGGGGCCCAAATAGGGAAGACGAAGGTGTGGTGCCATGGTCCCAATGAGGACCAAGGTGTCACACCCTGGTCTTACCCCATTTTAGGGCTTGAAATAAGGGGCCATGTGGTGTATGAAGTGAAAATAAGACCATATTTACATGATGTAAGTATAATCAGGTCCTAGTTAGGCATATGGATGCAAACACTAAGGTGAGGGCCCCAAATGTGGACCAAATTGTAAGCGAGTATAATTTAGGACACTACATTTTTTGGAATTTTAATATGAATAATAGTTTCAAGGTGTTTTTAGGTTTTGATAAATTGTTATGTACTCCCATTCAATGCTATTTCCTCAAAGATTGGTTGTGGCTTGATAAGCATTAGTTTAATTTGATTCCCTTAAAAAATAATTATTTACTTATTTATTTAAATCTCCATCTGAATATGAATCTAAATCCAAGACAACATAGATTTTACTTATTTATTTAAATCTCCTTCCAAATGGAGATGTAAATTTTTGGAAATGAAGCAGAAGAACTTGAGTGCTCAAATTTAGAGGTCTAAAGCTAAGGCAAATGCTCAAATTTTGGCTTGGAAAATCTTGTACTACAAGCTTCCTGTGGGGGATAGATTGAAATGTTTGAATATTCAACTATCCACATGCCCTTTTCATTAGGATAATGAGAGCTTAAACATATATTTTGGAGTTGTCTAGGAGCTAGAAAAATAGAATGTTATCTTGGTTATTTTATTGCTAATTTTTATCATGCATTGAGATCAAAAGAATCCATTTTGAGTAGTGGTTTGCATAAAAATGTGGTTGTTGATACTACAAGATAGACCATTTTGCTCAATATTTGGAAAACTTGAAGTTTCATAGTGTTTTCAAACCATATTGTTCATCAAGAAGTAGAAATACTAAAGTTTTACTCAGCATCTTGTTGCAACTTGTTTCTCTTTGTTCTTGGCTAAAAGACAGTTCCAAGGAATATGCAAAGTATAATAAATGGTTATCTAGATGAAATTAAACTTTAAAGTTTGTAACTCTACCGAGATGATATATCATCTTCTAGACATCTCTAAAATTTATTCCAATTCATATTTGATATGTTTGGTTGCCTTCTTATCTTAATGGTTGTTTTAGGATGGTTTCTCAATTAATAGCAAGATAACAATTTGGTTGATTGTTATTGCAATTTGACTAGTTTGTAGTTTAAAAATTATTCATTTTCAAAATTGATTAAAATAAGCTAATTATAATGTATGTAAGTTTTTATTTATTTTTCTTAAAGATGTTCATTATATTTTAATTGTTGAATATTTTTTTTGTATATATTTTTTTAAATTACTATTCTTTTATTGCAATTTTAACTTTATTGAATTAAAAAAATTATTTATTATTTACAATGTTTAAATATTGATCATAACCATTTAAGAAAAATAATCTAAAAATGAACCCTTATAATTTCAATAAATACCTTCATTAAATATTCCAAATGAAATATTAAAATCAATCAAATGAAACAACAATTCACATCCATTTTATCTTAAAATAGGACAAGATCAATCTAACATCACAAGGAGCAAATTGAATAAACATGATCAAATAAAGTAACTTCCACAAAATAATCACTATTAGGATTAGTAATGATGCCAACAAAAAAGTGACTTTCACAAAATAATCATTAGGATTAGGATGCGTAATATGATGCCAACAAAAAAGTGACTAAATTAAAAACTAAAAACACGGAAACGATCAAATGATTCCGAGTAACCGAGCCAGTTTCTTGTTTTCACATGGAAAAATCTTAGTTTTTGGCTTCTTCCATTTGGTTTAATCATATTCAATCCATTGCGTTGTTTTGTACGTGCCACCAATTTATAGTTTAGGGTTCTAAAACTTTAAATAACAGATAATTATTCATATTTTTATGGTTAAAAGTGGGTTAATGTGGGGTCATGTTTATGTAATTTATTTCTTTGCATTTTTTAATATAAAATAATAATTATTAAATTTTAAAATAATTCAGTTAAAAGTGTTTAGCTTGAAAAATCATTTTTTAAAGTCAAGATTGTTTGATTTCATGAAACAGTATTTTTTATAAATAAAGTATTCTTAATAGATATATATTTGTATGTTTTATGAGTAAATGTAGGGTATCTTTTGACATATGGATATTAGGTTAGTTAGTTCATTACAAATTGTTTGTAAATTTTTAAATATTAATATTATATTTATTATTAAATGTCAAATTTAAGATAAAAGATAAGAATTTTTGTTAACACAAGCATACCATTACATTTCTCCTTACTTGTCACTATAATAATTAATAATGACAAGTAATAATTAATTAATTTTATCACTTTCAAATCTAAAAAATTCATTCTTACAAAATATTATTCAATCTTTTTAATTATTTTATTAAAAAAAATTATTTCCTTTACGTCAAAACACTTTTAATCAATAACATGGATATTCAAAACTCTAAAAGTCCATGAACAAAAAGAAAAGATGGAACTGATTTTTTTTTTTTCATTATTATAATTACACATTTCTTATAAAATTATTATTAAATTCTACATCTTAAAACTAAGCATATATAAATCGTTTTCATTCGTTACGAGAATATTCCATTGTAATTCTGTCCATTCTAGTCGGCTTCCAAATTACTGTTCGACAATTAAGTATTGTAAGACTTCACTTTCTTCATTCCTTTCTCTGCAATTCTTCTTTACCATTACATTTATTCGAAACTTGACTTTTATTTCTAAACAATTTAATTTTAAATTTTATTAAATTTTTTGAGGATTTGTAGACTTTTAAGCGATGAAGAATTTAAAACTTCTTTAAACTTTTTGCAGGAGAAATACAAGGCTTCAAATAATTAATGAAATTTTTAACCCAAAATCGTGTTACTGGTTCTCCTCCCTCAATAAAACAATGGATTCCTCATTTGTACTATAATTGTTTAATCGGAAAAAAATCTAATGATATAATATCATTGTTAAACGGAACATCATAATCATATAGATATTAAAATTATGTACAATTACGAACCATGAAAACCATACAAATATTAAAATTTCAGCAGAAATATTTGGCCTTTCCATTAACACACATAATCTGTTACTTTACAATCTCCAAACTTACCAAATAAATAGTATCAACAGTACATCATAAAAACCGTTGACAGACATTTGCCCACACCACAATAACCATAATTACAACAAACCTTATACATTAATCAGACCCCAAATCCACAATATCACACACATAAAATCTTATAGCACTCAGGTACGTCTCGGGTTCGAAACTCAGGAAGCCTGAAATTCTGATCTGCAGCTAACTAACGGGCCTTTGATTTGCTCTTCATGCAAGAGAAGAATTCAGAGGCGGCGGCAGCCATTCCGCCCACCATGGACTTAAATATCTCCTTTTTAATTTTCCCACGCTTTGGCGGAAGCGGAGTCGAACCCATGACCTGCTTTCTCTGAGTCTTGGGATCTCTAATAATTACATATCCATTCCTATAAAATTTCTCCTCCTCCATTTCCCAAATACAGAGTACGTCTCAACCCAAAGTATTACAGTTGGTTGTGAAGTTATGGAAATTAATTGTTTAAGAATGTTTATATGGGCCAGGCGAGCCGCCTAACGCAAACAAAACCGGGTGGGTTCTTTCTGAAACCCGGCCGTATATGAAGTACTGAAGGTGACATAAGAATTTCTACTCACCTTTAAAATATGTGGTCATGTATTGCTATACATTATCACACTAGTGTTGTGTTAATAAATACCCTATCCTCCTTATCATAGTACTATTTATTGTTTTCACTCACCCTTGAAATATATGCTAGTGTGGATATACATTTTCACACTAGTACATTGTGTTAATAAATACCCTATCGTCCTTTCCATAGTACTATTTGTTGTTTCCACTCACCTTTGAAATATGTGGTCATGTGTTGATATACATTTTTAAACTAGTGTTGTGGTTATAAATACCTTGAAAGGTATATTATGTGAGGACTAATTTCTTAGATTTCTTTAAGCATTAGTTAGGCCTTCTTATTATCATCACAAGAGATTCATACTATAATCTTCCATTCATGAAATTTACTGGTAAGTAGAACCTCCTAGATGAACTTGAGATGGTGTTATAATTGTGTTATAGGAAAACGAGTGAACTTTTATTTTTAAGTTTTCTATAAATGTAAATATACAATATAAATATCTAGTTGTGACAAATAATATTGTAATAAATGTAAATTGATTTAATTAAATATAATGAATTCATTCTGTAAATGAATAAAGTAATAAAAATTTAAAATTATTTATTTTTTGGTTGGTAAATATTGATGCAATTGATTGGATTGTGTTAAAGTGCTTGATGATTATGTAGACACCAAAAAATGCCTACCACACTTTTACCATTAATTAAATAAGTTAAAATAAATTTAATAAAGTGTCTCTTTTCTCCTAATGTCTAATCCTAAAAAAATCTTCATTTTATTTATTCTCCATTCCCATTTTACATGATTTTAATAATTTATTAAAATCTCCCGTTACCCTTTAAAACTCTAATAATTTTTAATTCAATCACTAATTAATACTTTACACCTAAAACTTCATACTTTTCTTTTTATAATAGTCCCTTCTTTTCTTCACCCTCCATCACAAAAGCACTCATCTTCAACCATTGATCCTCCCAACCAATCCAAACTATTGATCCTACCATTTAAAAATCTATATATGCAAAGCTTCTATAAGCCATTTTTATATCAAATCTTGTGAATTCATTGTTATGCTATCATGTTCATCACTAACATACTACTCTTTTCAATAGAAAATCTTTTGAGCATAATCACCATTGGCACATCAAGGAACTATGTATTTGTGTTCACATTTATGTTTTTCTTTTTTTGATTAAATTAAGGTTTAGTTAGGTATGAAATAATATATTAATATTGGTTTTCATTTCTTTTTGTTTTGTATAAATTTTGGCATATTCATTACAGTTTATGTCCATAAAAGAAATTTTGACTTTTTTGTGAGTTTTTTTTCTTTCATGTAATGATTCTAGCACCTTCATACTATGTTTTTCACCTCTACTTTTCTCATCATCATTTCCTCTTTATAGTGACACCTCTATCTATAAAATAAATCTTTTGTTGAGGTTTTTGTTCCATCACCTTCATAATTCTATGAATTCCTTTGCTTTCAATAAATGTCACTTCTACTTTAGTGTGACATCTTCACCTTATGGTTTGGGAATAATTGGGCCTAGTAGTTTACATTCGATTATTTCTAGTTAGATCCAATAAATTTCTTCTTTTGGTTATTTTATCAAGATCTTAATATATTGGACTTTGAATATGTAGCTCTCACCTAGAAAGAAAGTGTATTGAAAGAAAGTTTATGCCTATGTCAGAAAACCTAATTTTTAACATGTCTTCTATGTCACATTTGATCTTCATCATATGTTGACATTGTGTCATTCCTCTGGTTTTAATTCATTTCAAATCCAACCCTAATCAGTCTTGTTCATTCACACTTGGTCCTAAATCATTATGATTGGCATTTTATCATTTTCAAATAATTCGAATTGGTCTCATCTTAACAATTAGACTAAATTCCTTCTTTGTTGATAATTAATCAGTCATTAATTATAAACCTCTTTATCAATCAATTTCAATTAGTCCTCTGTGACACTCTATCAACCTTTCATAGCACTTTATAAATCGATCTTATCAGTCTCTTATCAAAATTATTATCAATCTTGAGTCTTTTTTTATCTCTGTCCTATTTTGTTGTCAACCTCAGTCAGTTGTCATTAATTTTTATCAATTATTAGCCAATCAAGCATCACTAGTAGGGCCTAATTCAACAACCGGGTTGGTATGTTAAATCATTCAAATCATTTCCCCTAGGTTGATTAATTAAATAATTAATCAATCCCCTTTCTTACTAATATTTTTAGATATTAATTGGATAATTTGAGTTATGAGTGGAATTAATAATTTTAAATTATTAATTCCACCTCATTCAAGTTTAAATGGAATTTTTGGAGTGCAAATGGAAGTTTCCGTTTTGTTTTTGATTTAGCACCTTTTTCTCTTCCCTTTTTATGGAAATTTCTCTTTTAACTCATCCTTGCACAAAATCGCGACCATTGGATTGAGTTGATCTAGTTCGTTCAATATGATCTAAAAGTCTATTGGGCTCCTGTTTCCTCATTTTTGACATCTTAGTAGATTACATTTATGCTATCATTCTCTTGAATCCATATACTTTTAAATCTTCCAGTATTCTCGCCTATCACGCTCTTTCCCCTGCTTCATATGAGTTGCATAATGGATTGAGCCAACATAACAACGTAATTAGAGGAGAAAGAATGAGTAGAGAGGCCTTCATCAAAGGAGCTTGGATGGTTTGATTGTTAAATTTATTCATTTCATTTATGCTTTTTGGTGACCTTGTTGTGAATCTGTTTGATTTTACATGGTTTTGTGAAATTTTCTTGTTACATTTTCTGGTAAACCCGACGTGACATCACATATTAAAAAAATGGCAAGGAATTAATGCTTGGATATGAGGGAGATGGACTTTGAATGGGATCCTCTACAATAGGTTTGATGGGGAATGATGTGCATGTGGCATTGGGTCTAGCATTTATGAAGCATGGTAGGGATGTGCATCATGCATTGGATTAGCTTGACAATTAACTGTGAATAGCCCTTGGGGAATTTCATCCTTGGGTGTATTGTTTGATGACAATGATATGGAAGTATGCAGGAGCATCGGTCTAGTTCTTACCAGTTGAGTAGTTTTCAGTGGAGTTGCTTGAGAGCATCGCATTTCTTCATGTTTGAGTGTTTAACATTGTGGTTTTGGGATTATTCCCTTGTGTCATGGTCATTATCATGTTTGAGTTTCATAGATTTTGGCTTTGTTTCCAGTAAAATGTGGATTCTGCTATTGTCCCGATTGGTGTGTTCTTACCGGTTAGCCTGGTTGTGTGCTGAGAGAAGATGATTTTGGGTTGCGGTTGATCTCCATGACTTGCAGATCATTTGAGGTGTTGCTTTGGGCCTTGGCCGGTATTCTCGAAGGTCTGTGCATCATTTTATGTTTTGGAGATTGATCTTAATTTATTGAGTCGACATGTGTTTGCATTTCTATGAAGATTGCATTAATGAAATGTTATGTTCTCATTGATATCAATTTACCGGCAATAATGTTGTTATAATATTGCTTTGTAACCGGTAGGAAGAGCTGGTGAAGGGAACTGCAACCGGTAAGTGAATTTGTGGAGGAAACCAGTATTACTAGAGAAGAAGTGAGATCAATCGGTAAAACCAACCTATTGATATGATAAACCCTAATCGATGAAGTTTGGTGAATTGGTTGTATTGGTTTTTGATCTGATGATGAGTGGTAATGATTATGACATGTATGCATGTTGTATGAGAGGAGTTTCAAATGGTTTTTGGTGCGTTGAGATAACGGTTTTTATCTTGGGAATGAGCAAGTACATTACATGTAATGCAAACCACATGATGAGTTACAATGTTCCATGAAGTAGAGATCAAGGAGTGGTTGAGGCTATCTTGAATGATGTGCATAGATTATTATGTAATCCAATGGTCATACTTGAACTGATTTGTGTGTAATCTCTATGAGAGAATTAGGTTTGTGTTGTGTTACTGAGCTATTGATTTGTTTATAAGGTTGATGAGTTGTTTTGTTTCAGAGCTGGCAATTTGTAGTTGATAGTGAGAGTGTGGTTGCTAAACTAGATGATGTATCTGCGGTTTGTGTAAAGGCAGATAGGAGCATGCAAAGGATCTAAACAAGAAAGTGTAGTGCTATTCAAATAGATCAACAAACCCTTCTTGTTTTCTAACAATTACAACAATAAAATCCCCTAACCGGGTAAGCTCTAACAAGATTAGCGTTATTCAAATCCTCTAACCAGGTGGTCCATTAGCTTGGATTTGAAATCCTCTACCGATGTTACTCCTCATAGGGTATTGCTTCTAATAGGGCATTATAGTCAATCCCTTAACCGGGTGGTCCCTAACAAGATATGTTCTTAACAAGACTTATTGTAAAGCTTTAACAGGCTTGGCTCCTAACAGGGCAAACTTCAAAAGAGTTCAAAATACTTGTGGGTATTCATCCCCACCATGGTTTTTCCCATTTTCGTTTCCACGTCAAAAATATTGTGTCAAGTGGTGAATGTTTTTGTGGTTATGTTTACTAGGGTTGTATTGATTAACTGTTAACCGACAACAATCTGAAATGAGGTTTTACTTATGTTAGTAAAGTATTTTGGATTTTTGTGAGTTTCAAGTTTTTTTACTGTTAGTCTGTTATAACAGTCAACCGATTTAACTTGACAGTGATATTGCATTTTGTCAGTTCTGATTTTGCTTTGAGAGGTTGATTTTGAGATTGGTAAAATTTTATATCAGTTTTCTATCTACTGATTCACCCCCCCCCCTCTCAGTAGTTGACCAGATCCTTATTCTTTCATCATACTATCAATTGGTATTAGAGCTTCTTAGGTCCTCTAAGGTCTAAGACTAACAGCTTGAGGTAAAGATCTTGTAGAACATGATGAAGAAGGAAGGTCCGAAGTTTAATAGAGAGAACTATAGGATATGGAGTGATAGAATGAAAATTTATATCGAGTCTAGGAAGTCAATACCGGGAATATGTTGGTACTCAATATGTTGTACCTAGTGGGATAATGACTAGTGATCAGAAGAAAGAGTAACAAGAAAACAATCAAGCACTAGAGGCTATTATGAGTTCTTTGTCTGATGCAAAATATGTTGATGTCCATAGTCTGGAGACTGCTTATGAGGTATGGAAGAAACTTGAAGAGATTTATAATGGTGATGAACATGTGAAGATTTCCAAAGAAGAGAGTCTAAGAGGAAAATTTGATGACATACGGATCACTGAAGGTAAGAATATTCAACATTATGGTCAAATGCTAAAAGAGATAGTTGGTGAGATCAAGAGTGCTGGTGGTAAATTGGAAGATGCCACAGTGGTTAAAAAGGTGTTGAGAACCCTTCTACTGGTCTACGCTATCCGAGTTGCAGCCATTCAAGAGCTAAAGTCAATTGACAAAACTAAGGTAACCCTTGACTCCATCATTAGTAAGCTTACTGCTTTTGAATTAAATGGTTATGATGGTAGTGTTCATAATTTTGAATCTGCATTTAGAGCTTCAGTTTCTAACCCATCTATGAGGATAAGTAGAGATGTCATTCATAGTTATGAATCTAGATCCAATAGAGAAGTTGATAATGAAGACAGTTTGGTTGAGCTTGAAGCATTGTTGGCCAAGTGGTTGCCTAGAGGTACCGGTAAATATAGAGGTAAATTACCTTTGAAATATTTTGCATGCAACAAGATTGGACACATTATAGCTAACTATCCTAATGGTGACAATGAGCACAAGCGAGAGAAATTCAAGAAGTACAAAGGAAAAGGCAAGAGAGATTGTCTTATTTTAGTTGATGGTGGTATCACTGATGAGAAATCTAAGGGTGATGCTAATAAACACATTGTTTTTGTGGCCATTAAAGAAGAGACATCTGATTAGAAAGAATTAGTTTCTCGCATGGATAATTCTGATGATTGGATCATTGATAGTGGTTGTTCACATCACATGACTGGTGACTGGAGAAAATTTCTTTCTTTGAAGGAATTTGAAGGTGGAGTTATGAGATTTGGTAATGACTCACCCTGCATGGTAAAAGGTAAGGGAACTATTTCTCTTAATGGAAAGAGCAATGTAGATGATTTCTACTAGGTTGAAGTATTAAAGCACAATCTTTTGAGTGTTTCTCAACTCAATGATAGAGGATTCCCATTGGATTTTAAGAATGGTATGTGCAAAATCTATGGGAGAAAAGGTGAACTAGTTGCAACCAGAAAGCAGACTAAAGGTAGCCTATTTCACCTGAATCCTAAAGTCAGCAACTATTTAATTGCTAAAGTAGATGATAGTTGGCTTTGGCATAGGAGATTTTGATAACATTGTTAAAGTGAGTAAGTCCAAGATAGTGAGAAGTTTGCCTTAGTTGGACAAACTGGTTAATGTTCTATGTAAGGAATGTTAGTTGGGAAAGATGTCATCCTCAACTTTTAAGAGAATCTTTTTCAATAGAACATTTGTTAGATTTGGTTCATATAGACCTTTGTGGACCAATAAGGACTAAAAGTATTCAAGGTGACAGATATTTTATGATCTTCACTGATGATTGCTCAAGAATGATGTGGGTCACATTCTTGAAGGATAAAATAGAAGCATTTAGTAAGTTCAAGGCATTCAAGGCCTTAGCTGAAAATCAAAGTGGTAAGAAGATAAAGTGTCTGAGGACTGATCAAGGTGGTTAATTTACTTATGAGGAATTCACTAGATATTGTGAATAAAATGGTATCAAACAACAGATTTCTGCACTGAGGACACCACAACAAAATGGTATTGTAGAGAGGAACAACTGGTCAGTTGTTGAAGCTACTAGAAAGATGTTGATACGAGGAGGCACATAGCAAAAATTTTTTGGAAAGAAGTTGTCAGCACAACTGTCTACACTATGAACTAGATATTGGTAAAAAGAGGTAAGGATAAGACCCCTTATGAATACTAGTATGGTAGATCACCTAATGTTAGTTATTTCAAGATATTTGACAGTAATGTTTTTATTAAGAGAGGTGACTATGTTAGTAAGTTTGAGGCTAAAAGTAATGAAGGTATATTTCTTGGTTACTCCACCAAGAGTAAGGCCTATAAATGTTACAACAATCAGACACAGAGAATCATTAAGAGTCCTGATGCTAGAGTGGATAATTATTCTAAAATCTCAGGGGAAACTAGTATGGAGAAAAAGGATGAAGATCCTTGCATTCTATTTTTTGAACCAGAACTGATGAATCCTGAAACTCGTAAAGAGAATGATGTTGTACCAGTTCAACCGGAAAAGGTAGATTTAGAAGAAGATGATGTTAATGAAGAAGAAGAACCTGAATATAATGATCATGTTATTTCAAGGCATGTGAGACTCAATCACAATCCTAACCAGATTATTGGAGATAAGGATGCTAGAGTGTTAACCAGAAGAAGAATTAGAGAAAATTCTTGCATGATCTCCACTATTGAGCCTAGAACTACTATGGAAGAATTTGGGGATAATAATTGAATCAAAACTGTATACAGTGAAAAAGGAAATAACAATGTTGAAAGACTAAATGAATTCAACCACAAAACCCTAGCCTAGAAACAACAAAGATCCACCATAACATATGAAGATTACCTAAGACAATGCAAATCAAATGAAATCACAAAGATTATACCATCACATGTCCAATAGGGTTTGAATCTCCATTCTTCCTATCTCCATTGATCTTGCTTGATATATTTGCTCTCATATTTTATGTGCACAAGAGCTCAACAAAGAACGAAAATGTGGTTGCAAGTAGGATAGCATATGAAAGGCATAGTGTAATCGAGTGTGCCATTGAGTTAGTCAGTTAGGGTTTGATAATGAAGGAAGCATCTCCTATATAGAAGACACTATATGAAATGGAGGGATAAGATTGAGAGGTGTAAAAGATAAATGGTTGGCTATGATTAAAGGGTAGGTAGAGGAAATAATAAAATAATAAGAGGGTAGGTAGTGTAGGAATTAAGAGATGAATGACATGTGTCATGGGTAGAAAAGGTTAATGAATTAATTAAATAAATAAAGATTTATTTAATTTATAGAGGAAGTGGGATAATTAAATAAATAAGATATTTATTTAATTTAGGAAAAAGGATAATTTAAATAAATAAATATTTATTTAAATGAGAAATAAGGCTAGAAGAGGATAAATGAATTAATTAAATAAATAAAGATTTATTCAATTAATAGAAGAATTAGGCTAAAGTAATTAAATAAATAAAGTATTTACTTAATTAGACATGACAATTTTAGGTGTCTACATTTTGCCCCTCTTTGAGACAATGCAGCTTGTGTTGTTTCAAAGAAGATAAGATGAATTGATATAAAGTTGCCCCAAGAGGGGAATGATATGCCCCCTCAAGAGATTGGATGAAAATGTATGGAAAGATCGCAGACAATCTCTTGATAAGAAAGAAAGGCTAGAATGGACCGACTAGATAGAGTGACAGAGTCATAGGATAATGAAGACTGACTCGGGAAACAAGGGCTAGGGCTAGGGCAGTCTATAAAATAGACCATGAGGGGAATACATCCTCATTTTCATCCACACATCCAAGAGATCAGAGTGCAGAGAGAGAATAGAGTAGCAATAGTCAGCAGTGATGACATTGGTGCATAGATTCGATCACGTTCACCGATTTCAAAGGCCAGCCGACGCAGGAGAGCCGGTAAGTACCACAAAACCTCCTTGTACTTTGTCGCAATAAATATTGTCATTAATGCATGCTAGGTAGTGCAATAAATGCACGTTTAGGTAATGTCAAAAAATGTCAAAAACATGTAGGCACGTCTGTGTTGGTGCTAGGCATGTCTATGTTGGCTAGGCACGTCTACGTTTGTGCCAGGCACATCTATGCTGGGAAAAGCGTTTGTGCAAAATGCGAGCACGGTTGCGTTGTGCAGGCGCGTTTGTGAAATGTGGGCATGTATGTGCAGGACAAGCGCATCTGTGTAGAGCAGAGGCATGTTTGTGTATTGCAAGCACATTTGTGCAGAGCAGGCGCGTTTGTGTAGTCTATAAGTGCATTTATGTCATGAAGGTGCGTTTATGTCTTCAAGGTCAAATCGGCAATTCTGTGATGAACATATGTTGTCGATTGGATAAGCTGCTGAGAGGATACACTCAAGCAGGTCCTCTAGGGAAGACTAGGATAGATGGAGGCACTTTGTGATGAACAGTGAGTACCAAGACATAGTACTTTGTGATGAACAGGGAGTACTAATATGAGCAGCACTTTGTGATGAACAGTGAGTACAAAATATGAGCAACACTTTGTGATGAACAAGGAGTTCTAAAACTTAGTACTTTGTGATGAATAGTGAGTACCACTAGGATAGAAGCAACACTTTGTGATGAATAGTGAGTGTCACTAGGATAGATAGCAACACTTTGTGATGAATAGTGAGTGTCACTAGGATAGAAGCAACACTTTGTGATGAACAGTGAGTGTCACTTTGACTAACATGATTGCTTTTCTTGACTATAGGAGTACTTGCCTATGCTAGAGTCATGGGAGAGATTCCCATCGACTCAGAGGTTATGACCAGAGTTGACATTCGAGGACAGGGCTGCCATTGAGGTTATGGGTTTGAGATTTATTTTGTATGTGCCTGAGTTTTAGGTGAACATGGGGTTGCTGACTGCTTTGGCTGAGAGATGGCATTCTGAGACATGCACTTTTCATTTGTCGATGGGTGAGATGACAGTCACCTTGGAGGATGTTTACAGGATTCTGAGGATACTGATCGATGGGGAGCAGATACCCTATGATCGAGATGGAGATAGGGAGGCCCTGAGATGAGTGTTTCAGGATCCAGGACTAGAGATGAGGGTTGGACACATGGCATGGGCACGATGACTGCGACAGGACTGGCACTACTAGCAATGCTAGGAGGAGTGATCAGTGGGTTCTTGTGTCTAGACAGGGCGACATGAGGGTTGGTTGTAGGCTGGGGGAGCACCTTGGAGACATTGGTTACATAGCATACCAGATATGCCTGGGGACCGTGCATGCTAGCACACTTATATTATGAGCTTCATCAGTTTGTTTATCATGGATCCGTAGGATTGGGCTGCAGAGTTACATTGTTGTAGGTGTGGGCATATGAGCATCTGCCAGTTACCCGACCGATACATTTCAAGGGCAGGGGTCATGGACATAGCTTTGTGCATTTGTACGATATGATTACATCACAACCACAGATTGGCAGGTTGGAGCATTGGCATCGAGTCCTGGATGAGATCGACACTATGATATGGAGGTCGTACCGTGACTGTGAGTAGTGGGAGGATGATGTAGTGGAGCTACCCTATACCTTCAGGAGCAAATATCTGATTGGGCGAATGCCCTATGTACTGGAGAGGCAGTTAGTGGACAGGGTATGCAGGCAGTTTGGCAAGATCCAGCGAATGCCATGAGGTTCTGGTATGTATGCGTGAACAGTGCGAGACTAGGAACACTTTGGGCCAATGTTGTCGTATGATCAGGCCATGATGTAGCTGATAGAGATGGTGCCTATGCCATGGGATATGTGGCCGGAGATTGAGGATGTAGGCATGGATGCAGAGTACACTACATATTGGGCTGAGCATCCCTTTCCATGACTGACAGACCCAGGGGAGCCGATAGATGGAGATGGTGGTGGGGATGGGGATGATGATGGAGATGGTGGGGGGAGAGGCTGAAGGAGGAGGCGGGGGGCTATTGGAGAGGAGAGAGTGGCTCCATGGAGAGAGGGTGGGGAGGAGAGACAGGCTCGGGTGGTGAGGGGTCGTGGTGGATTTCCACTATAGGTGCCAGTAGCATAGGGTCCCAGACAGGTGCAGGGACAGGGACAAAGGTAGGTACAGGTATAGGCAGAGGCATAGGCATAGCCACCAGTATAGGGGGAGCCACAGGCAGAGGCACAAGGGGTCAAGGAGGAGGAGGATGAGCTGTTTGAGCTGAGGGAGATCTGCCAGGGATAGATAGATGAGATCCAGGACTTGGAGAGGGAGACAACTAGGCTCAAGAGACACCTGAGGGATATAGAGCAAGAGCGGGATCAAGCCATCCAATGCTATACTAAGGCTGAGACAACACTGAGGGCTAGGAGACAGGTGGAAGAGGACACAAGGGCTGGATATGCCTATGTTCTGTGGGCAGGGGAGGAGATAGGCTATTGGTGAGACCTATACTACGGGGCAGTGCCACCAGAGCAGCAGGCGAGGAGTTTCTGTAGACCATCACGAAAAGCGACGGCCACATGAGGGAATCCGAGGAGACAGGCATCCAGTGGTGGGGTTATGGGTCCTCCACCACCACCAGATAGAGGGGGCAGGAGAGATGATCTTGGGGTGGGTCCTTCTAGGGCTCAGACTCCGTCGAGGCTAGGCGGCTCTGAGGGAGGGAGTTCATCATAGCCATATAGGGCTCCCTATGTATCAGTTTTGTACCATTTTGTATTATGATGTAGACACCTTCGGGTGGTTGTAGCCATATGATTTTGACATCATTGTATCATGACACTTTTGATTATATATATATGAGATGATTCATCTTTGCGGCAGCTATATGCATGTGTACCTATGTGATGATTATGTTTCATGATGTATGTTTCTATGTGATGCTTATGTTTCATGATGTATGTGTCTATGTGATGATTATGGTATGGATACAAATATGCATATGATGCAATGCAATGTTTTTTGTTCTTTTGTGTTTTTAAAATGTTATGCAAATGCAAATGTATGAAATGTAGATGAATACGATAATGCAAATGTAAAATGTGCTAACATGTGTTGTGTGCACAATGTGATGTAATTGTGATATCTATATGTATGTATGAAATGCTTAATATGTGATAATGCAGGTGCAACTACATGAGATGCGAATATTTTTGGCATGTCATTGTACTCAGTCATGTGATAGCAGGCTACATGGACTCAAGAAGGACGATGGAAGTCAATCAAGAAATGGGATGGAAAATAGAAGATATGAAAGTGAAAGAGCTTCTTGTGCATTATCATCATTGAGCTTTATTATGCCAAGTAGGTTATGACAATCGAGGCATATGTTCGACCCAGAAAGTCATTGTACCCGTTTGCATGGAGATAAGACAGTTGCAAACAAGGAATGCCCCAGTTCATACTAAACTCTCACTGTCCTCATGTCCTTGGACAAGTCATAGCATTACTAAGAAATAATCCACAGACAACAAAGAAAAATAGGTGATGATACCCCATCCTCGCCTTTCTAGTCAAAGACATCCTAGAGATAGAATCTATAGTCAGAGACATCCTGGAAAAGCTAAAAGACATGTCACCAAAAGATAAAATCAAAAGAAAACCAAGACTCAACACCAACATCCATTGTAGTCCTCAAGTTTTAGTGTCTCTTGTCACTTGTATAAGTCTATTTGATTGTGGTCACAAAGTTTACTTTCACAAAAAGGATAGATAGCACTGAACCATATGTTATCTGAGTCTGTTGAAAGATTTGATTTGTTGAGGCCCATTGTTGCTGCTGTGTCTCATCTAAAACTGGCTGAATCCATGCAACTGATACTATATTGCGAAGAAGACAGAACTTTATTGCAGATTTGTGATACAAATGCTACTTCATTGCAGATTGTGCATGGATAGATTGAAGAAAAGTAGAAGAAATTGTACTCCTCAAAATATTTGATGCTCTCAGTTCCACACCCATCACTAGACGTAGGATTTGCCTTAGCCACATATAAGATGTGATTTATTATGAATGGAAAGGGATGAAAAGGAATGTTTATTATGAATGGATAACCAATCTTATGTAGATCAATAACAAGCCATGATGGGAATGGGTAAGTTTATGAATGGATAGGTTGTGAGTGTGTGCAAAAGTGAAAGATGAGATGGAATCCTGAAGGAGGGAGGAGCAATGTCTCTACGCATAGCGCCGGTGATCTGGTTTTCACCATGGTACTTGCCCAGGGCACCATCGAAGTGGTTTTCATCATTGGACGAAATGTTTTTCTTTACTTTTTTTTTGTGTCATAAGGCACCTGTTTGCCAGGTTTTCACCAAGTAACAATTTTTTATGTTTTTATGATTTTTTTGTATTTTTTGAATTTTTTTGATTTTTTTTTTTGTATTTTTGAATTTTTGATTTTTTTTGTATTTTTTAATTGAGATACTCTGAAGAGCTATGTGTAGAAACTGTGAAGGTGCATGCTATTGATAGGATCCTCCAAAGGTTCACCCTCTGTGGTTGAGAGTTGATATGCACTAGATCCATAAGTTGTTATGATAATGTAGGGACCAAGCCAGTTTGGTTCAAATTTGCCCTTCTTCTCTCTATCTTGCTGATTTTTAGGATTTTCTCTGAGAACTAAGTCACCTACCTCAAATGTGTGAGGCTTCACTTTATGATTGTAGTTGTGACTCATTCATTGTTGATAAGCCTTGAGATGGTTAAAAGCATTTTGTCTTCGTCCATCCAATAATTCAAGTTCTTGTAAGCGAGAGACCCTGTAGTCTTCATCACTAATAATGTTTTGCAAAGAGACTTGTAAAGAGGGTAACTTGACCTCAATAGGCAAGATAGCTTCAGTTCCGTAGACAAGTGAATAGGGTGTAGCTCCTGTAGGTGTGCAAACACTTGTGCGGTAAGCCCAAAGTGTGGGATTAAGTTTGATATGCCAATTACGGCCAGTGTCGTCGATTGTCTTTTTCAAGATTTTGAGGATTGTTTTATTAGATGCCTCAGCTTGACCATTACATTGGGGATAATAAGGTGTAGAAAAATGATGGGTAACATGGAAGCGGTCACAGAGTTCATGAACATTCTAATTTTTGAAGGGATGCCTGTTATCAGTGATGATGGAAATAGGAATACCGTATCGACAAATGATATAGTTGAGAATGAATGTAGCAATTTGTTTTCCAGTGAATTGTGTGAGAGGCATGACTTTGATCCATTTTGTGAAATACTTTGTGGCAGTGATGATGAATTTATGACCGTTGGAAGATGGAGGGTGAATCTTGCCTATGAGACCGAGTCCCCACTGACAGAATGGCCAAGGAGTCGTAATTGGTTGAAGTTCTTGCACTAGTGCATGGATGAGGTCTCCATGAAGTTGACATTGCTTACATTTCTTGACAAACTAATATGAATCTTTTTTCATATTGGGCCAGTAATATCCAGTCCTGATGAGTTTCTTGGCTAAGGTAGGACCACTAGAATGTGGACCACATATCCCTTCATGTACTTCATGTAACACAATCTGAGCTTCGTTGCTTTCTAAACATCTAAGAAGAGTTCCATCTAGACCTTGACCATATAGGATATTGGCTAAAATGATGTATCGAGAAGATTGGTGAATGAAAGTATGACGTTGGTTATTGGATAGATCAGGAGGTAGGGTATTGTCACGAAGGTATGTGAAAATGGAACCATATAACTGGGACTTAGGACCGACAACACATATCATCTTAGTAGGAGTGATTTCAGATGAGGGAACCAAAAGGTTATCCACCAAGAACTTATAGTGGGTCTCATTCGATGGTAGATCAATTAGTGAAGCAATTGTAGCCATGGCATCCGTGACTTGATTATGCTCTCTGGGTATCTGCTCAAAGTCTCTATCTTCGTGAAATGTTGTTTTAGGTCATCCACCATTCTTTTGTAAGGCATTAATTTATCATCCTTTGTTTGCTAGTCATTAGTTGCCTGACGAATTACAAGTTGAGAGTCCCCCAAAACACAAAGTTCCTAGATCTTCCACTGAACTGCGATCCATAATCTAGTTGTTAATGCCTCATATTCTGCTATGTTATTAGTGCAGGGAAATGATAATCGATATGATTTTGGTATAGAATCCCCTTGAGGAGTTATGAAGAGGATGCCAGCTCCTGCCCCATGCTGTGTGTATGAGCCGTCAAAGTATAGTTGCCAAGGCTTTGCATGTGACACTGTTAAAATGGATTCATCTGGAAATTCTAAAATTAGAGGAACATCATCTAACATGGGAGCATCTGCTAACTGATCTGTGATAGCTTGTCCTTTTATTGCTTTTCTGTCCACATACTCGATGTCGAATTCACTTAGGAGCATCACCCATTTGGCTAGTCACCCAATAAGTGTTGCTTTATTGAGAAGGTATTTCAATGGATCGATCCTTGCAACCAACTTAGTCTTATGAGTTAGCATGTAATGTCATAATTTCTATGAAGCAAACACCACAGCGAGACATGCACGCTCAATTAGTGTGTAGTTTAGCTCGTATCCCACCAATGTGTGACTGATATAGTATACTGCCTTTTCTTTGCCCTCAACAACTTGTTGTGCTAAGAGTGCCCCCAATGCTGTTGAAGTAGCTGATATGTATAGTAATAAAGGTTGATCTGGAACTAGTGGCATCAAAACTAGTGGATTTAGAAGATAATCTTTAAGTGCCTGGAAAGCTTGTTGACAATAATCATCCCATTTGAATTTGATTCTTTTATGTAGCAAGTGCTGAAAAGGATTACACTTATCTGCAAGTTGTGCTATGAATCTTCATATGGACTGGAGTCTCCCTTACAAAGATCAAAGTTGATTGATATTTCTTGGTGGTTGCATCTCTAGGATGGCCTTGACTTTTGCTGGATCGGCTTCGATTCCTCTTTTTGAGACAATGAATCCCAGGAGCTTCCTGGAGGTTACTCCAAAGACACATTTCTTGGAATTTAATCTTACTTTATATTTTTCCAACTGATCAAAGACGACTGAAAGTATGTCCAAATGTGTATCTCTATCTATTGATTTGCTCAAGAGGTCGTCAACATAATCTTCCTCAGTCACATGCATGAGATCATGAAAGATAGTAGTCATGGCTCTTTGATATGTAGCACCTGCATTTTTTAGCCCAAAGGGCATAACATTCCAGCAGAAAGTTCCCCAAGGATAAGTGAATACTGTTTTGTGCTAGTCCTCGGACACGATTTTTATTTGATTGTAACTAGAGAATCCATCCATCAAAGATAACATCACTTGACCTGCTGTGAGATCGACAATCAAGTCAATATTTGGTAATGGAAAATCATCCTTAGGACAAGCTTTGTTGATGTCTTTGAAATTTGTACATATTCTAATAGTATGATATGGTTTACTGATAGGCACTAAGTTGGAGATCCATTTAGGATAATCAATTGGGCGTATGAATCTGACATCCAATAATTTCTCAAGCTCTTCTTTGACTAATAATGTGACTTGTGGATGCATCTTTCTTAATTTTTGTTTCACTAGTTTTGCCCCTGGTTTAACTGTCAAATGATGCATTACCAAATTTGGATCCAATCCAGGCATATCAACGTATGACCATGCAAGGTTGATTTGCCATTCTGTGAAGAAACTTATGAATTTTAACCTTTCTGACTTTGTCAAAGATTGAGCTAGGAATATGTTGTGTGGAACTTCTTCTGTGCCAATGTTTGTTTTGATAGTCTTCTCTACCAACATGGATGACTTTTCTTCATATGATGCTAGGAGAATGTTGAGCCTTCCATCTTCAGGTGCCTCGAAGAGGTTTTCGCCCTCAGATACGTCCTTTCTTTTTACGTTTTTGGGGTCAGACACTGCCACAATGTGGTTTTTACCATAAGACCCTTGGTTTGTTTTTATTTTTTATATTTTTGCGACTAGAAGGCCCGACACCCTCACCAAAATATGCCATGCTATTGAGTTCTATAGTGTATCCCACTTTATGGTCCCCAGGGGGAAGATCATCTTGTATGCCAAGATAGTCAATAAAAGCTTCATCATTCTGGAATGTGTCAAACTGTGTAGGTCCTTCATGGTCCCAGTCAATAAGTTCGTGGTGAACAAGGGGAAGGCCTTTGATGTCTTCGAAGTTAGCAGGGCTAAGAGTGAAGATGCAGTTATATTCAGGTATGTCGAGGTAGTTATCAAGGTCATCGATGGCACTCTCCTCATCAGTCTCGATCATGAACAAATCTAAATTATCATCACTAGTAGTGCATTCTGGGACAGGTGTTCTCATTCTATATGATTTCAACCTAGGACCTAGAGGCAAGGACTATATGGGATCGTCCGGGGTTGTTTCTTGAGCAACTTTGAATTTTTCATAAAATTCCTCCTCTTTTGTGGGTTCATCTGGCTCTCTGAATGTCTCGGTGAGCTCGTAGTCATTAGCGGATTTGTCTGAACCCCATTCCCATTCATTGGAGTATGTGGAATAGCGATTCTCTTGTTGAATTTTGGTAGCTTTGATTTGTAATGCTTCTTTTGTCCTTTGAGTGTGGACCTTGGAAGTCATGAAACCAAGTCCCTTCAAGCATTCCTTTTTGAATGTTAATTCAGGTTGTAAAGGTTCAATGATGCCTTCTTTTCTTACGCCAAGAGGGCTTTTGCCATCATACTCAAATTTTTGTAGAATCTTCAACCCTTTGCCATACTTTTCACATGGTATGCTGATGTGATCATGTGTATCATTTTCAAGGCCTTTGTAAAGCATTTTGTATAAGTCTTCCTCTTCCAGTTCACCCCATCTTTGAAAGATAGTAGGGTCCCATTTGAGTATAATGATAGATACCTGCTTATTAGGATGTGGTCTTCCATATTCTTTTGGTGAACTCATGACTTGTCGCAAGTACATGTTTTGATTCAAAGTTTATTCACCCATGCCCTTGTCCTGGAATTTACCTTTAAGCTCACCTTGTTTTGAGGTCGAAGGTTTTAATGATTCAAGATCAATGTATGCAGAAGAAGGAACAGCTTCCCTATTACTTGGAATGATTGTTTCAGTTTTTGATCTCAAGTTATTATAGTATATGAATGGATTAGGATCTCCATTAACTATTATTTCAACTCCATTGTGAGGAAACTTGATGCATTGGTGATATGTAGATGGGACTGCCCTCATTTCTTGAATCCAAGGACATCCCAAGAGTATGTTGTATGTGAGATCGAGGTCTAAGACTTGACAAACCACATCCTTTGTAACGAGCCCAACTCTGAGAGGCAAGGTGACTATGCCTTTGGATGAATCCTATTCATCATCATATGCTTTGATGGTAATTTCGTTTGTAGAATTCACAAATTTATCAGAATATCCCAATTGTTTAATAGTCCTCAATGTACAAATGTTTAGACCTACTCCTCCATCTACTAGGACTCATTTTATTCGATGTTTGTGTATGAAGGCTTCAATGTGTAAAGGTGCATTATGTGGTTGACTTACGGAGGCATCATCGACTTCTATGAATGTAAGGGAGTGTGGAATGGAAAGGTATCCCACCATGGCTTGAAACTATTCCATGTTCAGATCAGTGGGGACAATAGTGTCTATCAATATTTTATCAAGAATGGCTTTATGTGTGGGGGATATGCACAAAATCTCAATGATGGAGATGAGTGCAGGTGTCTTCCCTAACTGTTCTACAAGGTCATACTCAGGCTTGGTCGATGAGGAAGCTATTTTTTTGGTTGGAGCACCTTGCAAAGTGAATTTACCTCGATGAGTTGTAACATTATATTTGGAGGTAGGTTCAGAAGAAGATTCAATGCCTTTTAGGACAATCTTGGGTCTTTGGGTAGAATTCTCAGGCATTTTGTCCTTGATGATAATGGTAGAGACATAATTGTCCATTGAAATGTGATTGATAGTTGAATCATATTATAAGATACTCTGGTATAGTTGGTTTGGTCATCTGTGGCTGTAGCTTTTCCCTTGTCATGTTTTGGGAATGGTTCCTTAAACATCTTGTGTTCTTGATTGGATGAGTGTCCTTCAATCTCAATGTCACCTCTATCAATAAGATCTTGTATGATGTTCTTCAGTCGATGAATATTTCTTGTTTTATGACCCTTTCTCTTGTGAAATTCACAATATTCATCATCATTCCACCAATTTGGTTTGACCTTTGGCTCATATGGAGGAAAATCTGGAATTGTGATTACTTTGTTTGCCACTAGCTTCTTGAAAACTGACTCAAGTTGTTCTCCCAATGGGGTGTACTTCCTTCATGATCTGGAAGTTGTTTGAGTATTCATTTGATTGTTTGTAGAGCTTGATCCAGAAAAAATGATTTTTGGTCATACCTTATTGGCATCCACAACACCATCATTGACTGTGTTCTTGTTTTTGTTCCAAAATCTTGGCTTATCTTTTCCTTTAAAGTCATCTTTGTTTTCCTTGAATATCTTAATGACTCCTTGTTCAATTAGGACCTTTTCTATTGCTAAGCCTTTTTCAATGATTTCCTTGAAGGTGGACAAACAAGCTTTCCTTAGGTCATAGCCAATGTCTTTGTTAACATTCTGGGTGAACATTTCTACCATTTGTTTTTGTGGAATTTCACAAGAGCATCTGTTGGCTAGATTCCTCCATCTTTGTAAAAATGATGAAAAGACTCTCCATCTTTTTGCTTGGTGTTGCACAAAGTAGTGATTGATATGTCTATCTCTATGTTGTTGGATAAATGCCTCTACTAAGTCACCCCATGACTTAATACCAGGTGGAAGTTGGGAGAACCATTCCATAGCTTGATCACCTACGCTTTGTGGGAATAATCTCATCAATATGTCTCTTCTGCTGCTACTTCAATGCAAGCTATGAAAAACTATCTTATGTGTACCTTAGGATCCCCTTTTCCTTTGTACTTATCAAACTTAGGTGTCACAAAGTATGTAGGAAATGGAGGCATTGGAATGCTTTTGTCAAATGGATAGGGACATATGTCTCTCATTGTGTAGGTTGGCTTCGGTGTATTTATGTCCTCCATTTTCTTTTGTAAGTCCTTGATTTGCTGTTCCAAATTGCTCTTAGGTGGAGACCGACTTCTTGGACCAAACCCCATGCTTGAGGCACTAATTGGAGGAGGAGCATGTTGCATATATGGACGATATTGATCATACACATGCTCATATGGAGGAGGTCTATAATGATGCTGGGTATATGGACCACTTGGTATAGATTCATGATGAGGAATGGAATATCTGCTTTGTCCATGTATACCATACTCTATAGGCATGTCATGAGTTTGTTCTAGTGTGTTGCCCCCAAATTTGACACGGGGTTTCCTTGTGTCCAAATTTTGAGCATGCCTTTGGATATCCAATTGCTTTGGTGGTTGATCCTTAGCATTGGTATGTGATTGAGTATATTTTTCTGCATAAGACTTCCATAATGGTTTGCGAAGGTGAGTATCATATGCTTGACCATGTGTGTATGGGACCTCAGGTTTTTGAAACAAAGATGATGGTGATTTAGGCACAAGATGTGGTCCTTTATTGCCTCCACTATTAGGCCTCCTTTGATCCATGTTGGAGTGAGATTGATGCAAAGGTCGATTTTCCATTATTTGAGACATGTCAAAATCATGAGGGATCTTGGCTCCACTTTGTGCCATCACTTGTAGAAAGTATTGTCTATCTCTCCTCATTATTTCCTCAACCAATCGATTGAAATGGGGATTCATAATCGTGTCTTCCACTTCTGCTAAATGTACAAAAAAGTTGTCCATATCGTCATTGTGTATATCATTGTTATTTGTATTGTCCATGTTCTCAACATTGGAATGTTTCTATAGGCATCCATGTCAGGTAATGTGTTATGATCAGCATTGAAAAAGACATCATTGTCATATTCATAGGAACTCATGTTTGCGGACTCTTGAGCCTCTTTAGTTTCTCTCCTAGATTTTTGGGAACGGGTTTCGACTATGAGCTAGGTATTGACCAAGATGCATGAGACTAGATGAAAATGGAAAGAGTATGGAAGACCAAGAGTTGGATGAAATGTAAATGAATCTAAGGTTTACTTGCAATGTCCAAAGTGTAAGACCGAGTATGTATGTAGTAGAGTAGGTGTGACTTCCAAAGAGATGATAGTTTCTCTTGATGAGGTAAGTTGACCTTGACTCTAAGTAAGACCAAATGAGACCAAAAGGTGATAGACCTTGATGAGGGACCACTTAGCAAAATGTTGTTGTATGTAGTATGTTGACAATGTATGATGAGGACAAGCAAGTGACCTTTTGACTCAAGTTTAGACAAATGTGAATGTAATGTAAGGTGTAAAGCAATGATGGACTTTGTGAGACCCAAAGACAGGTTGACTGCTAGATGAAAAACCCAAAGAGATAACCTAGGAAGCTCAATAAGCTTGAAACTGACTGTTCTTGTTTGCTGAATTATGAAAGTTTTCAATCCTGAACACAGACATGCCTATATACTTCACAGATGCGCTTAAATGACACAGATGCTACTCTGTCAGACACAGACATGCTTAAATGACAGAGACGTGGTTCTACATACACAGACGTGTTTATGAGATGCTGCAATGTTGCTCAAAAGACACAGATGCGTTTAGATGACATAGACACTATTCTGTCAGACACAGATGCATTTCTGCAAACTTTGTGTAATTTTTCCAATCTGTGAAGTTGTTTTGTTGTGACCAAATCTGCATGTTTGACTGTTTTCATGACAAGAGGACATAGTGTTGATGAGGACTCAATGTTTGCAAGTGTTTAGACTCAAAGACTCCAAGAAAAGTGTGTTGTTTGATGTAAAATTGTTTTGCATACACTTGAAGACACAAAAGACACAATGTTTTGATGTTTGGTCTTGAATGTTTGATTGTTCAAAATAAGTCAAGCATAATTCTTATGGCTGGCCAAGACAATAGTTGTTGATCCCATATGGAGTTTCCCCCGAGGCTACGCTATTCAGAGCGGATACTTAGATGCTTGACCCCATTGGCTCCACCCTCAGCACTCACTTCTCGGGGTAGCCAAGCATTAGTCTCCATGAAAAACTCCTCATGGTGAACTTTGTATCTCTACTAAGAACCATATGTGTGTGGGCCACTACCAGAGGTCTGACCTCCTGCCCCAACAACTAGAAGGATTTTGGCTTCTAAAACAAAAAGGTGCTAGTAAGGGCATCCACTCATGTGACCATACATGCGGTACTTTTAGCTCTATAAATACAGAAGGCTCCCAGCCAGTAGGGGTTATGCCCTACAACTGATCAAATAAATTTGATCAAATAGGTTTATGGGGAGACATAGTGTTGGTATGAACTAATTAGCACATGTTATCCATAGTTTTCACCATGGATACAGTTATTTATGGTCGTTTGGAAGAAGATGGCTTTTCTTTTGCTACCACTTGAGTCATTCTCTCCTCACTAGTAGTCCTGATGACCACACGGGGAGACAGACCCTCTAAAGATGAAACAAAAAGAGCCTATTGCTCAAGACACAAAAGACAATGGTTCAATTTTAGTGCACCAATTGAAGTGTTTGCTAATCTATGAAAACAAGGCACATAATAAATATCAAAAACCCTTGCCAAGGTCATGCAACAAAGATCTATTAGTAGTTTGGATTGTTTGAAATAATCACCCCTTCCTGCAAGCACACAAGTTAGGTTAATTTTTAAATCCAAAAGACTTTGCGAAATAGGGGCCTTCAACAAAACGATTTTGCTTTCAAGACAAGCTGCACCAATTTTGTTAGCTAGATCTAAAAATGTTAGCTCAAAATAAACTAGATCTGAAATTTGAATGACGAAAAACTAAATCAATGAAACCAAAAACGCAACCACTAAACACAAACGTAGTTGTCATAGACACAAATGCTGCTAGAACACATAGACACGCCTAGATTTGACACAGACGCGGCTCCCGAACGCAGATGCGTTTCCCTAACATAGATGTGCCTAAAAACTTCACAGACGTGACTATGGAATATAGACATGTTTCCCAAAATTTGCAACAAAAAAAAAATTGTCGAAAGATGCAGACGCAGTTCCAGATGTCACAGACGTGGCAGAAAATCAAAAACACAATCTGAAAGTGCACAAACACGAAATATCAAAATGTTGTTGGAAATGTCAGATCTGCAACTTCAAAACAAAATCTGCAACAAAAGGTGTTAAATGCAAAAGGGACAAGAGTCCCACTGGGCATGCCAAAATGTATACGGTGAAAATAGAAACAACAATGTTGAAAGACTAAATGAATTCAACCACAAAACCCTAGCCTAGAAACAACAAAGATCCACCATAACATATGAAGATTACCTAAGACAATGCAAATCAAATGAAATCACAAAGATTATACCATCACATGTCCAATAGGGTTTGAATCTGCATTCTTCCTATCTCCATTGATCTTGCTTGATATATTTGCTCTTAGATTTTATGTGCATAAAAGCTCAACAAAGAATGGAAATGTGGTTGCAAGTAGGATCGCATATGAAAGGCGTAGTGTAGTCGAGTGCGCCATTGAGTTAGTCAGTTAGGGTTTGATAATGAAGGAAGAATCTCCTTATATAGAAGACACTATATGAAATGGAGGGATAAGATTGAGAGGTGTAAAAGATAAATGGTTAGCTATGATTAAAGGGTAGGTAGAGGAAATAATAAAATAATAAGAGGGTAGGTAGTGTAGGAATTAAGAGATGAATGACATGTGTCATGGGTAGAAAAGGTTAATGAATTAATTAAATAAATAAAGATTTATTTAATTTATAGAGGAAGTGGGATAATTAAATAAATAAGATATTTATTTAATTTAGGAAAAAGGATAATTTAAATAAATAAATATTTATTTAATTGAGAAATAAGGCTAGAAGAGGATAAATGAATTAATTAAATAAATAAAGATTTATTCAATTAATAGAAGAATTAGGCTAAAGTAATTAAATAAATAAAGTATTTATTTAATTAGACATGACAATTTTAGGTGTCTACAAAAACTATGGAGGAGGAGCTTGATCAAATTGAGAAGAATGACACATGGACCCTAGTACCCAGACCTATGAATAAAAATGTGATAGGTACTAAGTGGGTATTCAAGAACAAATTAAATGAAGATGGTGTAGTAGTCTAAAACAAAGCTAGATTGGTATTCAAAGGTTATACATAGGAAGAAGGAGAAGATTATGGTGATACTTTTGGACAAATTTTAGACTAGAAGGTGTTAGGACTTGACTTGCATTTGCAGCACATAAGGGATTTAAGGTATATTAGATGGATGTGAAGTCGACATTTTTGAATAGAATATTGGAAGAAGAAGTATACATTGTGTAGATAGATTGTTATGCTTTGATTGATGAAAAAGACATGGTATGTAAGTTGCACAAGGTACTATATGGGTTAAAGAAAGCACCAAGAGAATGGTATGAGAGGCTTCATTCACACCTGAAGATACGTTTTTAGAGAACCAGTGAAGGAAGCATCACATTTCTCAAATCTGAAAGAGATAAGATACTGGTTAGTGAAGTGTTTGTGGATGTTATCATATTTGGAGGTAAAGATGACATGATCAATGACTTTGCAAATGAAATGAAAAGTGAGTTTGAAATGTCCCTAGTGGGAGAGATAAAAAATTTCATGGGCTTGCAAATACAACAAATGAAGAGTGGAATTTTCATCACATAGTCTAAGTATGTGAAAGAGGTATTAAAGACATTTGGAATGAGTGATAGTAAACCAATTGGGACACCAATGGTTACAAGTTGTAAATTATCTAAGGAAGATGAAGCCACATTAGTTGATGTAAAGGATTACAGGTCAATGATTGGGAAATTGCACTATGTTTTTCACAACAGACCGGATATAGCTCATGCAATTGGTGTAGTTGCTAGATTTTAGAAGAATCCAAAGGAAACATATTTGATAGCAACCAAGAGGATATTCAGATATTTGAAAGGCACTATTGACTATGGTTTATGGTATCCATATGCAGGTAACTTTGATTTGAAAGTGCATACAGATGCAAATTGCACATGTTATGATGATACGAAAAGCACAATTGGTGGATCATTCTTTCTTGGAGGAAGACTTGTTTCATAGAGTAGCAAGAAGTAGAGTTGTATATCACAGTCTACTGTTGAAGCTGAGTATGTTGCATCTTATATGAATTGTACCCAAGCTATTTGGATGAGACACATTTTGGAAGGTTTCAAGATTAAGTTTACAGAACTAGTAAAGATCTTATGTGACAATACCAGTGCCATAAATATTTACAAGAACCCTGTTTTGCACGCACGAACCAAGCATATTAAGCTGGAGTATTATTTCTTAAGTGAAAACATGCAGAGTAAAGATGTGATATTGGAGCATGTTTCTACCAAGGAGTAGCAGCAAATATCTTTACTAAACCTCTCCCTAAGACTACTTTTGAGTATCTTAGAAGTCAGCTAAGGCTTGTACCCCTCCATGAGGTCAATTGGGCATGATGTAGAGTACATCAGCCCCAGAGCTACTTGCAAAATTTTACAACATGATTGGTGTAGTGTCGAGTTATTCCATAGGGGGAGCATCAAGTTACAGGTTGATGATGCTTATAAATGAAGTTTGACATTGCATGTTTTACTTTCAATTTGGCATTATTTTTAAAGGGGGAGAAGAACTATATGATTATGGGGAAGAAAAATTGTATGATTGACAAAGAGAAGATCAATATCCAGTTACTAGCTGAAGACAAGGAGAGTAATGGTAAAATGTAAACCAGGATTCCTATTCACAATCATAGCAATCAAGGGTATTGATACTTGTATTGTCATCAATGCCAAAGGGGGAGATTGTTGGCATTTGCATGAAGATTGCATTAATTAAATGTTATATTTTCATTGATGTCAATTAACCGATAATAATGTTGTTATAATATTGCTTTGTAACTGGTAAGAAGTGCTGGTGAAGGGAAATGCAACCGGTAAGTGAATTTGTGGAGGAAACCGATATTACTAGAGAAGAAGTGAGATCAACGGGTAAACCCAACTTGTTGATATGATAAACCCTAATCGATGAAGTTTGGTGAGTTGGTTGTATTAGTTTATGATCTTATGATGAGCAATAATGATTATGAAATGTATGCGTGTTGTATAAGAAGAGTTTCAAATGGTTTTTGGCACGTTGAGATAATGGTTTTTACCTTGGGAATGAACAAGTACATTGCATGTAATGCAAACCATGTGGTGAGTTACAGTGTTCGATGAAGCGATGATCAAGGAGGGGTCGAGGCTATCTTGAATGATTTGCAGAGATTATTATGTAATCCAATGGTCACACTTGATTCGATTTGTTTGTAATATCTACGAGAGAATTAGGTTTGTGTTGTGTTACCGACCTATTGATTTATTTATAAGGTCGATGAGTTGTTTTATTTCATAGTTGGAAATTCGTAGTTGAGAGTGAGAGTGTGGTTGCCAAACTGGATGATGTATCCACAGTTTGTGTAAAGGTAGATAGGAGCATGAAAAGGATCTGAACAGGAAAGTGTAGTGCTATTCAAACAAACCAACAAACTCCTATTGTTTTCTAACAATTACAACAAAAAAATCCCCTAACCGGGTAAGCTCTAACAAGCTTAATGTTATTCAAATCCTCTAATGAGGTGGTCCATTAGCTTGGATTTCATATCCTCTACCGAGGTTACTCCTCACAGGGTATTGCTTCTAATAGGGCATTATAGTCAATTCCTTAACCAAGTGGTCCCTAACAGGATCCGTTCTTAACAAGACTTATTATAAAGCTTTAACAGGCTTGGCTTCTAACAGGGTGAACTTCAGAAGAATTCAGAATACTTGTGGGTATTTATTCCCACCGTGGTTTTTCCCATTTGGGTTTCCACATCCAAGTCAAGTGGTGAATGTTTTTGTGGTTATGTTTACAATGGTTGAATTGCTTAACTGCTAAATCCACTTTGATATGTTATGGTAACCGACAACAATCTAAAATGAGTTTTTACTTATGTCAGTAAAGTATTTGGATTTTTGTGAGTTTCAAGTTGTTTTACTGTTAGTCTGTTATAACAGTCAACTGGTTTAACTTGATAGTGATATTGCATTATGTCAGTTCTGGGTTTTCTTTGAGAGGTTGATTTTGAGATTGGTAAAAGTTTACATCAATTTTCTATCTACTGATTCACCCCCCCTCTCAGTAGTTGACCAGATCCTTATTCTTTCATCATACCATCAACATGTTATCGTTGTATGTTTCATAAACCAGTTGGTCTTTGGGCCGACTTGATTAAGTTGTAATTATTTGTGGGCGGTATATATATGGAAGCTTGTGAATCATTGTAAGACATCAACAAAGTTATAAGATAGAAGACTTTGTTTTGAGATCATATGAAGATGTAGAACTGGCAGGATTCTGATCTAGTAGGACTGAGGCTGGAAGGCTGAGGTCCAGATTAGGATCAAACTGATAGGCTATTACTGGAGGTTGATTTGATGTGAGGATGATCTGTGGATCTTGTAATTGCATTGTAAGCATTGTTTATATCCTAGATTGCGATCTAGCATGTGACATGTATAATTTTCTAGATTGTAATTAGATTCATTCACATTGTTTATGGGTTATGTCTTCTGTGTTGTTACTAATGATTCTTTTTGTTGTTTTTGGCACTTTGTTATGAATTACCAATATGTTTTGCATGATTTATTTGTTTAGCTACAAGGTTGGGTTGTCCTTCAGTAGATCTCCCTACCTTGACTATGTCAAATGGTATCAAAGTTGGTTTGTGAACCTATTGTTGGATAGAGTGATGTTTGTGCATTGATTGGTTGGAGAGAAGATTGAGGAAACTTGTGGAATTGTTTAGATTGCTAAATGTGAGGAAGAGAAAGGTTTTCAAGTAGATCGTCGATCCTAGAGCTTGAACTTGAGGCAGTTAGTGGGTGGAGACTTGAACAAATCATCTATTGAGGAAGGCTACAATTTGTACCAGTAAATCATCGTGTAGAGGGAACCAAAAGCTACGATTAGATTGCTGAAACCCTTGAGGTAGTTACAATTGCCTATTGACCTATTGCCAAACTAGATCAAGTGATGGGAATCACTTTTCAATTAACCCCGAGAGTCTGATGCAGGGGTACCAATCTAGTTCTTACTAGTTTAGCAGTATTTAGTGGAGTTGCTTGAGAGCATGGAATTTCTTCATGTTTGAGTGTTTAGGATTGTGGTTTTGGGTTTATTCCCTTGTGATAATGATCATTATCATGTTTGAGTTTCATATCTTTTGGATTTGTTTTGGGTAAGATGTGGATTTCAGTATTGTCTCGATTGGTGTGTTCTTATCGATTAGCCTGGATGTGTGTTGAGCGAAGATGATTTTGGGTTGCGGTTCATCTCCGTGACTTGCGGATTGTCTGAGGTGTTCCTTTGGGCCTTGGTCAGTATTCCTAGAGGTATGTGCATCATTTTATGCTTTGGAGATTGTTCTTAAGTGATTGAGTCGACATGTTATCGTTGCACGTTTCACAAACCGATTGGTATTTGGGCTGACTTGATTAAATTGTAATTATTTGTAAATGGTATATATTGTTGGCATTTGAATGAAGATTGCATTAATGAAATATTATATTGTCATTGATGTCAATTAACCGGTAATGATATTGTTGTAATGTCATTTTGTAACTGGTAGGAAGAGCTAGTGAAAGGAAATTGTAACTAGTAGGTAAGTTTGGAGTGAACCGGTATTGCTAAGTATTGGAGAGTTGAACTGGTAAACCCTACCTATTGATTTGATAAACCCTAACTGATTAAGTTTGGTGAATTGGTTAAATTGGTTTATGATCTGATTGTGAGCGGGAATGATTATGACACGTATGCATATTATATTAAGAGAGTTTCAAAGTATTTTTGGCACATTGAGGTAACGGTTTTTGTCTTGGGAATGAGCAAGTATATTGCATATAATGTAAAGCTCATGATGAGTTACTAAGTTTGATGAAGCGGTGATCAAGGAGCGGTCGAGGCTTTCTTGAATGATGTGTAGAGATTGTTATGTAATCCAATGGTCATACTTGAATCGACTTATCTGTAATCTCTATGTGAATTAGGCTTTTGTTGTGTTACCAACCTAGTTGATTTGTTTATATGGTCGATGAGTTGTTTAGTTTTAGAGTTGGCAAATTTTTAGTTGAGTGTGTGGTTGCCAAACCAGATGATATATTTGTAGTTTGAGTAAAGGCAGATATGAGCATGAAAATGATCCGAACAAGCAAGTGAAGTGCTATTCAAACAGATCAGCAAACTCCTATTATTTTCTAACAATTACAATAGTTCAATCTCCTAATTGGGTAAGCTCTAACAAGCTTGGTGTTATTCAAATCCTCTAACAAGGTGATCCATTAGCTTGGATTCTAAATCCTTTACAAAAGTTACTCCTCATAGGGTAGTGCTTCTAACAAGGCATTATAGTCAATCCCTTAACCAAGTGGTCCCTAATAGGATCTGTTCTTAACAATAATTTTTGTAAAAGCTTTAACAGGCTTGGCTCCTAACAGGGCAAACTTTAGAAGAGTTCAAATACTTATCTTGTGAGTCTCATCTCACCATGGTTTTTCCCATTTGGGTTTCCACATCAAAAATATTGTTTCAAGTGGTGAATGTTTTTGTGGTTATGTTTTCTATGGTTTATTTGCTTAACTATTTAATCCACTTTGATAAGTCATGATAACTAGGAGAAACATGAAATGAAGTTTTACTTATGTTAGTAAAAGTATTTGGATGTTTGAGAGTTTCAAGTTGTTTACTGTTAATCTATTGTAACAGTCAATTGGTTTAGCTTGACAGTTTTATATTGACAATGATATTGCATTGATAGTTCTAAGTTTACTTTGACAGATTGATTTTGAGATTGGTAAAGTTTATCAATTTTTCTATCTATTTATTCACCCCCACTCTCAATAGTTGACAAGATCCTTGTTCTTTCATCATACCATCAATTGATATCAGAGCATCTCAGGTCCTCTAAGGTCTAAGCCTAACAAATTGAGGTAAAGATCTTGTAGAACATGATGAAGAAGGAAGGTCCAAAGTTTAATAGAGAGAACTATAGGATATGGAGTGATAGAATGAAAATTTATATCAAGAGTCTTGGAAATCAATACTGGGAACATGTTGGTACTCAATATGTTTCACCTTGTGGGATTATGACTAATGATCAAAAGAAAGAGAAACAAGAAAACAATCAAGCATTGGAGGCTATTATCCACTCTTTGTCTGATGCAAATTATATATATGTCCATGGTCTGGAGACTGCATATGAGGTATGTAAGAAACTTGAAGAGATTTATAACAGTGATGAACATGTGAAGATTGCCAAGGAAGAGAGTCTAAGAGGAAACTTTGGTGACACATGGATGGCTGAAGGTGAGAATATCCAATAGTATGGTCAGAGGATAAAAGAGATAGTTGGTGAGATCTTGAGTGCTAGTGGTAAAGTGGAAGATGCCACAGTGGTTAGTAAGGTATTGAGAACCTTGCTACCGTTCTATTCTATCCGAGTTGCAACCATTCAAGAGTTGAAATCTATTGACAAAACTAAGGTAACCCTTGACTCCATCATTGGTAAGCTTACTACTTTTGAATTAAATGGTTATGATGGTAGTGTTCAAAAATCTAAATCAGTATTTAGAGCTTTTGTTTCTAACCCAACTATGAGGAAAAGTAGAGATGTCAGTCATAGTTATGAATCTAGATCCAACAGAGAAGTAGAGAAGCATTGTTGGCCAAGCGGTTGCCTAGTGGTATCGGTAAATATAGAGGTAAATTACATTTAAAATGTTTTGCATGCAACAAGATTAGACACATAGCTGCTAACTCTCCTAATGGTGATAATGAGCACAAGCAAGAGAAATTCAAGAAGTACAAAGGAAAAGGCAAATGAGATTGTCTTTTATAGTTGATGGTGGTATCACTGATGAGGAATCTGATGGTGATGTTGTTTGTAGCCATTAAAGAGGAAACATTTGATCAAAAGTCTTTAGTTTCACGAATGGATAATTATGATGATTGGATTATTGATAGTGGTTGTTCACATCACATGATTGGTGACTAGAGAAAATTTATTTCTTTGAAGGAATTTGATGGTGGAGTTCTAAGATTTGGTAATGACTCACCCTGTATGGTTAAAGGTAAGGTAACTATTTCTCTTGATGGAAAGAGTAGTGCAGATGATGTCTACTAGATTTAAGGTCTAAAGCACAATCTTTTGAGTGTTTCTCAACTCAATGACAAAGGATATCCATTGGAGTTTAAGAGTGGTATGTGCAAAATCTATGGGAGAAAAGGTGAACTAATTGCAACTGGAAAGAAGACTAAAGGTAACTTGTTTCACTTGAATCCTAAAGTTAGCAACTATTTAATTGCTAAAGTAGATGATAGTTGGCTTTGGCATAGGAGATTTTGTCATATAAATTTTGATAACATTGTTAAAGTGAGTAAGTCAAAGACAATGAGAGGTTTTCCTTAGGTGGAAAAACCCATTAATGCTTTATATAAGGAATGTCAGTTGGGAAAGATTACATCCTCAACTTTCAAGAGAAAATATTTTTCAATGGAACATCTATTAGATTTGGTTCATACAGACCTATGTGGACCAATAATGACTAAAAGTATTCAAGATGACAAATATTTCATGATCTTCACTGATGATTGCTCAAGAATGATGTGTGTCACATTCTTGAAAGATAAAACAAGGGTATTTTCTAAGTTCAAGGCATTCGGGGCCTTAGCGGAAAAGGAGAGTGGTAAGAAGATAAAGTGGCTAAGGACTGATCAAGGCAAAGAATTCACTTCTTAGGAATTCACTAGATATTGTGAAGAAAATAGTATCAAATGAAATCTTTCTGCACTGAGGACACCACAACAGAATGGTATTGGTTCATACAGACCTATGTGGACCAATAAGGACTAAAAGTATTCAAGATGACAAATATTTCATGATCTTCACTGATGATTGCTCAAGAATGATCTGTGTCACATTCTTGAAAGATAAAACAAAGGCATTTGGTAAGTTCAAGGCATTCAGGGCCTTAGTTGAAAAGGAGAGTGGTAAGAAGATAAAGTGTCTAAGGACTGATCAAGGCAAATAATTCACTTCTTAGGAATTCACTAGATATTGTGAATAAAATAGTATCAAATGAAAACTTTCTGCACCAAGGACACCACAACAAAATGGTATTGTAGAGAAACAACCGGTCAGCTGTTGAAGCTACTAGGACAATGTTGATACAAGGAGGTGTAGTGAAGGCTTTCTGGAGAGAAGTTGTCAGCACAACTCTCTATACTATGGACATGATTTTGGTAAAAAGAGGTGAGAATAAGACTCCTTATGAATACTGGTATGGTAGATCACCTAATGAGTTATTTCAAGATATTTGGGAGCAAATTTTTTATTAAGAGAGGTGACTATGTTAGCGAGTTTGACACTAAAAGTGATGAAGGTATATTTCTTGGTTATTCCAACAAGAGTAAGGCCTACAAATGTTATAACAACTAGACATAGATAATCATTGAGTGTGTTTATGTTCAAGTGGATGAGTATCCTGAAGTCTCAAGGGAAACCAACATGGAGAAAAATGATGAAGATCCTTGCATTTTGTTTTTGGAACCAAAACCGGTGAAACGTGAAACCGGTAAAGCAAATGTTGTTGTACCAGTTCAACCATAATAGGTAGATTCAAAAGAAGATGATGATAATAATGAAGAAGAACCTGAAGATAATGATCATGTTATTCTGAGGTATGTGAGACTCAATCACAATCCTGAACAGATTATTGGAGATAAGGACGCTAGAGTATTAACCAGAAGAAGAATTAGAGAGAATTCTTGCATGACCTCCACTATTGAGCCTAGAACTGCTAAGGAAGAATTTGGATATGATCATTGGGTCAAAGCTATGGAGGAGGAGCTTGAAAAAATTGAGAAGAATAACACATGGACCCTAGTACCCCGAATAATAAATAAAAATGTGATAGGTACTAAGTGGGTTATTAGGAACAAGCTGGACGAAGATGGTGTTGTAGTTCACAATAAAGCTAGATTGGTTTAAAAAGGTTATGCACAAGAAGAAGGAGAAGATTATGGTGAGAATTTTGCACCAGTGTCTAGACTAGAAGGTGTCAGGACTTTACTTGCATTTGCAGTGCACATTGGATTCAAAGTATATCAGATGGACATAAAGTCGTCATTTTTTAATGGAATACTCAAAGAAGAAGTATACATTGAGAAGTGAGATGGTTATTCTCTGATTGATGAGAAAGATATGGTATGTAAGTTGCATAATGCATTATATGGATTAAAGAAAGCACCAAGAGCATGGTATGAAAGGCTTCATTCACACCTGATGAGATGGTTATGCTCTAAAGGAGATAAAATACTAGTTAGTGAAGTGTTTGTAGATGATCTCATATTTAGAGGGAATGATGAAATGAGCAATGACTTTGCAAATGAAATGAAAAGTGAGTTTGAAATGTCTCTAGTGGGATAGATAAAAAATTTCATAGGTTTGGAAATACAACAAATGAAGAGTGGTTATTTCATTACACAGTCTAAGTATGTGAAGGACGTATTAAAGACATTGTATGAGTGACTGTAAACCAATGGGGACACCAATGGTTATAGGTTGTAAGTTGTCTAAGGAAGATGAGGCCACATCTATTCATAAGAAGGAGTACAGGTCAATGATTGGAAAATTTCACTATGTTGTTCACAACAAACCAAATATAGCTCATGCAGTTGGTCTAGTTGCCAAATTTCAGAAGAATCCGAAGGAAACACATTTGATAGAAACCAAGAGGATATTCAAATATTTGAAAGGTATTGTTGACTATGGATTATGGTATCCATATGAAGAAAAATTTGACTTGAAGGTGTACACAGATGCAGACTGGGCAGGTAATGTTGATGATACGAAAAGAACAACCAGTGGAGAATTCTTTCTTGGAGGAAGACTTGTTTCATGGAGTAGCAAGAAGCAAAGTTGTGTTTCATAGTCTACTACGGAAGATGAGTATGTTGCAACATATATGAATTATACCCAGGCTCTCTGGATGAGACACATTTTAGAAGGTTTCAAGATGAAGTTTATGAAATATGTAAAGATCTTATTTGACAATACCAGTTCAATAAATATTTCAAAGAACCCTGTCTTGCATGCATGAACCAAGCATATTGAATTGAAGTATCATTTCTTGAGGGAAAAAGTACTAAGTAAAGATGTGATCTTGGGGCATGTTTCTACCAAGGAGCAACTTGCAGATATCTTTACTAAACCTCTACCTAATACTAATTTTGAGTATCTTAGAATTCAACTAGGAATTGTACCCCTTCATGAGGTAAATTGAGCATGATGTAGATTACATCAGTCCCAGAGCTACTTGCAGAATTTTACATTAGGATTGATGTAGGAGTGGAGTTATTCCACAAGGGGAGCATCAAATTGTAGGTTGTTGAGGTTGAACAGTGAAGTTTTACATTGCATGCTTTACTTTCAATTTGGCATTGTTGTCAAAGGGGGAGAAGAACTATGCGATTATGAGAGAAGAACCAGTGACAAGTTGAAGACAAAGAGAGTACATGGTAAAATGTAAACCAGGATTCCTATTCACAATCACATCACTCAATGGTATTGATATGTGTATTGCCATCAATACCAAAGGGGGAGATTGTTGGCATTTGCATGAAGATTGCATTAATGAAATGTTATGTTGTCATTGATGTCAATTAACCAGTAATGATATTATTGTAATGTAGTTTTGTAACCAGTAGGAAGAGCTAGTGAAACAAAATTGTAATTGATAGGTAAGTTTGTGGAGTGAACTGGTATTGCTAAGTATTAGAGAGTTGAACTGGTAAACCCTCTTGTTGATTTGATAAACCCTAACCGATTAAGTTTGGTGAATTGGTTATATTGGTTTATGATCTGATGGTGAGCGGTAATGATTATGACACGTATGCATATTATATGAAGAGAGTTTCAAAGTGTTTTTGGTGCATTGAGGTAACGGTTTTTGTCTTGGGAATGAGCAATTATATTGTATGTAATTCAAGTCGCGTGATGAGTTACTAAGTTCGATGAAGCGGTAATCAAGGAGAGGTCAAGGATTTCTTGAATGATGTGTAGAGATTGTTATGTAATCCAGCGGTCATACTTGAACTAACTTGTTTGTAATCTCTATGTGAATTAGGTTTTTGTTTTGTTACTAACCTAGTTGATTTATTTATAAGGTCGATGAGTTGTTTAGTTTCAGAGTTGGCAAAGTTTTAGTTGTGCGTGGTTGCCAAACTAGATGATATATATGTAGTTTGAATAAAGACATTGTTTTGCCTTGATGTGTGTTGCAACTTTTGTTTTTGAATGTTTGGTTTTAGTTATTCATATTGATTTTTTGGATGGATTTGTTGTTGTCGATACTCCACATTTGGTTGAACCAATTGTCGACATTGTGTGTTTGGTTGAGCATATTGTTGAAATTGTATGTCGATTGTATTGGTTGGATATGTTGGACCATTAGTTGTTGTTGGATAATTGGTTGTTGTTGGATAATTGATCGTTGTTGTTAGATATGTTGTTGATTCAAAATTTGATTGAACAAAGTTTAATTGAATAAAGTCTGACTTGGGACTTGATTAAAATTTGTGTTTGTTGTTTGAAATTGTTTCATCATCTCTATTTGAGAGATGATAGCTAGTATGTTTGATCATTCGATAAGAGCTTTTACATCAATTGGCTCAAAGTTTGGGTTTGGACCTTGAAATTTTTGAAACATTTTGGACATTTGGGATCTAATATTTTCATTGTTTTTCACTTTTTTTTCCAAGATCTTTTTTTCTCGAGCTATTTTTTCCTCCAATTTTCGTATTTGGACACATATTTTGTCATAAAAAGTTTGACTGATATTTCCTTGTTGTGGGTTGGAAAGAATTGTGATTGCCTTGGATTAAAACTTGATTTCATTGTGTTATTCATTATTGCAATCATCAGTTGATATGTAAAACTTTGTTGAATCATAGGAGCTTGGACTTTTTTTCAATAGACATGTCACTATGCGATGTTTTTGGGATTGACAAATGCAACCTAAAAGGATGGAAATGTAACATATTTTTGGACTTTTTTAAGTTTTTGGAATGAAAATTAAATGCAAATTAGTGCAACCTTAAAAGATGATCATGCAATCTAGGACAAGAATGCAATCTATGTTTTTTGTTGTTTTCAAGATTTGGACAAACTTTTGGAATGCAAAGCTAAAGACCTAACCTTAGGAAATTGAAATGAAGTCAAGACCTTAAAAGGACAAGAGGAAAAATGACAAAGTGACAATGTCTCACCTGTATGCTTGGATACTAAGCTAGGTTTGACAAATGATGTTGATAAAAGGATAAATTTTGGACAAGGTCAAGACTTCCTAACAACAAATTATGGTTTAACCTAAATTTTTTATTTTTTGAAGTTTGGCAAAACATAATTTTGGGACTATTATGCAAAAGGACAATGATTATGACAAGGACCTAGGGTATGAACCCAAGATAGATACAAATATAAGCTCAAGGTAATGACCTAAAGATATGAAATGGACCAAAGATATGACTAAAAAATTTGACATGACCTAAGGATGTAAATGCAACCTTATGTTATGATATGGACCAAAGTTATGATTATGATGCAAATATATGACCCAGAGTTATGATATGACCCAATGTTATGATATGATATGATTTGGAACAATGATATGATATGACATAATGATGTAATCTTAGGGATGTAAATGCAAATGCATGATAATGTCAACCTAAGACAAGACCTAGGTTTTGGACTATGCAATGATATAACCTAGGGTATAAGCTAAGCCAAAAGCTAGTTTAGGATGATGCTAATGCAATGAAGACTTAGGGAAATGATTTTAAACCTAAGTGTAAAATGAAAGGAAATGTCTATGGGACCTAATACTTAAGGTTGGACTATGCAAAGGCTAACCCTAAGTGACATAAATATTGAAACAAGGATATCCAATGTTTTGACAAGCCATGTTCAATTGTTGGATGAATACTTGGACAAAATGTTTTGAAAAACCAAGGTTGTTTATGACCACTTGTGAGAATTGTTTTTTATTCAACTTTTAACAAGAACAAAACACAAAAATTTTGTTTGGATTTTGCATGAAATAAAAAATATTCAATCATAATCCTAAGGCTGAAAGGACAATATTTGTTGAATCCCCTAGCACAGAATAGTACATTCAACCAGATAGTTAGAAGTTTGGTAGCACTGACTCCCCTCCACAACACTAAATTCTTTGGGCATACCAAGCTTCAAATTTATTAGGTCATCACTTCCCAAGAAATTTACTATCTCTAATTGAAGGGCACATGAGGGTATCTTTGGCATGCGCATATCACAATGCTTGAGTCAATAATAGAATAGTTTTGGAAAACTACAAAAATGTCATTTTAGTTCAGGACTCTCTTTTGGGCATCCATGTACGCTCTCTCCCTTGGGAGGCCTCCTTCCTATAGAACTTGGGTACTGGGGAGGTTGACATAGTTAGGCACTTAGCACCCATCATGAAGACTTTCATCGCACGCATTTTATATAGCGGTTGATAGGTGACTTGGCCTTAGCCCATTACCACTTTGGGTTGATCTCTCCTCACTGGCCTTATCATCTCTCGGGGGGACAGGCCCTCTACCTATGAAATAAAAAAATTGAGTCTCATTTTGACACTTTTCTCATGCACCCAAAAAAAGGGGAGAGGATACTGTGTGTCAAAACTATGAGATTGCTCACACGCACAAGTGTGCCCAAGAAAAGAAGACACAAGAAAGAAAAAGTTCTTTTTAGTGTCCAAATCCAAATGTTTGCCAACTACTAAAAATAAAGACACTATGTTTCAAATGTTATGTGTTTGACAATGTCCTACATCAGATTGTATTAGTAGTTTTGAGTTTTTGTTCTTCTTCTAACGTTCGCCAAAGTGTTGCATAGATAATCAGTAATACATAAAACCTCTAAGTTGAACATAAAAAGCAATATGCAAAAAGCAACATGTAATCAAAAATAAAAAAAGAAACATGCAACTAAAAAGCAATAGGTAAAAAAAAAAAATCAACATCCACAAAGAAACATGAAACCAAAAAGTAATATGAAAAAAGATACATGCAACTAAAAAGGTAGCATGCAATGAAAAAAAAAGCTACATGCAAAATAAAAAATAACATGCAAGTGAAGAAAAGCGACATGCAAATAAAAAAAGATACATACAAATTGAAAAAAGCAAGCGAAGAAAAGAGACATGCAAATAAAAAAAGCTACATGCAAATGGAAAAAAAACAACATGCAAGTGAAGAAAAGCGACATGCAAATAAAAAAAACTACATGCAAATAAAGAAAAGCAACATGCAAGTGAAGAAAAGAAACATGCAAATAAAAAAAGCTACATGCAAATAAAAAAAAACAACATGCAAATTAAAATGTTGCTTTATGGATTAATCACCTAATTAGACTATGTGTAACATTGTCAATAGAAATTAAACTTAATTAACCACCTAATTAGATTTATGTGAAATTTGTAGTAGGAAATGAAAGTTAAATCCAATCCTAATTAGGAACTAAGTGAAAATAGTGACAGAAAGGAAAGATTAATCTAATCTTAATTAGGAACTAAGTGAGAGATGTTGCATGAAAAAGAAAGATTAATCCAATCCTAATTAGGAACTAAGTGTGATTTGTAGCAGCAAGGAAAGATTAATCCAATCCTATTTAGAAACTAAGTAAAATTTTATTGTTCAATTTTAAGCCTTTGATCGATTAAGCCTTGCAACAGGCACATTAGCTCTTCTAAAACCTGCAAAAAAACAATGGTGAGCACAAAAATCAAGAAATTTGGTCTTCTGAAACCTATATCTGATAAAAAATTCTCACGTAAGTGTTAAATTAGGTGCATGTTCATGTCAGGTTCAACACAAAATCTACATAGGAAATCGGGAAAACATCAAAGCAATATCAATTAGCTAACCACAAAAACTAAATTGCAATGAAATGGATCCTAATACATTCAGTGAAAGTATGTAAATGAAAAAATCTAAAATAAATGCAAACCAACATAAATGCTTCTTCCATTCCCTTCCATTGTTCTTCTTTTTTGTTCAAATATATGTAGCTCTCACCTGTTATCATTATTTAGAATTTTGGGAGATTTTGTCTTTTCTAATCCTTTCAAATTGTTCGGCTTTCATGGTTTCTTTTTGTTCCTGGGGTTGTTTGTCTAAGGGTTTAGGGTTTTTTTTTTTCAAAATTCTATGTCATGATATTTCTCCTTATATTTCCTTGTTTCTTTTTCCACTTAAGTGGAAAGGTTTGTTCGCCGTGCAAAGAGGGTCCCTTTTTAGGTTTTATCCTAGGCGGGTTATGATTTTTCTTAATTTTCCACCTTTTCCTAAGACTTTTATGTTCCTTGTCGGCTCTCTTAATCACCGTGCAACTTCTTGTTGATCCTGTGGATATCACTGACCGACTGGTTGAAATTGTGTGAAGTTTAAATCCTGCAACCCAGCGACTGATGGTGGGACCTACCTTTTGAGGATGTTTCTACAAGTGTTAAAGTGACCACAAGTTCAAAGGAGATCTACCGCAGTCACTGACCTGCTGCTTGAAGTTGTGCACCGGTTAAGCATCATGACCCAATAATTGATGATGTGGCAAGTCCAGCTGGTGGTCCAATAGGTGGATACTGATGAGGTGGTAAACATGTGGCATAATAGGTGGAAGTGCTTATGAGGCAGTTTTGCCAAAAGGGAAAATGATCTAGTTACCCAAAATACACATGCTTATTAGAAGATGGAAACCAGTGTACTTATGAGCAAATCAATAGATGATAGGTGGATACTGTTAGAACATAATGTTATTAGGGATCACATCCTTATAACATTTATATATAATGTTCTAATATAAGGTTATAAAACCTTATATATTATATGCTTTATAAGCATATCCCATTTGAAATAATTATAATCTAATAACTATTACATTATTAATTATTTATGAGTGGGGGTTATTGAAAAGGTGTGACTAGTGAAGTCACCCTTCCTCCTATATTTAACGAGGTTCTCTCTCATTTGAGAGGTGTGTGAATTTGGAGCTTTATGGTGAGTTGTATCACTATGAATATGAGGTATTATTGGCCACGTGGAAGTATTGGAGGAGTGTCCCCAGGTTCATGTCTATTTTATTATAGACTATATTTGTAAGTGTTTTAATTAAATGATGCTTTATGGGGTTTTTTACCCGAAAGGGTTTTCCCCATGCATATCTTGTGTAATGTGTACATTTTGCATGTATGTTTCATATTTCATTTACTTTATAATCTTGTTTATAATGATTAGTATCCTTACATCCTAATTTCTAACATGGTATCAGAGCAGGTTAGGCTAGTACTAATCATTTTTACAGGTTATACTAGAAGACATAAAATTTGATGGAAATCTTATTTATGCTTATCAACAAATTTTTGGTAATATCTATTCCTTTCTACTATGTATTTTTTAGAGAAGTGCATCTCATATTATATTAAAAAAATAATTATCTTCATTGACCAATGTGATTACAATAAAAAGTTGGCCTCATAAAAGTTGACATTTGAGCATACATCATAAGAGGTAAATATTAATTTTTTTTCAAAATTTGGCTTTGAGATTTTTTATTTCATCAACATCATAAATTAATTACATTAATAAATAAACCATTATTTTAATTACTATTAAATCAAATTTATATTAAGTGGATACTTGATAATTGACAAGACTTTTTAATAGATTGCATCATATATAATATATGTGGATATCTAAACAATGATTATGATATCCCTATTTATATATTCATTCCTTTACAATACCATATAATACATTATAGTATAGTGTAAAAAGTAACATTTTAAAGTCATTGTGTATACTTGATACCTACTCATGTTTTGAGATAACAAGGTGAAGAAACCATTAGCCTTCTAGATTAGCTTTCTAGATTCCTTACTAACTATATATATACAAAAATATATCTCAAATAAGACTATCATGATTCTTTCCAACAAGACTATATTTATTTTCAAGAGGATCTAAAGTATATACAATTTAATAATATGATATCTAACTATATCTCCATGATAATTTTTTTAATAACCTTAGGAAAATCCATCCCACAACTTCTTCTCTTACTAAAAGATCTTCACTTGATTGATTTTTGAGATTAAATCATTTAAAAAATTCATAAATAAGTTGTACCATCTCAAAACAAGTACATGAACACAACCATTTTAAATTCATCATATATCAAATAGTTTAATGTTTCCATCAATTGTTAGGGTTTCAAATAGATCCAAAGCAAATATGAACTAACAATTATATGTAGATTTAAATAAAAAAGATAAAGAAATAAAACAGGACACAGATAACACAGAGATTTAACGTGGTTCACCCAGAATGGGTTACGTCCACCATACACAGCCATCCAATCTTTCTTATTATCCAACAAAAAATAGTACATCAACTTTACAATACCTTAAGCATCCCAACCACATATAACATGCATTTTTAGGGCAACAAACAAAGCCGACCTTTTTAGGGTTTTATTACAATGTCAGTTTTCATCAACGAAAAATGGCAAAAATACATGCTGAGTGTACAGTACTTTGCTGATCAGTCGCCACATTTCAACAATCTCCCACTTGGAGAAAAATTAGGCTCCACACCAAACAATCTCCCACTTGGAGACCGATACTACACGACACCACTGTACATGCAACATCCGCTAGATAAAACACTAGGACTTGACTAGTATAAATTCCACAATTATCAATCAAGAAGACCAACATAAACTGATGAAGAAATTAGCTTCTCCTGTGGAACTGCCTTCATGAACATATCGGCAAGATTCTCACTTATGTGAATCTTCTCAAGCCGTAACTGACCCTCCTCTAAAACAGTCTGGATGAAGTGGTACCTGAGCTGAATGTGCTTTGTCCTTGAATGAAAAGCAGAGTTCTTCGCAAGATGAATGGCACTCTGGCTATCAGTATACAATGGGTGATCCTCCTGTGTCTGACCTAATTCCTCTAGAAAACATTGTAACCAAATCATCTCCTTGCTAGCTTCTGTAGCAGCAACATACTCAGCTTCAGTGGTTGAAAGTGCAACAACCTTTTGCAGCCTAGAAACCCAACTGACTGTAGTTCCCCCTATAGTAAAAACATACCCTGTAGTACTCCTCCGTGAATCAATATCACCCGCCAGATCAGAGTCAACAAATCCACTCAGAGAAACATTAGATCCTTTGAAACATAATGCCTTCATAGTAGTTCCTTTCAAATACCGAAGAATCCATTTCACAGCATTCCAATGTTCCATACCTAAATTACTCATAAACCTGCTCACAACTCCCACTGCATGTGCAATATCTGGCCTTGTGCATACCATTGCATACATCAGACTGCCAACAGCTGATTAATATGGGATGTTAGACATTTTATTAACCTCTTCCTGTGCCTTTGGGCACATCTCCTTAGTCAATTTGAAATGAGTAGCCAAAGGTGTACTAACTGTTTTTGCATCCTGCATGTTAAATCTTTTCAACACCTTCTTTATATATTCACTTTGGGATAAATTCAAGGTTCTATTTTTTCTATCCCGTGTAATCCTCATACCGAGAATTTGCTTAGCTACACCCAAATCCTTCATAGCAAATGACCTGGCTAATTTTTGTTTAAGATCATTTATGTGTTCCATGTTAGAACCAACAACAAGCATGTTATCAACATAAAGCAATAGGATAATATAACTGCCATTATCCAATCTCTTAAAATCTACACAATGATCGGAATGACATCTATGATAACCGTGTTCAGCCATGAAACTATCAAATTTTAAACACCATTATTGGGGTGCTTGCTTTAGGCCATACAAACTTTTCTTCAACCTGCACACCAAGTTCTCCTTTCCTTTGACCTCATATCCTTGTGGTTGCAACATGTAAATTTCCTCCTCCAAATCTCCATGGAGAAAAGCTATTTTGACATCTAATTGTTCAAGATGTAAATCATCTGTAGCCACAAGACTAAGTACAGTTCTAATTGAAGTCATTTTTACAACTAGAGAAAATATTTCATCATAATCTATACCCTTTTTCTATGCAAAACCTTTTACCACAAGTTTGGCCTTATATCTTTTCTGACCTCCTTCCTCCTCCTTCAGCCGATAAACCCATTTGTTAGGCAAGGCTCCTTTTTCTATAGGTAAAGGGACTAAGACCCAAGTCTTATTTTTCATCAAGGAGTCCATCTCCTCTTTCATGCCTAGCTCCCACTGTTGTTTGGCATCTACCTGCATTGCTTCTTCATATTCTTCTGGTTCACCAGAATCCGTTAATAAAATAGAATACAAAGAAGGAGAAAATATTTCAGGGGGTCTACTTGTCCTCATAGAATGTCTAACACTTGCAGGAGTTTGTGGGACAATCTGTTGTTGCTGAGCATCAGGCACTTGTGGCATTTCATTTTCAGGAATCTCATCCAACACGACATATTCTTGTTTGTCCTGTTCATGCTTCTTTTCCTGCATCTATTGTTTATACATAACCTTCTCATTGAATATAACATCTCTACTTCTAATTATTTTCTTATTTTCAAAATCCCATATTCGATAGCCATATTCATCTATCCCATATCCAATGAAGGTACATTTCTGAGATTTAGCATCAAGCTTGGTTCTATTTTCTTTATCAACATGGACAAAAGCTTCGCAACCAAAAGTTTTTAGAAAAGAATAATTTACCTTTTTACCAGTCCATGCCTCCTTTGGAATACCACCATCCAAAGGGGTTGAAGGTCCTCTATTTATCAAATAGACAACAGTATGTATAACATCTGCCCAAAAATGTAAGGGCAATCCAACATGCAATCTCATGCTCCTCGTGTGTTCCATGATAGTCCTATTCTTTCTCTTTGACACACCATTTTCCTGTGGAGTTCCTGGAACTATCTTCTACTTTTGAATCCCTTTTAGGGAGTAGTAATCTTCAAATGCTTTGCTGCAATACTCACCTCCATTATCTGATCTGAGACACTTCAACTTTTTTCCTGTTTCATTCTCAACCAAAGCTTTCCATTTCTTAAAAGTTTCAAAAACATCTAATTTTTGTTTTAGGAAATATACCCATGTTTTTTTGGTTGAGCCATCAATAAAAATAACATAATAACAAGAGCCACCAAGAGATGACACCTGAGCCGGTCCCCATACATCTAAATGTACAAGCTCTAACTTCTCACTCTTCGTCTCTTTCCCAACCTTGAGAAATCTGACTCTTTTCTGTTTACCATAAACACCATTTTCACAAAACTCTAAATCAATCTTCTTTAGTCCTGGCAATAGATTTTTGGAGTGAAGGGTTTTCATCCCTTTCTCACTCATGTGCCCAAGCCTATGGTACCACATTATCGAATCTATTCTTGCAACATCTATTGTTGTTGTCCCTACAGTAACTTTATCTGTAGCAGCTAAGGTAGAGTAAGTGTTACCAATACACAGATATAATGTGCCTACCTTTGCACCTTTAGCTACTACTAATGATCCTTTAGTGACCTACCACATACTGTCTGAGAAGGTAACTATGCAACCTTCACTACCTAGTTGCCCTGCAGAAATTAAATTTCTTCTTAAATTAGGAACATGTCTTACCTCCTGCAGAAACTAGTCATTACCATTCTACAACTTGATATTTATCTTTCCTTTTCCAACAATTTGACAGGGCTCATCATCACCCAAATATACCTATCCAAAATCACCTTGAACATAATCTAGAAAATATTTTCTATCAGGTGTAGCATGAAATGAAGCCCCAGAATCTATTACCCAGGAATCATTAACATTATCCAAACATAAGATTAAAGCATCTTGTAAAGTATTACTTGCAATATTAGCTTCCTTTAGATGACCAGGCTTTCCACAGTACCAACAATCTTTCTTTCCTCTAGATTGAGAGCATCCTTTCTTTGACTTCCCTCGTGACTTCTCATTCCCAGGGCCTTTTCCTTTTTCCTTTGATCTTCCTCTATTCTCCACATTCAAAACACTACCCGATGATGTTGAAGTCTCACCTATGCTTTTCCTTTTCATTTCCTTGCTTAGGATAACACCAACAATATCATCAAATACCAAAGTATTTTTACCAGAGACAGAGTTACTTACAGCCATAACCAAGCTATTCCAGCTTTCTGGCAAAGAACATAAAATCAAGAGATCCCTAAACTCTTCTGCAAAAGTAATTTTTACAAAAGACAATTGGCTGGTAATTGTATTAAATTCATTTAAGTGCTCTGCTACAGATCCTCCCTCACTCATTTTCAAATTAAACAAATGCTTCATAAGAAATACCTTATTTGAAGCCGAGGGTTTCTCATACAACTTAGCCAATGTTGCCATCAAATCTACAGCCATTTTTGCTTTTGTTATATTGAATGCTACAGATGGTGCAAGGCATAGTCGAATGGATCCCAGTGCCTTTCTATCTAAAATGTCCTACTCTTCATCTGACATTGTGGTCACTTTCTTTGCTTTTCCTTCCAGTGGCCGCCACAAATCCTTTTGATATAGGTAATCCTCCATCTGCATTTTCCATAGCTGATAGTTCTGGCCATTAAACTTTTCGACCTTGAATTTGGAATCCTCCATTGCTCCCACTCAAATATGAGAATCCTGCCAATTTACAGAAAACCTTGCTCTGATACCAATTGTTAGGGTTTCAAGCAGATCCGAAGCAAATATGAACTAACAATTATATGCAGATTTAAATACAAAAGATAAAGAAATAAAACAAGACACACAGATAACACAGAGATTTAATGTGGTTCACCCAGAATGGGTTATGTCCACCATACATAGCCATCCAATCTTTCTTAATATCCAACAAAAAATAGTAGATCAACCTTACAATGCCTTAAGCATCCCAGTCGCTTATAACATGTGTTTTTAGGGCAACAAACAAAGTCGGCCTTTTTAGGGTTTTATTACAATGTCGGTTTTCATCAATGAAAAATGGCAAAAAAGAATTTCTCAGGGCCGGGCTGGGCCCCGGGCAGAGTGTACAGTACTTTGCTGATCAGTCCCCACATTTCAACATCAATCTTACTGATTTTATACATTTTTTGAGGTATGTTCTCTTTAATAGATCAAAACCCTATACAAAATCTAAATCTAAATGATGTACCTTTTGTGAAAAGGTAACTATCCTTTAATATTGATAGTGAATTGTTATGGGACAACCACAATGATCATTAATATTGAACTAGTTATCATAAAAAGCATTGATGTAGAGCATCTATCACAAACCATAAAACCTTCATTCAAGGGTAGACTTTAATCTTGAATCAAGAGGCATATAAAAAGATAAAAAATTCTTCTCAACTCCAAACTAATTTAAAAGGTTATATTACATCCCTAAAAACCTTCTTTCAAAATTTTAGATCATAATATTCACCATAACATGAGAGAACAAATTCTTTATTGCCATGGAATACCCTAGTTCAGGGTTTCATCCTTTAAAAACTATTTTCACCAAAATAACCACACAAACTTCAATTCTTAACCAAATTAAGTAAGACAAAAATAAATAGAAAGAAGGTTCAGAGAAATTTCCAACACATATAGCCTTTCTTCATTACTATTCCTCATGTGACCACACCAAATGCTGCAATCGGACTGTTGTTGCCTTCACCAATCTGCCTTTCACCATGAACTGTAACAAACAATCATCAATAAAATTTACAATATTGATATTAAATACAATCTCTTCAGTCAGAATTTATATTACGGAGTTACACAATTCCTCTCAAATTTTGAGCTAGATCCAACAGTTAAATCAAAAGTTATGATCATTTTCCCAAAAATGGGTAACCCTTGGTAGGGTTTTGACAATTATTGTAAAGATAAAAATATCTTGCCAAATACTCCACAAAAATGTATAAGAAATGATTCATCGGAAATATATTTCATTAATATATCATTCAATAACTTCTACATATAAAAATTACACCAAATGGGATCCTCCATGGATCTATGACAGCCACAGATTCCTTAAAACCTCATGACAGTTTGAGGGTTTGATGGATAATCTTTGTCAAATCCCCTCCAAATTGATCTACCCTCTTGATTTTGACCAAACATGGTTTTATAAACCATTTCCAACTCCTTCATAACTACTCTAACCACCTCATGACCAATGGATTTTATTTTTACACTTTTGTTGCGCCTTTTGGCAATGTTGCAACTTTACAATTTTTACAATTTTTGTATTTTTTACATAAATAACTCTAACCCTTACATGGACACTTTTAACACTTCAAGATGGACCAAATATGATATCTTTGGACAAAATGGCTCACTTAGAAGCAAAGAGATGTAACTCTTAATGTGCCATGTGAAAGCACAATCTTTTTATCTATAAGTTAGACACGTCATAGAGAGTCATATGTACTTTATGAATAAACATGTAAAAGCTTTTTATGGAAATGCTTCATTAGTGCAAACATTAAATCTACATTTTATTTTATTTTTCAAAATGCACAAGGGAAGTGAACTGTTTGAAAGAATTCAAGTCAAATAGATTAAGACTGCAATGATAGTTGGATATGTACAAAATAAATAATTTGATTTCATGGAAGATTAGGTATATATATGAAGAATAGTCTTAATGGGGTTTGTTTCACAATGTTATAAGAGATGGTGTAGACTTGTCCTTTCCTAGATCATCCATTATAAGTGTTGATATTTCATAATTCCCTTATAACTCTTCCTCATAATATCTTTGATAGTCATTTAGTATGAGTGGATGTAGTAATGTCTCTTTTGTCATTTTATGCTATCTTTTATAAATAACTTGTTAGTGAGACATGAACAAATAAACAAGCACTTCATAACTAATGGTGTTGATCCTTCCATATGAATTTTTAATACAGTTGATTCATCTAGTCTTAGTTCATATTTTCATGTGACCCTCCCAAAGTACCTGTTATTATTTATATTAGTCCTTTAAGTGCATCACAAAAAGTCACATGTGAACTAGTAGGAATAAAGGAAGGAACATCATGATTTATCTCAAATTTAATTTTTATAGGTATTTGATGGAGGATATGACTTATGTTAACATTAAGAATATTCTTGATTATAGTATGTTCGATAAGCAAATTCCTTGATATCAAACTATCACAATGATAAACAGGAAATCATCTATCTATCTATAAATGTAGGGTAAAAAATTTTCTTATGGAATGTACAAGCTAGTAAATATGCATAAGTAAATTTAAAAATTTCTCATTAGCATCCTCTTTTGGAGATCCAAGTGATTTGTTATTCTATTCTATATTTGATCCATTATTTCCAATCATACTATTTATAATGGGTGACTATCGCCCTTATAAACTGTCCGGGGAGCAAACCTAGAAAGGGTAGCTCACCCATTGCCTAATTTTTTATGGATCATTACTATATGTAGTAGCATGTCTATTTTTGTATTTTAAACAAGACAAAAAATTATTCATTCCTATTCTCATGAAAATATATGTTGATCTCCTTTCTACCAATCATTGGACTGTATTTTATATTTATAAGGAATATTATATGATCTTTGGCAAATGACAAAAATAATATTGTGTTCTTTCTTTGCACCAAAGATCAAGTTTAATTGATTACTATGTTACTAACTATATTGTTTCTTTTATGATGAGGTTATGTGTTATTATGCAAATTGGTGCAAGCGTTATTATATGGATGATGCAATACTTTAATGAGAAGACTATCTTCTATCTGTCTTTGAATCAAATGGGCAAAATATGAATGTAGCTCTTGAAGAATCAATATGGCCTTGAAGATTTATGGAAGAGTTCCATTTGGATACATATGAAAGTACCATATTACTTGAAGTTACTTTACTCTTTCTAGAGAATATCATTTCTAAAGATCAAAATGAACATTGAAGATCATGTGCACCTCACTCAAGTGAAAGCATTCTATAATAAAGGCACCTTGAAGATCATGGGCACCTCACTCAAGTGAAAATATTCTATAATAAAGGCACCTTGAAGATCATGGGCACCTCACTCAAGTGAAATCATTCTATAATAAAGATACTTTGAAGATCATGAGCACATACTATATATTATAATTTTAACCATCACTTTGAAATCCTCTATGCAGTGATTGGCTTTGAGGTGATTCCATTAAGGGGGAGTGTACATGACACCACCTAGTGGCTAAATCCTAGATTTAAGACCAAATAGGCATAAGACCTTTAGGCATTATATGCTCCAAATTCAATAATGCTGGCCTTACGTGATGCCATTGAGGGGGAGTGTGCATGCCAATGACACCACCTAGTGGCTAAATCCTAGTTTTTTAAATCCTACGTGTAGGCATATGTCCTAAGAGGTATGAAATAAGACCTATATAGGCATTAGTAAGTCCTTTAAGCCTGCAAATAGGCATATTTAAGTCCTTTTTGTTTTTAATTATTGTAGGTAGGCATTAGTAAGTCCTATAGGCACATTTGTGCTTAAGTCCTATGGGCATTTGTAAATTCTTCTCCTTGTAAATCTTCCACTTGTAAAAGCATTGTATTAAGACCTACGGGCACTATGTAATGAACCTGGGGAGAGCCTAATTTGAGGGGACCATGGCTCCAATATAATTTTTTTAAGACCTCATAGCATCATTTTTAAAACACTGGGATTATAAATTATGACAAGATGACTTTCATGTAGTCCAGAATGCATGATCTTCATGTTGGCATATATTTGTGTCCCTATTTATCACTGTCAAAGAAGACCTACATTACTAGGGTGCTTCATTTTTTCTTCTATGGAAATTGACATGTGATCCCCTATTAACATTAAGGGAAGTGTTAGAACATAATGTTATTAGGGATCACATCCTTATAACATCTATATATAATGTTCTAATATAAGGTTATAAAACCTTATATATTATATGCTTTATAAGCATATCCCATTTGAAATAATTATAATCTAATAACTATTACATTATTAATTATTTATGAGTGGGGGTTATTGAAAAGGTGTGACTAGTGATGTCACCCTTCCTCCTATATTTAAGGAGGTTCTCTCTCATTTGAGAGGTGTGTGAATTTGGAGCTTTATGGTGAGTTGTATCACTATGCATATGAGGTATTATTGGCCATGTGGAAGTATTGGAGGAGTGTCCCCAGGTTCATGCCTATTTTATTATAGACTATATTTGTAAGTGTTTTAATTAAATGATGCTTTATGAGGTTTTTTACCCAAAAGGGTTTTCCCCATGTATATCTTGTGTAATGTGTACATTTTGCATGTATGTTTCATATTTCATTTACTTTATAATCTTGTTTATAATGATTAGTATCCTTACATCCTAATTTCTAACAGATACACCTGGCAAGAGCTCACAGGCAAAGTGATCGAAGGTAAAGGGCCCACTTTGATAGCAAAAGGAATTAAAGGCCAAACAAGTTCGGAAGAGATCTACAGTTATTGCTGACCCACTGGTTGAAGTTGTGCAATTTTTAAAGCCCGTGACCTAGCGACAAACCATTTGCAGTCATGGTGAGATAAAATTTCAAGGGTAGGTGGTTACAGCAAATGATAAAGATTGAATAGTTAAGAGAAGATCTATGGTTGTCACTGACCCATTGGTTGAAGTTGTGCAATGTTTAAAGCCCATGACAAAGCACCGCCGGTCGGCCCAGAAAATAGTTAGTAGATGACGCTTAGTGCTCGACGGTTAAGGTAAAGTTTAGATAAGTTCAAAAGAGATCTACGGTTCTTGCTAAGTCACAAGGTGAAGTTGTATGAAGTTTAAGATCCACGACCCAATGACAAAGGAAAAATAGTTTTTTAAAAGCAAGTGATTATCCATTGGTGCCAAAATTTGAATTTATGAAGTTGATTGTTGAAGCGTGACTCTTAATTAGCCCCAGTCAAGTCCTTAGTTATTGCAATAAATCTCTCGTAAGGATAAGTTTTTCCTATTTGCATTCAAAATTCTTGAACAAGAACCAGAGCGCAAGGTGAATTTTCTCAAATCATGGGTAAGTTTTTTGAAAATCCCACTCTAAAATTGTCAATTGCTTGGTGTGTTAGGTTTTATGAGTTTCCAAAGGGGCTAAAGGGTTGATTAATTAAAGAAAGTGATATTCATTGAAATGGCTCCAAAGAGAGAATTCAGAGGGAAGGTTGATTACCAGGAAAGAGTTATCTGCGATGACTTCCTGGAGCAATTGACTCAATCGACCAATAGTGCAACTAAGATCAAAGAACTTGTTCCTTAATCTCCCTGCTTAAGGGTTAGTGATGGTCTATTGACAAAGGAAATTGGTTAAGGGATGAACATATAGGAATGACAGGGTTAGGACTCTTCAAGGTTGCTTTTGGTCAAAGGCATTCTCTCACATTGAACAACAATTTGTGGGAGCTAGATGTAGGAAAACTGATAGTGCCTGGGGTTTTTATGGATGTGAACCTTTTGACCCATATTGTAGCTAATTATGATCCTATGGCCAAAGTAATTAGGAATGTGAATGGAGGGGTTCATATTGAAATAAATGATGATGAGTTTAGAAAGGTTTTCAGACTTAGTGAAGTCTCCAATTATTTAGAGCCTATAAATTTGGATACATTGGCTAAGGTTTATGAGACTCAGAGGGATCATCTCTGAAGTGGTCCATTAAAGGATTTCTTTGTAAAGATAGGAGGTTTAACAGTGGTAGGATCAAGCACCATGGAGCCCTTCTCCTTGAACCTTTCCACTTTGAGGGCTAAGGGAATGTACTGGTCTCTTTGCTAGAATTTTGGAGAAGATGCAGAAACAACCATGCCCACACATTACATGCTTATGTTGGCACAAATCCTTAACCCATCCTTGGCCATAACATTTGGCTTTTCTCCTTACCTCACTGATGCTATTCATGAGGGTTTGATAGGAATTAAAAATGTCAAAGTAGTCAGGCCTTTTGGATGGTATTCCCTCCTTATGCACATGTTCTTATTCAAGGGTGTAGACTTCTTTGCCAAGGAGATGGATTTATTAAAAGAGAAGGATGGAGAAGAGATGCCAGTTCAATTAAGGAGCACTATCCTAGCTTGGGATAGAGAGGATGCTAGCTGCTTGAAATTTGATAGATGTTGTGCATCCAGGATTAGGATCCTAAGATGTTCTGAAAACCATAGGATTCCCAAAGCCTTTCTCGAGATCCTCAGGCCAAAAGAATTTGCCGAGGACATCAAAATTGTGCATAACTGGGGTGATATTTACTTATACCCTGTTTCTACTATTTTTATAGTTTATGAGTTCAGAGGAGCTCCATACCTTCTCCTTTAACAGGTCCCCTTGAAGATTGGAATTGTAGAGGTGTTAAGACAATTAGGAAGTCTACAGGAAGTAGAGTTGACAAACAAAGGCAGGGGATCTATTTTCCCAACTATAACCCTGGCTCACCAATTTGTGATTACTAAGGGAGGATGGGTGCATTTTGAAAAGTTCCTTCAACCATTCAGGTTGTTTACTGTGGTAGTAAGATTTGCTGACCCAGAAGGGTTTTTCAATGATATGTTTAGAAAAAGAGTCAGATGTTGAGGGAGGTCTCACCAATTCCACTTTCCTGAAGATTTGATTAGGAATGAATTCAACTTAGATGAACAAGAACTGAGAAAAGATAAGTGGATTGCATTCAAGAAGGCCATTGACTTCATCCACTAGTTTGACAGTAGTTATGATCTTTTGGCTAGTTTTACCCCTTTTGAGGATTTAATGCAGGTTTTAAAGGAAAAGAGGGAAATTATTTTGAAAAATGACCCTGAGACGGTTAAACTCATTTTAGCTAAGCCTACATTTGCAAAGGCAGTTCCCTTGAGAGAGTATGTAATACACAAGAGATCAACATACAATGTGTTGATGCCGGCAAGAGATGAGCCCTCCTCATAAAAAGGAAAAGGCCTTTAATAGATGTGGTAGAGATCCAAGATTCGCCCAAGAGGCAAAAAGTAGGAAAGGAGATACAAACAGGTGAAGCTTTATATTCTACATCCCAATCCCCAATTCATGTGGGAGATGAACATGTAGAAGTAGAGAAATTGTTACAATTAGGAAGTCTTGGGGAAATTGCCCTCACTTATGAGGAGTTGCAAGAAGGAATGCCTGAGGAGTCGGCAAGTGCCCAAATTGATCTAACTACAGGGGAGTTTACAGGCAAAGAACGGGACCCTATCATCAAACAAGCTAGTGAGGAGTTTCTGGTCGATAACAGTTTTGTCAAAATAGGATCTTTCATGCAGTTTGTTCGGAGAACAAACATGGAAAACTTCAAGAAAAGATGTGAGAAGAGAAAAATGGAGTATCCAAATAAGGATAAATCTGCAGTTGAAGAAGAGGTTAAGAAATAAATGATGATTGAATTTGAAGCCATTACCCCTGAGCAGGGGAGAGAAATGATAGCAAAGGTTGGAGTGTTAATTCTCCCTAAGTGGGATATAGCTGATGCATTAATCCTTGATGCTGTCAGAAAGGAGACAAAGCCCTTATAAGGGGTGATCTTCAATAGGGATCATGCTACATTGGTCATGTGGTTATTAAAAAGGAAAGAAAATAGGAAAAGAAAAGGCCCCTCAGAGTCTAGCTGAGAGAGAAGTAAAAGAGAAGGCTGACATCCTTGTGAAGATGGAAGTGATTTTAAAAGCATACAATGAGGCTAAGGTGGAATTATCCCACAAGGATAATATAATTGCAAAGTTAAAAGGTTAGATTGAAGAGCTGCAACAAAAAGGCGAGTCATCCATTTTGATGATTGCTGCCACTCTAGCAACATCTCCACCCACTGTCCCAATCATTAAGTTTCCCCCTTCTCCTAAGACATCTAGTTTTCAATCATCTAAGACTCTTCAGGATGAAATCAAAAAATTGAAGCAAGCTTAGGCTATCTTTGCGAGCAAATATGAAGAGAAGGTTAGAGGTACAATTTTGAAGTTTGTTGACACAGTAGGGGCTCTTATTGTGTATATATACATGAAGAGAATTTTGAATATGTTGACCTCTTTAAATGAGGATAACATTGTTTTGGAGCCAATTCTAAATAAACGGATGTCTAGGGAAGTGGATTTCAAACTTATGAGCTTATCTCATGAAGAGGCAAAGGTTGATGCCACTATTAAATCCACATGTGAGTTGGTTAAAGGTATGACTAGGTTAGCAGAAGGAAGAGTTGGTCTAGAGAGAAAAGCAAACCTATATAGGAAGGAAAAAGCTAATGAGAAATTTGAATTATTTCCTGGAGGTTTTTTTAATACTAGCCAAATAAAGGATGAAAAGGTATGGCTTGGTGAGTTAGGACATAAATTGTCACAATGGATAAATGAAGTCATCAATTCAAATGACACATCTTTATTTGTTCAAACAATTAAAGAAATTGAAAAGATGAAGTCACACTATGGTTTTTGGGAGATAGAAGTCAAGTAGTTAAGAAGCACTTGGAAAAGATTTAATAAGCTCAAGAAGAAAATTGTTAGTTATTCTTGGCCTAATGATGACGAGTTTCAAGAATGGAAAGACAAATATATGATGCAAGAGGCGAAGGCTCAAGAATAGCTAATTGATGTGGCAGCTTTGCAACAACCTTCAGGAAGTTAGGGATGAAAGTGATTTGTAACTTCTTTCAAGAGAGAATTACATTTGTAAAAAAATATTCCTAGGAAACTCTAAAGCTTGTTTGCATCCATATAATTATAAATGGATACCAGGATTGTTGAAGAAATCATCACAAGAATTTGTAAGGAAACTCTATCAAAATATATGTATAGGGTTTTCTAGTTTTTCAGAAAATACCTCGAGCTATGTATGGATTTTGAAAATGGATATTAATATATAGATCAGATCATTTTGAGCTCATATCTTTGTTGTCTTCTTGTGTTCATTCATTGATTTATTGGTTTCTTTTAAATAATCTAGGGCTATTTGATCAAAATGGGACTACAAGGCAATCCTACAAACATGTTTTTAGGCTTTTCTCTCTAGGAGAGAAATTAAATATACGTGAAATATCTCTGTTAGTAAATCAATAGTTTTCTGCTTGAATTTGATAAATAATTTTAGCATAAAGGAAAAACTTATATATATGTCAGACATATATTAGGTTGATGAAGTAGAAGTGATAGGATGTATGTGAATGCCTAGATTCAGAACTCTTATTTAGTTTGGGTGACTCTGTAGCCCAGATAAGGCACTGATATCATTAGTGGAGTTTTTTCTATCTTTCTTGGGGTCAAGAATAAAAAATGAACACATGTTTTCTTTTAAGTTTCAGTATTATTGAGGTGATGAGGTTCACAGGTTTCTAACGCCAGTTTACTATGGATCTTATATTGAAATTATGAAAGTATTCACAAGAGGTATACCCACCTAAGCTTAGGACAAGCTTAAAGTGTAGAAGGTTTTGTAAAAACCTTGTTATATGTTATTCTAGATTTTGATTTTCTCATCATTCTCTCCACATACAACAGAGGCTTTAAATTTTTTTACAAAGGGGATAGGGAAATCAGAATTTGAGAATAACATCACCTACAAAGAAAGTGTATTAAAATCAATTGATGCAAATTTAGAGCATATTGAAAGTCCAACCCCATACCAAGAGGATAATTTAGAGCATGAAGAAATAAGTCTTAAAACAAATCAAGATCAAGATTCTGAAACCTTATTGTCCCATCCAACTGTTGACCATGATCCCATCTTCTTAGATATTCATGATGATTCCCCTATTTCTATCCAAGAGAATGCCTTTTTAAATCCCATTGACATTCCACTCCCTGAGCAAGGTCAAGATATTCCTTCCATTCTTCCTATCCCATTGAAAGTCAAGAGAAAAGCACCTTTAAAGAGGAACCCAATGATCCTCCTCCTTGTCAAGATCAAAGTATCCTTTTAGCTTCATGTCCCTCACAAGACCCTATCATTCCTTTAAATCCTCCACAAGATTCATTTGTTCCTCCATCTCCATGTCCTAATCCTCCAAGGATACTCCAAAATCCCATTATTATTCCCACTCCATCTCATGTAGAGCTTGTAATTGATCCTAATCCCTCTCGTGATCCCAATCCCCCTCGTGATCCTGATCCCCTTCATGATTATAACATGTTGGTGCAAGATGTTCATGAACCCCTAGATGCATAATTGGTTCCTCATTTTTTATCTAGTCTGATCGACTTCATGATCCCATCATTTCTTCCCTATCAAATCCACCTCACAATAGACTTGTGTCTTCTTCCCAAACCAAAGAGTATCCTATGTGTCAAAATATTCAGAAAGGCAAAGGGGTAGACCTTCACAAGTAAGAAACCCTTCATATCAAAGAAAATATTAATGGTCATGGCCTCAATGACATTCCTCAAGATGTTGGTGCCTTTTCTAAATCCATCATCCCTCAAAAATCTAAACATACACCTTCCCCTTCATCCCTTCTATCCATCTTAGGTACTTATATCCCTTTGTTCTGTATTCAAGGTCATTAAAGGCACACATACTTGAGCACCTTCCATCCATCCAAACAACCTCCATTTCAGTCATATCCATCCACACATTCATTTCCTTCTCCAAAAAATTTGGATGCCAAACATAAAAGCTACAAGTTCTATGAGTAAGGTGTAATAATATCCAAGATGAAAATACAAATCAACTGGATCATCAAACGTTCAATTACATACTATGAATATGAGCCTGCTTATATAGGCAAGGCTATATGGATATGTGAGCACACAAACATGACATGTGGCTCAATAAGAAATAAGGGTTAGGTAGGAGAAATAATATAATATTCCACATGAGGTGGAATGTAACAACAAGATAAGATCAACACCATAAAAGGTGGAATTTCTCCTACACACACTATTCCAATGTGGCACAAACACCCAAGTGTCTCATATCCAAACTACTATGAAATGCATTTCCTAAGTAAACTTAAGTAAGGTGTAATAATATCCAAGGTGAATAATTATTTACACCAACACCCGCCCTTAAGTGTAACTTAGGGGAATTCACTAAAGTCTACAATGCAACTAAGCAATGGAAGATGGGTCCCAGCTACGAGGCCATGTTAGGTACCCATGTACAAATGCAAATGCATGCAAACCAATGCAATGAAATCTCTCATAAAGCGGGGAAAGAGAGAAAAACCCAATGGGAAAAACCCCTCCCCCAAAAGAGAGATGAAAACTAGATACAAAGTACTCTCATAGAAGTATGTGAAGGACAAAACACCATGTGAGGAAAAAGTCCCCCCCCCATATGAGAGAAGAAGAAGAAGAGAGACTAGGAAGCCCCCCCTCAATGTGGAATCTGCACCAATGATAGAAGCTCAATGTATGAAGAAACTGCTCCATGAATGTCGAACAACATTCCTCCCCTTAGGAAGAAACAAAACCAAAGGTGTATCCATGAAATCTCCCCAATCATGAAGGGAAGATGTATGAAAACAACTCATGATGAATGGAATCTTTGAAAACTACTCCAAGTGCCCCCATGTCAATGGTGAAAGATACCCCCTCCAAAGGTGGTAAACTATGCCACACTACTAAAAAAGGCACTCCAAGATCTAGTGGAGAAGGATGTAGAACATGTCCCAAAGACTCACATGTCTCCTCCAAAGATAAAGAGACCTCCCCCAACTGTTGTACACAAGTATCCAAAATCATGTCAACCTCAAAAAAATGATCATGTAGAGAATGAACAAGAGGGCCAGAGTGTGCCCTCGCAACAATCGAAGAAGGATCATCTTCATCAAAGAGAAGATCAATATCATCAATGATGTCTCCAAAATCTGCAATGTAGGATTCTACAAATAAACTTGCAATGTCTGTCAAGTAATCATCCCATGAATCTGAAGCTGGAAGACAATGAATATCCTACTGCATTTAATCACATGAAGGCAAAACTGTCACACTATCTGCATCATCAGGTGCAATAGGTGATGTGATATCAATATGAGGAGATGAAATGCAAGGCTCAAGAATGGGGTCACATGTGAGAATCCCCATGTTCAAGTACCCAAAGTTCTCCTCAAAATTTGAACTATCACAAGAAGTGTGATCATCATGTGTAGAATCATCAAATGTGAAATCATCATCATCAACAAAATCTGAAAAGGAGTATAACTGAGATGCATGATCAACCACCCCAATCGCAATGATATCTCTACTCTCCAAGTCTCTAATGAAAACTGACTCAAGAGTTAACTCCACAACTCTCTTAGTTGCATCATGTGTGATTTGATAGATGGAAAGGAGATTGTTTGTCAAGTGTGGTACACACAACACATCATTGAAGGAGTTATCCCCAATGTCAATAGACCCTTTTCCAATCACATCCATGTATGTATGATTGCCCATCAAAATCTGTGGCATGGTGCAAGGCTCAAATGTAGAGAACATAGACTGTGAATATGGCATATGATGAGAAGCCCCTGAATCTAGAAGCCATCTCTCTTAATCATGAATTGTTGTAGTACAAAGAGCTTTTCTTTTTCTTGTCCCAAAAGAGTGAGTCTTCCCACTTGTAAAAGCCATGAATTCTTGCCCTTTTCCTTTTGAATATGAGGAAGTGGAAGTTGATGAATCATCCTTCTTGTATATATTAGGAAAATCAATGTTATGCTTTTTGAGGATATGTGTGAGCTCATCAATCTTCTTAGAATGGCAACGACGCTCCTCATGACCAAATTTTTTACAATAGGCACAAGCAGGTCTCTCCCTCTTTGGTGACTTATCCCTCTTGGAAGAGGATGAATCTACTTGTTGTGGAGAGGATGATGCTTTGTCAGTAGGCTTTGATTGTCATTTCTTCTTGTTTGAGTTGTCCTTTCCTTGATTTCCTTTGTTCCCTTGATTTGCCACTAATACTTGAGACTTAGAAGCCTTAAGAATGCCCATGCTTATCAACTTAGTTTGTTCCATCATCAATATTTCAGTGAAAGCATCAAATGTAGGCATTGTGTAGATTGAACCCATTGTCATCCTATGGGTTTGGAAACTAGAAACAAATGCTACATATTCTTGTGGAAGCTTGCCCATCAAGTTGAAGATCAATTGAGTATCCTTATCAATGCCACAATCCTTGAGTTGTGCCCTTAACTCATTTGCCTTAGTGACATAATTTTGTATAGTATCAAAGTTCTTAGGATCTAACATGGTGAGATCACTATCAATCTAATATCCCCTAATCTCATCAACTTGACCATACAAGTCTTGAAACTTTTGCCAAGCATCCTTGATTAGAGTACACTTCTCAATATGAAAAATGAGATCCTTTGATACATAGTTTCTTAAGGTACCAATTGCCATGATATTTTTCATGAGCCAATCCAAGTGACCAACTAGATCAACCTTAGGATCAATAGGAGCAAAAATAGTTCCATCAATATAATGAGTTAGTCCTTTTTCCATAAGTTTACTCCATGCATCAGTTTTCCAAGTAGCATAATTATGAGGAGTTAATAGAGGAAACTTAGAAGAACCCATAACAACAAAAAGGAAGGAACACAAGAGCACAAAAGCACAAGAGACACCCCCCAAATTCACTCAATCAAAGTACCCCCCAAAAAATGATGATTTTGGCACTTTATATGTAGTGTGTGTACAATAGGCCACTTGCAAAAAATGCCAAGGTGGACTTCTGATTTTGTTTTACAACTTCCCCAATAGGTTGAGAACTACAAAGAAAAAGATCAGAAAGATAGATCTATGCAATACAAATGACAAATTGGTCAAATAAGACCATATGATGAAAGTACAATTTCTACCCAAAATTGCTAAAAAATGATAGCAAATTATGAAAGTAGATGGAAAATTATGCACTTTAAAAAAAAATGCACTTGAAAAGGAGTCCATATGAGCCCAAATGAAACCTCCAAAGTTGTAAAAATTGGGATTTCATGATTTCCGAAAACCCTGTATCCGAAAATCTGAAAACTCCTACACCATTGTATAGATCACAAAATTCTACCCCAAAACAAAAAACATTTCTTGAAAAAAGGAGTCTGGATGAGTGAGATGTCGCTATTTGAAAATTGCCTACAAAATTATAATTTCTAGAAAATTTCTATCGTGGCTTCAAACTTCAAATGCCTCTAGATTTGCCTCTAAAGTCTGATTTGGATGAAACAAAAGGCAAAACTAACTTTCTTGGACCTCCTCAATCCAATGGTGACCTCAAATTTGACCCATCAAGCTTCAATAATAACCTGCAATAGAAATCTCCAAAATGCAAACCCCAAATAGCATCAAATTTCTCTCAATTGGAAAACCAATGACACTCTAATGGCTCTGATACCATGTGAGAGTTTGCCAAGATCAAGAGGCAATGGAAAGCACAAATAAGAGAGACAAAATACATAATAGAAATAAATTGTATTCTATCAAGATGAAAATACTGATCAACTGGATCATCAAATGTTCAATTACATACAATGAATATGAGTCTACTTATATAGGCAAGGCTATATGGATATGTGAGCACACAAACATGACATGTGTTTCAATAAGAATCAAGGGTAGGTAGGAAATAGGTGTGGGTAGGTAGGAGAAATAATATAATATTCCACATGAGGTAGAATGCAACAACAAGATAAGATCAACACCATAAAAGGTGGAATTTCTCCTACACACACTATCCCAATATGGCACAAACACCCGAGTGTCTCATACCCAAACTACTATGAAATGAATTTCCTAAGTAAACTTAAGTAAGGTGTAATAATATCCAAGATGAATAATTATTTACACCAACAAGTTCAACAATCCACATGTATTCAAGGATCAACATGTTCAATCTATTCAACATGTCAAAACAAAGAAAAATATGATCCAAAAAGAAAGAGAAAAATCCAAAAGACCATAAAAGCCAATTGCTCATATAGAAAATTCAAAATCTATATGGGTTCCTAAATCTCTTGTGCAAGCCATGCATTTCAAGGAACTACAAAAGCATGGAAAATCAAAAACCACATGGATTCCTAAGCGGCTCCTTGAAGCAAAAAAAGAAGCATCCAAATTGGCATCCAAAATTGCTATCCCTCCATCCAAACCTTCAAAATATATTCCTCCATCACCTCCTTCATCCATTTTGGGTCCCTATGTCTCAAAATCTATAACCTTTCCTCCATCAAAATCTCAAAATCTGAAATCCACTTTTCCTCCATCAGTCCACCACCCCTCAAGGTATGTGCCAATGTTGATCTTACCAACATTGCCATCTACTCAAGAACAATTATTTCACCCCCTCTATTATCGAGCACCTCTTTTACATCCTTTCATCCAGCCTATCCACTCCTTAGCATAAATCATCACCTTAGTCTCATCTCAATCCCATGTCATTATCCCACCAACGTCTTTTGAGCAAGACTTTTAAAAGTCATGGTTTATTTTTCAAGGCTACTATCCAGACAATGAGATGCTTGATTCCTTCTTCCATATCCTATCATGTGTCCATTTTCTTTCAAAAAAAAGTCAAAAAAATAGTAAAGAGAAATAATTTGTCTATTGCTGAAAATCTGGCAAATAGGTGTCTTGGGCAAGTACGATGATGAATACCTGGCAAACAGGCATCATGTGTAATCTATGAATTTCTTGCATACCACACTTGGGGGTAGGTTTCATTTATCCTAGTGTGTCATATTATCCTTCCTATCCTATAGTACCCTTGCCATATACTCTATTATCGTATCATGTCCTATTACCCTCCATTATCCTATCATCCCTCATGTCCATATCCCCTTTTCCATCCTTGATCTTAACAAGGCTAAAGATCTTCATGAATGTCATGCATCCTGTTTGCAACTTTCAATCTATCACAACTCCTTTCATCCATATTCCTTGGCTTATTACAATATTTTGTCACTATCCCTTAACCTATCGCAACCTTCAGTCCATATCCCTTATCCATTTTTTATATTTCTTGTCCTATCCATATCCTATCCTCATCCATAAACATTTTTCCAGTCCTTGGTCTTGATCTGACATAAGGATATAAAATGTAGGAACATGGTTTTAAAAACCTCTTGACATGTCCTTCATGCCATTCCATTATTTTACATTTGTTGGCAATTGACACTCAATTGGTTGGTTTCACTATGTTGTCATTGATGGCAACATGGTATCTTGTTTTGACTTCATGTTTTGGTTCAATTGTGTACTAACAGGCACTTCATAGACACTACATCGACACAGATAGGATAGAAGGATTTCATTTGTTACCAGCAATGTAGACTGACATGGTTTAGAATAAGTTTATCAGTATTGGAGGTGGAGATCTCTTGGATCCGACATCAACAATTGTTTTTGATATTCATGTATTTATGTTATCTAGTCAACATGCATATTGGTAGTGTAATCATCTTTGTAAGTCGACATAAGGCATGATAAGTTTTTATAGGGTATATAGGTCAGTTGGATTAGATCATTTTGATATTGTAATGGTAATGGAGATGTGGATGTGATATAATGCAAAATATATTAGAGAGATTATGTATATGAGGATATTTATGTAAGGGTTATTCCAATAAAGGGTTTAGGGTTTTAGACCGGAACAAACAGAGCTTAACCAAAATTGTATTCTAGCATAGAAGATGCTATCTTTTGTAGTTCAACACTTCTCCGGATTGTAGTCTGAATTTATATGTAGTCAGTGAGGCTCCTTTTGTGATTGAGCAATGTGCTCTAGGTTGTAAGCCTTCCTGCAAGTGTAGGCCCCTATATTTTGTAATATCTCTTCATATGGCTAGTGGATTGACATTACGGGTCACAAATCCCACCGTGTTTTTTCCTCTTTGAGGTTTTCCACATATAATTATTTTTGTTATGGTTCTCATTTATGTGCTTGGATTATTGATTTCTTTACTTCTTTCAATTTTGTATGTATCGATATACTAGTTGGTGTATGCATGTTTTAATAAGGTTAAAATTGATCTTTTTGGTATAATTTTGATTCACCCCCGCTCTTAGTGTTATTGGATTCCAACAATTGGTATCAGAGCCTTGTGCCTCAGAGGAAGTTTCACAACTTGAGGGAGATCCTAAATCAGGAATCCATGGATATGGGTTTGGAAAATCAACTTGAGATGGCACTTGAAGATTATGATGTTGAAAGGTTGAAGAACTTAAAGCTACAAGATGAATTGAATTATGCTAAGAAATTCATTCTTGTCCTACAGGAGATTCTATCATTTTTTTAAGCTAGGAGGAAGGAACTTTTGGAAAATCAGGATGATGAAGAGAAAGATGCACTTAAGGAATAGTGTCAGAAATTGAGTCAGAAGAATATGGTTATGAGAAATGAAATGCAAGCTATAACTATGAGAATGTCTAAAGAGATTGAGGTCTGAAAGAAAGAGGAAGAAAGTCTTTCTATATCCTTGAAGAACAAATTTGAAGAATGTGGTAGGTTGGTTCATGAGAATGATATGTTGAGAACTGAGTTAGTACAATCCCAGAGTAATGAAGAAGAGCTTGAGAGACAAATGATAATTTTGAGAGAAGATCTAACTACTGCAAGTGAGTACAAAGATAAAATCAAGATTAGTTCAACATAACTAGATGCATTATTGAAGAAATAAAGGTAGAATGGAGATTCTAGTGGAGTTGGATTTGAGCAAGGATGAAGTTTTGGTACTACTAATGAAGTTCAAAACCATAAGGCACCGGTAAGGCAGTTCAATGCTTATTAATTTCATGGTAGATGTTTTGTTTACAATAAATTTGGTCACATGACTAGGCAATGTAGAAGTAGAGCAAATCAGAACCCTGATTCTGCTCTCAGTCAATGTTCTAAATGTAATTAGTATGGTTATAAGACAGAAGATTGTAGAATGAATGTTAAATGTTATGCATGTGGAAAATTTGGACATATGGCTAATCAGTGCAGGTCAAGCAATTATACCAGTTTTTGCAAAGAAATTCAAAGGAACAATGTTACATGTTATGCATGTAATGAGGTTGGATGTATAGCTAAATTTTGTAGAAGTAGTAATCTATCAGTTGGTAATGGAGGATCAAATGAGATAGGGAAAGAGAAGGTTAATGAAATCCAACAAAATCATACCCAGAGATGGGTCAGGAAGACTAAAAAATAATTTGTAGATGGGAATGCACTGGTTACTTATCTGATAGAGGAGGTTTCTCCTGCACTGACAGGTAGCTCATCTGGTAATTGAGGTAGATACCTTAGGGGTAGGAAAAATTCATGAAGATGTTGCATATGCCCCAAGAAAAGGTTCTAGAAGATGTTGCAGACATTAGAGATGCTTATTCGACATAAATATGTTTTATTCAAGATCCGGTATCTTTCATCGGAAGTCATTGATGTCAATGAAAAATTAAGGTTTTTCTTGGAGGATATAAGGTTGAATTCACTTCATTTTTTATCACCTTGTATTCAGAGAGATCAAATTCTATTCAGTGCTATCAAATATCTTCTTAATTGATTTCACCGACTAGAAGAATTTGTTAAGGGTTTCACTAGAAGCGATCATTAGGTATTTTTTCTTAATCATGGAACTAGGATCATCATCTTTTCCTATCTTTGTTGCAAATCTGGTTGTGGTTGAGGTCAAGGACTGTCCCAGGCCAATTTTCAAGCAGTATCCACATGTGGCTAACCTGAAAGATTTTGTTGGAGCATTTTCCCATGTTTTAGAGGGAGTTGTTTATGTCAAAGATGTTAGGGCATACATACACTGTCACATTGAGGACTTGGGGACATTTGATATAAAGAGAATTTACATGAGTGAGCTTATGGGAGATCCTGGAAAGATCAAACTTGCATACAAGCACATTGAAGAATTAGGGTTTACCGACATTCTAGACATTCTAGAATTCGAAGATAAAATAGTTAGGTATGTTTTAAGTAGAGTACATGGAGAGTTTATCTAGTTGGATAGACCTTACAAGATCACCAAGGAAGCCATCGGGGCAATCACTAGTTTACCATAGGTTGGGCAATGTCTCAATAAGAAGGACTCTAATGATTATGTTTACAAAATCACTGGCACAACATCTGATAAGAGATCTATGAGAATCAACATTATTACTAACACAAACATCATACTCGATAGCATGATCATCAGTTATAAGGTAACTCAGTCAAACTGATAGAATTCTTTTTCTAGCTCCTGCATTTTCGCAGCTTACAAAATGATGAGAGAAAATGAGAAATTGGATCTATGTGGTTGGATGTTAGATGAATTAATAATAAACCTAGGAAAGATTAAAGGTGAAAAGAAAGGGACTTTCCGATATGGCAACTTAATTGTCTTATTAATGTTACTTTTCATGAATGACACTCTTGGTTTTGGGAAGACACAATGGGGATTTGATATCTCGGTAGGGAGACAATTGAAACAGTCAATTACTACATTGGGCAGTCAAAGGGATGACAAAGTATGGGGATATTTTAAGGGATTCTAAAAGTCTATGAAATCTAGGGAAATGGTTCCTAAGCATATTGTTGAGAAATATTCAACTAACATATACTTCATGGTGAAGAAAGATGAAACACTCATGGAAGCGGTCAAACCCTAGAAGATCTGGTGTCATAACCCTCTTTTTGGACCTTGATATGACTTGTTATTATTATTATTACTATTATAATATTAATTTTATGAGTAATGTTAGAAAGAAAAGATAAATTGAAATGAGGTTGAAGTTTAAAAATAAAAAGGAATTTAATTGGTGACACACACATGAGGTCATAATTTATTTGAAAATTGCTTATTTTCTCAATATTATAATTGAGCACATGGTGTAGGAGAAATAAGAAGATTCTAGAAAAGAATTTTTAAATTCAAAATATTAAGGAACAAATATTATATTTAACAAATATATGACATGGGAGTTACAAAATTATTCTATGACAAGAATAATTCTATTCATGGCATTTTTATGACAAAGGAGTTACAAAATGCATTTTTGGGGGAGAATTCAAATTTGAATTTTGAATGCATGGTCAAATGTAACCCCCACTATGACAACAATCATTTTTGCATGAAATTAATTTAGAAATTGTTTATTTTCTCAATATGCTATTTAGCACATGTTGTAGGAGGAAATGAGAAGGTTCTAGAAAAGAATTTCAAATTCAATTTTTGCATGTAATAACCCACTTAATCTAATCCAAACAACAATGAAATCCCCTTACTTTGATGAAGTAAGGAATGATCCTCTTAGGAATCAGGGGGAATAATAATAGAGCCATCTTGAGTCTGGATTGAGGAAATGGGCTATGAAGTTGATGCATAGATCCTTGATGCTTATGCAAAGATGTTGATTGATGCACCTGTTGATGAGGCTGAGAAGCCCTGTGGTATTGCAAAACAGTAAACACAAGAGGTTGAAAAAGAGTTCAACTGGGAGAAGAGAAAAGAAGGAAGGAAAGGCAAGCAAGTTTGTTGAGAAGGTTTCACAAGACATCAAAGAATTAATTGATGATGTCCCAGAGAAAGGAAGGAAGAGGAAAGAACCAGAAGTGTTCATTGAGTCTATTACAACTGATTCTACATCTGAGGATGACACACCCCTAGAATTCAAAAGAGTTGTAAGGAAGAAAAGAAAGGAAACAAAGGTAGAGGCTAAAAAGAAACTGGTTAGGAAAGTTACATTCAAGATACCGACACAAAAGTAAGAACCAAAAGAAACACCTTCAGCTCTATTCGGTACTGCAAAAAGGAAGAAGAAGAATGATATTGATATGGCTATTCAATCTGGTAATGTTCCACCAAACAGTTATGTAGAGTTAGTAGATGAAATAGCTAAGGATGGCATGTTAAAGAATGTACAATTTTACTATGATTGTTTAGAGAATGATGAACAAAGAGAGGTAGAGGAAGCAATATTGTTATATTTGGATATTTATAAGAAAGCCTTGATAGAAATTGAAGATCAAATATCGACAAAATTGTACGATATGTTAGATTCTAGGAGACTATCAGCAATGCAAGAATAAAAACACATAAAAATTGAAGAGTTGTTATCTATTTGTGTTTCTATTACTCTAGAGGAAATGGATAGGACACTTGAGGTGGCAGATTGAAAATTCTTTAACAACAAACATAGAATAACCAGTCTAATTCTAGGAAGGGCAAATGAGATAATAAAGGAGACCCACAAGGCATGGATTAAGCTCTTTGGAGAGAACTGAGGTTTCTTTACTTCATCAGAATCAAAGACAGACATCGCAGACACCCCAGTTGAAGGAAAAGGAAAGGGTATTATGGGTACTTCACCCTCAATTTTGAAAAACATTAAGATAATTGAAATTAAATCCCTATTAGATACAAATGTATAGACAAATGTTGAGATACCAGTAAATACAAAGAGTGAAAATGTTGATAATGTACAAGATACTAATGTTGAGGATAAAAGTCCTCCAGATACAGATGTATAAGTTGAGGTTACAATTCCTATAAAGAAACTGAGAGTTATAGAGATTGCACCAAGTGGCGAAGCCACTGATGTAAGTGAGGAAGCTATAAAGGATAAATCATCAAAGGAGATGGAAGGGGAATCCAGCAAGGAGCCAGTAGTACGTCCATCATTGTTGTCAATTGACACCTTGTAGGTTGTAAAGAGAAAACATAACTGAGATGAGTCCTACTGAACTCATGATGATGGTTGCAAAAAAATTAATGAAGGAGGGATCTACAGATAAAGGGATTATTAATGAGTTTATCATTGTTTTGCACAGACTAGTACTAGAGTCCAAGATTGATGGAGAAGCAAGCCCATCTGGCAAAATTAAGACAAAAATTGAGCACATTTCAAAGGATTTTCAATCCTTGCAACATATCTCAAACAAACAAGCACTGGAGAGGTTCACACAAGCTAAAAGAGTTGCATTTGATTAGGTGATTGAATCTAAGAAGAAGAAGAAGATTGATGAAAAGTTAAAAATAATAGACAATTCTTTAAACTAGTGTACAAATATATACAGAGTATGTTGTAATAGAGATGTACTTATAGTTAATGTGGATAAGAAGATTAAGAAATTTCAAGAGAAAATTGCAGGTATAGATAATTCTTTTGATGGATTGACTTCATTGACTAAATCCATTGATGGCCAAATTTTGGTTTTGGAAGCCCAAATTTCTATTCTTGAGAAGGAAAAAGACAAAATCATAAGAAGAGCCATAAGTCTGAGAGGCTTCGTAAGTTCCTGGTTGGATTCACTCAGTGTACATAAGGAGTGTATGGATATGGTTGGAAAGCCCACACCGACAAAGTTAAGTGAGAAATAATCATTTTCTCATATACTAAATGGACTTGTATCTATTTCAAACACTTTCAAAATTGGTTGGGATACTTATCTTGAGCTATTGGAGAAGGCATATCTAAAAATTTTCAAATTTGTTAAGCTCTAGTAAGATACTTTGGGATATTCATTATATAGTTTTTGGATCTTTGACGTTCTTTTTAGAATTTTTGATGGAATTGATGTCAAACGGGGAGTGATATACATGTGAAAAAGGAAAAAAGGGGGAGTTGTATACATTAGGGGAAGACATTGTTAGGACCCAGAGGCAACTGAGAGGGGGGGTGAATCAGTTGTCAATTAATTTCAACCTGAATATAACTTAACCAAACTTAATGCATAATACTAGTAAACCAAACTTAATGTCAGTTAATAGTTTAATAGTTAATAACAATATCGATAAAGTTTAATGCATGAAACGGAAAGACAAATAACATCCACAACACAACATAGATATTTGTAAGTGGAAACTTTGTAAAGGGGAAAACCATGATGGAAAAACTTACCCACAATCAGATGATACTACTGTAGATGGTATGTGTGTACAAATGGGGTCTGCACATGCAGAAAGGCCAACTGCCTAGAGCTCACTGCTCAATCACAAAATGGGAGTCACACTAACTACAATTGGATGGTTGAATCCAATGATAATGTACTGCTCAAAATAGCATATTCATATGCTAGATTCAGTACCAGTTAAGCTCTGATTGTCTTCTTCATACCTTCCTTGAATCTTCAAATGATGCCTGTGTGTATATCTCTTCTTATATTTGCATATACCGAATATCACAACCTTACAAAACCTTATTACCTTCCTATATAAATCTCACATATGAGATCTTACATATATACCAAAACCTAAAACCAAATGTGTAGGTCGGCTCACTAAGAATATTACAATTAAATCAATTACAAATGAATCAATATGCGATGCATCATGTCATCTCAATGCATTTACAATAATAAGCAATCAATAAAACATCTCCATAACGTGTCATGCTAATCTAGAATAGATAATGCTTGTCAGTCCATAACCTAGACCAATTTGCCGGTAACAATAAATATGCAAACTCGATTAGACCAATAACCAAATCACCAAAACCAAGTGTCCAAACAATGTCTTTGACATAACCAAGTAATCTCCAGATGATGACAAATCATGCTTAGTGTCGGTGAATAATATAACCTATTGGTGAACTAGATACCGATGACTGTGCATAAGTCACTGAACATACCGGTGAACATAACCAAAGATCTTCAGTGCTGATAAGTCTTCACAAGTATTGATATGTGTTGAAATCAATGACAAAACCAATGCAACACATCCATAATACCAACAATCTCCCCCTTTGGCATTCATGGCAACACAAGATGAAAAAACCATCCAAGTGCCAAAGCAGAAATGCCAAAAACTAAAAATCAACAATCTCCCAGAGAGATCAATTACCAGAAATCAAAATACATAATATTTTCCCCTATGAATAATCTCTCCCTAAAAGATAATGTGTTTTTCCATAGATATCTCTCCCCCTTTGACATAAAATTCCAAAGAAATACAAAACCAAATACAATCAGTTCATAGAACTTATTACAAATAGCAACTTACCCAATCTACTCCCCCTAAGAAGTAGCTCTCCTTCATCAAAGCCGGATAAAGATTTCTCTATTAATTCCTATTGGTTTGATGCCATGCTCCACCTGTCTAAGTCTCTACCACTGAGGGTATAACTCCAAGCTTCTCTTTGAGATATTCAAAAGTTTCCTTAGGCAAAAGCTTAGTAAAGATATCTGCAATTTGTTCTTTAGTATTCACATAAACCAATTTCAGTTCTTTTGCTTGAACATTCTCTTTCAAAAAATTGAATTTGATAGAAAGATGTTTAGTTTTAGAGTGAAATATTAGATTCTTTGATATATCAAATGCTGCCATATTATCATAGTAAATGATTATAGGTTCTTTGCATTTTACTTTTATGTCCTTCAACATTTTCTTAATCCATAATACATATGTACAATTAGTTGTTGCTGCAACATATTATGATTTTGCTATTGATAATGATGTACAACTTTGTTTCTTGCTCAACCATGAAATCAATTTTCTACCAAGAAAGAATGCTCTACCAGTGATTTTATTTCTGTCATCTACATCAACTGCCCAATTTGCATCTGTGTATGCACATAAATAAAAAAAATTATCTTTAGGATACCATAAACCAAGATTTGTTGTGCCTTATAGATACCAAAAAATCCTTTTCACTGCTAATTCATGGTTTTCCTTAGGATTACTCTAAAATCTTCAAACAATACATACTGCATTCATAATATCAAGTCCTATTTGTGTCAAATATAGTAAACCTCCAATCATAGATTTATATCTTGTTGGATTAATAGGTGTTGATTCATCTTTCATTGATAGTTTATCAGTTGTAGTCATAGGAGTACTTACTAGTTTAGAGTATTCCATACCGAATTTCTTTAGTAGTTCTTTCAAGTACATTGATTGATTTATGAATATACCTTTATCAGTCTGTGAAATTTTCAATCTTAAAAAGAATTTTATCTCTCCAATCATAGACATTTCAAATTCTTCCTACATCTTATTAGAAAAGTCTTTACACAATTCATCTTCTCCTCCAAAAATAATATCATCAACGAAAACTTCAATAACAAAGATGTTATCATTAGTTACTTTGTAATATAAGTTGTTGTTTGCATTACCTTTAGTGTAACAAAGCTTTAAAAGATATTTATAAGTTGTTGTTTGCATTACGTTTAGCGTAACCAAGCTTTAAAAGATATTTATCCAATCTAGCATACCAAGCTCTAGGAGCTGTCTTCAATCCATATAAATCTTTCCTTAACCTGCAAACCATATCTTTGTCATTTGTCAAAGAAAATCCATCAGGTTGTTCAATGTAGACTTCCTCTTCAACCTCACCATTCAGAAATGCACATTTAACATCCATTGATATACTTTATAGCTCTTGTGTGCTGCAAAAGCTAATAATAGTCTGACTACCTCAATTCTAGTTATTGGTGCAAAGGTTTCATTCTAATCAATTCCCTCTTTCTGTGAATATCCCTTACACACTAATCTTTCTTTGTTTTTGATTACCTTACCATCTTCATTAAGTTTATTTCTGAATACCCATTTAGTTCTAATTACATTTTTGTTTTTAGGCCGAGGAACCAATGTCCATGTGTTATTATTTTCAATTTGATCCAATTCATCTTCCATAGCTTTAATCTAATGTTTATCTTCACATGCCTCATTAATATTTGTTGGTTCAATTTGATAAATTAAGCATACCTCTTCATTTGCTAGTCTTCCTCTAGTCATAACACCTTGATACTTATTCCCAATTATCAGACTTTCAAAGTGATTCAATCTTACATACCTGGGAGTATTCACTTGCTGTTGTTCTTTAGTCACCATGGAATTCTCAGATGATGTCGGTGTGCCTAGGTCAACATTCTGTACCGGTGTACTCAGTGTAGGTTCATTTGTGATTATTTCAACTGCCAGTTCAAAGTCCATGGACCTTGAATTACCTCTAAACTATTCATCAATCTTCACATTTGCACTCTCAATGATTTTCTACAATCTCTTATTAAAACATCTATATTCCTTTCTCTTAGATGAATAACCAAGAAATATTCCTTCATCACTTCTAGGATCAAATTTACCAATATAATCATCTCTCCTAATATAAAATTTGCTTCCAAATATTTTGAAATATTTAAGAGTAGGAGTATTACCAAACCATAGTTCATGAGGGGTCTTACTAGTTTCACTTTTGATGTGAACTCTGTTGAATGTGTAAACCATTGTATTCACTTCTTTTCTCCAATACACATGAGGTAGGTTTGCTTCTGATATCATGCTTCTAGCTGCATCCAAAATAGTTATGTTCTTCCTTTCCACAACTCCATTTTGCTAGAGTGTCTGAGGTGCTGATAATTGTCTTCTGATTCCATTCACTTCACAAAATTTATTAAATTCCTTAGATGTGAATTCACCTCCTTGATATGATCTTAAACATTTGATTTTCTTACTGATTTCATTTTCTACCATTACCTTGAATAATTTGAATTTCCCAAAAGCTTCTGATTTCTCCCTAAGAAAAGTAACCCAACAGATTCTAGAATAATCATCAATGATTAGCATAAAATATCTATCTCCTTGTAAACTTATAGTTCTTTCCGGACCACATAAATCAATATGAATTAATCAAGAACATTATTGGATTTCTTTGGATACTCTTAAAAGTTGCTCTAACTTGCTTTCCAAATTGACATTCCCTACATATTGGATTGTGAGGTTTTACAATCTTAGGTAAATCCCTTACTGCCTTAGTACTAATTTTCACAATGCAATCAAAATTTACATGACAAAGTCTTTTATGCCATAACCAAATTTCATCAATATGTGCAATTAAGCATTTTTTGTGATTGTTATTCAAGTGAAAGATATTACCTCTAGTTTGATTACTGGTTGCAATTTTCAAACCAGTTCTATTCATGATTTTGCATTTACAATTCTTGAATTGTAACTAAAATCCCTTTTAAACTAATTGACCAACACTCAAAAGATTAAGCTTTAAACCTTAAACATAATAAACATGTTAGGTCCCGGAGGCAACTAAGAGGGGGGGTGAATCAGTTGTCAAATAATTTTAAACAAGAAACAATTTAACAAACTTAATGCTTAACACCGGTAAACCAGTTAAGTATGCTGGTAGACAGTTACAACAGTTAATTGCTATACCAATAAGGATTAGTCCATGAAACATAAACACAAATTCATCCACAACACATAACACCAACATTTGTACGTGGAAACCCTGTAAGGGGAAGAACCACGATGGGAGACCTTACCCACAATCAGATGATACTACTGCAGATAGTAAGTGTACATAAATGGGGTCTGCACATGCAGAAAGGCCAACAGCCTAGAGCTCACTGCTCAATCACAAAATGGGAGTCACACTGACTATAGTTGGATGGTTAAATCCAATAAGAATGTACTGCAAAAAATAGTATCTTCATATGCTAGATTCAGTACCAGTGTAATGCTGATATGCTTCCACAAAAACCTAGCTTCACTTCAAATGATGTCTTCATGTATAGCTCTACTTAATCTCGAATATACCTTCACACAATCCTTTTTTGCACTCCACACTTGATCTTACAAATAAGATCTTACATTTATAACATAACCTAAGACCAATTTTAGTAGGTCGGCTCTACAAGATATTACAATAAAAACATTTTACAAACAATATAATATCTGATGCAATAACCGATTGAACATGTTGGCTTAATGCATTTACAACAATAAATAATCATCTCCATAGCGTGCCATGTTGATCTAGAAAAGATAAACCTGTTGGTGTAACCCTAGACCTATTTGTCAGTAACAACAAATATGCAACTATGAATATACCAATGAACAAAACTCTAGGACAAGATATCCAAATGATGTCTTCGACATAACCATGTGTCTTCCATGCCATTCTAAGTGTTGATTATCATTATATCTTGCCGGTGTACCAATATACCAGTAACTGTGCAATAGTTGCTTGCCGGTGAATGCTGCTAGATCTCCAAAGTGCTCATGTTTTAGTAGGTGTTGACATCAATGACAAAACCATACCAAAATACCAACAATCTCTCCCTTTGGCATTGATGGCAACACAAGATGGAAAAATCATCAAAGTGCCAAAATAGAAATGCCAGGTATCAAAAACCAACAATCTCCAAAAAGATTATAACCAGAAATTGGAGAGTAATAATCTTTAAACAACAATCTCTCCCCCTGGGACCAACATGTGTTTTCCAAAGTTTTTTTTGTTTTTAATACCAATCTCTCCAAAAGATAATGTATTTTTCCATAGATATCTCTCCCCCTTTGACATCAAATGCTGAGGTTACAATAAAACCAAGTTTATATAAAAAATACCAATCAATTCAATATACCAACTACTCCCCCTGAGAAGTAGCTTCCTCATTAAAGACCAGAATAAAAGATTTCTCTGTTAACTCTGTCGGTTGATGACAATCATCAACTATCTAAGTCTCTACCAGTGGTCATATGACTCCAAGCTGATCTCTGAGATATTCAAAAGTCTCCTTAGGCAAAGTTTAGTGAAAATATCTGCAATCTGCTCTTTAGTATTCACATAAACCAGTTTTATCTCCTTAGCTTCAACTTTTTCCCTTAGAAAATTCAGTTTGATAGAAACATGTTTGGTTTTAGAATGTAATACCAGGTTCTTAGATATATCAATTGCTGCAGTGTTATCACAATAGATAGTAATAGGTTCCTTACATTTTACCTTTATGTCTTTCAACATTTGCTTAAGCCATAGTACCTGTGTATAATTAGTTACTGCTGCAACATATTCTGATTCTGTTGTTGATAAAGATGTACAACTCTATTTCTTACTCAACCAAGAAACTAATCTATTTCCAAGAAAGAATTCTCCGCTAGTGTTGCTTTTTCTATCATCCACATCTCCTGCCCAATTAGCATCTATGTATGCACATAATTCAAAGTTTTCATCTCTAGGATACCATAATCCAAGATTTATAGTGCCTTGTAAGTACCAGAAAATCCTTTTTACTGCTGATTCATGATTTTCTCTAGGATTACATTGAAATCTAGAAACAATACATACTGGATTCATAATATCAAGGCTGGTTTGTGTCAAATATAGTAAACCTCCTATCATATATTTGTATCTAGTTGGATTAATAGGTGTAGATTCATCCCTTTGGGATAATTTGTCATTTGTTGTCATAGGTGTGCTTACCAATTTAGAGTTCTCCATCCCAAATTTCTTTAGTAGCTCTTTTAAGTATTTGGATTGACTCAAAAATATACCTTTATCAGTCTGTGAAATCTGCAATTCTAAAAAGAATTTTATTTCTCCAATCATAGACATTTCAAATTCTTGCTGCATTTTAATAGAAAATTCCTTACATAATCCATCTTCTCCTCCAAAGATTATATCATCAACAAATACTTCTATAATCAAGATGTCATCATTAGTTACTTTATAATATAAATTGTTGTATGCATTTCCTTTAGTAAAACCAATCTTTAAAAGATATTTATCCAATCTTGCATACCAAGCTCTTGGAGCTTGTTTTAGTCCATACAGAGCTTTTCTTAACCTACAAACCATATCATTGTCATCTGTCAAAGAAAATCCATCAGGTTGTTCAATGTATACTTCCTCTTCAAGATTTCCATTCAAAAGTGAGCATTTAATATCCATTTGATAAACTTTGTAGTTCTTGTGTGCTGCAAAAGCCAAAAATAATCTAAATGCCTTAATTCTAGCTACTGGTGCAAAGGCTTCATTGTAATCAACTCCTTCTTTCTAAGAATATCCCTTACACACTAGTCTTGCTTTATTTATGACAACCTTACCATCTTCATTAAGTTTGTTTCTAAATACCCATTTGGTTCCAATTACATTTTTATCTTTAGGCCGGGGAACAAATGACCAAGTGTTGTTTTTCTCAATTTGTTCTAATTCTTCTTCCATAGCTTTAATCCAAAATTTATCTTCACATGCCTCATTAACAGATGATGGTTCAATTTGAGAAATAAGACATACCTCTTCATTTGCCAATCTGCCTCTTGTCATAACTCCTTTAAACCTGTTTCCAATTATCTGATCTTCAGAGTGATTCAGTCTTACATACCGGGGTGTCTTAATTTGGTGTTGTTTCTCAGTTACTGTGGAATCCTCAGATGGTACCGGGGTAACTAGATCTTCATTCTGTACTAGTGGATTTAGAGTAGGTTCATTTGTCAAAATTTATGTTGCCAGTTCAAAGTCTATATACCTTGAAGTTCCTCTGAATTGTTCGTCAATATTTACATTTGTACTCTCAACAATTTTCTGCAATCTCTTGTTAAAACATCTATATGCTTTTCTCTTAGATGAATAAGCAAGAAATTTTCCTTCATCACTTCTAGGATCAAATTTGCCAATATACTCATCTCTTCTGATATAACATTTACTTCCAAAAATTCTAAAATACTTAAGAGTAGGAGTATTACCAAACCATAGTTCATGAGGGGTCTTACCGGTTTCACCTTTGATGTGAACTTTGTTAAATGTATAGACCGCTATGCTGACTGATTCTCTCCAATACACATGTGGTAGGTTTTCTTCTAATAACATACTTCTTGCTGCATCCAAGATAGTTCTGCTTTTCCTTTCAACAACTCCATTCTGCTATGGTGTCCGAGGTGCTGATAGTTGTCTTCTGATTCCATTCACTTCACAGAATGTATTAAAATCCCTAGATGTAAATTCACCTCCTTGATCTTATCTTAAACATTTGATTTTCTTACCGGCTTCATTTTCAACCATTGCTTTGAATAGTTTGAACTTTCCAAGTGCTTCTGATTTTTCTCTGAGAAAAGTAACCCAACACATTCTAGAATAGTCATCAATGATTAGCATGAAATATCTATCACCTTGTAAGCTTTTGTTAGGTCCCAGAGACAACTAAGAGGGGGGGGGTGAATCAGCTATCTAATAAATTGAAACCAAAAACTAATTAACCAACTTAATGCTTAATACCGGTAAACCAGTTACGTATGCCGGTAGACAGTGTTAACAGTAAATTGCTATACCGGTAAGGATTAATGCATGAAACATAAACCTAAAGTCATCCACAACACATGATACCAATATTTGTATGTGGAAACCCTGCAAGGGGAAAAACCATGGTGGGAAACCTTACCCACAATCAGATGATACTACTACAGATAGTAAGTGTACATAAATGGGGTCTGCACATGCAGAAAGGCCAACAGCCTAGACCTCATTGCTCAATCACAAAATGGGAGTCACACTGACTATAGTTGGATGGTTAAATCCAATAAGAATGTACTGCACAAAATAGCATCTTCATATGCTAGATTCAGTACCAGTGTAATGCTGATATGCTTTCACAAAAACCTAACTTCACCTTGAAATGATGTCTTCATGTATATCCCTTCTTGATCTCACATATACCTTCACTCAATTCTTTTTCACATTCCACACTTGATCTTATAAATAAGATCTTACATTTATACCATACCCTAAGACCAATTTTAGTAGGTCAGCTGTACAAGATATTACAATAAAACATTTTTACAAACAATATAATATTTGATTCAATAACTGATTAAACATGTCGGCTAAATGCATTTAAAACAATAATAAATCATCTCCATAGTGTGCCATGCTGATCTGGAAAAGATAAACTTGCCGGTGTAACCCTAGATAACCTGGACCTGTTTGCCGGTAAAAGCAAATATGCAAATATGAATATGCCAATGATTAATTCTTCAAAATAAAGTGTCCAAATGATGTCTTCAACATTACCAACTGTCTTCCATATCATTCCAGGTACCGGTGAACAATATATCCTGCCGATGAACCATATACCAGTAACTGTTGCATAGTTTACTTACTTGCCAGTGAATGTTGCTGGATCTCCAAAGTAGGTGTATACATCAATGACAAAACCATACCAAAATACCAACAATCTCCCCCTTTGGCATTGATGACAACACAAGATGGAAAAACCATCAAAGTGCCAAAACAGAAATTGCAAATACAAAAACCAACAATCTCCTTTTCTCCCCTTGGGAGTAACATGTGTTTATCCAAGGATTTATTTTCAATACCAGTCCCTCCTTAAATGTGTTTTTCAAAATCTCTCCCCAAAAAGATAATGCGTTTTTCCATAGATATCTCTCCCCCTTTGACATCAAATTCCAAAGTCACAAAAGTCAAGTTCATACAAAATACCAACTACTCCCCCTGAGAAGTAGCTTCCTCATCAAATACCGGAATAAAAGATTTGTCTTTTTAATTCTGTCGGTTGATGACAATCATCAACTGTCTAAGTCTCTATTGGTGGTGGTATGACTCCAAGCTAATCTCTGAGATACTCAAAATCTCCTTAGGAAAAGGTTTTGTGAAAATATCTGCAAGCCATTCTTTAGTATTCACATAAACCAGTTTTATCTCCTTTTCTTCAACTTTTTCCCTTAGAAAATTCAGTTTGATAGAAACATGTTTTGTTTTAGAATGTAATACTAGATTCTTAGATATATCAATTGCTGCAGTGTTATCACAATATATAGTAATGGGTTCCTTGCATTTTACCTTTATGTCTTTCAACATTTGCTTAAGCCACAATACCTATGTACAGTTAGTTGCTACTGCAACATATTCTGATTTTGTTGTTGATAAAGAAGTACAACTCTATTTCTTACTCAACCAAGAAACTAATCTCTTTCCAAGAAAGAATGCTTCTCCAGTGGTGCTTTTTCTATCATCTACATCTCCTGCCCAATTTGCATCTGTGTATGCACATAGATCAAAATTTTCATCTTTAGGATACCATAATCCAAGATTTGTTGTGCCTTGTAAGTATCGGAAAATCCTTTTTACTGCTGATTCATGATTTTCCCTAGGATTACTCTGAAATCTAGAAATAATACATATTGCATTCATAATATCAGGCCTGGTTTATGTCAAATACAGTAAACCTCCTATCATAGATTTGTATCTAGTTGGATTAACAGGTGTAGATTCATCCCTTTGAGATAATTTGTCATTTGTAGTCATAGGTGTGCTTACCGGTTTAGAGTTCTCCATCCCAAATTTCTTTAGTAATTCTTTCAAGTACTTGGATTGACTCAAAAACATACCTTTATCAGTCTAAGAAATTTGCAAACCTAAAAAGAATTTTATTTCTCCAATCATAGACATTTCAAATTCTTGCTGCATTTCAAGAGAAAATTCCTTACATAATCCATCTTCTCCTCCAAAGATTATATCATCAACAAATACTTCAATAATCAGGATGTCATCAATAGTTATTTTGTAATATAAATTGCTATCTACATTTCCTTTAGTAAAACCAATCTTCAAAAGGTACTTATCCAACCTTGCATACTAAGCTCTTGGGGCTTGTTTCAATCCATACAGAGCTTTTCTTAACCTGCAAACCATACCATTGTCATCTGTCAAAGAAAATCCATTAGGTTGTTCAATATATACTTCTTCTTCAAGATCTCCATTAAAAAAAGCACATTTAATATCCATTTGATAAACTTTGAAGTCCTTGTGAGCTGCAAAAGCCAAAAATAATCTAACTACCTCAATTCTAGCTATCAGTGCAAAGGTTTCATTGTAATCAACTCCTTCTTTCTGAGAATATCCCTTACACACTAGTCTTGCTTTATTTCTGACAACCTTACCATCTTCATTAAGTTTGTTTCTAAATACCCATTTAGTTCCAATTACATTTTTATCTTTAGGCCGGGGAACTAATGTCCAAGTATTATTTTTCTCAATTTGTCCTAATTCTTCTTCCATAGCTTTAATCCAAAATTTATCTTCACATGCCTCATTAATAGATGATGGTTCAATTTGAGAAATAAGACATACCTCTTCATTTGCCAATCTTCCTCTTGTCATAACTCCTTCAAATTTGTTTCCAATTATTTGATCTTCAGAATGATTCAATCTTACATACCGGGGTGTCTTAGTTTGTTGTTGTTCTTCAATTATTGTGGAATCTTCTAATGATACTGGGGTAACTGGATCTTCATTCTGTACTGGTGGATTTAGTATAGGTTCATTTGTCACAATTTTTGTTGTCGGTTCAGAGTCTATATACCTTGAAGTTCCTCTGAATTGTTCATCAATCTTTACATTTGTACTCTCAACAATTTTCTACAATCTTTTATTAAAACATCTATATGCCTTGCTCTTAGAAGAATAACCAATAAATATTCCTTCATCACTTCTAGGATCAAATTTGCCAATATACTCATCTCTTCTAATATAACATTTACTTCCAAAAATTCTGAAATACTTAAGAGTAGGAGTATTACCAAACAATAGTTCATGAGGGGTCTTACCGGTTTCACCTTTGATGTGAACTTTGTTGAATGTATAGACAGCAGTGCTAACTGCCTCTCTCCAGTACATGTGTGGTAGATTTGCTTCTGATAACATACTTCTTGCTACATCCAAGATAGTTATGTTTTTCCTTCCAACAACTCCATTCTGCTGTGGTGTCCAAGGTGCTGATAACTGTCTTCTGATTCCATTCACTTCACAGAATTTATTAAAGTCCTTAGATGTGAATTCTCCTCCTTGATCTGTTCTTCAACATTTGATTTTCTTACCGATTTCATTTTCAACAATTGCTTTGAATAGTTTGAACTTTCCAAGTGCTTCTGATTTCTCTCTGAGAAAAGTAACCCAACACATTCTAGAGTAATCATCAATAATTAGCATGAAATATCTATCACCTTGTAAGCTTCTAGTTCTAGCTGGACCACATAAATCAGTGTGAATTAAATCAAGAGCATTAATGGATTTTTCTGGAATACTTTTGAAACTAGCTCTAACTTGTTTTCCAAATTGACATTCCTTACAAATTGTATTCTGAGGTTTCAGAATTTTAGGTAGATCTCTAACTACCTTAGAAGTACTGATTTTTACCATGCAATCAAAGTTTACATGACATAGTCTCTAATGCCATAACTAACTTTCATCTATATGTGCAATTAAGCATGTGTTTTCACTATTATTCAAATGAAAGATATTGCCTCTAGTCTGATTACTGGTTGCAATTTCCAAGCCAGTTCTATTCATGATTTTGTATTTTCCATTTTTAAATTGTAACTGAAATCCCTTCTCAACTAATTGACCAACACTTAAAAGATTATGTTTTAATCCTTCAACATAGTAGACATTTTCAGTGTTATGCTTACCATCAAGAGATATTGAACCCTTACCATTGATTGAACAGGCTTTGTCATCTTCAAATCTTACTAAACCTCCATTGTATTCTTGAAAGTTCAAGAATTTACCTTTGTCTCCAGTCATATGATGTGAGCATCCTGAGTCAATGATCCATTCATCCTTTGTTTCAATTTTAGCTACTAGGGCTTGTTCTATCAGTTGAGTAGTAGGTGCCGGTTGATCTTCTGTTATAGCAACAAAAACCCATCTGTTGTCTACTGGATCCTCATCAGAATCGTCAGTCACACCTTCATCAACAATGTAACAAGATTTATCTTTGTTCTTTTTAAATCTATATCTCTGATATTCAGGATTAGGCTTGTATGTTCTTCTAGCTTCTTCTCTTAGTCTAGCATGTCTATCAGGGCATTTTGAAGCCATATGACCAATCTTATTGTAGTTAAAACATTTAAAGGGTGCTTTACCTTCATACTTACTTCCAATTGGACCTTTTGGCATTTTTCTTGCAAATAGTGCTTCAAGTTCTTCAAGCTCTTCATTTTCCTTTCTGGATTCTTCAAGTTCTTTTGCATAAAAGGCTGTCTAGTCTGATTTGTCAAATGATGGAGTAGATGATGTTGATTCTTTAAAGGCCAAATCAGTCTTTATAGTAGCAACAGGACCAAATTCCTCAATTTCAAAGGCTAAAAGTTTTCCAATCAATGTATCTCTAGTTATTGATGTATTAGGCATTGTTCTCAACTCATTTATAGTAGTAACCTTCATTTTATATGCTGGTGGCAAACCTCTTAAGATTTTTGAAACAATTTCATCCTCACTCAAGGTTCCTCCACAACATTTAATACCCAAAACAATTTCATTTACTCTTTCCATAAAAGCAGAAATCCTTTCATCTTCTTCCATTTTTAGATGTTCATACTTGACTCGAAAGCTTTCAAGTTTTGAAATTTTGACTGTGGAATCTCCTTCATTCAGTGTTTCCAAGTGATCCCAAATAGCTTTAGCAATAGACCTATCTGATAATCCCATGATTTGTTGATCTAATAATGTGCTCAAAAGTGCTTCTCTTGCTTTGCAATCATTTTCTTTATCTTAGCTAAGGTAGTTGGAGCAGTTTGACCAGCTACAATAGCAGTATAACCATTCTTAGTAACTTCCTAGATGTCTTTACCAATGCAATTCAGATGTGTCTCCATTCTGATCTTTCATATCCCATAGTTGGTTCCATCAAGTTTAGGATTGTCCTTTCTGAAATAATTAGTAGACATTGGATCTCCTCAAGTTGTTAAACTTTTGCAAAAGAGGACTAGGCTCTGATACCAATTGTTAGGTCCTAGAGAAAACTGCGAGGGGGGGGGGGTGAATCAGTTGTCTAATAAATTGAAATCAAAAACTAATTAACCAACTTAATGCTTAATACCGGTAAACCAGTTAAGTATGCCGGTAGACAATGTTAACAGTAAATTTCTATACCGGTAAGGATTAATGCATGAAACATAAACATAAAGTCATCCACAACACATGACACCAATATTTGTACGTGGAAACCTTGTAAGGGGAAAAACCACGGTGGGAAACCTTACCCACAATCAGATGATACTATTGTAGATAGTAAGTGTACATAAATGGGGTCTGCACATGCAGAAAGGCCAACAGCCTAGAGCTCACTGCTCAATCACAAAATGGGAGTCACACTAACTATAGTTGGATGGTTAAATCCAATAAGAATGTACTGCACAAAATAGCATCTTCATATGCTGGATTCAGTACCAGTGTAATGCTGATATGCTTTCACAAAAACCTAACTTCACCTTCAAATGATGTGTTCGTGTATATCCCTACTTGATCTCGCATATACCTTCACTCAATTCTTTTTCGCATTCCACACTTGATCTTACAAATAAGATCTTACATTTATACCATACCCTAAGACCAATTTTAGTAGGTTAGCTCTACAAGATATTGCAATAAAACATTTTAACAAACAATATAATATCTGATGCAATAACCGATTAAACACATCAGCTAAATGCATTTAAAACAATAATAAATCATCTCCATAGCCTGCCATGTTGATCTGGAAAAGATAAACCTGCTGATGTAACCCTAGATAACCTAGACCTGTTTGCCGGTAAAAGCAAATATGCAAATATGAATATGCCAATGATTAATTCTTCAAAACAAAGTGTCCACATGATGTCTTCAACATTACCAAGTGTCTTCCATATCATTCTAGGTACCGGTGAATAATATATCCTACTGGTGAACCATATACCAGTAACTGTTGCACAGTTTAGTTTCTTCCCAATGAATGTTGTTGGATCTCCAAAGTAGGTGTTGACATCAATGACAAAACCATACCAAAATACCAACAGCTTTTAGTTCTAGCTGGACCACATAAATTAGTGTGAATCAAATCAAGAGCATTATTTGATTTTTCTGAAATACTTTTGAAACTAGTTCTAACTTGTTTTCCAAATTGACATTCCTTGCATACTGTATTATGAGGTTTGACAATTTTAGGTAAATCTCTAACTGCCTTTGTAGTACTGATCTTTACCATGCAATCAAAGTTTACATGACAGTCTCTTATGCCACAACCAACTTTCATTTATATGTGCAATTAAGCATGTCTTATCACTGATATTCAAATGAAAGATATTACCTCTAGTCTGATTACCGGTTGCAATTTCCAAACGAGTTCTGTTCATGATTTTGCATTTTCCATTTTTGAATTGTAACTGAAATGCTTTCTCAACTAATTGACCAACACTCAAAAGATTATGCTTTAATCCTTCAACATATTAGACATTGTCAGTGTTATGCTTACCATCAAGAGATATTGAACCCTTACCTTTGATCAAACAAGCTTTGTCATCTCCAAATCTCACTAAGCCTCCATTGTATTCTTGAAAGTTCAATAATTTACCTTTGTCTCCTATCATATGATGTGGGCATCCTGAATCAATGATCCATTAATCTTTTACTTCAACTTTAGATGCCAGGGCTTGTACTACTAGTTGAGCATTAGGTGTCGGTTGATCTTCTGTTATAGCAACAAAAACCCATCCATTGTCTATCGGATCCTCATTAGAATCATTAGTCACACCTTCATCAACAATGTAACAAGATTTGTCTTTATTCTTCTTAAATCTGTATCTCTGATATTCAGGGTTAGGCTTGTATGTTCTTCTAGTTTCTTCTCTTAGTCTAGCATTTCTATCAGGGCATCTTAAAGCCATATGACCAATCTTATTACAGTTATAACATTTAAAAGGTGCTTTACCTTCATACTTACTTCCAACTGGACCTTTAGGCATTTTCCTTGCAAATAGTGCTTCAAGTTCTTCAAGTTCTTCATTTTCTTTCCTACTTTCTTCAAGTTCTCTTCCATAAAAGGATTTCCAATTAGATTTTTCAAATGATGGAGTAGATGATATTTATGCTTTAAAGGCCAAATCTACCTTTATAGTAGCAACAGGACCAAATTCTTCAATTTCAAAAGCTGAAAGTTTCCCAATCAATGTATCCCTAGTAATGTATTAGGCATTGTTCTTAACTCATTTATAGCAGTGAATTTCATTTTATATGCCAGTGGCAATCCTCTTAAAACTTTTGAAACAATTTCATCCTCACTTAAGGTTCCTCCACAACATTTAATACCCAAAACAATTTCATTTACTCTTTCCATAAAAGCATAAATTCTTTCATCTTCTTCCATTTTCAGATGTTCATACTTGACTTGGAAGCTTTCAAGTATTGCAATTTTGACTGTGGAATCTCCTTCATTCAGTGTTTCCAAATGATCCCAAATAGCTTTAGCAATAGACCTAACTGATAGTCCCATGATTTGTTGATCTGATAATTCGCTCAAAAGTGCTTCTCTTGCTTTGCAATCATTTTCTTCATCTTTACCTAAGGTAGGTGAATTAAGATGACCGAGAGTAGTAACAATATAACCATTCTTTGTAACTTCCCAGATGTCTTTTCCAATGCAATTCAGATGTGTCTCCATTCTAATCTTCCATATGCCATAGTTGGTTCCATCAAGTTTAGGACTGTCTTTCCTGAAATAGTTAGTAGACATTGGATCTCCTCAAGTTGTTAAACTTCTACAAAAGAGGACTAATATCTGATACCAACTGTTAGGTCCCGAAGACAACTGAGAGGGGGGGGGGGTGAATCAGTTGTCAAATAATTTTAAATCAAAAATAATTTAACCAACTTAATGCTTAATATCAGTAAACTAGTTAAGTATGCTGGTAGACAATTACAATAGTTAATTGCTATACCGGTAAGGATTAGTCCATGAAAAATAAACACAAAGTCATCCCTTACTGAAAAATTGACATTCCCTACATACCAGATTGTGAGGTTTTATAATCTCAGGTAAATCCCTTACTGCCTTAGTTTGATTACCGGTTGCAATTTTCAAACCAGTTCTATTCATGATTTTGCATTTACCATTCTTGAATTGTAACTGAAATCCCTTTTAAACTAATTGACCAACACTCAAAAGATTATGCTTTAAACCTTCAACATAATAAACATGTTAGGTCCCGGAGACAACTGAGAGGGGGGATGAATCAGTTGTCAAATAATTTTAAACCAGAAACAATTTAACCAACTTAATGCTTAACACCCGTAAACCAATTAAGTATGCTGGTAGATAGTTACAACAATTAATTGCTATACCAGTAAGGATTAGTCCATGAAACATAAACACAAATTCATCCACAACACATAACACCAACATTTGTACGTGGAAACCCTATAAGAGGAAAAACAACGGTGGGAAACCTTACCCACAATCAGATGATACTACTGCAGATAGTAAGTGTACATAAATGGGGTCTGCACATACAGAAAGGCCAATAGCCTAGAGCTCACTGCTCAATCACAAAATGGGAGTCACACTAACTACAGTTGGATGGTTAAATCCAATAAGAATGTACTGCAAAAAATAGCATCTTCATATGCTGGATTCAGTACCAGTGTAATGCTGATATGCTTCCACAAAAACCTAGCTTCACCTTCAAATGATGTCTTCATGTATAGCTCTGCTTAATCTCACGTATACCTTCACACAATCCTATTTCACACTCTACACTTGATCTTACAAATAAGATCTTACATTTATACCATAACCTAAGACTAATTTTAGTAGGTCGGCTCTACAAGATATTACAATAAAAATATTTTACAAACAATATAATATCTAATGCAATAACCGATTGAACATGTTGGCTTAATGCATTTACAACAATAAATAATCATCTCCATAGCGTGCCATGTTGATCTGGAAAAGATAACCTACCGATGTAACCCTAGACCTATTTGCCGGTAACAACAAATATGCAACTATGAATATACCAATGAACAAAACTCCTGGACAAGATGTCCAGATGATGTCTTCGACATAACCATGTGTCTTCCATGCCATTCCAAGTGCCAATGATCATTATATTTTGTCGGTGTACCAATATACCAGTAATTGTGCAATAGTTACTTGCTTGTCGGTGAATGCTGCTGGATCTCCAAAGTGCTTGTGTTTTAGTAGGTGTTGACATCAATGACAAAACCATACCAAAATACCAACAATAAACATTGTCAGTATTGTGCTTACCATCAAAAGATATAGTGCCTTTTCCTCTAATCAAACAAGCTTTGTCATCCCCAAATCTTACTAGACCTCCATTGTATTCCTGAAAGGTTAAGAATTTACTTTTATCACTAGTCATATGATGTGAACATCCAGAATCAATGATCCATTCATCCTTTTCTTCAATTTTAGCTTCCAGGGCCTACTCTACTAGTTGTATAATAGGTGTCGATTGATCTTCTATTATTGCAATAAAATCTCATCCATTGTCTGTCGGTTTCTCATCAGAATCATCTATAACTCCTTCATCAACATAGTAACACGATTTGTCTCTATTCTTCTTAAATTTGTATCTATGATATTCAGGGTTAGGCTTATATGTTCTTTTAGCTTCTTCTTTCAATCTTGCATGTCTATCAGGACACCTAGATGCCATATGACCAATTTTATTGTAGTTAAAACATTTAAATGGTGCTTTACCTTCATACTTACTTCCAACTGGACCTTTAGGCATTTTCCTTGCAAATAGTGCTTCAAGCTCTTCAAGTTAATCATTCTCTCTTCTGATTTCTTCAATTTCTCTTGCATAGAGTGCTTCCCAATCAGATTTTTTAGATGACGATGATGATGTTGCAGATGATGATGCTTTGAAAGCTAAATCTATCTAAATTGTAGCAACATGACCAAATTCCTCAAGTTCAAAAGCTGAAAGTTTTTCAACCAAGGTATCTCTAGATACTGATGTATTAGGCATTTTTCTCAATTCATTAATAGCAGTTACTCTCATTTTGTATGTCGGTGGCAATGCTCTTAAAAATTTAGAAACAATCTCATCTTCACTTAAGGATCCTCCACAACATTGTATACCCAAAATAATTTCATTAACTCTTTCCATAAAAGAAGAAATCCTTTCATCTTCTTTCATTTTCATATTTTCATACCTGACCCAGAGGCATTCCAATTTTTCAATTTTGATAGTGGTATCACCTTCATTCAATGTCTCCAATTTATCCCAAATAGCTTCAATAGTAGACCGGTCTAATAATCCCATGATTTGTTGATCTGATAATGTGCTTAAAAGTGCTTCTCTTGCTTTGCAATCATTCTCCTTATCTTTAGCCAAGGTTGGTGGATTAGGTTGACTCTATGTAGGACCAACATATCCATTCTTTGTAACATCCCATATATCTTTTCCAGTGCAATTCAGATGTGTCTCCATTTTGATCTTCTGTATACCATAGTTAGTTCCATCAAGCTTTAGACTGTCCTTCCTAAAATAGTTAGTTGCCATAGAATCTCCTCACGCTGTTAAACTTCTACAAAAAGAGGACTTAGCTCTGATACTAATTGTTAGGACCTGGAAGCAACTGAGGGGGGGGGTGTTAATTAGTTGTCAATTAATTTCAACCTAAATGTAACTTAACCAAACTTAATGCATAACATAGGTAAACCAAACTTATTGTCGATTGATAGTTTAACAATTAATAACAGTACCGGTAAAGTTTAATGCATGAAACAAAAAGACAAATAACATCCACAACACATAACACATATATTTGTACGTGGAAACCCTATAAGGGGAAAACCATGGTGGGAAACCTTACCCACAATCAGATGATACTACTGCAGATGGTATGTGTGTAGAAATAGGGTCTACACATTTAGAAAGGCCAATTGCTTAGAGCTCACTGCTCAATCACAAAATGGGAGTCACACTGACTACAATTGGATGGTTAAATCCAATGATAATGTACTACTCAAAATAGCATATTCATATGCTGGATTCAGTACTAGTTAAGCTCTGATTGTCTTCTTCATACCTTCCTTGAATCTTCAAATGATGTATGTATGTATAGCTCTACCTATATTCTCATATACCAAATATCACAACCTTGTAATACCTTATTACCTTCCTATATCAATCTCATAGATGAGATCTTACATATATACCAAAACCTAAGACCAAATGTGTAGGTCGGCTCACTAAGAATATTACAATTAAATTAATTACAAATGAATCAATATGAAATGCATCATGTTGGCTCAATGTGTTTACAATAATAACCAATTAATAAAACATCTCCATAACATGTCATGCTGATCTGGAATAGATAACGCTTGCCGGTCTATAATCTAGACCAATTTGTTGGTAACAACAAATATGCAAACTCGATTAGACCAATAACCAAAACACCAAAACCAAGTGTCCAAACAATGTCTTTGACATAACCAAGTAATCTCTAGATGATAAGAGATCATCCTCAGTACTGGTGAACAATATAACCTGTCGGTGAACCAGATATCGGTGATTGTGCATAAGTCACTGAACATGCCGGTGAACATAACCAAAAATCTTCAGTGCTGATAAGTATTCACAAGTATTTATACATGTTGACATCAATGACAAAACTAATGCAACACATCCATAATACCAACAAATATGGAGTATGGAGTATTTTGCATTGATTAATATTCAGCTCAGGGGGAGCAGGTAGGATGAAAACGACAGATGAAACCTTGACCATTTTTCACATGAGTGTTACCATCAATGCCAAAGGGGGAGATTGTTGGCAATTGACACTCAATTGGTTGGTTTCACTATGTTGTCATTGATGGCAACATGGTATATTGATCTGCCTTCACGTTTTGGTTCAGTTGTGTACCAACTAGTACTTCATAGACACTACATAGGCATTGACACTGGCATGAGCAGGATATAAGGATTTCTTTTGTTATCGGCAATGCAGGCTGACATGGTTTAGAATAAGGTTATTGGTATTGGAGGCTGACATCTCTTGGATCTAGCATCGACAATTGTTTTTGATATTCATGTATTTATGTTATCTAGCTGACATGTATATTGATATTGTAATTATCTTTGTAAGTTGACATAAGGCATGGTAAGTTGTATATGGTATATAGGTCAGTTGGATTAGATCATTTTGATATTGTAATGGTAATGGAGATGTGGATGTGATATAATGCGAAATATATCTGAGAGATTATGTATGTGAGGATATTTATATAAGGGTTATTCTGGTAAAGGGTTTAGGGTTTCAGACTAGAATAGACAAAGCTTAACCAGAACTATATTCTTGCATAGAAGATGCTATATTTTGCAATTCAACTCTACTTGGGATTGTATTCTGGATTTATATGTAGTCAGTGAGGCTCCTTTTGTGATTGAATAGTGTGCTCTAGGTTGTAATCCTTCCTACAAGTGTAGGCCCCTATATTTTGTAATATCTCTTCATATGGCCAGTGGATTGATATTGTGGGTCACAAATCCACTGTGTTTTTTCCTCTTTGAGGCTTTCCATGTATAATTTTATGTGTTATGGTTCTCATTTATGTGATTGGCTTATTGGTTTCTTTACTTCTTTCAATTTTCTATGTACCGATATATCGATTGATGTATGCATGTTTTAATAAGGTTAAAATTGATCTTTCTAGTATAACATTGATTCAGCCCCCCCCACACTCAGTGTTATTGGATTCCAACAACATTCTCATATCAAGTCCCTTATCCCATTGCACGATAGCCCTTAGAAATTGAATTTTCTCTCTCCATAATAAATAGCCTTTGTTTTTCCTCTATCCACCAACATTTTAGCAAGCTTATTCATCCATTCATCATATTCCTTGCCTTGTTAGACACTAGGGGCAAAAAACTACTAAAAATAAAAAAAATAATTCATAAAATGACTTGAAATAATCCAAAAATATCATAAAATGACCTGAAAAAGCACAAAAAAAAAAAAAAAATTCAAAAACCCTAAAAATTTGAAAACATAAAAAATCCAAAAACAATCAATCACTTTCATTTCATTTCACCAATAAATTGGCTCTTTTGTACATAGATAGACATTTGAGCATATGACAAATAAAAACACATTAAACATTGTACTTAAATAAATCATGCTTTAATCGACAAACCATTCAGTCGAGCAATCATTCCAACTGATTGAGCTTGTTGTATCAATCCTCAATATCAACATTATCAATCCTTTGTCAACTATTATTATGGGTCTTATATAGGGTGTGGTATACTCGAAACCAGACTGTGTCCCATCTTAGATGGAGTATTACATTCCTTGAAATCAAGCAACATGATCGTCCTATCATAAAACAAATATTTTCACTTTGACAACAAAGATCAGAATGGTTGTTTGACTTGTTTGGATTTGTGAATTTTATTTTTTATTCATTTATCTTTGATCATTTTCCTATACTACTCGATGATGTCACTGAGTGATTTAGAGTGGCTAGGATGGCTCATGGTCTTTCTTGTTTTTCATTTTCTATTTGTGGAGTGTTTCATAAAATTCTAGGGCAAACACACATAATGTCTTAGGATGGTTTGACTCATTCCTTGACTACGACGTGTATGTTTTATGCAAAGGGATTGAATTCTTGTACTGGCTTTCAGTTCCATGGTGTGTCACATCCATTTTTCCGTATCAAATAAAGGTTCTCACCTACTATTAGCATTTGTGAAAGCAAGATTCCATCGCACTAAGCATTCTTCACTTCTCATTTACATTTTTTCTGACTAACATTTCTTCTATCTCATCACTCATTCTATCTATTCATAAAATTAATCATTATCATGCTATCTATTCGATTTGATCAATCAAAAATTTCTTCATTTGATATAATCAACCATTTTTCTACAATCAATTAACATTCTTCACTTTTTACTAATATTTTTATCTTTCCTCGTTTTTCCTCTTTCATCTAACCATTCTTCTTTTCTTTCTAGAGATCATTCATTTCTTTCATACATAAACAATCTCTTGAGGGGGCATCCTACCTCCATCCTCTGGTCCACTAGGGCATGATTTCTCAATTTTTTCTTTGAAACAACACTCAAAATCGCATTGTCTCAAAGAGGGGTAAAATGTAGACACTAAAAATTGTCCTAAGTCTTCGACGATACTTTTCACTAACTTTTTTCGTCTAAACTGATTAAATAATTTTAATTATTTAATTATTGTTCTTCTAAACCATTAATTAAATAATCTTTATTATTTAATTAATATTTATCATTGTCCCTTTCTAATCAATTAATCTTGATCTTAATCAACTAATCCTAACTATTCTTCTTTGATTAAATAGTTCATTTAATTATTTGATCCCTTTATTCTAAGCTAATTATTCTTCCATGATTAAATAATTATTTTAATTATTTAATCCCTTTCTCTAATTTTGAATTTATTTAATTACCATGTCTAGGTGAAATAAATAAATTTTATTTCTTTATTTATGATCCCACTTATCTCTTCCACTTTCTAATTTTTATCTCCCTTATCTCTTCAACTTGCTAATTTGGTATCTATGAGAAGATAATTAAGGATTTTATTATTTATCCTCATAATATCTTCTCATTTTGTTCCTTCTATCTTCATCCTTCCTTGAATGGTAGCTCTATTGTGCACTCAATCAGGTCCATCCATCTAACCAAAAATCTTTTCAATCTTAGCCATCCAATCAATCCCAAATTTTCTATCAGTTGAGCTCTTTTCTCATTGATTTTCAACCATATTTGGAGTATCCTTATGTTGTCAATTTTCCATACACTTGCTTTGTAGGTGAGAGCCACAACAAATTTGAAGGAGAAAGAAAGCCAATGGCCGTCAATGAAGGAGATTTCTACAATATTGGTTTTCTTTTGTTTTGAATCTTGCCTTTCATTCCTTTGTTGAGTCTATTAGGACTTAATTTCATTGCAATTTAGCTTTTGTGGTTGGCTAATTTAATTACTTTGATGATTTCCCCTATTTTCCTAGTTACAATGTTTTTTTGCATTCTTATGTCACATTTTCCTTGTTAATCAATACCTCCAATATCGAAAATAAAATTAAATATTTTTCATCATCTATTATGGTTTAATTTTGGGTTTTCTTGTTGTAGCTAATAATAGTAGTTTTTGTTTTTAAAAAATTGAGTAGTAACTTGATCATATTTTGGTAGAATTAGCACATTTTTCAATGCCAAAGTGTGTTTTTCTCAACATGTATATCTCAATGTATCTAAGTTCTACATTATCATTCATGATTTTTTGCAATGCATCCACCAAGTAGATTGAAATTTTACTTCCTTTTTTTTTCGTGTGCATTGTTGTATTTTTTCGCAATATATTTTTTACCATATATTGATGCATCCAATAAATAAAAAAATTCAACACCTATATTTTTCTACATTGTTTTGATTCTATCATTTTATGTATGTAATATTTTTTTTAATGTCTCCACTTTGTAATATTAGTTTTCTCTTTTTCCTTTCTTTTGTGCTAATTAATTGTGCAAATGACTGGTACTAACTAAATTTTATTAAAAAACTACCTATTAAAGGATCTTATCTATCAAAATCATAACAATTTTTTTTTTTTAAAGTGGTTTGTAAACTTTTAAATGCAACCAATTTTGTTGACATGACATGCCCTTTGGCTCCACTTGAAATGTTTTCGACCCAAAGCTATGAACCAATGAGGTCACAAATGGGGGACCTCATCCCCATATAAAAATACTAAGGCTCAAACCCACAAGTGCATGGATCAACAAAGGTACAAACATTGCGATCACAATAATCCAGCAGGAGTTTGAACCTTTGTGGTCACAATAACAACACCACCACTTAACCAACACACTATGAGAAGAACCCAAACTAATAACATATTTTACTGTAAAACATGTATCCAAAATTATCTTTGAATAAACTAATATAGAATTTATTTAGAACACTTAATAAAGACCATATTTTAATCACTAGATTAGTTGCACATACTTTTATGTTTTAATGGGAATGAATGATTGTTTTTCATGCACATGAGAAATTTTAAGTGTCTATACTCTCTCACATTGAAATTTGATCTTATATATGAAAAAATATTTCTAGTTATATATTTTTTATTTTATTTTGTTGATAACAGTGGATATACCACTAAATTTTATTAATATATAAATTTTTACATGTCTGGTTCAAAGAGCACTAGAAGGAAAGAACTAGTAAGAAAACCTTCCAGTATTGCTCAAAGGAACTTAAGGCCTATCTACCCATTACAAAAGTCTCAATAGCATATTTATCAACCCCCACCCAAATTACATAGAAAGCCCATTAAATACAAAGGGGCTGCCATACATGGTATACAAAATCCAAATACAAAATTTAATATAACTCCATCCCTTAAACCAATGCTTGGTCAATAAAGTCTCCAAAATTCTAATATCCCTACAACAAACCTGGCTACAAAAAACAACTCTCCAATCCCTCTATTAGCAAAAGACTCATGAGCAAACATGAAATCAAAATAAGGGAGCAAATTATAGTTAGAACCATGCAAAGACAAAGTAGAGTCCATAATATAAGGAGAGCAACATGCTGAGACCAAGAAAAAGAATCCAAATCCCAAGCCAAATAAGGAGCCATAAGAGGAACCAAGTAAATAATAAGAAAATGAGAAAATACTTTATATAAGCTACAACTTGCATTTTCCACCAATCAAAATTAAAGAACCACCAACCAAACCAAGCAAAGAGCAATCATAGACCACATAATAGAAATCGGCCCAAGTTACTCATCTTCAAATATTTGAAATTAATCAACCTCAAAATAATAGTTATGATATAAGGAAGAGAGACAGAATAAATCAAGCTCAAAAACCTTCAACATATATATTGCAAGACTCAAAGAAAACGTCATAAAAAAAAATAACATGGCAACGAAGCTCACTATCTAATAATTAGAAGTGAGGCTACCCATAGATATTCTTATAATAATAATAATTTTTAACACTAGTTAAAATTATATAGGAATGACAAACAAGAATACTTCACACCATTAATATTCATAGAATCTCACAACCCTATCAGCCCAACAATCATCAATTTCAATCATTCTTAATTTGTGCCAAAGGAAACTCAGAAACCCCCACATCAGATAAAGACAATTATTAATGAATTCCATGAAATCAGAAACTCAGGCAAAGCACGTTGCCAGAAGAATATATACTTATACCCAAATGCAACACCTCACAACCAATGATTCAGCCAACACCCTCCTTACAATCATTAATAGGTATGTAATCAAATTAAATCAAGTAGAGATCCAATTGGCACCAAACTCAATCTCACAAAATGCACATAACTATCAATGATCCCAAACAAGGTGCAAGGTCAAAAACTAAGACTAAGAGGAGGATCAAAAATATCTCAGAAAAACAAACCCACGGATAGGGCCCGAATAAAAATTAGGCCACCACCAACAAAGGAGGAAAAGTAGAAATCTCTACATCTTCAAGAGATTGAATATTCTCATTTAATGCCTTATTGGCCAAAAAATCCACAACAAAGTTAGCTTCTTTATAACAATGAGAAAAAATATACGAATTAAAGAACTTAAGTTGTAGCAGAATTTTATCTAACCAATATTGTAAGTGCCAAGAATGGCAAACTTGATTTTCCACAACATGATAAACCACCATAGAATCTCCTTCTATCTCAAAATCTTTAAAATTTTAAAATATCAATAAGTCAAGACCAACAGAAAGTGCATGAAACTCAGTAGCATTATTAGTCCCATCCAGGATACACTGACACCATGCCTCAACAAACTTAGAGCAATCATCTGTGACCACCATCCCAATGGCAAATTTACCCGGATTGCCTCATGAGGAACCATCAAAATTCAATTTATACTTGGATGCAGAAGGTAGTATCCAGGTCACCTCCTTCCTCTTAGTTTTAGATGATAGGTTCTTAGAAAGATCTCCCTAGGAAGGGAGTAAATGCAAAGCCTACCAGTGCCTCATAATCTAACTATCCCAAGAGGTGAAAGAGAAATGAGAATCTAGTCTCTTATATATGAAGGCCAAAGCAGTTTCTAAGATGGATTTTTAATGCGCAAAAGAACATCATCTAGTGAGGAGGACTTATTTTTAAAAATTCTACTATTTCTTTCTAGCCATACATTCCAGATCAGAATAAAAGGAGCAATAATCCAAAAACAGGCATAGAAGGAAGATGAACACAAAGAAGACTATCTCTTAAATAGGGATTGAATATCTCCACATAAGGCCGCAGACCAATTAAATTTTCCAAAAGGCCAATACCAACAATCTGAAGCATAAGAACAATGAGCAAAAAGATGATCAGTCAACTCCAAAGAGGTTCCACATAATACACAAGGAAAAACAATAGTGATGCCAAGTCTATCCAATCTCATACTAGTGAGGACTCTATCATGGATAGCTAACCAAGGAAAAGCACCTACTTTTGGAAGGCAAGCGAAATGCCAAAAGAGTCTAAAGGACCAGGAGTCCCCCCCCAATGTAGAAGAAAGGAACCTATACCCATCTTTAACTATATATCCCCCAGATTTAGAATGAATCCAAATAACTCATCTTCTCTTTCAGAAAAAACTATTTGTCATTGTCGTGCTCTGTGAAGTGTACCTATACCTACAAACACAATGAACTCAATAAATCATTACAAGCAATGGTTAGTTAATTAAATCAATGAAATGTAAAACCATAGCTAATCGACTTATTGCCTCCTAGTAAATGTGAGTATGAAAAATGCTCTTAGATCTGATTATGCATACTCCAGTGACTTGACTACACTTAGATGGAGGATTTAAATGATGAAAATTCTTGATCTAGCAAGAATAGCATGATTAAGCTATATGATTTCATAATTGATCTATAAAATGAACTAAGATTAAGATGCAATTAAGCTAAAATTGAGCATGATAACATTGTTAAAGATGATAAGCTAGAAGCTAGATGCCTATAGTAACAATGCATAAAATGAAAATGAGATGGGATCCATATTGCTCAAAATGAGGTCTATTTATAGTATTTTCCAAGGATAGGGGTGAGGTGGCAAGAATCAATGGTCAAGATTGATCTGAAGATATCAATGGTTAAATTGGAGGAGGTTGTTAAAGGGGTTGGATTAAAGGGAACATCTGTCGTCTCTATGGTGACAAGTGTCAAGAGGCTTCTAGAAGAAGTTAGATGAAAGGGAACACTTAGTGACAAGTGTCACAAAGGTTCTAGAAGATGTTAGATGAAAGGGAACATGTGGGTAGGTAGAATGGGTTAAGTTTAGGAATGGTTAGATTTAGGAGTGGTAGAAGTTAGGAGAATTTGAATTTAAAAATTCAAATAATGGGAAAAGACTAATTAATCTAAACAACTCATGAATTTGATTTGTTTTAAATAATTAAAGGATTTAGAAGAAATGATTTTGGTGGAGGGAATTAATTAATCAAAGGGTTGAAATGAACTTATTAAATAAATCCTTAGATTTATTAATAAGTAGATGAAAGGGGAAATTTAATCAAATTGCTGATGAATTCAATTAAATTGGGAAGGGGGATTAATTAAATAATTGCTTATTTAATTAATTATCTTCAGACCATTTTTAGGTGTATACATTTTGCCCCTCTTTGAAGCGAGGTGTGATGACGCGTTGATTCAAAGAATAATCTCATTTTGATGATGATATTGATTTGATAGGATGCCCCAGTTCTTGATTGCTAAATTCCAGTAGGATGATGCCCCCTCAGGAGATCATTTGAGATAATTGATCTTTGGAGTTTTTGCGAGATTGATATCCCAATAAATTTGATTTGATCTCTGCAAATGTGTTTTGATGAAAGTGCGAGTTCTTTGATTAGCTTGATTGCTTAGATTGAAAAACATTGATTGATTAGACTGATAAGATTGAGATTCAGTCTGGTTTCAAGAAGGATTCATCCTGTATAAGACATAATCAGAATGTCTGGTTTCATGAAGGATACATCCTATATAAGACATGAATTAGAATCTGATCGTTTGGTTTCAGGAAGGATTCATCCTATATAAGACAAAGATAGATTGATTAAGTTTGATTGATTGATTTGATTTGATGAGGTTGATAGATAAGGAACTGATAGATTGTTGATAGAAAGTTGCTGAAATATGTGGATATACTAATTGTTGATTCTGTTGAGGGAGATAGCATAAGATTTTCACTGGGTCGACAATATCTAAAGATATATGAGTCATCATTCTGATTGCATATACACTTGTGATGATACTTGATGATTCTTGCGATCGATTTAACCTTGGATAAAAGGAGCTTGTATGATCCCATTCAAGAATGAAATGCAAGCTAAAATGCAATGAAAAATGTGATGGAATGCAAACTATGACCAAACCAGTCACTGGATTATTTTCCATTTTTATCATCAATGAGCTTTTGAAATGTGGGAAGTGAGTGAAAACATTGATGGTATAATTAGACCATGATGACCTAAGCACTTCTTTCCTAGATTTTGATATAGCAAGTTAGCATAAGCATTGAGGTATAATTGAACCGAGATGACCTGAGTGTTGCTTGCATAAAACAGACAATATTAATCATTTCAATACACAAATCAGGAATGTCTTCAAGGATTTTTTGATGATCATGTCCCAAGACAAATTTGCACATATTAATGATTAATTTTTCAGACAACAGACAAGAAAAATGTCATGTTTCTTCCTTGTTCCTCTAGTCAATGACATCCTGAAGTCACTCAGAAATAATGATAGTGAAAGCAATTATAGAAAAGTTGAACAATCATGTTACAATCATTATCCAAAAGATATTATCCACTGGAAAGTGTGTGATGTGCTTAGATTGATTTTGTGATAGCTTGATAGTTGATAGTTTGATCTCGTGTTCAATGTTGGATGTGTCTCAATTTTCACTTGATAAGAGTTGTCTAAATATTGTTCTACCTATTTGATTAAGCTCAAAATGATCCAAAGTTTTGCCCCCGGCAAAGTGTAGGATTTTTCCCCAAACCTGGAAACAAAGTCGTTATGATATATCCAATGATCCAAACTATGGTAAGAAGCCACCTGAGATGCCTGAGTATGTACAAATGCTTATGATGGATAAGGATAACGCTGATGGAAAATGAATGCAAGTGGATGGATACATGAACTAATAGATGGAAGATCTAGCTGAAAGATATCACCTATTTGCCAGGTTTTCACCATCTATTTTTGTTGCACTTTTTCTGATATTTGATTTTTTTTGGATTTTGATTTTTCACTTTTTATTTTATTTTTATTTTTTTTCACTATTTTTGATTTTTCTGATTTTTCACTTTTTTTATTTTTTTCTAATTTTTCAGACATAGAATTTCTTCAGGTGCATGCTATTGATAGGTTCCTCTAGCTGATTCCCATTCTATGTTGATAGCTGATATGCTCCTGATCCAAATACTGTTGTGACCACAAATGGACCTAACTAGTTTGGTTCAAACTTTCCTTTCTTTTCTGGACCTGCCTGGTTGCATGGATTTTCCTTTAGCACTAGTTCTCCAACTTGAAAGATTCATGGTTTAACCTTGTGATTGTAGCTCCGACACATTCTTTGCTAATATACCTTTAGATGATCAAAGGCATTTTGTCTTCATTCATGGATCAATTCTAACTCTTGCAGTCTAGATACTCGTTGTTCATCATCTAGGATGAGACCTTTTAGTGATACACGTAGAGAGGGTATCTCTACTTCGATTGGCAATATGGCTTCTGATCCATATAAAAGAGAGAAAGGTGTGGCACCAATTGGTGTGCGGATACTGGTGTGGTAGGCCCATAGAGAAAGGTTTAGTTGAATATGCCAATATTTTCTAGCATTATTCACTATCTTTTTAAGGATTTTCAAAATAGTTTTGTTAGATGCTTATTCCTGCCCATTTCCCTATGGATAATATGGTGTTGAGAATCTGTGTTGGATTTTGAACTTCTCACATAGCTCTTGTACATCTTGATTCTTGAATGGTTGCCCATTATTAGTGATAATGGTCATTAGTATTCCATAGAGACAGATGATGTAATTCAAGATAAATGCAGCAACTTGTTTTCCTATGATATTGATGAGAGGTACAGCTTCAATCCATTTTGTAAAATATTTTGTAGCTACCAGGATGAATTTGTGACTATTAGATGAAGAAGGATTTATCTTTCCTACCAGATCCAGACCCCATTGGAAAAAAGGCTAAGATGTTGCTAACGCATGATGTTCTTGTGCAGGTGCATGAATCAAATTCCCATGGATTTGACATTGTTTGCAAGTTCTTGATATTTTAAAAGAATCTTGTTCCATAGTCAGCAAATAATAGCCCAAGTGTATGAGTTTTTCTAAAAGGATAAGACCACTTGAATGAGTGCCATAAATGCCATTATGGACTTCTTGTAAGGCGTTCTCAGATTCTTCTTGTTCATGGCATCTTAAGAGAGTACCATCTAGACCTCGTTTAAACAGGGTATCCATGACGAGAGTAAAATGGGAGGATTGGCGAATAAAGTTTCTCTTTTGGTTCTTCAATAAGTTAGGAGGTAACATGTTATCTTTTAGGTATATGTAAGTTTGGCCATAGCAAGAGGAATTATGTCCAATAAGTTGACAGATGGTTTGGGAATCAGGACAATTAAAGGCGGGATGAAACAACTCTTCAACCAAGAATTCATAACATTGTTGATTTTCCTATGTCTGTAATAGAGAAGCAAGTGTAGCCATGGCATCCGTTGCTTTGTTGTCATTTCTTGGAATCTGTTCAAAAGTTATTTCTACAAAGTACTTCTTGATATCATCCACCATCTTTTTATAAGGCATGAGTTTGTCATCTTTTGTTTGATAGTCATCATTGATTTTATTAATGACAAGCTTAGAGTCTCTAAAGACTTGAAGTTGTTTTATATTCCATTCCATAGCCATTTTGATACCTATTACCAATGCTCCATATGCTACTATATTATTTGTGCACAGAAAGCTTAATTTGTATGCTTTCAGGATCGTATTGTTAGAGTAATTGGGTATTTACTTGATTAATTAAACAATATTTATTTAATTCTTTAAGTTCCCTATTATTTTTGTACACTTAAGCTAACATTAGGTGCATAATATTTAATTCTTTTATTAATTATTATGTGCAAGCCTAGGTTTTCCCTTTTAGGGTTTCTTGACCTATTAGAGGTTATTTTTCTTTTCTTTGTATTATTATGACACTACACATTTTTGGTGAATATTGAGCTCTCCTCTTTTGAGCATATTTTCATGTGTTTTGTTCTTCAGATTGCTTTGCTTCATTGCTTCTCCTTGTAACAGATTGTTTTAGCTTGCAGAAGATCTTTAGGCTCTTGTTGTGTTGTGTTTCTCAACTCCAACATGGTATCAGAGCTCAGATCTGTAGCTATCTATTCCTATTTTTGAGAATTTTTGCATTGGAAGCAGATATGGGGATTTAGGCATTTTTTTGTATGCTTAGGGATAGGCCTTTTTTCTGAGCACTTTGGGCCTAAACGGACCTCACCATCATGCTTAGAAAGCCCAAAAACCCTTATAGTCATCTAAAATTTGTCTAATTTTGACTCTTAAGCATCTGGGTGATTTTTTTGTCCAAAACCAGGCCGTACGACTCTAGCACGTAAATCAAGAAAAAAATTCAAATTTTTTCTTTTTTACGGCATGCAAGCTGGATTTTTTTTTTTTTCTCAAAAATCAAAAATCCCAAATGGAAAACAAAAAGAAGGATTATAAAAAAATAAAAATAAAATTTTGGCAATTGGGGTTTCCCGCAGGTACTGACGACCTGACAGTCTGACCGTCGTACGGGGACCAGACCTATTAGTTCAACCCCCCCTTCTAGCCCCACCTGCAGGCTCTTGGTGGTCCTGCCCCTGCCGACCCCGGCAACTGGTGGCCCACCCTTTGGCACCTGCCGTACTCCGGCCCTCACCGGCCCTGCCCTGCCGACGCCCGCCGGCCCTTTGGTCACTACCGCTGGAACAGTTTGCCACCCCACCACTTGGATTTTCTCCACTATCACCTAGATTATCTCCACCACCACCCTGCCTAACCACAACCACCGCCGCCATCTTACCACCTCCTCCTGGCTCCTCCACCTGACCACCACCCTCTAGATTTTTTAAGGGGGGTTGGTTTTTTGGTCCTATCTTTCACATCTAGACTCATTTTTTAGAAAATGAATAGGCATTGGATAGCTGATTCTGAGTTGGACATTGTGGTGTTGGATTTTTTTTTTTGACTTTTTTGTTTGATTGTACTTTTTTCCAGTAAAAGTCAGGCTTCTTTTCTGCACTTCTTGGGCCGTAGAATGGGCAAACGGACTCCGTTTATAAAAAACGAATAGGCATTCGAAAGCTCTTCGCATGCTCTATTCATATTTGTGATCTTTTTTATCATACTTTTAATTAGGTGAATGAGATATCAGTTTGAAGTTTTTTTTCTTATGCACTTACTTCCTTCTCATCAGTATGTACTAAAGTTTGGGTTTATCTATTGTGGGGGGGTGTTTTTTCTTGCTTTCTGTCATTTATATCAGAAATCTAGAACACCAAAACTCTCAAAACAAATAAACCCTTCTGCATCTTCTGTCTATTCTGAAAGATCACATAATAAAAAAAAATCAACCAGAGGTGCAAGTACAGGTACAGAGTTTTGTTCTCATGGTAGATCCTTCGGTTGAGTTGTTGACTTCACACAACTATCACACCTGAAAGCCCCACATCACAAGGCTTCTTAGGGCATGAGGGTTGTGTTCTTGTTTGGATGAGGTTCAACCTATATTGTAGCATCCTTATGAGCTTCTTTAGCATAGGAACAAGATGGATGAGGCCATGGGTTTTCTCTCCTTTCATGTCTCAGATAGTCTTTTGTTGCACCTTGATGAGTTGCTCACTCCTCGGGCTATGTGGTTGAAGTTTGATTCTCTCTTTGTGAGGGTTAATGAGATTCAAGCATTACAAATTGAGGTAGAGTTGTTTTCTTTGTCCCCTGATTCCTTTCCCACCATTGAGGATTTTTTGAACAAGTTCAAGACTACCCAATCTATTCTTCAAGGATGTGGCAAGATCAAGACATACACAGAGAGCATTCATTTGATTCTTTCAAAGCTTCAAGGTCATTTTTCAGTTTTTTGCCTCTGCTTTCTACTCCACCATGGATGGCATGGGTGCTTGTTTCACCATGCCTACCTTTGATGTCTTTTGTGAGCATTTGTCTCATGAGTAGTCTCATCTTTCTTAGCTGGATATGCTTATAGGATCCAAGAATAAAGCATTGGTTGCTCGATCCTCTAAGGAGAAACAAAGCACAAACTGAAGTCGAAGAAGCCTTCTGTAGGCACAGAGAATCCCTCCAAGCCTGCTCCTAAGTCTGAATCTAAACCACCATTTCCTCCCAAGCATGGGAAATCTTCATAGTCTGGTGAGTCTTCCTCCAAGACTAAGAAGAAATCAGGAGATACTTGTAGTTTTTGTGGCAAGGAAGGACATCCTATTTCTAGGTGTTGGAAATGTTTAGAGGCTTTAGAGGAAGCCATGTAGCAACATCACATCTCCTCACCTCAGACTTCTTCTCCTTCGACAAGGAAAGGTCATGCTCTCACTACTTGGGCTTTGACCTATGGGTCCACATGGATACTAGATTCTAGTGCTTCTCACCATATGACTCACACTCAGCAGTTTGTTACTTCTCTTGCCTCTTGTGGTACTTCACAGATTATAGTGGGTGACTCAGTTCAACTTTCAGTCTTGGGTTCAGGTTCTATCTCATTGGATGGGGGTACTCTACAGGATGTTCTGGTTGTTCCTGACATCTCAATGAACCTCTTGTCCATTTATTAGATTTGCCACTCTAGCTCTGGTAAGATCGTTGAGTTCTCACCACATGATGTGGTTATTTGGGACATCCATGATTCTAATTTAGTTGTTGCTACTGGGAGTGTTGATACTGCTTCTCATCTATATAGATTTGATGGATTGATGCCCTCTATCGGTGATGGTTCATCTCTTATAGCACATGTAGATTCAGTGAGTAAGATTTGGCATGAGCACTTGGGCCATGTCAATTACAAATATCTTCAGTAGATCAGTACATAGGCACTTGTTCTTAGGCTCCCATAGATTTCCTACACTGATGGTGTTTGTCATGGTTGTGTTCTTGGCAAGCATCATAGAGATCCCTTTCCAAAGGGAAGAGCCCCTCATGCTTTGGCACCCTTGGAGTTGATTCACAGTGATCTCATGTCATTTCCCACTCCTTTTTCTGGGGCCAAGTATGTGCTCACTTTTATTGATGACTTGTCCAAACACACATGGGTGTACTTTCTTAAGTACAAGTCTAATGTCTTTGATTCATTTTGAATCTTCAAGACATTTGTTGAGAAGTAGTTAGGTTGTTCTATTCGGCGGATACATACAGATAATGGGGTGGAGTATGTGAATCAAGATTTCAGATATTTTTGTACTGAGCATGGTTTGCAGCATCATTTTACTATTCCCTACACCCCTTAGCAGAATGGTGTCGCTGAGTGCAAGAACAAAACTTTACGGGAGATGGCAAATTGTATGATTTAGTCCAGGTCCATGGATTCATCTTTTTGGGTTGAGGTAGTCAATTGTGCCAACTATACTTAGAATCGGATGCCTCACAAGGCTATTCGACATTTGACTCTTGAGGAGGCTTGGTTGCCAAAAATCCTACATTCAGTGGTTCCGGGAGTGCGGATCGTACCCCATAGATACCCTTCATGTACCTTACACTATGATACAAGAATCCCTCGGCTAAAAGATCCTCGGATCTTTGAGGTAAGAGAGACTGGCATGCCTAAGAAGTGTGTGTCATGGAGTGGAGCCAGTGTTGCCAGACTCTCTATCTGTTCATTTTGTCTCAGTATTTCGTAAGGGCCTCACTGAATGGTGTCCACTATCTACCCTAAGATTGTATTGCATTGTTTTTTATGTATCATTGTGATAGACCAGTATTGAGTCAGTCCCTTGGGCTATTTCAGGCCCTATCCCATGTATCTCTAAATTTTCTAAGATTGTATAAAAATTGAGTCATTCAGCTATACATGCCTACCAACAATTGTTCTCAGATTTGGAAAAATACAAAACATTGTCCTACACACAAAGTTACCATAAACAAAGTCCATTTTGAAAATGATTCTCAAAAGTCCTTACATACTTGTGACCATAGGTAGTCCCTTACATAGTCTTTTGCATAGTCCCAATCATGTCCTCATTATCATCCTATGTCTTTTGCATAATCCCACTTACATCCTCATTATCATCCTACATATTTTGCTTAGTCCTCATTCACATCTTCATTATTGTCCATAGTCCTTGCATAGTCCCCATTTACATCCTCATTATCATCCTACGTCTTTTGCTTAGTCCTCATTCACGTCTTCATTATTGTCCATATTCCTTCCATAGTCCTTATATAGTCCTCATTATCATCCTCATATACGTCCTTGTCTAGACCTCATATATGTTTGTCTTAGTTCATCATCATTTGCATAATCATCCTAGAAAGTCATACCCCTAATGTCCAAAACACAATCAAAGGATAAACCAAACTCAACCTCAACTCAAACAAGTTGGTCAAGTTCAATCAAACATTGTCACATTCAGAGAAATGGAGAAAATATCTTACATGTTGTGATCCTAGGTCCAAACCAAACAAGAAAACATCATGGATTCTAATTATAAATTTCATAGGGAAGGTGGAGGATTCAACCCTTCCATTCCTATTCCATCGCCATCCATAGAAATATTAGCTCAACAAATCAAAACTTTGCAACAACAAGTGATAGACATGGCTAGTCCTGACAACCATAGGGGCTGGTTAGAAAAAATGATGAGAGAAGTGAGGGCCACAAGGGGATCAGTATCAGACCAACCTTCTAATTCTTGTGAGACCATTCAAACATGCCAACCTTCATTCTTCAACAAAACTGTTCCTGCCTTAGTTCAACAAACATTAGAGTCATGTAAACCTTACTTTTCTTTCAACCCACTACATCAATCATACCAATCACATCAACCCAACATTCAAACCCCTTTCAACCAAAATCAAACCCCATTCAACCAAATTCCAAATCAAAATTTATATAAACCCAACATTCAAACATCTATCAAACAAAATCAAACCCCATTCAACCAAAGTCCAAACCAAAATTTATGTCAACCCAACATTCAAACCTTGTTCAACCAAAATCACACCCCTTTCAACCAAAGTCCAAATCAAAATTCATTCAACCAAAATCAAACCTTTTTCAACCAAAATCAAACCTCTTTCACCCAAAATCATACTCCTTTCAACCAAAATCAAACATCTTTCACCCAAAATCATACTCCTTTCAACCAAAGACCAAATCAACCATATCTATCCACCATTTCATCATCCCCTGAAATCACACAAGACCAATCCATGCTATCTCTATCTAATAACACAACCTCCCAATCGCTACCCATCGTACAAATCCAATATAATGCAAGTCATGATTTAGAGAGTCTCATTCAAAATCCTTCTTCATCAAGCCAAAATGTTGAAACATTCCAAGAATCTCCCATGAATTTCCAAACTCCTTCCGAGTGTCAAGAGGATGATACAAAATTAGAAGAAATGTGTCCTGAAACAAATAAAGATCAAGAACAACCACTTCCATCCTACCCAATTTTTGATCAAGATCCCACCGACCAAGAATCTTATGATGAACCCCTCGCTCTTTTCTATTCCATTCATAATCAAACCCTTCCATCTCAAGAACAAAGTGTCATTCCAAGTCCCATCCAACATCCACATCCTAAACAAGATCAAGACATCCCGTCCATCGTTCCTGATAATCTCTTTCCAAACCAAGATCAAATCATACCTTTACCTTCATGTCCTAAACAAGAGCCCATTATTTCTCCAAATCTTGATCAAGGTCCCTCCATCCCCTCATCTCTAGGTCATAATCCTCCATGTTCTTCACAAAGTTTCCTCTCAAACAAACTTACCATTTCTCCTTGTGATCCCAATCCCTCTACACAAGTTGTTCATGAGCCCCTTATCAATGAAATCACCAATCTAGATTATACTACATAGAGCATCTTGTCAACAATTGTATGTGAGCCATCATCACATGCAAAAATGGTGAAAAAAATAAGCATAACACCAACTAATGAGATCAATGTCTAGTTGAATTCATCATCCTCTTCAAGTGCATCAATAAAAACAAGCATAATACCCGCTCATGTCACAACTTTGAAACCAAAAACAATTTGTCTCATACACTCACACTTGATAGATTGAGGGCAAGAGAACCTACCACGATTGGATTTCTTTGAAAATGATAAGGCTATACCTAGATTCATGGGTTCTAGAGCTGGATTTCCATCTGATGATCCACTGAATCCAAAAAATAAGAAAAACAAAATTGGAGATGTTGAACATATACACCCAGTTGAGTCCTTATATCCTATTGGAAAACACATCTTTATCTGACTCTTTAAACAAAGACCAATGAACTACCTACACAAATATTATACCTAAGGGTTGGGTTAGTTTAGGTTTTACTTTTTGCATTGCATTGCATCACATATAGTCTCTTTCTAAGCACATCATATTCAAAAGTCACATTTGCAAAGTTTCTGCATTTTCATATAGCAACATTAATAAAACAAGGCAACTGCCTAATTTTATCATCTGTTTACATTCAAGGAAAACAAGGGTCATTTCCTTTCAGACATGAAGTCTTTGAGGTTCTAAAGTCATTCATTCTCAACATTACCCTATGATGATGCTTTACTTATGGTTGGGTAACAATTTCACTATTTGAGACTTGTTAACCCACAATCTATCAATTTCTATATCTCACACGTTAATCAGATCTCTAATTCATTCTAGACACCTAGTTGATCATATGAATAGTGAAAATTCTAAAATTCTACTTCAGTGTCGTTGTAATTGTCACACCCAACTAGGTTTCATTACTTACAAGTCAAGGCAAGAAAATTAAAAAGAAAAAGAGCTATGCCAAATATCCATCTCAGGCAAAAGAGAAATGATATATAACTGAAATATCATGTATACAAATTCAATAAAAATCTTGACAATGGGAAGATACAAGTAACTCCATCAGGGCTATGAAAGCCTACTGGCAATGGAGCGATATTTGGGAAACTACAGTCTATAACCTCGTTGGAGCTCTCAAGGCTTGTTGGTAGCGAGGCTCTATTTGGGGTGCTTTTGAAGTTAGAAAAATCATGTAGCTAGTCATATAGGATGCTAAGGATCTTTAGTGAACATAAGAGTAGGAATTAATACATTTGCACACACATGGGAAAAAGAAGATTAAAGTTTCAAGAAGCAATGGGGAATTTTTCCACGTCTCCATTTGTAAATCCTAGTCACTAAGTGTGTTGAGATGAATATTCTGAAGGGCCTTAGAGATCGATTGACCGCTTATCTAGGAAATGTTTTGCACCTCCATTTCAATTGGTGTATTCAAATGCAAAAATAAATACAGTCAACCTTGTTTGAATAGGAAATGCATCTTCATCTTGCACATTGCATTCACATAGGTCATGTCAAAAATTCATTTGTCTCCACATACATTCTGCAGATCATCATGTCATACAGGTTTGCATACTGGGGGCATAACTGAAAAAATCCAAAAAATCAGATAAAGTCCTAAAAAAATCCAAAAAATTAGATAAAGTCCTGAAAAGAATCCAAAAAAATAAGATAAAGTCCTGAAAAAATCCAGAAAATTAGATAAAGTCCTGAAAAAATCCAAAAAATCAGATAAAGTCCTGAAAAAATCCAAAAACAATGAAAAAATCAAAAACCACAAAATCCAAAAATATTGAAAAACTAAAAAATACCAAAAACATTCAAATACGATCCTGAAAAAATCATTCAAAAACATTCAAATACGATCCTAAAAAAAATCAACCAAAAAACATCTACAAAATGTCCTAAAAAAATCATCCAAAAACATTCTAATATCGATCTACATAATCCAAAAACATCGCAAAAGCTCTTCGAAAAGAACTAAAAATTGAAAATTAATCAATTAGAAAAACTTGCAATAAAATGTCTTGTGAGAAACAAATACCCTAGCAAATATCCAGCAAACACTTCGCACGAAGTTAACAAAGGATACGACTATCCAATCAAACATCTGCAATCAACTGATCAAACTGTCTTATCAATTGTATCATATCCATATCAATGTGATCATTATCTTGTCTTGAACAGAAGAGGATACACTCGAAATCAGACAGGTTAGTCTTACACGGGGTCCACAACTTTCTGAGATCAAACATTATCAACCATCACATCAAACAACTGAGAACGAAGGCATAAGGTCAGTATAGCTGCTGAATTTTGTCTGAGTTAGTCTTTATCTTTTATCATTTGGTGACAGATTATGTTCCTATGCTACTCAAGGATGTCCACAAGTGACTAGAGGAGCTATGATGGGCATTATCTTTTTCTTTGTTTGTTTCTTGTCTACTACGTGTTTGTTTCTTCAATGAGATATCTTTTCACCTTGGTTCCTTATACCCTGATGTGCTAAGCTCCATTATTCAATAATAAGGCTTAGTGATGAATATATATTGATGCAATAAAATATGTGACATAGGTTCGTGATCCACTCAATTTCATTCTCATCTTCATCTCATTTGCTTCTTGCTAGTTTGCTGATTCTTTTCTCATCACCTCTTTCTTAATCATTTTCTATCATCTAACATTGTTCTATTTCATTCTTTCATCAATCTATTCTCTCATATTCTATCTCAATGTCATCTTCACATCACCTATCCCTATCTGTAATCAGCTAACCATTTTTCTTCCTTTCATCTCACATTCTTCTTTTTTTGAGAGATCATTCATGTCTTTAATGCACAAACAACCTCTCAAGGGGCATTACACCCTAAGTATCACCAGGGCATACTGGGGCAAGAAATTTTTCATTTTCTTTGAAACAACGTCATTTCGACATTGTCTCACCTAAAAATGTTTCATTGATCATGTACTAATTATTCCTCTAAGTGATTAAATAATTCCTTAATTATTTAATTAAGTTAATTAATCTTATTCTTCTAATTCTTCTAATTCCATATTTATTCATAATCTTACTAATTATTCTATTTTCTATTCTATCATCATTTACTCATTTTCTAAATATTAATTAAATATTTATTATTTAATTCATTTTGATTAATTCCCCAATTTAAATAATCTTTATTATTTAAATAAATTGCTAATTATTTAATTTCTATCTCCAATTATCTAATCATTCAACCCTGTTCTAAATATTAATTAAATATTTATTAGTTAATTAATTGTGATTTAATCCTTTAAATTAAATAATCTTTATTATTTTATTAAATTCCATTTTTAAATAATTAAATAGTTTCTTTAAATTATTTAATTAACTAATTAATTCTTCAATTCTAAATTCCCAAATTCTAATTTTATTTAATTTCATATTCTTCTAATTTATTCCAAATTCAAATACATGTGCATGATTTCAAAAACCAAATTGAAAGTCAAAGTCAAGTTCTAAATATATTCAAATACTAAATTGAATTAATAAATTCAATTGTTTGGATTAAAATCTCATGCAAAGATGAAATTGAAAATCTAAATCTAAATGCAAGCACATGCTTAATTAATTAATTCAATCAATTAATTAATTAAATCATTTATCTCTTCAACTTCTATTTTCATCTTTCGGTTAGCTTTTTCTAAATTAAGCTCTCTGTGTCATCTTCTTTATTTCCACCAATCATTCTTTTTCTTCCTTCAGTTAACTCTTTCATTAATCAGTTAACTCAATTAATCTATTCAATCTATTGAGTTTTACTCCTACAATCAGTAGTTCAACTATCAATTTTCATATGAGCTCACCTGAGTTCCACCTCTTGATCATTTTGTTCTACCTTTCAGTCAATCTTCTCCAATTTTCTATAAATTGAGCATCCAATCTCCATTTTTTAGCAATCACAAACTTTGAATCTTTGTGTCACTTGCAGGTTATCAGTGCAATATCTGAGAGTCATCATACCATGAAGAGGAGAAGAGCAATGGAAGTTCTACGTAGTCACGAAAGAGGGAGTTTTTATTGATGCTTTATAATTCCTATTTCTTAATTGCGTTATTCCATTGTATTGTTTGTTAAATTCTAATTAGGATAGGGATTCATGATTTCCCTTGTTTCTAATTGATTACTTTGTTAATAGAAGATGAATTTTGCATCCCACACTGCCAATAAAGAAGGATTTCTGATAAACTTGGATCTGGCGAAAGCTTATGATAGAGTGGAATGGCAAGCTCTTTTCAGAATTATGGAGGCTTTTGGATTTGATGAGAAGATAATCAAAATTATCAAAGAGTTGGGCTCCACCCCAATGTTTTCTATTCTCATTAATGGGTCTCCTTCTAGATTCTTTAAATCGTCTAGGGGGCTTAGAAAAGTGTTAGCTAGATGAGAGGGGGGGGTGAATCAGATAAACTCACAATACAAAATATTCATCAGATTCAACCTCGGTAGAACTTACTTGATATGCAACTATGACTATCAATCATTCAAAATAACAAAACATATTTAACACCAGATTTAACATGGACACCCAAATAGGGAAAAACCACTATGGGATTTCGGACCCACTAAGAAAATATACTCTTCTAGAGTATGCTCGATTAAAAGCCAATCCTGGTAAAGATTACATAAACACATTGCTAGATGTGACCCGGTGAAGGGATTTCCCTTAGATCTATCTAAATCTTGCACTTTTTTAGAAGTGACCTTGTCAAAGGATTTCAAACACTCATTCAGAATGTTACCTTGCTAGAGGATTTACAAATAAGACTGTTAGGTCCACTCGGTTAAGAGATTTCCTGTCACTTACAAAATAAATAACAATGATAAAATATTTGTGCAACTTCACATCTGAAATGTTAAAGGCAAACTCTATGTGCTCAAAATAATCTTGTCATAAGACTTCTCTTCCTCCTTGCTAGGCTTCTCAATCTGTTTTTCAATTAGATCTCCAATCTTCTGTACTCGGTAATCACCTCTGTAGTATCACTACTCTTCTATTTGCCCGCATTCTTTGTTCATCAACTTTTCCTTATTTAAAAGCAATTCCAAACCACTTAATCTCCTTAATCACATTTCCCATGATTAATCTTAGCTATCAGATCTTCAAACTTGACTAGGTTCATTGAATCCTTTGAACTGAAAAATGTTTTATCTTGCCTTGGAGCTTGTATACCTTCCTTGGTACTTGTGCTTGGTTAAGACCATTCAATTTCTGTTGTAGATCCAACTCTTGAATTTTCATTGCCGTTGATCCTTAACAAACTTCTTGCACGATATTCTGATCTCCTATAAATCTCCAGCTCATTGGCATCCTTCATTTAATAATGTATTTATTCATCCAATGCATTCTGTTACTGCTTGGTTGATACTCGGTAAATACTGAACTTTACTCAATAGACATTCTTTCTACTTTAACCGACACTGATAACCTTGGTGTTTACCGACTAGCTCCTTGCTCAGTAAAATAGAACATTATCAAACCTTTACTCATTCTGATGCATGAAATATTTTCTCCTTCTTATTCAATCTTCGAATACACATATATAGGATATCCAAACAATCAAAATAACATTATTTCATCACTGTCTAACTTGGTAATAGTTGCCCATTGAATAACTTATTACTCCCCTTCATTTTCACATTCTTTCTATGTCACTTACCGACATCTTTATACTCATCAAAACATACTTTTTAAGATATGGCAACATCATACTGAATCAAAAAATCAATTGCTTGACATTAATGACAAAATAATATTATTAAGACAGTAATCATCCTTTATCAATTATATCAACAATCTCCAACAACCTTCTCAATATCATCATACCAACAAACTTAATGTAATGCCAACAAGCTCCCCCTTTGGCATTGATAGCAATACCAACTTGATTTATTCCAATTGATTCAGACTGTTGTTTTTCTTCTCCTGTTATCCTTGAGCTATAAACTTTTCCTGTGATCTTCTCCCCCTATCATTAGTCTTCTCCCCCTTTGACAATAATGCCAAAAGTAAAACTAATTCATGATTACTTCCCCTTTGAAGTAATATCCTTGCTTGTTAAAGCATATATAAATGTATCATCTTAGTCTCAGTCAGGGCATCTTGTTTGCATTCACTGTTTTCTGCACAACTTTAGATAACCTTCTAAAGTGTGTAAATTAGCATCAACTCACAAATAGTATTCTGTAGAGTCATAGAATTGATGCTTTCACTGAACTCTGTCAGTGAGTACTAGATAGTGGTAGGACCCCTAACTTACTTCTGAGATACTCAAAAGTGTCCCTTGGTAGTGGCTATGTGAAGATGTCTGCTATTTTTTCCTTTGTGCTAACATACTCCAGTACAACTTTCTTTTCTTGAACTTCTTCTCTTAGATAATGATACTTTGTAGAGATATGCTTTGTCTTTGAGTGTATTACTAGATTTTTCAAAATGTTAATAGCACTTGTATTATCACAAAATATAGTTACTGGCTCAATAACTGTCTCATTCATAGCTTCCAATAGTTCTTTGATCCATGCTATATTGGTACAATTCAATGCTACAGCAACATATTCAGCTTTAGCTGTTGACTGTGAAATGCATTCGTGTTTCTTGCTAAGCCAACTCACTAGTCTTTCTCCCAAAAAGAAAGCTACACCGCTTGTGCTTTTCCTGTCATAAATATTTCCTACCCAATCAGCATCAGTATAGACTTTTAAGTAAAAATAATTCCTCTTTTTATATAGTAAACAATAATCTTCAGTGCCTCTCAAGTATCTGAAAATTCTCTTGATTGTTGTCATATGGGTTTCTTTGGGATCTGCAGAAAATCTTGCAGCTATACCTACTACATGTACTATATCAGGCCTGTTGTGAACTACATATTGCAACTTTCCAATCATAGATTGGTAAAGTGTCTCATTAATATATGTAGATTCATTGTTCTTTGATAGCTTACAATTAGTAGTCATAGGAGTACATACAGGTTTAGAATCCTCCATTCCAAATTTCTTCAAGATTTCCTTCATATACTTGGATTGAGTAATGAAAATCCCATTTTTCATTTGCAGTATCTGTAAACCTATAAAATACTTTATTTCACCGATTAATGACATCTCAAATTCTTTGCACATTTCATTTCAAAAGTTCTTGCATAAAGAATCATTACAACAAAAAATAATATTATTAACAAATATGGCTGAAATCAATATTCCATTATCCTCATCATTCTTCATATACATGTTGTTTTCACTAGTCCTCATAAATCCAATCTTTATTAAGTAAGAGTGCAACCTTTCATACCATGCTCTGGGTGCTTGCTTTAGGCCATATAAATCTTTGTTCAACTTACATACCTAATTTTTATTCTTCTCTTCAATAAATCCTTTAGGTTGTTCATTATAGACTTATTCTTGTAGTACACCATTCAAAAATGCAGATTTAACATCCATTTGATATACCTTGAAATTTTTGTAAGTAGCATATGCCAACAATGTTCTCACTCCTTCAAGTCTTGCCACAAGTGCAAAAGTCTCACCATAGTCTATTCCTTCTTCTTGAACATAACCTTTGCAAACTAGTCCTTGTTTATTCCGAATGACCTCACCTTTTTCATTTAGCTTATTTCTGAAAATCCACTTTGTACTGATTACATTTTTCTCTTTTAGTCTTTTGACTAGTGTCCATGTTTCATTTTTCTTGATTTGTTCAATCTCTTCTGTCATAGCATTCACCCAATCTTCATTGCTTAATACCTTTTTTACTATCCTCAGTTCAAACTTGGATATCAGACATGTGTTCTGTCTCAGTTTGTTCCTTGTCATCACTAGACCATCCTTATCTCCTATAATCTAACTTGATTCATGATTTCTTCTAACATATTTTGCTAATATAGGCTCAGTAGGCTCTATATGATCTTCTTCATCACTTGGTAACTGAGTATTTTCTTCATCGGCTTTCTCGGTTAGACTTCTCGGTTGTACATATAAAAACTCTTCATAACCTTTTGGTTCTTTGGAGTTTCCTTCATCATTCCTTTCTACAAATTCATCAATTTTCACATTTGCACTTTCCACTATTTTGTTACATGATTTGATCAGACATTTAAATGGTTTACTCCTAGAGGAATAACCAAGAAATGTTCCTTCCTCTCTTTTCTGATCAAATTTTCTATTTCTGTCATCTTTGTGAACATAACATCTACTTCCAAATATTTTAAAATAACTTACATTTGGTTTCTTGTCATACCAGATTTCATATGGAGTCTTCATAGTTCCTTTCTTCAGTTGTACTCGGTTCAGGGTGTAAACTGCAATGCTTATTTCTTCTCTCCAAAATATTTGAGGTACTCTCTTTTCTATCATCAAGGTTCTGGCACAATCTACAATTGATCTCTTTCTTCTTTCAGCTTTTCCATTTTGTTGTGGTGTTCTTGGTGCAAACACTTGTCTCTTTATACCATGATCATTGTAAAATAAGTCAAACTCATTTGAAATGAACTCTCCTCCTCTATCAAATCTTAGACATTTCAACTGTCTTCCTGTTTCATTTTCAACTCTTTCCTTATACCATTTGATCATTTGAAAGGCTTTTGATTTCTCTTTTAAAAACATAAATGATATCATCCTTGAGTAATCATCCACAAATAATATGAAGTATTTATCACTATAATAACTTTGAACTTTCATAGGACCACAAAGATCAGTATTTACAAGATCTAAAATTCCTTTATAAGTGTAAGACTTACTTGTAAAGCTTGATTTTGTCATCTTACCCATCTAGAATCATCGGCATATTGCATTCTCAGGTTTTTCCAAGCTTGGTAGACCTCTTACTCGGTGCTTCTTACTCATTTTGATCAGGTTATCAAAATTTAAATGACAAAACCTTTTATGCCATAACCAGGTGTCTTCTATTTTTGCATACAAATAATTGTTCTGAGTTGAATCAAGATGAAATATATTACCTCTTGTTTGAGTCCCAGTAGCAGCCAACTTTCCATGTTTGTCATGAACTTTGACAATTCATTTCTAAAATTCTATTCAAGATCATGTATTGTTTAGTTGTGCTACACTCAACAAATTGTATTTCAAACCTTCAACCCAATATACATCATCACATTTAGCATTGTCAAGAAGTGTGATAGATCCTTTACCTTTCACAAGACATGGTGCATCATTACCAAATCTTACATAACCTCCATCATAATATTCTAATTTAATAAACTTGTGTTTAGCACCTATCATGTGATGTGAGCATCAACTATCTATGATCCAAGAATCATTTTTATTTATGTGTGATATTAAGGCTTTTTCTTCATACCTTTCTTCATCCGATCCATCTTTGATAGCCACATATACAACTTCCTCTGTCTCAGTCCCATCAGATTTTTCATCATTGGATTCCTCATCAACTACTAGGCATGTCTTTCTATCTCTCCTTTTGAAGTCTCGGTGCTCTCTGTATTGGTAGTCTTTCTGTTTGTCATCTCGGTATTCTATCTTTTCACTAGATTCTTTGTCAGGACAGTTTGAAGCCATATGTCCAATTTTATCACAGTTAAAACACTTCAAAGGTAACTTTCCTTTATACTTACCTTTGCCTCTCGGTAACCTTCTGGACAATAATGCTTCAAACTCTTCACTGCCTCTCAAGTATCTAAAAATTCTCTTGATTGTTGTCATATGGGTTTCTTTGGGATCTGCAGAAAATCTTGCAGCTATACCTATTGCATATGCTATATAAGGCCTCCTGTGAACTATTTATTGCAACTTTCCAATCATAGATCGGTAAAGTGTCTCATCAACAGATGTAGATTCATCATTCTTTGATAGTTTACAATTAGTAGTCATAGGAGTACATAAAAGTTTAGAATCCTCCATTCCAAATTTCTTCAAGATTTCCTTTATATACTTGGATTGAGTAATGAAAATCCCATTTTTCATTTTTTGTATCTATAAACCTATAAAATACTTTATTTCACAAATTAATGACATCTCAAATTCTTTGCACATTTCATTTCCAAAGTTCTTGCATAAAGAATCATTACCACAAAAAATAATATCATCAACAAATATGGCTAAAATCAATATTCCATTATCCTCATCATTCTTCATATACATGTTGTTTTCACTAGTCCTCATAAATCCAATCTTGATTAAGTAAGAGTGCAACCTTTCATACCATGCTCTGGGTGCTTGCTTTAGGCCATATAAAGCTTTGTTCAACTTACATACCTGATTTTTATTCTTCTCTTCAATAAATCCTTCAAGTTATTCAATATAGACTTATTCTTCTAGTACGCCATTCAAAAATGTAGATTTAACATCCATTTGATATACCTTGAAATTTTTGTAAGCAGCATATGCCAACAATGTTCTCACTCCTTCAAGTCTTGCCACAGGTGTAAAAGTCTCACCATGGTCTATTTCTTCTTCTTGAGCATAACCTTTGAAAACTAGTCCTGCTTTATTCTGAATGACCTCATCTTTTTCATTTAGCTTATTTCTGAAAATCCACTTTGTACTGATTACATTTTTCTCTTTTGGTCTTTGGACCAGTGTCCATGTTTCATTTTTCTTGATTTGTTCAATCTCTTTTATCATAGCATTCACCCAATATTCATTGCTTAATGCCTCTTTTACTATCCTCGGTTCAAACTCGGATATCAGACATGTGTTCTATCTCAGTTTGTTCCTTGTCATCACTGGAGCATCCTTATCTTTTATAATCTAACTTGATTCATGATTTCTTCTAACATATTTTGCTAATATAGGCTCAGTAGGCTCTATATGATCTTCTTCATCACTCGGTAACTGAGTATTTTCTTCATCGGCTTTCTCGGTTAGACTTCTTAGTTGTACATATCCAAACTCTTCATAATCGTCTGGTTCTTTGGAGTTTCCTTGATGATTCCTTTCTACAAATTCATCAATTTTCACATTTGCACTTTCCACTATTTTGTTACATGATTTGATTAGACATTTAAATGCTTTACTCCTAGAGGAATAACCAAGAAATGTTCCTTCCTCTCTTTTGTGATCAAATTTTCCATTTCTGTCATCTTTGTGAACATAACATCTACTTCCAAATATTTTAAAATAACTTACATTTGGTTTCTTGTCATACCAGATTTCATACGGTGTCTTCATAGTTCCTTTCTTTAGTTTTACTCGGTTCAGGGTGTAAATTGTAGTGCTTATTGCTTCTCTCCAAAATATTTGAGGTACTCTATTTTATATCATCAAGGTTCTGGCACAATCTACAATTGATCTCTTTCTTCTTTCAGCTATTCCATTTTGTTGTGGTGTTCTTGGTGTAGACAGTTGTCCCTTTATACCATGATCATTGTAAAATAAGTCAAATTCATTTGAAATGAACTCTCCTCCTCTATTAGATCTTAGACATTTCAACTGTCTTCCTATTTCATTTTTAACTCTTTCCTTATACCATTTGAACATTTGAAAGGCTTTTGATTTCTCTTTTAAAAACATAACTGACATCATCCTTGAGTAATCATCCACAAATAATATGAAGTATTTATCACCATAATAACTTTGAACTTTCATAGGACCACAAAGATCAGTATGTACAAGATCTAAAATTCCTTTAGAAGTGTAAGACTTAATTGTAAGGCTTGATTTTGTCATCTTACCCATCTGGCATCCTCAGCATATTGCATTCTCAGGTTTTTCCAAGCTCGGTAGACCTCTTACTCGGTGCTTCTTACTTATTTTGATCAGGTTATCAAAATTTACATGACAAAACCTTTTATGCCATAACTAGGTGTCTTCTATTTTTGCATACAAAGAATTATTCTGAGTTAAGTCAAGATGAAATGTTTTACCTCTTGTTTGAGTCCTGGTAGTAGTGAACTTTCCATGTTTGTCATGAACTTTGACAATTCCTTTCTGAAATTCTATTTGGTATCTTGTATTTTTTAGTTGTGCTACACTCAACAAATTATATTTCAGACCTTCAACCGAATATACATCATCACATTTAGCATTGTCAAGAAGTGTGATAGATCCTTTACCTTTCATAGGACATGGCGCATCATTACCAAATCTTACATAACCTCCATCATAATCTTCTAATTTAACAAACTTGTGTTTATCACCTGTCATGTGATGTGAGCATCCAATATCTATGATCCAAGAATCATTTTTATTTATGTGTGATATTAAGGCTTTTTATTCATACCTTTCTTCATCTGATCCATCTTTGATAGCCACATATACAACTTCCTATGTCTCAGTCCCATCAGATTTTTCATCATTGGATTCCTCATCAGCTACTAGGTGTGTCTTTCTATCTCTCCTTCTAAAGTCTCGATGCTCTCTGTATTGGTAATCTTTCTATCTGTCATCTTTGTATTCTATCTTTTTACTAGATTCTTTATCAAGATGGTTTGAAGCCATATGTCTAATTTTATCATAGTTAAAACATTTCAAAGGTAACTTTCCTTTATACTTACCTTTGCCTCTCGGTAACCTTCTGGCCAATAATGCTTCAAACTCTTCTTGCTTTCTGATTTCCTCATATAGTTTATGTACTTCTTCCATGTCTCTATGAAATATATCAATTGCTCCACTATTATTTCTTTTAGCATACTTATACATTCTATCATTGTAATCATTAGATTCATCAAGATGAAAAGAACTGAACGCAAATTCAACTTTGTTTACCAAAGACCCACTGTTATCAATATTACTCAACTCAAAAGCATGTAGCTTACCGATAGTAGCATCTAAAGAGACTGGCATGTTTGGCACATACCTTAATTCATTAATTGTAGAGACTCAAATGGCATAAGCAGGTAGAAGTGTTCTCAGCAACTTACTTATGATATCCTTTTCTTCAATAGTTCCTCCTGCTCCTTTGGTTTGATTGATAGTTTCCTTTAACCTTGTACTATATTGGATTATGTTCTCACCTTCATTAATTCTCATGGATTCAAATTGTTTTCTTAGACTATCTACTTTTCCTCTTTAAACATGTTCATCACCACCATACACAGATATAAGCTTATTCCACAGAGCTTTGGCATCATTACAACCTTCTAGATCATTAAACTTTGAGTCGATAAATGTTGATGTTATTTCAATCATTGCTTGAATATATTTTTGTTTTGCCTTTATCTCTTCTATTGTCACCGGGTAGGTGCTAGGTGTAGTGTAATCATTCTCCAGATAATATGTTGCATATTCTCCAATTCCTGATAAGTGCAGCTTCATCCTTTTCTTCCATGTGGAGAAACTTGACTTGTTCAACTTTCGTGCATCCCTTTTATACATCATCAGATCTTGCCTCAAGTTCCTTTAAACTTTTCTTTTGGAGTTCTAACTTTGATACCAATTGTTAGTTAGATGAGAGGGGGGGTGAATCAGATAAACTCACAATACAAAATATTCATCAGATTCAACCTCGGTGGAAGTTACTTGATATGCAACTCTGACTGTAAATCATTCAAACTCATAAACTGATAAACTTGAAACAACAAAACATATTTAACACCAGATTTAACATGGAAACCCAAATAGGGACAAAACACTGTGGGATTTCAGACCCACTAAGAAAATATACTCTTCTAGAGTATGCTCGGTTAAAAGCCAATCCTATTAAATATTACATAAAAACATTGCTAGATGTGACCCGGTCAAGGGATTTCCCTCAGATCTATAAAAATCTTGCACTTTGTTAGAAGTGACCTTGTCAAAGGATTTCAAACACTCATTCAGAATGTTACCTTGCTAGAGGATTTACAAATAATACTGTTAGGTCCACTCAGTTAAGAGATTTCCTATCACTTACAAAATAAATAATACTAATAAAATATATCTACAAATTCACATCTGAAATGTTAAAGCAGACTCTATGTGCTCAAAATAATCTTGTCATAAGACTTATCTTCCTCCTTGTTGGGCTTCTCAATCTATTTTTCAATCAAATCTCCAATATTCTCTACTCGGTAATCACCTCTGTGGTATCACTGCTCTTCTATTTTCCCGTATTCTTTGTTCATCAACTTTTCCTTATTTATAAGCAATTCCAAACTGCTTAATCTCCTTAATCACATTTCCCATGATTAATCTTAGCCATCCGATCTTCAAACTTGACTAGGTTCATTGAATCCTTCGAACTGAAAAATGTTTTGTCTTGCCTTGGAACTTGTATACCTTCCTTGGTACTTGTGCTCAGTTAAGACCATTCAATCTGTGCTATAGATCCAACTCTTGAATTTTCATTGACATTGATCCTTAACAAACTTCTTGCATGGCATTCCAATCTCCTATAAATCTCCAACTCATTGGCATCCTTCATTTAATAATGTATTTATTCATCCAATGCATTCTATTACTGCTCAGTTGATACTCGGTAAATATTGAACTTTACTCAGTAGACATTCTTTCTACTTTAACTGACACTGATAACCTTGGTGTTTAACGACTAGCTCCTTGCTCATTAAAATAGAACAATATCAAACCTTTACTCATTCTGATGCATGAAATATTTTCTCCTTCTTATTCAGTCTTCGAATACACATATATAGGATATCAAAACAATCAAAATAACATAATTTCATAACTATCTAACTTGGTAATAGTTGCCCATTGAATAACATATCACTCCCCTTCATTTTAACATTCTTTCCATGTCACTTACTGATATCTTTATACTCATCAAAACATACTTTCTAAGATATGGCAACATCATACTAAATCAAAAAATCAATTGCTTGACATCAATGACAAAATAATATTATTAAGACAATAATCATCCTTTATCAATTATATCAACAATCCCCAACAACCTTCTCAATATCATCATACCAACAAACTTAATGTAATGCCAACAACAAGGAGATCCCATATCTCCAATCCTATTCACCATCTTGGTGGAGAGCATGAGCAGACTGGTCCAAAAAATCAAAGTGAATAAAATTATCAAAGGTCTACAACCTTCCTCTGCTAATGTGTTGTGTTCTCACCAACAGTTTGTTGATGATACTATCTTAATGTGATACTCTTGTGTTGGGGAGGCTGCTGCCTATAAAGGTGCTCTTAATTCTTATTCATTGGCTACAGGTAAGCAAGTCAATTGGGACAAGTTTGCTATATACTTCATGAATACTCCTATCATAAGAGAGCAGAGAATTGCTAATATCATTGGGTGCAAGGTGGAAATGCTCCCCTCCACTTATTTGGGTCTCCCATTGGGATTAGTTCCCCCAAACTCCTAGAATATGTTAATTGACAAACTCAACAAAAAAATAGCTGGCTGGAAAGGATCCATGTTATCTCAAGCCGAAAAGTTGTAGCTCCTTCAAGCTACTCTCCAGAATCTCCCTGTCTATGCTCTCAGTCTATTTGGCATTCTGACTAAATTTTTTGAAGCCTTAGAAAGGATTAAGAAAAGATTTCTTTGGTTAGGGGTTGAAGAAAAAAATATATCCTTGGTTGCCTGGGACAAAGTGTGTAAGCCAAAGAGCAAAGGAGGTCTTGGTATTAAAGCTCCAAAACTTTTAATAAAGCTCTTCTTACTAAACAAATATGGAGGGCTTATGACATTAAGAAAGATTGGATCCAGATTTGGTTTGATAAATATATTGATGATCAACCTCTCCAGTCTCTCCTCTATTCTGAAGACATCCTTGTTAGGTCTTTCATTTGGAATAGTATTATCAAATCTACCAAAGTGGCCAAAGCTAGAGCTAGATGGGTCCTTGGAAAAGGTGACAAAATTAGGTTTTGGGAGAATCATTGGATTAAAGATGAACCTCTCTTTAATCAAGACTGCAATCAATTCATTGATGAATGTAAAAGGAGGTTTGGGTCTATGGTGTGTAACTACTAGAAGGAGAATTGATGGGTTAGGCTTGATGCTATTTATGTTGGGTTTTCACTACTTCAACAGGAGTTGTTGTCCTTTTCTTTTAACAAAGATCTTGATGATGTGTTCCTCTAGAAGAGTAATCCTAGGAATGACTTCACGGTTGCCTCAACCTATAAAAACATATTTACCCAGATCAACAACCCAATATGGGGTAAAGTTTGGAATAGAATTCTTATCCCTAAAGTCAACATGTTCTTTTGGCTTGCTTCTCACAATAGGATTCTTACTATTGATAACTTGGTCCGAAGAGGTTCTATGTTCCCCAACAAGTGTGAGCTATGTTATAAAGAGGAAGAATCAGTTGATCATCTATTCATCCATTGCTCCTTCACTTGGGAAATCTGGACTAAGTTTTGGGTGAATTGGAAAGTTGATTGGGTTATGCACAACAGTCACAAGGAAATTATTTGGCAATGGACCTTTCCCACCAAATTTCCTCTTATCAAGAACCTTTGGTCCTTAATCCTTCCCATGACTTGCTGGGGCATCTAGAAAGAGAGAAATAATAGAATATTTAGGGAAGCTAAGTGCACTTCTCAGGTGGTCTTTAAAAAAGTTTGCAGGGCTATAAAAGAAAACATAAATATTCCTCACAGGAACAACAAACAATGGTTTTTTGTTGATATGAATGATATTGAAAAAGGCATCCTACCTGAATGGAATTTAATCCACAAAGTCTGTAGATCTGTCAATAAGACAAGGAGAGATAATATTGTTTGGAGATTTCCTGATCATGATTGGGTCAAGGTGAATTTTGATGGAGCTACTAAAGGCAACCCTGGGAAGTCCAGTGGGGGAGGAGTCATCAGAAATGCTCAAGGTGTCTACATTTTTGCTATTGCTTCTCCTTTTGGAGTCCAAAATAATCATGTGGCTGAAGCTTAGGCTATGTTGAAAAGCCTACAGCTTGCTCAGGGATTCAAATTTTAAAAATTATGGTTGGAAGGGGACTCTCTCAATATCATTCAGGCTCTTAAAGTTACTAGTTCTTCCTCTTGGAATATTACTAATACTATTGAAAGTGCTAAGAAGTTATTAAATGACTATGTTAGCATTCTCATAACTCATACTCTAAGGGAAGGCAATAAGGTTGCAAACCTTTTAGCTAATGAAGGGGTCAATTTAGAGGTGGAGGATAAATATATCGGAGAGGCCCAATGTAAAAGGGATGTTAGGGAGAAATTATTATTTGATCGCATCAATGGTTCAAGTTAAAATCATGATCACCTTTTGGGGTCCAAAAACCAAAGACAGAGATTGGGGGCAAGTGAACTGTCAGTTAATGATTGCTTTTAGGCATCATTTTTATGATCATTTGTGTGTCAGGGATTATAAAAATAAGTGCTAGATCTCTGTGGCCATTATTATTTACTTCTTTAAAATCATGGATCGTACTTTGTTCTGTGATCCTAGAATTATTCTCAAGAGCCTGTGTTTAAGTCTTGGCCTGCAATTTGTGAGATATACTACTCAACATGGGAGGTAACCTAAACCGCAATGAGCCCTCTGGTTGCAAGAACTGGAAAAGTGAGCAGAAAATGTGGAGGAGGCTCCATAGACATGGATTCACCAAGTATATGGAAAAGCTACATGGTAGTAGAAAATCAGTGTCTCGAGGCTTTGCTAAGGGTTGGAATAGCAACAGAGTCACTTTGTTTGGGGAGACCTAGAATATTGATGAGGATTTGGTTGCGGAGGTCACGGGACTTCAAAAGGAGGGCACAAAGTTCTATAAAGACCAAAAGTCTGCTGCTGAAGCAATTAAAAACTTCCCGAAAACTGAGGATGAGAAGGCTCAACTTGCCAAGAAAGACAACATTTCTTACTACCTCCCCCAGTAGGTAAAGCCTTTTTGGTATAAAATGCTAAGGGTTTTGATGGAATTCCTGATTGTTGATGGTAGATTTACTAAAGTCTACAATTATCATTTTGCAATTCTCAATCATTTTCGCCAAAAATCCCAAATCTTACCCCATAGCCCATCAGGGGCTTATTTTTCTCATTTACAAACACCTGAAGAAAAAAGCTAGGGTTAGCAAGGATGATTACCTAGTAACAAATGCACAAATTTTTGAGAGTTGTAATGACTCTGAGTCTGAAGATGATCTGTCTAATGCCCCTACCCATAAAAAAGGGAGAGCTGACATTGATAATGTGGACATGGAGGTGAATGATGGTATGGAGGAGGAATAGGGGAAGGAGGCTGAGATTGATGTGGAGAGTGAGAAGGAAGAGTATGCTGGAGAAGAGGAGGAAAGGAAAAAAGATGCCAATACTAAAAACACCGATTCTAACCCTATGGGTTCAAATAGATGGAATGTTGCCTAGAACTCCATGGAGGAAGCCAACCCTAAATCCATGAGCTCTGAGCAGGAAAGGGATACGACAAACACTATCTTGAATGCCACTCAAAATTGCATGTTGGAGTCTTTCAATTTTCAAAAGTGGGTCATTGAAAATATTACTAGCATTCAAAGCAAACAGAGAGACTTGGAGAATAAGATTCACAATTTGATCAAGGATACTAATTTAGTGAAAAAGAGTGTGGAGGTGGAAACCAGTGAAGTAGAGGATGAAATTGAAATGTAGGACTGGTCAGAAAAAGATCTTATAAAAGGGGATTTGAAACATTTGGAGGATGTGATTAGAATTATAAAAGAAAAGATTGAGGCAGATAATGAGACCATCATCAATCAGGTTGCTAAAACTAAGAAGGCATTAAAAAACTTCATGAACCATAGTCTTGAGGTCTTGAGAATCTCGTCTCAAAACATGAATGCCTTGGTGGATCACTTAGAGAGGAAAACTCAAAATAAGGATTTGGTAATCATTGATGATATACCGACCTCCAACTCTACTCATCAAATCTCCAGGCGAAGGACTAGGCAGACAACCAATGATATGGAGAAAAAGATGAAAGAAATCCAGCTGAAATAGGAGAACAACGATCTGAGAGAAGCCGCTAAGGCCATGATGTTGTTGGTTCAGAATGTAGAGGAGTCTATTAAAGTTTTTATTCAATATGTAATGCTCGATTTTGGATGTCAGTTTCTCATTGGCTCTGTGTTGTTCTTTTGTCCTAGCTGTTGGTTTTTATGCTAGTTTTTTTGCATCTTTTTTGTCTAGGTCTTGTCTTCTCTAGTTTATTTCATGCTCATCCTTTGTAATGTAAGCGGGTTTTAGGTCGCTTAAAACCTGATTTTCCTTAATAAAAAACATCCATATTCGATGAAACCCAATTTTCAGAGATCAAAAAATGGTCAAGCCTTTCAGCTATCTGAGAAAACTCCTTCCTCATGTTTGTCCAAGTGAAAGGCCCAATTAAGGTTTTACAATCTAGCAGACAATTTTTCTGAATAAAAAAATTAAAATCTATCAAAATACATTTATTAGGAAAAATACCCCCTATTTTCTCTTCCATATTGGCAATAGCATTAAAGTCCCCTCCAAAGACTATTAATTGCTCCCGAAGAGGGGAGGAAACTAAGGATAAAAATTCCCAAATATTTATTTTTCCCACAATAGTCATTGGGCCATAAATGTAAACAACCAAAATTTAAGACTAGAAACCCTTCTCTTAACCAAACCCAACATCCAATGTGAGGTAGATGCCACTAGGGATAATTCAATAGTAACATCATTCCAAAGGAATGCTAAACCACCCAAAGCCCCCATAGAAGGGGAAACACATAATTTCTAGGCTTTCCATTTAGAGAATAAGAAATTAGCCCCTTGACTACTCAATTTTGTTTCTTGCATCATAATAACATCACACTTCATTAATTCCAATTGGCACTTAATCAAGTGTCCCTTCTTAGGGGCATTTAAGCCCCTAACATTCCAAGAAATAACCTTCATTGTCCTTGATGGGAGGCATCCTCTCCCCTATTCTTAAGAGCATTTTCTTGATAGTCCTTACCCACCACAAAGGCGGCCTGAAGATTCCTATTAGTAGCAATATACCTAGTAAAGGGATGACTAAATTTATTCTTCCACTTCACCGAACCTGAACCTGAACCTAAAAAATAACAAGGTTGGCTGAATTCTAGCATCTACTTCCAATTGAGTATAAAATGCCTTTGGCTTCCTATCCTGCTTAGTAGGAGATACGATCAGGGAACTTGCTAAAGGTGTTTGAACTAGAGGTTAATTAATTGTAGGATAAAAAATTATCTTGTTTCCATCATCCAATGCACCCTTGCCACCCATAGCTTGGTCCATAGAGAGAACCTCAAAAGGATTATGGGTTGGGGGGATAATTAAGGAACTGTTCAAATTAACAAGATTCTGGTCAATCGAGTTAACCACTTTTTTAGTAACTTCCTAAGTCAAAGAGACAATATTAGCAACTACAATATTTTGAACTTGAGATATTAGGTTCTCATCTGGAACAAAAAGCCTTGGCTCAAAACCCTGAGCCGACAAAGGCACTGTAGTCAATTTGGGACCTACCATGAGATCAAACCCATCATTAAGCTTCCCACCCTCATTCATTTGAATAGCACTCATAATAGTGTTCCCGCATCAAAACCCAACCCATCCTAACCATTCTCTTCTCTCAAAGCTTCATATACAAACTTTTCCTTCATAGAATTAGTTTCAACACATTTTCTGGAAGGCCGACTCTCATTAATACCAAGTGAAATAGATTTATGATTTAGGGAAGTCATAGACACATGACCAATTTATATAAGAATATCCTGCATCTCATGCCAGGAGAGAGATTCAAGATTCACACCTCCCTTGGCCAGAGTCTTATTCTTAGCTGGTTGATTCCTAATGGTTTCCGTAGAAAAAAAGTCTTTGAAATTTGAGAATAATGGAGAGTCCATAACAACAAATTCTTTTCCAAAACAATTCAGATCCTTAACAATGTCTTGATGCTAGATGCCATCAATAGATTTAATATTACAAAACCTAGGTAGCTTATCATTTGGATTAACCAAAATGCAAATTTTAACAAAAAAATGATCATCTTCATAAATCAAATGAGAAAGGAGGAAACTGCCAAAAGAGTCCCCCACTAACTTTAATGCATCAGATTCCACAAACTCAAAAGGTAATTTAGGAAAGTTAAACCACATTAGAATCTATTTAGGGTTAACTGAGGAGGGCACAAAGAAAGGTTTCCAAGTTTCAAAAAAAATTAAGTTTTTCCCGATCCAAAAAAAAAGAATTCTCTAAAGCCCTAGTTCTGGCATCGAAAGAATCAAATACAATAACAAAAGAATTTGCTTATATTACTTGAAAATAAAGGATCCCCAACCATTTATCATGTAGTTTATAATGCAGCTTTGAAAGATTAAAAGAATCACCTCATACCTGAATAATAATAGCAAGTGAATGTAAATCGATGGCTTTCTTAGCCAAAGAATTTTCAGCTAAATCGATTAATGGGATCGGAAGCCATACCTTTTGCCCCTTCGAATTACCTAGATTGGAGGGCATCTTCTTTAAACCCAAAGAACTAGAATCTTGTTTAACTACCTGTAGAGAAACCCTGATATTTGAATCCCCACTCACCAAGGATGTATTAGCCCTATTGGCCATATTTATCATCTTAGGGTTTGAACTTTGCACCACATTTTTCCAAGATCTATTCAAATTTGTACTATTCCTCCCATGTCCTAGGGCACGTCTCTTTGAAGCAGTGTGATGATGATTAAAATTGTTAGCCTGGCCCCTAGATGACATAAATTTCCTCTGATCTCGAAAAAAACCTTGGAAATATCTAGAAATGGGCCTTAATTGAGACTGCGAGTGATTCAATCGCAACCCTTGCTGATTTGAAATCGCCATATCCACCCATTTCCCATGATGAAAAACCCATTGTGGTATATGATCAATATTCAATCCAAAAGGATCAACAGGTGGTGGCGGTTCCTTAGAAGCCGCATCCCCCCAATGCTCTGGATGCTTCCCTTCCATTTTGCCTTCTATGTTTTATTTCTAGTTATATTTTGTTTTGTCCAAGTTTTGTGTTATCTTCCTTCATGTCACATGATTATCTTGGGAATTACAAACAATCAAGCTTATTTTCTTTTATCAAGCCTACCTAGGGATTTCATCACTATAGGAGTTGTCTTGAACCATGTTTTGTAATGGGGCATGAAAAGGGGTAGAGAAAAACCCTCTAATGACTATGAAGAGATTAAAGGTACACAAAATGCATTAAAGGAACATGCCTATGTAAGAAAGGAAAAAAATTAGAATGTCGATACAAATCTTCATGGAAAGGACAAAGTATCTCTTTGTTATCATGTGTTGACGTTGGCAATAAAAAGTATGAACTTGCAAGAAATAATGATAGGTTAAATATACACAACCTAGAGATGATTTCAATTTGGAGAGCTACTCTATATTTCCAACCTATCTTTTCTCTAAACCACCATATGTTATGATATATGTTGTAGTATAAATTGATAACTACACTATCCCACCATGGAACCACAAGGACCTAGAAACTATACTTATAGTACCTACATCACAATGTAATCATTATTAGATACCACTATCCATGGCATGAGAAATTGATGAATAATGATGAATAGTAAATACCCAACATGTACTAAGAGGGGGGGTGAATTAGTATAGATAAAAATTTCTCTTACAACTTAAACTAGCAAATAGCATCATCAATCTAAATCAAGACAATATGGGTAAAACATAGTAAGATTGTAAAAGACATAAACCGGTAACACTTAGAACTTCTCAAAACATAATATCTCATCTCAACTTCACCCATATACTTAAGTAGGTAATACATCATAAATACAATGACCATTAGATCAGCATGCTTTACCGCTTAACAAAAAACTTTAAATCATCACATGAAAAAGCATCACACATAACACACTGATTTTCACGTGGAAACCCAGCTGGGAAAAACCACGGTGGGGATGAATACCCACAAGTTGTTCTGGAGCTCTTCTAAAGTCTTCTCTGTTAAGAGCCTAGTCCGGTTAAAGAATTTACAACAGGTTCTGCTAGGAACCGATCTTGCTAGGGATCACCTGGTTAAGGGATGGCTAAATACCCGGTTAGAGGTTAAAACCCTATTAAAGGTTACCTCGCAAGAGGATTTGAAGAACTCAATGATTTTGAGTCATCCTATTAAAGGATTTACAAAAATCCTAGTAAAGCTACCTGGTAAAGGGATTTTCCAACTACTGAAATGGTTAGAAGTCAATAGGTAATACACTAATATGATAATAGAACTCAATGCCAAGGTAGTTCCACTATAGTTCCTTTATATCTGCAATCACACTCTACAAATCTCTACTCACTTCTTCGATCTTGCAAGAATCACTTCAAATACATTCATTTTCCAACAACTTCAAATGAAAATCATCATCGACCTTATAGACAACAATTAGGTCGGTGGAAAAAACCTTAAAACCATAAGCATCTAGGTTAACAATACAGTCATTCCAATCTTGATCATTTAAACACATTACATAGGGTAAAACAATCTTGAACAAATCTCAAGACATTCTGTATCATATGTTCTTCACTGCTTCTGGAAGCTGATAACCCATCACGCACTCTCCACCATTTACTACAACTTTGCACATTCCCGAGGTAGATAGAATCAATCTTCTTATGCAAGATCCTCAAGGAAATGTTTCACATGTATAAGGCTAACATGGTAACACGATATAATCTTCATTTCAATGCTAACTCATCATAGGATGTCATTGGTCGAATCGCACAAACTTGGAATGCATCAGCCGGAAATCCTGAAGCTGAGATTACCAACTAGTAGTCATATCAAGTGAAACCCCGATGCAAGCTTTGCATATACCAGTTCACTTGTTGGTTTACTTACTTCAATATACCGATTCATGCTTCATCAAATCAGTTCACTTGCCAGTTTACTTACTACAACATACCAGTTCACACTTCAGTATATTGACATCAATGACAACATACATTATTATCATGTCATCAAACTCTACACATATGCCAACAATCTCCCCCTTTAGCATTGATGGCAATACACAAAGATATATCTTCATCTTCTTCCATATTATAAGTCTTCTATATTGCAGATATCTTCTTTGCTTCACATCTTCTCCCCCTTTGACAATAATGCCAAAGTAGAGGCACAAGCTTCCATGTTCCACTATGGTGCTCCCCCTGAGGAGTAGCATCCTTCAACACATCAATCTTGAAAAGATTTGACAATGCAATACCTGACTGATGTGGAGCACATACCTTTAGCTCACCTCTTGAAGGGGAAGCACCCCTAATTCACCTCTTAAATAGGTAAATGAAGCCTTCGGTAGAGGCTTGGTGAATATGTCTACTAACTGCTCCTTACTGGAAACATGTTCCAATACAACCTCTTTGTTCTGAACTTTCTCCCTCAAGAAATGATACTTGAGCTTGAAGTGCTTGGTTCTAGCATGTAATACCAGATTCTTGGAAATATTAATTGCACTTGTGTTATCACAAAATATACTCATTGGTTCAGATACAGGGACTTTGAAACCACTTAATACATGGTTCATCCAAATTGTCTAAGTACAGTTCATAAATGCTGCTACATATTATACTTGTGTTGTGGACTGAGAGATACAACTTTTCTTCTTTCTCATCCATGAGACTATTCTACCACCGAGAAAGAATACACCACCAGTTGTGCTTTTCTAGTCGTCCACATTACCACCCCAACCAGCATTTGTAAATACTTTGAGATTGAAATCATTATTGTATGGATACCACAAACCATAATCTATAGTTTCCTTCAGATATCTAAGAATCCACTTGAATGCTACCAAGTGGGATTCTCTTGGACTTTTCTGAAAACGTGCAGCAATGCCCACTGCATGTACAATGTCTAATCTGTTGTGTACTACATAGTGCAACTTACCAATCATTGACCAGTATTCCTTCTCGTTCACCAATGTTGAATCATTTTCTTTTGACAATTTACAACCGGTCATCATCGATGTACCAACCGGTTTGTTGTCTTCCATGCCAAAGGTTTTCAACACCTCTTTGATATACTTGGACTAAGTGATAAAGATACCTTCTTACATTTGTTGAATCTGTAGTCCAATGAAGAACTTAATCTCTCTGATTAATGATATCTCGAATTCCTTCTTCATTTCATCTACAAACGCATGGCTCATCTTGTCATCTCCACCAAAAATTATGTCATCAACAAACACTTCAAAGATAAGAATCTAATCTCCTTCTGACTTTATATAGATATTTCTATCTTCACTTGTTCTTTCAAATCCAATCTTCACAAGATGAGAGTGTAAATGTTCATACCATACTCTAGGTGCTTGCTTCAATCATACAAGGCTTTATGTAGCCTACACACCATATCACTATCTTTAGATAGGGAAAACCCATCTGGTTTCTCTATATACACTTCTTCTTTAAGTATTCCATTTAGGAATGCATATTTTACATCCATCTGATACACTTTGAATCCCTTGAAGGCTGCATATGCAAGTAGCATTCGAACTCCTTTCAATCTAGCTACTGGAGCAAAGGTTTTTCCACATTCTTCTCCTTCTTCTTGAGCATATCCCTTACATACCAGTCTTACTTTGTTTCTTGCCACTGTGCCATCTTCATCCAACTTGTTTCTAAAAACCCATTTGGTGCCAATAACATTTTTGTGCTCAGGTCTGGATACCAAAGACCATGCACCATTCTTTTTTATCTAGTACAGTTCTTCTTCCATAGCCTTAATCCAGTCTTCATCTTTGTGTGCCTCTTTAAATGTTTTGGGCTCAAATTCAGAAATCATGCAGGAATTCTCTCTGAATTTTCTTCTTGTAAGTATTCTTGCATCCTTTTCCCCTATGATTTTCTTTGGATCATGATTCAGCTTTACATACCTAGGAATGATCTTAGTTGATTCCTCTTTCTTTTCCTCTTCATCCTCATCTTCATCTACATCTACTGCATCATCTACTGGTGTAGGAGCATTGTTGCTTGTACTTGGTTATTTTGCAACTAGTTCCTAGAAGGTTACACCTGGTTCATCTACCGCTCACACACTACTGGTTTCCTCAAGTTCCTCAAAGGTTTCATCAAATCTAACATTGATACTTTTAACAATTTTTTGAGTCCTATTGTTAAAACACTTAGAGCTTTTCTCTTGATGGAATACCTTAGGAATATTCCCTCATCACATGTTGCATCAAACTTGCTCTAGTGTTCACTTCTCTTGATATAACACTTGCTACCAAATACTCTAAAGTAGCTTACTACTAGAGTCTTATCGGTCCAATACTCATAAGGAATTTTATCATTACCTTTCTTGATGAGTATCCGGTTCATAGTGTAGACTGCGGTGCTCACCGCTTCTCTCCATAAAGTGTGCACAACCTTCCCTTGAATCAACATCGTTCTAGCTGCTTCAACTACAATCCGGTTGTTCCCTTTTTCTAGGCCATTCTTCTATGGAGTCTGGGGGGCAAACAATTGCCTCTTGATGCCATTCTCTTCACAGTACTTATTGAATTCACCAGAAGTGAACTCACCTCCTTGGTCGGTTCTAAGGCATTTGATCCTCTTACCGCTTTCCTTTTCAACTAGTGCTCTGAAGGCTTTAAACTTTCCAAAAGCTTCAAACTTATCTTTCAAGAATGTGACCCATATCATTCTTGAGCAATCATCAGTGAGAATCATAAAGTACCTATCTCCCTGAACACTCCTAGTTTTCATAGGACCACACAAATCAATATGCACAAGATCAAGTAAATTATCTGCTATGAAAGATTTACCTTTGAAAGTTGAGGAAGATATTTTCTCCAGTTAACATTCTCTACACAAAGGATTCACCAGTTTGTTCAACATAGGCAATCCTCTAACTGCCTTGATCTTACTAGCCTTCACAATATTATCAAAATTTACATGGCAGAGTCTTCTATGCCATATCTAGCTGTCATCAAACTTAGCCATTAGACATTGACTAATATTTGTATTTAACTGAAATAAGTTACCTCTAGTCTGCATACCAGTGGCCATCAATTCACCATTCTTTCCTTTTATTTTGCACACTCCACCTTTGTATTCTAGAGTGAGTCCTTTATCATTCAGCTGGGAAACACTCAAAAGGTTATGTCTGAGACCTTCTAACCAATACACATTATCAGCACTACTTTTTCCATTTAGAGAGATGGACCCTTTTCCTTTTACCATACATGGTGCATCATTACCAAATCGGACTACACCTCCATCGTACTCTTGCAGTAACAGAAATTTTTTCTGGTCACCAGTCATGTGGTGAGAACATCCACTATCAATAATCCACTCATTAGAATTATCAAAGCGAGAGACGAGCCTTCTTGTCTGACACATCTTCCTTAATGGCTACAAACATTATCTTCACTTTCTTCATCGTCTGATTCATCATCAGTGACACCTTCATCAATTGCAACAAGATAGTTTCTCCTAATATCTCCTTTGAACTTTTTAAACTTCTCCAATTTGTCCTTATTATCACTATTAGGATAGTTGACAACAATGTGTCCTATTCTATTGCAAGAAAAAAAATTCAAAGGGAGCTTACCTCTGTATTTTCCAGTTCCCTTAGGAAGTCTATTGGCAAGAAGAGCTTCAAACTCCATGAGGATCTCCTCATCATCCATATCTCTACTTTGTCTAGGTTCATAGCTACTACTGACTTCTTTTCCCTTTCTAGATAGTGCAACAGATGCTCTAAAGGTTGATTTAGTCTTCTCAACACTACCATCATAACTATTTAGCTCATATACGGTCAACCTAGCAATGATGGAGTCTAGGAATACCTTTGTCTTGTCAATACATCCCAACTCCTAAATAGATGCAACCCTTATTTCATAGACCGGTAACAAGGATCTTAAAACTTTACTAACAATAGTGGAATCATCCATTGTACCTCCTACACTCTTGATGTCTCCAACAATAGTTTTAATTCTTATCCCATATTGTTGAATGGTCTCTCCTTCAACCATCCGCATGTCTTCAAATTTTCCTCTAAGGCTCTCTTCCTTAGCTTGCTTCACATGCTCATCACTGCCATAGATAGTCTCCAAAGTATCCCATACATCTTTGGGATTGTCTTTATCCTGAACATCTATAAACTCAATATCAGATAGACTATTGATAAGAGCTTCTATGACTTGCCCATTCTCCTAAATTTCTCTTCTTTGATCATTGGTGAGAGTACCGGTAGGGACAACATAAGTATTCTCAACATAGTTCCATTGTTGAGCACCCATGCTTTTAATGTAGATCTTCATTATGTCCTTCCATATCTCAAAGTTATCTCTGTTGAACTTAGCACCTTCCCTGTTCATCATTAGAATAGGATCTTTTCCTCAAGCTGTTAACATTATAGCACTTAGGACCTGGAGGATGCTTTGATACCAATTGATGAATAATGATGAATAGTAAATACTCAATAGGTACTAAGAGGGGGGTGAATCAGTACAGACAAAAATTTCTCTTACAACTTAAACTGCAAAGACTGGACTAACTGGCAAACAACATCATCAATATAAATCAAGACAATACTGGTAAAACATAGTAAGATTGTAAAAGGCATAAACCAGTAACACTTAAAACTTCTCAAAACCTAATATCTCATCTCAACTTCACCCATATACTTAAGCATGTAATACATCAGAAATACAATGACCATCATATTATCATGCTTTACCGCTTAACAGAAAACACTAAATCATCACATGAAAAAACATCACACATAACACACTGATTTTTCACTGGAAACCCAACTCGAAAAAACCACGGTGGGGATGAATACCCACAAGTTGTTCTTAAACTCTTCTAAAGTTCGCACTGTTAAGAGACTAGTCCAGTTAAAGACTTTACAACAGGTTCTGCAAGGAACCGATCCTTCTAGGGATCACCCAGTTAAGGGATGGTTAAATACTCGGTTAGAGTTTAAAACCCTGTTAAAGGTTACCTCGCAAGAGGATTTGAAGAACTCAATAATTTTGAGTCACCCTATTAAAGGATTTACAAAAAGCCAGTTAAAGCTACCCGATAAAGGGATTTTCCAACTACTGAAATGGTTAGAAGTCAATAGGTAATACATTGATCTAATAACAACACTCAATGCCAAGGTAGATCTACTTCAATTCCTTTACATCTGCAATCACACTCTACAAATCTCTACTCAATTCTCCAGTCTGGCAAGAATCACTTCACATACATTCATTTGCCAACAACTTCAAATGGAAATCATCATCGACCTTATAGACAACAATTAGGTTGGTGGCAAAAACCTAAAAACCCTAAGCATCTAGGTTAACAATAAAGTCATTCCAATCCTAATCGTTTAAACACATTACATAGGGTAAAACAAGCTTGAACAAATCTCAAGATGTTCTGCATCGTTCGTTATTCACTTCTTCTAGAATCTAATAACCCATCACGTGCTCTCCACCATTTACTAAGACTTTACACATTCTCGAGGTAGATAGAATCAATCTTCTTATGCAAGATCCTCAAGGAAATTTTTCACACGCACAAGGCTGACATGGAAACACGATATAATCTTCATGTTAATGCTAACTCATCACAAGATGTCATTGGTCGAATTGCACAGAATTGGAATGCATCAGTTGAAAACCCTAAAGCTGAGATTACCAATTGGTAGTCATATCAAGTGAAACCTCAATACAAGCTTTGCATATACTGGTTCACTTGCCGATTTACTTACTTCATTATACCAGTTCACACTTCATACCAGTTCACTTGCCAGTTTACTTACTTCAACATACTAGTTCACAATTCAATATATTGACATCAATGACAACATACATTATTATCATGTCATCAAACTCTGCACATATGCCAACATAAATTACTATACATAATTTTGAATACAAGGCAAGATTGAGAGGGGAGGGTGAATCAATCTAAATAGAAATTTAATGCAACACATAAACAAATAATCAACAAAACATTTCCAGAACATGAACACCAAGATTTTCTATGTGGAAAACCCAAACAGGGAAAAACCATGGTGAGAACATGCCAACAAAACATAGCCACTATGTATATTAGATTACAGTGAAAAGAGCTCACTACTCTGGGCTTGCAAACCAATGCTAATTGTTCTTGGGGCAAGATACAAAAGAGGACTTACAAAACTTGAAGCTAACTGCAAGATGGCAAGATACAAAAATGATATGAAAAGAAGGATCTCTTGATTATGAAGTAGCCCTTGACCTCTGCATCAACTGACCAACATCAACACACACAACTTAGACCTCAATTGTCATCACTCTATCTCAAACATTTGGCATAGTCTCAAAACAACTTGCATATCATTCGAACACAACTCTTATTCTCTACTCTTCACTGAATTTTGCACACTTCCTTTTACATTCTCTACATTATTCTTCCCACTCTCTCTACACTCAACACCTCATTTCTTACTTAACTCAATCACATACATGCCTTATATATAAGATAGATCATCAAAGCTTGAACTAAGTCAACTTGAACCCAAATATACCTTCTATACCAAAAACAAACACATTGATCCACTTTAGGAGAAAGAGGGGACCAAAACACATCTTCCAAAGATAAAATCATGGATCCACAGTCACCATAACATAACTAACAATATACCAACATGCTACACATCCATATAAGCAATTAATGATCAAAACATATTCTCCAATGCAAATAACTCTAATCCAAATCTCTAGATGCTAGGGTGAAACCCATAACACATCAAATTACCTTCCACAAAATATATTTGAACCCAAAGATAGGTCTAGCATAGAATATCACAACCTTCTATGAAATATACCACAACTTCCAGAGAATATAAAGATATTTTTGGGCCACAAAACTAACATATCCATGATACCAAAACCATAACCAAAGAAGATAACGACATCAAACAATGTCAACAACACTTCTGGAACAACCAATATAACAACTGCAACATCAACACAACAAGATATATTTGCACCAATATATATTTTGTTCCAACAACTATCTGAAACAACAAAATTGACATCAATTACAACCACAACAATGCATTCGTCCAACACATAAATCCCAAGGCCTAACAATATAGATGACAACAATTAATATTGGTAAAATAGAAAGACAAAGATTAACATTTACAACCATATCAAGAATGAAATTAATAAATGACCTTCGCATTCAACCAATATTGTTTTTTGAGTGATACTCTAGGATGCAAAAAAATCCATATAAAATTATCAAAAAAAAAAGAAGAGGAGGCTTGATTTCAACTACTCTTACTCTAAAAATTGAGGTATGCAAATGTCACTCTAGTCTCTTCCACATTAACTTTTAATTTACTCCAATTGATACTATGTGTCCTGCAAAATACATTTATCAACCGATTTCAAACTTTTTTGTTGTGTAGGTGGACACTTGAAAATCATAGCTCAGTACAAAAAAGAGAATTTTATTCTTATCCAACCTATATTTTATTTAGTCGATTTATATTGATTACATAGAATCCTTTGTCGACGGTTGAGTGTAGGGGCTTTGCAAGTTTTCTTTGAGGGTTTGAAGGGTTGTCCTCACTTGTGTGAGTAGTCACTCGACCTAACAAAAGCATCGCTATCCTTAATTTTTTTCTGAGGGTTCCTTTAATGCACTCTCTACCCCTTTGCTTTATCATTTTATGGGATAAAAAATGACAAGAGATGGCAATGCATGTGTGGAAAAACCTAGCATGCTAGGAGGGAAAACATTCTATGATGTTATGGGGGATTATCAGAGGCTTTCTCAAGGTGTAGAGTTTCTGGCACTGCACCAAGGAAGGGATGAGGAGTCTATAGAGAATGGAGGGGGAAGATGTAAGGATTACCCTAACACTTCTCTCATTATGAGGCCTAATATTCAAATGCCCTTTGTTATTGACAATGAGAAACTTAGACTTAAAGGCATTGTTGTGTTTCTTGCGGCTTTAGAAAATAACAAATTATTGTCTCGTTGTTATATGAATAATTGGTTGCAAAGTACTTGGGGTAAGACATTAGCGTTGCACTACACCTTCTGTAGAATGATTCAGAAATGGCTCTTCCTTTTTTTTTTCAAAAAATATAAGAGCTAGAAAGAAGTTATCAAAAGATAGTTTTGGTCTATATATGCTAAAAAGTGATGATAAACTATTGTAAAATCATAAAGATCCAACCACAAACAATATAGGTCCTACAATGAAACAATCACGAATACCAATAAAGATACCTAAGATCATGCAAATAAACAGCAAAACAAGATATACCATTCACATGTCAAGTAGGGTTTCAATCTCCATTTCTTCCTATCTCCAATGATCTTTCTTGATATATTTGCTATCAGATTTTATGTGTTCACAAGAGCTCAACAAAGATAAAAAATGTGGTTGATAGCTTATTTGTTAGAAGGTTTGATTACATAAGATCGATTGTGTCATCCAAGATTAGACAATTAGGGTTGAAAAGGAAGAGGGCATCCTCTTAAATAGAGAACACTGTAAGAAATGGAGGGATAAGATTAAGAGGTGTAATGATAAATGGTCGGCTAGGATTAAAGGGTAGGTAGATGAAATAATTAAATGATAAGAGGGGTACGTAAAAGAATAATTGAGAGATAAATGACATGTGTCATGGGTAGAAAAGGCTAATGAATTAATTAAATAAATAAAGATTTATTTAATTAATAGAGGACCTTAGATTAATTAAATAAATAAAATATTTATGTAATTTAGGAAAAGGATTATTTAAATAAATAAAAGTATTTATTTAAATGAGGAAAGGCTTACAAGAATATTAATGAATTATTTAATTAAATAAATATTTATTTAATTAATAAAAGACTTAGGATAAAATAATTAAATAAATAAAATATTTATTTAATTAGACATGATAATTTTAGGTGTCTACATTTTGCCCCTCTTTGAGACAATGCAGCTTGTCACGTTGGCTCAAAGAAGATAGGATAAACTGGTACAAAGTTTCCCCATGACAAGAATGATATGCCCCCTTGAGAGATTGGATGAAAATGTTTGGAAAGATCGCAGACAATCTCTCGATAAGAAAGAAAGACTAGAAAGGACTGACAAGATAGGGTGACAAGGTCACACAGAAAAAATAATGACTCAAGAGGAATCATCAGAATCATGTCTGTCTTAAAAGGCCAAAATTCATAGTTCTGTGATGAACATATGCTACCAATTGGATAAGTTGTTGAGGGGATTAACTCAAATAGGTTCCGTAGGGAAGACAAACTAGAAAGAATGCTAGAATTGATAATTCTTTGATAAACATACATTTCCAATTGGATAAGTTGCTAAGAGGATACACTCAAGAAGGGCCTCTAAATAGGATCAAGTGCACTGTGATGAACATATACACTAAGATGGAGTGTCATTTGATAGACAAAAGCACTAGGATATAAGTAGCACTATGTGATGAACACGAGTATAACTAGGATTAAAGTAGCACTATGTGATGAACATGAGTACCACTAGGATTGACATGATTGGTTTAATTGGATGTAGGAGTAATTTCCCTAGATTGAGTCATAGGAGAGATTCCCTATGATACTAAGGTTACGATCAGAGTTGACCTTTGAGGAGCGAGAAGCTGTCGAGGCTATGGGATTGACATACATCATGTACTTGCTTGAAATTCGAGTGAATGTGGGATTATTTACTGCTCTGGTGAAAATATGGTCCCACAGGATTTGTAGGAGGGGATAGATGAGATGATTCAAGGGCTAGTCCTTCAAGAGACCAGATTCTTTCAAGGCCAATTGTCTTTGAGGGAGGGTCTTCATCATAGCTCTCTTGGATCCTATTTTTTATCAATTTTTGTATGATGATGTAGACACCTTTGGGTGACTTTGTAGCCATATAATATTTTGACATCATTGTATCATAACACTTATTATTATTATTATTATTATTATTATATATATGAGATGACTCATCCTTGTGGAAGCGATATGCATTTGTTCCTATGTGATGTTCTATATGCTTTATGATGATTTTATGATGCTTATGATATGGATACAAATATGTACATGATGAAATGTAATATATTTTTGTTCTTTTTCTAGGTTTATATGCAAATGAGTATATGGTAATGATATGATATGATTATTTACAAGATGAGATGCATGATTTATATATTTTGGCATTTTATGTTTTATATGAGAATGCAAATGCTAATCAATGATACATGCAAGATGTGATGCAATTGTAATATCTATATGTATGGATGAAATGCTAATGTGTGGTAATGAAGGTGCAAACTACATGAAATACAAATATTTTTGGCATGTCATTATACTTAGTCATGTGATAGCGGGCTACATGGACTTAGGAAGGACAATGGAGCTCAATCAAGAAAGGGAGATGGAAGGTAGAAGATATGGAAGTGAAAGAGATTCTTGTGCTATTATCATCATTGAGCTTTATTATGGCAAATAGGTTATGAAAATCTAGGTATAAGTTTGACCTAGAAAGTCATTGTACCCGTTTGCATGGAGATCAGACAGTCGTAAATAAGAAATGCCCTAGTTTACACTAGACTCATAGTATCCTCATATCCTTGTACAAGTCATAGCAATACTAAGAGATAATTCACAAATAACAAAATAATAGGTGAACATATCCCATCCTCTCCTTTCTAGTCAAAGACATCCTAGAAAAGCTAAAAGACATGTCACCACAAAGATAAATCAAAAGAAAACCAAGATGACATCAACACACAATGAAATCTTCAAGTTATTTGTGTTTCTTGCCACATATGTTAACATGTTTGATTTGGTCACAATGTTGTCATCCTGATAAAGGACAGATCATGTCGAAAACCATGTTGCTGCCAAAGTCTGTTGAAAGATTTAATTTGTTGAAAGTCCACTGTTGCTTGCATCTCATCAAAAACTGACCGAATCCATAAAACTGACACTTTATTGTGAATAAGAATGGAGATTTATTGTGGATTAGTGATGCAAGTGATCTTTTAGTGCAGATTAGCAATGTAAGTGATCTTTTATTATGGATTGTGCATGAAAAAGAGGAATGAAAAGATGATGCTCCTTAAACATGCAATGCTCAAGATACCACTTCCATCACTAGATTTAGGAATTGGACCTAATTTATTATGGAAGGAAATGGGTGAAAAGGGAGGATTTTTTATGAATGGCTAACCAATCTTAGGTAGATCAATAACAAGCCATGATGGGAATAGGTAAATTTATTATGGAGAAGTAGGTTATGAGTGTGTGCAATGTGAAAGGATGCGATTGAATCTTGAAGGAAGGATGAACAATGTCTCTACACATGGCGCCGGTAACCCGGTTTTCACCATTGGACTAATTTATTTCTCTTTAATTTTTGAAATTTTGAAAAAAAAAAATTGTGTGTCACAAGGCGCTTGTTTCCCAAGTTTTCACCAAGTAAAGATTTTTATTTTTTTTTGTATTTTTTATTAAAAAAAAAATTGGTATTTTATATATATATATATATATATATATATATATATATATATATATATATATATATATATATATATATATATTTTGTATTTTTGAATTAGGATATTTTGAAGAGATATGTGTACAACCTGCAAAGGTGCATGTTGTTGATAGGATCCTCCAAAGGTTCTCCATCTGGTGTTGAGAGTTGATATGCACTTGATCCATAGACTGATGTGATGACGTAAGGACCAAGCCAATTTGGTTCAAACTTGCCCTTCTCTCTATCTTGCTGATTTTTAGGATTTTCTTTGAGAACTAAGTCACCCACCTCAAATGTGTGAGGCTTCACCTTGTGATTATAGTTGTATCATTCCTTGACTAAATGATATGTTTCTCCCTTGATTGTCTTCCTTGATAAAGGAACATAGATAGAATTACTAGCGTGTGGACTACACAAGCCCATATGTGTGTCACCTAAATAAGTTTGGGCATCCTTGATAACAAAGTCCCTCAAGGAAGCTCCAATATAGGTCCATTGATGTGATGTATCACTAAAAGAGGATGGATGTGTGGAACAAGTGGATGAGTTATGAAGGCTTATGATTGTGAAAAGAAGTGAAAGTAGCATGGCATGATGGAGACTTGAAGAACTTTTGCCCCATGTTATTTTGATATTAGGGGAGATCAACTCTTGTTTTTTTTTCTTCATAGGGTTTTTATCCTTGACTTTTATTTTTGCAGAGTCCAATAGCTTTTTATTTTGATTTGGATTGAAGGACTTCTCTTTATGTTTTCCTTTTGAAATTTTCTTTTCAAAGCTTGATTTTTTGATCCCCACTAAATAAGGGCTTTTGTAATTCTTGTTGATCCAAGTCTAGGAGAGGAGTGGAAATGGAATGAGTGGATGAAATGGTGAGGCTATACTATTTCTCAAGAGGGTTAGAAATATATTCAATAGATTCTTCATTGGAACCACTCTTAGGACTATTGATATCAAGAGCTGCTTGCACCACTAGAGGATATTTGTATTCAGACTTAATAGCCACAACACTAGGTGGATCACGCCTAATTCCTTGATATTAGAAAATGTTTGTAGGTTGTTCCTGTTGACTAAATTTCTTAGGAGATAGTGGGAGTTGATCAACATGAAAGATATACTAACCACATCCCATGTCTTTAACCTTGAATTTTTCTTTTAGCTCTTCTTTCTTTGATGTAGAAGCTTTCAAGGATTCTAAATCCACATATGTTGATGATGTATTTTCTTCTCTATTAATTGGAATTTTTATCTGTGATATTGGTTGCAGGTTATTACAATATATGAACGGATTTGGATCACCTTTTATTGTTACTTCAACTCCATTGTGAGGGATCTTGATACATTGATGGTACTGCTCTCATTTCATGAATCCATGAATGTCCCAAAATCATGTTGTATATGAGATCTACATCAAGGACTTGACAAACCACATCCTTCGTGACTAGCCCAATTCTTAGAGGTAAGGTGGTTGTGCCCTTGGATGAGCTCTCTTCTTCATCATATGCCTTAATGGTGATTGGATGTGTAGAATTCATAACCTTTTTAGAATATCCCAATTTCTTAATAATGTTTAATGTATAAATGGTCAGACCTACTCCTCCATCTATCAAGACTCATTTTATTCATTTTTTATGGAGAAAGGATTCAATATGTAAAGGTGCATTATGAGGTTGGGTTACAGATGCATCATTAGCTTTTGTGAATGTGATGCTATGCGGAATGAAAAGGTATCCCACCATGGCTTGAAATTGGTCCATGTTCAAATCAGTGGGTATAGAAGACTCTCTCAAAGTCTTGTCGAGAATGGCTTTATGTGAAGGGGATATGTGTAATAGCTCAAGGATAGAAATGAGGGTTGGTGTCTTCCCTAACTGTTCTACAAGGTCATACTCATTCTTGGTATATGATGAGGTTGTGGTCTTGGATGGAACACCTTGCAAGGTGACTTTACCTCGATGGTTTGTGACATTACATTCAGAGGTTTTGTTTTTGTAGGATGAAGAAAATGGTTCAACGCCTTTTAAAACAACTTTACTCCTTTGGGTAGAACCCTCATGAGCTTGGTCCTTTGTGATGATAGTTGAAACATGATTTTCCATTGAAATGTGGTTAACAGTTGAGTCATAGTCATAGGACATTTTAGTATAGTTGGCTTGATTATCTACAACTTTGGCTTTTCCCTTGCATTTTTAGGAAATGGTTCCTTGAACATCGAATTCTCTCCATTGGAGGTATGACCATCAACCTCTATATCACCTCTGTCAATGATGTCCTGTATGATATTCTTCAATCTATGATAATTTCTAGTTAAATGCTCTTTTCTCTTGTGATACTCACAATATTCATCATCATTCCACCAATTTATTTTTACTTTTGGCTCATATGGTGTATTATCTAGAATTGTTATTATCTTGTTTTCCACTAACTTCATAAATGTTATTTCAAAAAGTTCACCCAACAAAGTGTATTTCCTTCGAGGTTCTGATTGCCTTTGATTGTTCACTTGATTATTTGAGCCAGATGAACTTGCATGGGGGAAAGTCATTTTTTATTTAACACCATTTACATCTACTACCCCATCATTGGTTGTGTTCTTGTTCTTGTTCCAAAAGTGGGGTTTATCTTTCCCATTTGATTCCTCTTTGTTCTCTTTACATGTTTTTATGACACCTTGTTCAATAAGGACTTTCTGTATTGCCATTCCTTTCTCAATGACCTCCTTGAAAGTAGACAAACACACCTTTCTTAGCTTATATCCAATATCCTTGTTGTCATTTTGAGTGAATATTTCTACCATTTGTTTTTGTGAGATATCATAAGAGCATCAACTAGAAAGACCTCTCCATCATTGTAAAAATGAAGAAAAAGACTCCCCATTTTTTTGCTTAGTATTGTATAGGGTAGCTACTAACATATATGTTTCAATGTTGTATGAGAAGTGTTGTATGAAAGCTTCTACTAAATCACTTTGTGACTTAATCACAAGTGGAAGTTGGGAGAACCATTCCATTGCTTGTTCGCCTAAGCTTTGTGGAAAAAATCTCATCAAGTATGTTTCTTCTCCTGCTACCTCAATGCAAGTTGTGAGAAATTGTCTTATGTGTGCCTTAGGATCTCCTTTTCCTTTGTACTTATACAATTTTTGTGTCACAAAATGTGAACAAAATGGCAGAATTGGAATTATTCTATCAAATGGGTAAGGACATATGTCTTTCATTGTGTACTATTACTTTGGTGTATTCATGTCTGCCATTCGCTTTTGAAAATACTTGATTTGTTGTTGCAAGTCATTCTTGGGTGGTGTCTTTTCTCTTTGAGCTAGTCCCATGCTTAAGCTATTGGGAAGAGGAGGAGGGATATAATGCATATATGGATGGTATTGATCATAGATGTCTTCATATGGAGGAAGGACATAGTTATAGCTTGCATATGGACCACTTGGTATGGTGTTGTAATGAGGAGTACTAGGTCTAGGTCGATACATGTCATGACCATGAGGATAGTGTTGGCAATTGACACTCATCCAGGTTAAAGGTGTTGCCATTGATGGAAACACACTTCATGGGAGATCCGGAAATCAAGGTAACCGACATTCATTTCACCGGCGTTCGAGGAATCAAAAGGCATGTAACCGGTAAACTTGGAACCTGTATTCTAGGGCCGACATAGGAGATTGATCCAGCAAGCATGGAAGTAACAATAGTCATATTGTTTCATGTTTATAATTTGCTTGAGTGGACATGTGTCTTACCATTTGTTATGGTTGTAAGTCGACATAAGGTATTCGTGTTTATTCATGTAAATGGGTATATAAGTCAGTCCGAGTTAGATCATTTTGTCAATATGACAGATAAGAGATGTGATAGGTTATCTAACAGTATGTGAGAGATATCTTGATTGATAGAATGTGAATGTTAAGATTTGTAACCGGTCATCATTATTTGTCTAGAGCTTTGGGAAGCAATCTAAGCTAGCAGTAAGGGAGGTTATAGTAGAACTGATACAGATAGTGCTTAAAGTAGAACTCATCTAGCATAGAAGATGCTCATTTTGAGTTCAATTTTTGTTTGTAATCCAGTACTTTGGATATGTAGTCACTGAGGCTCCTTTTGTGATGAGAAGTGTGCTCTAGGTAGTGTGCCTTCCTGCATCTATAGGCCCCTTTTGTAATATTTATCTAGTTGGCTAGTGGATAGATATTGTGGGTCTCCAATCCCATCGTGGGTTTTCCTCTTTGAGGTTTTCCATGTACAAATCTTTGTGTTATGGTGTTGATTTTATTGGCTTGATGATTATTGTAATGTATTCATCACTTGTTGTCATTGATGAGACACTCTCACACAAATATATGATTACATTGACTACCGGTGTAAATTCAATTGGTTTACACTGTCAACCGGTATGTTTAAAGGTTTATCTCTAATCAGTACTCTATGTCAACCAGTATGTGCTTAAGAGATAACATGTGGCTACACTAAGTTGGCATCAAAATGAAGATGAAGATAAAGATGGAGATCAAGCGGAAGATTCCAAGACAATGGATCACATGTTTTGTTCCAACCCGTATTGACTATTGTAAATGGTATATGTTTTTGTGATGAGTTACTAGCATCATTTTCTTGGCGGTCATTTTTGTGATGAGTTATATTTACTTGTCTAGATACACTGCACCTAGGAAATTGTGCTCCTTAGGCTGACATAAGATTTGAATGTCTATTTAAATCTTCTTAGTGAATCATTTGAAACTGATAACTGATAGTGATAGAGAGGAGATTATGTGAATACTGATATTCATAACATGTGAAAGCTTTTGTTGAAGACGGAGAAGTGTTAAGATAAAGAGCAGTGTTGAATGTACTTAGAATGATCTGATCGAGCAAATATTATGCTACTCAGAATAGATCAAACCATTCTTGTTGTTTTTTAATCATTACAACATAATCAAATCCCCTAACCAAGTAAGCTCTAACAAGCTCCATTGTACAAATCCTCTAAAAAGGTGATCCATTAGTTTGGATTCTCAAATCCTCCAGCGAGGTTACTCCTGATAGGGTAGTACTCTTAACAAGGTATAAGCTTCTAATCAATCTTGGGATCTCTAACAAGATTTGCTCCTAGCAGAGCACTTTGTAAGACCTTAACCGGTCAGTTATCTATTACTGCAGATAGTTAACTTGTGAGTTCCAACTCATTGTGGTTTTTACCTATTTGGGTTTTCCATGTATAAACACATGTTATGGTGGATGTTTTACTTTTTGTGGATGTTGTTATATCATTTTGGATAGCATGTATTTTGTTTAAATGTGCAATTAAGCTCATCTACCAGTTAGTGTTTAACTCTTAGTGCTTTTCAAGTCCATGAATTGGTATGAGAGCCTAACTGCTTTGAATCCTAACCACTTAGAAGGGAGTCTTGAAACTACCATGTGGGACAAGAGCTACTTCGAGATGGTTAGAGAGATAGAAGCTAATAGAAATGAAGTTGAATCCCTTAGGGGCAAACTGAAAGTTTCTCAAGTCAAAAGGGGAGAGCTATCTGAAAAACTGTTAGAGATATCTGATAATAGTTCTTCAGATGAAGCCAATATTCATGCTTTAGCAGATGAAGTTGAAAAGGTGAATGGTGAGAAACTGAATCTAAGAAGAGAGCTAGAAGGTCTCAGTATCTGCATGAGTCAGGAACTGGAAGCCAGAAGAGCTGTTGAAGATCTTATCAAGGTAAGAGATCAAGAGATTATAAAGATCAAATGGGAAAAAGACACTATGCATGAGAACTTGATTGCTGAAACTAAAGAAAAGGAGAACCTAAAGCTAGAGCTTGAGTTGGCATCGTCTTTGAAAGAGAAACTGTGTAAGCATAATGAAGATCTTCTCAAAAAGCTTACTAAAGCCAATGAGAAATTGGAGAAGCTCATCAAAAGTTCTACCATGCTGGAAGAACAAATTCAATCATAGAAAATGAATGTTGATATCTCTGGACTTGGTTTTCATACAACTGAAAAAGATGAATCCTCCAGTACAAAGAACAAAACTGCACCTAAAGTCAAAAAGACTACAGGTAAGAAGGTTTTTAAACCCGTCTACTTTGTTTGTCATAAGCCTGGTCATACTACAAATGTTTGTAGATACAAACCTAACAGAAATACAAATTACAATGCTAATGCTACGTATGTGTCTAGAAAGTTTGAAATTCATTGCTACATATGTAATTGTATGGGCATAAACATATTTAATATACATATGGAGAAAACAATCATGTACCACACATGCATCCTAGACCAAACGGTGACCGGATAAGGAACTTTGATAACTGGCTAAATCTGAACTGGCAAAGATCCTATGGCAACTAGTTTAGTCCATTCGAGATGGAAAAGGTAACAAATGTTGTTTGTACCTTCTGTAATAACTTTGGTCATGTGGCTATGAAGTGCAGAAGAAAAATAGGAAGAGAAAATGCAGGACCCTAGAGATCATCTTGTATGGTCTATTACCACTGCAACAAACTAGGGCACTTTGCAAAGTTTTGTAGATCAATAAATAGCAGACCGATCAACTCTTTCAAGGATCAAAAAGGAAAGTAGAAAGTTGATGTTGAGGAAACTAGAGAAGATATGAATCAGAATTGGAAAAAGAAAGGTGATGACTCACCTGGAGAAGAATTTATTCCTTCACCCAGTGAAGAGAACCCAGCACCGGTGACTTAAAGCCCATTTAACACAGTTAAGGGGAGCTTAATAGTAAAACATCTCCGGACCCCTTGTAGAATGAGCGAGAAAGAATTTTTGAATTATGAATTTTGGTGACATTTTGTTGATGTGTTATCAACCAGTTTTTTACTTAAGTGGTGAAATTAGGGTTTGTAACCTAAAGTGCGAGCATTTATTATAGATGGTAAAAAGGGATAAAAGCAAGTTTTACTCTCTTACCCTAACTCTTTTGAGAAAGAAATTTGAAATGATTGTAGAGCCGAACAAGATTGTCTTGGTGTCAATTGGTGAATTGCTTTGTGATTAGAGAAATTAAGTTGAATCAAAAGTTGAAGAGAGGCGAACGGGTGTGCATTTGGACATTTCAACTGGGAATGGAGCGACACGCAAGAAACAACGTATTTCTTTGAGTATACCGCTTTGAAACTTGTTTAACTAGAATGGCATCTACTTCTAAGTATGTAGAGAGGTTGATGATCACTGCTGAGCCTGAGGAAGCTCTAAACGCAGATGAAATTATGTCTTATATGCATTGTAGCAAGTCCTGGTCGGTGTTATGGTCAAAGGTGACTTGTCCACCTATATAAATTGCAAGATAGAAGATTTAGGAAGTCTACACGTCTATACATTGTTGAAATCACTATGTGATAAGAGCGGAAAGATTGAAACAAAATATGCTAGGGTTTTTGAAAAAGGTCTTCATAATGCCACCTATTTTCTTGAAGATTTTGAGAAAGAACACATACGAATCATTTTGAGTCGAGTCCATGAAGAGAATATGTATTTAGAGAGGACTCACACAATAACCAAGGAAGATATTAGGGTTGTAATGAGTTATTTCTCAACCAGTGAAATTCCTGTGCTAAGAAGAATTTCAAAGGATACTGTCTTCAAATTAACCGGTTCTACATCTGATAAGCATTCCTTTTGTAACAATATTAGAGACCCTACGGTGAAACTAGCAGCAATGGTGATAGGATACTGGGTATTTTACTCCAATAGACTTAACAGTGTTCCATCTACAACAATTCACACAACACATAGAATGATTGTTGATAATAAAGATTGTGATATCTGTGAAGCCATCAAAGTGCAATTATTTCAAAATTTGCAATCCATTAAGAGGGACAACATAGAGAAGTTAAAATATGGTCAACTATTAGCCGGGTTATTTTTCTATTTTCAGAACTTCCTACTGGGTATAGGAGACATTGAATGGTCCAAAGAACAACCGATCAATGCACAAATCAAGAACATTATTAAGTGTGTGAAGAATAATTTTTTAGCTGTCGTGAATAAGTATTTTAATGAATTTCAGAAAAAGATGAGCATGAGAATGAGGTTACCTAAAGATGTGGTAAAACACTTTGCAAAAGACATAATCTTCACTATTACCACTGACTTTTTCTTGATGCAAGTAATTAAACCTAGAGAGGAAGAGATGGAAGATATGAGCTATGAGGTGAATTATGATTTTTTGGTTGGCTATGCTAATACCTTATTAGCATCACCTAAAGATAAAAAGGAGGCAATATTGGACATTGTGGCAGTCCAAGTTACACCGGTACTACACCTGTAGCTAATATGAAAGGAAAGAAAAAGAAGTCTGATGAAAAATATCCCATGAAAAAAACCACAAGGGTGACTTGGAGTGTCCTAACCAAGAAGGAACTAGCACCTAAAGTATATATAAAGAAGGAGAGTGCACTAAACAAGAGAAATCATAAATTGATTTTGCAACCAGAGTTTGAGGGTACATATTCTGAAGAAGAACCAAAGAAGGAAAAAGCAACTGACAGAACACCCAAGAAGGTAAAGGTAGTGCCAAAGGCAAATAAACCTATAGATATTGCTACCTAGAAACCTGACATAGTTTTTGAGAGAACAATGAAGAAATTAGGAAGAAATAGGTTTGACAATGTCAAAAAATATTTTGATTCTTTCACTGAAGATGAGAAGAAGCAAGTAATCAATCAGGTAATAACTTATTTGGGTCATTACAATAGATTTCCGCATGACTTGGAAAAAGATATTTCAATCTCTTTGTCTAATATTCTTTTAGATAAATGGGACGAAGTAATTCAATTGGAAAAGAAGATTATTGATGAAATATTTGTACAATATTTTCCCAACTTATCATTCGGATGGAATTAGTGCTTTAGTTGAGAAATACAAAGTATATTTTAATTTTTAAATGAGAAGGTTGAAGCTTCTTAATGTAAAAAGGGTAGTTATTGAGACTAAGACACATCAGCTAGCCTGTGTAATCAAAAAGAGGGAAGAAGTCATCCACTCTAGCAATAAGGATGATACTACAAGTGATGTTCCTCGATCAGAAATGGATGAAGAGGAAATTGTTCAGGTTGACATAGTCTATCCAATCAAGAAGAAGGATAATTCCATTATTCTTGTTGATGAAGATGATCAGAATATAGTAGACCTATCTAGAGACATCACTGCGCTAGATATCGAGCCTCCTACAATCATTGAAGTACAGGTTACATTAGTTGAACAACTGGGTATTCAACTAAAAGTGGATAATGAACCAGCAACAGAACAACTGGAGAAACCCCAATCTCCGTCGATCGTTGAAAATACTCAAAAGGAGTCTACTGAGAAGGTTGTTACTTAGTTACTTGGAGAAACAATAGAGTTTAACACATAGAGAGCTATCATTAAGAGTGTACCCCCTGAACCGGCGAAGCAGAAACTACTTGAAGATGATGATGATGATGATTCTTTAAGTATTTCTAAACCCATTGACATGAACATCTTGAGTGCATCAGAAATGATGAATATTGCTAATGTTATGAAATCTCAAGCACACAAGAAGAGACTGAAAGAGAAAAGGATTGAAGCAAAGACAATCTAGAATGCAGTAGAAATTTTGTCTGGTTTACTACTGGAAATAGTTGTTGCACATCTTCCTACACCCATTAGAAAACTTGGTCAGTTGCGTACATATGCATCTGATCAAATCAAGTCACTTGAAGATGCTACTCAAATATCTATTGAGAAGAGCCACAAGAAGAAATATGGAGATAAACTGGCAAAGAACATTGAAAGTGGAAAAATGGCTTATCTAATAATGGAAGTCTGTTGAAGAAAGCTATTGAAGCTGGAGGAAAGTATCTTGCCTCTACATCCAATGTTTCTTTCTTTTACTATGACATTTCCAAGAGTCAAGTTGAAACTAAGCAAGAAATAGAAAGGATATGCAAGGCATATGTCCCACTCCAGGACTCCATTCATGCCTTTAACTGATCTGTAGATAATTTGCGTGATAGACTAAACATGAATGCTAATGAGAAGGCTAAGAGATTCTGATCTCTAAGAGAGCTCAAGAGTCAGCTCACCTCATAGGTCAACATTCTTCAGAGAGCCTACTCCAATGCAGAAGCTATTATTGCTACTCCTAAAACCTACATGCTAGACTCAATGGAAGAATTCCATTCCCAGTTGATGCCTACATCTGAGTATATTGCTAACATACTAGAATCATGGGAAAATGCTTTATCGCAGATGAAGCAGAACTTCAATGATATTTTTATGAGATTAGCCAATGCATGAAAAAAAAATTTAAGTTGTAATATATGTTGAACACTTTAATACAAATTTTTTATATATATGTATATATTTTACTTTATCATTTTGGCATTGTTGTCAAAGGGGGAGTAATAATATGTATGTGTGTTTCTGAAAATTTTGTATTTATGCATGCATTAAGGGGGAGTATGAGTACGTGTGTAAATATGTTGTGTATGCACACTTAGTGGTACTGTATTACTCTAAAAAAATTCTAAGTGTTGCCATCAATTCCAAAGGGGGAGATCGTTGGCTTGATGATGATTGTAATGTATTCATCACTTGTTTTCATTGATGAGACACTCTCTCACACACACATGATTACATTGACTACTGGTGTAACTTCAATTGATTTACACTGTCAACTGGTATGTTTAAAGGTTTATCTCTAACCGGTACTCTGTGTTAACTGGTATGTGCTTAAGAGATAACTTGTGGCTACACTAAGTCGACATCAAAATGAAGATGAAGATGATGATGGAGATCAAGCAGAAGATTCCAGGACAATGGATCACATATTTTGTTCCAACCAGTATTGATTGTTCTAACTGGTATCTATTTTTGTGATGAGTTACTAGCACCATTTTCTTGGCGGTCATTTTTGTGATAAGTTATGTTTACTTGTCTAGAAACATTGCACCTAGGAAATTGTGTTCCTTAGGCCGACATAAGATTTGAATGTCTATTTAAAGCTTCTTAGTGAATCATTTGAAATTGATAACTGATAGTGATAGAGAGGAGATTATGTGAATACTGATATGCATAACAAGTGAAAGCTTTTGTTGAAGAGAGAGAAGTGCTAAGATAAAGAGCAGTGTTGAATGTACTTAGAATGATTTGATCAAGAAAATATTATGCTACTCAGAACAAATCAAACCATTCTTGTTGTTTTCTAATCATTACAACAGAATCAAATCCCCTAACCAGGTAAGCTCTAACAAGCTTCATTGTACAAATCCTCTAACAAGGTGATCCATTAGTTTGGATTCTCAGATCCTCCAGCAAGGTTACTCTTGACAGGGTAGTACTCTTAACAGGGTATAAGCTTCTAATCAAGCTTGGGATCTCTAACAAGATCTTCTCCTTGCATAGCACTTTGTAAGACCTTACCTGGTTAGTTATCTATTACCACAGATAGTTAACTTGTGAGTTCCATCTCACCATGGTTTTTACCTATTTGGGTTTTCCACGTATAAACACTTGTGTTATGGTGGATGTTTTACTTTTTGTGGATGTTGTTATATCATTTTGGATAGCATGTATTTTGTTTAAATGCTTGATTAAGTTCATCTACCAGTTAGTGTTTAAAGTAGTGTTTTATTTGGTGTCACTGATTCACCCCCCCCCCCGCCTCTTAGTGCTTTTCATGTCCATCAGATTCATGTGGTTGCATTAATATTACTTTTTGTTACTTTCTTTTATGCATACTGGTTATTAAGTGGACTTGTTAATAAGATTAAAAATATTCTAACCAGCAAAACACTGATTCACCCCCCCTCTCGGTGTTCTTGCATTCCAACAATTGGTATTAGATCTTGGTGCCTCAAAATAAGTCTAACAACTTGAGAAAGATCATGTACTCAGAATCCATGGAGAATAGTCTATAGAAGGAAATTAAAGTAGCACTTGAAGGCTATAATGTTGAAAGGTTGAAGAACTTGAAGCTGCAAGATGAGTTGAATTCTGCAAAGGATTTCATCCTTACCCTGCAGGAGAGGTTATCATATGCTCTAGCTAGAAGGAAGGAACTTTTACAAAATCTAGATGATGAAGAGAAGAATGCCATTAAGGAGTTAGTCATGAAGAATGAGATGCAATCCATGACCATAAGGATGTCCAAGGAGATTGAAGATAGGAATAAGAATGAAGAAAATCTTGCTATATCTTTGAAAGACAGATTTGAGGAATGCATTAGGCTAGCACATGAGAATGATGTGTTGAGAACTGAATTGGTGCAGTCACAAAACAATGAGAAAGAGTTGGAAAGAATGGTGACAGTCCTAAGAAGTGATCTAGATGCTACAAATGAATACAAAGAAAAGTCTAGGGTTAGTTCTGCAAGGCTTGATGATATATTGAAGGATCAAAGAGACACTAGAGACACTAGAGGTCTTAGATTTGAGCATGGAGAAAGATCTGGTACTGCAAATCAGGGGAATCTACTAAACAACTAAAATTTGAAATCACTAGTAAGGTAACCTAGTGCACACAAATTTAATGGTAGATTCTTTGTTTGTAATAAGTTTGGTCATAGAGAAAGTCAATGTAGGAATAGAGAAAATCCAAATCATAATGTAGTTCTGGGTCAATGTTCAAAATTTAAGAAGTATGGTCATAGGAAAAAAATTTATAGAATGAATGTGAGATGTCATGCATGTGGAAAGTTTGGACATATGGCTAATCAATGTAGGTCAAAGAACGGTCAAGGACTCAACAAGGCAATTAGAAAAAAATAATGTTACCTGCTATGCATGCAACAAAATAAGACACATTGTTAAATATTGTAGAAGCAAGAATACACTTGAAGGGAATAACGCATCCAATGAGAACAGAAAGAAAAAGGTTGTTGAAATCTAGCAAGCTCATGCTAAACAATGGGTTAGTAAATCTGATGATCAATCAGCAAAGGAAAATTCACTGGTTACTCAACCAGTAGAGCAGAATGTTCCTGTATCGATAAGTTACACATTCGGTAACTAAGGCATTAGCCTTAGGGGGAGGCAAATGAATGGAAGATTCTGCATTACTCCTAGTAGAGGTCTGGAAGCTTGTTTCAGATCTTGGTGAAGTCAGTTTGGAGGATAACCAATGCTGAGATAATGGATTTTGAATCTGATATGATATGCCAGCATGCATTAATATCAATAAGAAATTAGGGTTTTATAGATTAAAAAGGATAAGTTGCTTTATTTCTGATATCACACAATACTCAAAGTGAAGCAAAGCACATTTAAGGCGATCAAGGTGATTAAGAGCACTTTCTAGCGATTTCCAGTATCTTCTAAGAAGATTTTCAAAGGTTTTCACCAGCTTAGGTTGAGAGGTATTTTCTCTATTTTTCACATTCCTTTTCTAAAATTGAGATGGCTTCTGGATCTTCTCCCACTCCGGCAGATGTGGCTACCCCTATTGTGGTGGACATTAAGGATCATCCACATCCAAAATTTAAGCAATGCCCTCAAATTGAAAAGGTGGTTGACTCAATCAACACATTTTCTAGGGTTCCTGATGGATCTTTATGTGGAAGATGTTAGAGCATATATTCACTATACTCTGGAGGATCTGGGATCATCAGAGATTAAATCAATGTACTTGTCCACTTTGCTGAATAAGGATGGATTTATCAAACTGGAATTTCAAATTCTGAAGGATCAGGGTTTTACTGATATTCTAGAGATGCTTGAGTTCGAGGATGAAATGATTTGGTACATGTTGAGCCAAGTCCATGGAGAGTTCATATGGATTGACCAACCCTACAAAATCACCAAGGAGGTGATTCATGCTATCACTAGTTTACCCCAGGTCGGATAGACACAAGGAAGGAGGAATATTCTGAACAATGAAGTGAACAAGCTAACTGGTGCCACATTTGAGAACCAATCGATGAGGATTAGCACCATCGAAGATAAAGTTGTTCAATTTGTAAGCATGGTGATTAGATACAATGTAACCCAATCCAACTGGTTGAACTTTGTTTCTAGTTCATGTATCTACTATGCACACAAGATGGTAAAATAAAATGTGAAATATGATCTATGTCAGTGGATGTGCAAAGAATTGATTTCAAAATTTGGGAAAGATTAAGGGAAAAGTGAAAGGTACATTCTGGTATGGGAATCTCATTTTCTATTTAATACTTTTTTTTTGAATGAGATACCAGGATCTAGTAAGAGGCAATGGGCCTTTGATATACCGGTAGGAAAATAGATTAAGGATGTCTTTAGGAATTATAGACATGACAGAGACTCCATTATGTGGGGTTATTTCAAAGCATTTTAGAAAGAAATGAAGAAGAGGGAAAGGATACCTAAGAATATAGTTGACAAATATTCTATCAACATATGCTTCATGGTGAAGACAAATGAAACTTTAATGGAGGCAGTTCAACCTAGAACTATCTGGGTTACTGAAATGGGCTATGAGGTTGATGCACAAATCTTGGATCTCTATGCAAATATTCTTATAGATGTCTTGATTAATGAGAAGGAGAAAACTTTTGGTACTACAAAGCAAAAGGAATCTGAAGTAAAGATAGGTTTCAGTAAGAAGAAAAGAGAAGGACAAGTAAAGAAGGTTGGACAAGTTGTCTATAAGATGTCCTTTGAGATCAAACAAATCTTTTGTTTAGCAGATACATCTCCTCCAACAACTTTACAGGCTTCTTCAAAAGAAGGAACCGACAAGGGTAAAGGTATACTAGTTGGAGATCCACTGGTTTTGAACAAAAATTAACTGAGGACATTCCTCCAAGAGTAGCACATGTACAGGATGTAGAGATCAACATACCAGTAGAAGGCAATCTTCCTCTAGTAATTGATGTTGATACAATTAAAACTCATGGGGTAGAGGCTGCATAAATAACTACACCAAGTGGCGAAGCCATTGGTGTTGAGGAGAAGATAAAGGATGCAGTTGAATAGGAGGTAGAGGAGAAAGATCAGGATGAACAAACTGAAGTTATGGTATGGACACCCTCACCGGTTGTTGGTCCCTCATTGTTGGAACTTGACTCATCCAGTCAAGAAGATTTTAGTCATTTTGGGAATAAGAATATTTAGCAATTGAGTAGTTTTGAATTGGTGTTTGCCGCGGCTCAAAAATTGAGGAAGGAAGGATTGGAGGATAAACAGGGTATTGAGCAAGCTATTCCAATTTTGCAGTAGCTTGCACCGAAATGCAAGATATATCGAGTTGCTAGTCCATCTGGTAAGTTAAAAGGTTTGACTCAGAACATTGCAAAAGAGTATAAAACTCTTCAACAAGTGTCAAACCGACAGTTGGTGGAAAGGTATAATATAGATAGAAAGGTCACCTATGATAATATGATCACATCCGACAAAGCTAAGCTAATGAAAGAGATGAGAAGGATTGATGAAGATCTTCATCAATGTAGTCACATCTACTGGTCTTGCACTAACACAACAAAACTTACAACATACCTAGCTAATAAAGTTAAGGCAAATAAGGACAAGTTGGAACAACTTGTAGTCACTTTTGATGGTACTGAATCATTGACCAGCTCTATTTATGGTCAAATTTTTCTTTTAGAGTCTAAAATTTTAGCCCTCAGGAAGGAAAAGGAAAAGTTAATCCGGTGGGCTAGAGAATTGAGAGGTTTGGTAAGTCCCCGACTTAATACTTTGTTACTTCATAAGCAAGAATGTATGGACCAGATGAATATGCTAGCACCAAAAACCCTAACAGATGAAGAAATGCACACTTACATTCTGAATGGGTTTGTATCACTTTAAAATCTGGTTGGGATACTTATTTGGCATTTTTGAAGGGTGCTTATTCAAACATTTTCAAGTGCATTTAGATCTGATATTCATAATTTTGTTTTATATAGAATTTCATTCATTTCTTATATTTTGCCTCGGCCTTTGGCATTGCTATCAAAGGGGGAGAGGAGGATGTGAAAAATTCCAAGGGACATAAGAAGTAATGTATAGCTTAGGGGGAGAAGTCTTCTGAGATCAATTTTGGGAGATCAATTTTTGGACAGGAACTGGTACAACACTTCAACGATCCATTTTTTGCATGAGTATTGTCATCAATGCCAAAGGGGGAGATTGTTGGAAACTGACACTCATTCAAGTTATAGGTGTTGTCATTGTTGGCAACACACTTCATGGCAGATCCGATAATCAAGGTAACCAACATTCATTTCACTGACATTCAGGGAACTGCTAGGCATGTAACTAACAAACTTTAAATTGGTATTCTAAGGCCGACATAGGAGATTTATCCGGCAGGCATGGAAGCAACAACGGTCATTGTTTCATGTTTATATTTTGTTTGAGCTGACATGTTTCTTACCATTTGTAATATGGTTGTAAGCCGACATAAGGCTGATAGTTCTGATACTTAATGTAAGTACAGATCCAATAGCCAACAAGATGAGAGGGGGGGGTGAATCATACAAACTTCATCTTCCATAAAAACATCAGATTCAACCTCGGTAACATATACTTCAGTAATATAACCAAAACTGCTAAACATGCAAACTCAAAAGCATATAAACATCATATCACTTATAACACCAAATTTCACATGGAAACCCAAGTAGGGAAAAACCACTGTGGGATTTCGGACCCACTAAGAAATATACTCTTCTAGAGTATGCTCGGTTAAAAGCAAATCCTATTAAAGATTACAAACACATTGCTAGATGTGACCCGGTTAAGGGATTTCCCTCAGATCTGTTAGGATCTTCACCTTGTTAGAAGTGACCTTATTAAAGGATTTCAAACACTCAATCATAATGTCACCTTGCTAGAGGGTTTTACAAATAAGACTATTAAGTCCACTTGGTTAAGAGATTTTCTGTCACTTTCACAAAATAACAGTAATAAAAATCTATCTGCAACTTCACATCTAAAATGCTAAAGCAAATTCTTATTTGCTCAATACAATCTAGACATAGAACTAATCTAGTCCATCTGCTGGGCTTCTATACTCTATTATTCAAATAGGTCTCTTCAGGCTTCTGTGCTCGGTAATCAGTATGTAGAATCCCTATGCATACATTTGCCCGCATGCATTGTTTATCAATAGCTCCCCATTTATAAACAATTAGATAACCGCTTAATCTCTTTGATCACATTTCCCATGATCAATCATAGCCATCAAATCTTCAATCTTGTCTAGGTTCAATATATCCTTCGATCTGAAAAATGTTTTACCCCACCTAGGAACTTGCATACATTTCTTGGAACTTGTGCTAGGGTAATACGGTTCAATCTACATTATAGATCTTCATGTCGATTTTCCTTTGTCATAGATTCATTAACAAACTTCATGCATGACATACCAATCATTTAATCAGTTCCATCTCATCAGCTTCCTTCATTAAATAATGCATGTAACCATTTAATGTATTATGTTACAGCTCAATTACAACTCGGTAACAACTCGGTGAATACTAAACTTTACTCGGTAGACATTCCGCCTTCATTAACCGATAGTGATAACCTTAGGGTTTACTGACTAGGTTCCTTACTCGGTAACATAGTACAGTATTAACCTTACAATTTACAACATATGTATGATGTTAAAATAATCTAAACATCATGATCTCATCATTGTCTGACTCGGTAATAGTTGCCCATTGAATACCTTATTCATCCCCTTATTCATCATATTATTTCTATGTCTTTTACTGACATCTTTATACTCATCAAATCATACTTCTCAAGATATGGCAACATCATACTGAATTAGAAAATCAATTTCTTGACATCAATGAAAAAATAATAATATTAAGACAGTAAATCATCCTTAATCAATTGTATCCATAATCATCAACAACCTTCTCAATATCCTTATTTAAATGCCAACAATCTCCCATTGTCTGTTATAATGCCAACAATCTCCCCCTTTGGCATTGATGGCAAAACTAATTGATTTGACCTAAATGATTCGGATTGCTGTGAGTTGTTTGTGAGATTCTGAAAAGCTCTCTTCCTATCATTAGAATTCTCCCCCATACATTAGACTTCTCCTCTTTTCTCAGTCTTTCTTTTCTACTTTTTTTAGTCTTCTCAGTCTTTTCCAGTCTTCTTGTCCAATCTTCTCCCCCTTTGACAACAATGCCAAAGTAAAGAAATAAAACATAATTTCTTCCTGTATGAAGTGAATTCCTACTGTAATGTGTCAACTTAGTCTCGATCAGAGCATTTTGTCTTCAATTCTTGTTTCCTATATTGTATCCTGCACTATTTCCTACACACCTTTAGAAAACATCCTAAAGTGTGTAAATCAGCATCAACTCCTAAAAGATATTTTGTAGAGTCATCGAACTAATGCTTTCACTGAACTCGGTCAGTGAGTAGAAGATAGGGGTAGGACCCCTAACTTACTTCTGAGATACTCAAAAGTGTCCCTTGGTAGTGGCTTGGTGAAGATATCTGCTATTTGTTCCTTTGTGCTAACATACTCCAACACCACTTTCTTATCTTGAGCTTCTTCTCTAAGATAATGATATTTGATAGAGATGTGCTTTGTCTTAGAGTGCATAACAGGATTCTTCAAAATGTTAGTGGCACTAGTATTGTCACAGAATATAGTTACTGGCTCGGTAACTTTCTCAATTATACCTTCCAATAGTTGTTTGATCCATGCTATGTTGGTACAATTCAATGTTGCAACAACGTATTCAACTTCTGCTGTTGACTATGAAACACATCCTTGTTTCTTGCTAAGCCAACTCACTAGTCTTTCTCCTAAAAAGAAAGCTCCTCCACTTGTGTTTTTTCTGTCATCAATGTTGCCAGCCCAATCAGCATCAGTATAAACTTTTAAATCAAAATCATTTCCTTTCTAATATACTAAGCCATATTCCTCAATGCCTTTCAAGTATCTAAAAATTCTTTTGATTGTTGTCATGTGTGTTTCCTTAGGATCTACAGAGAATCTTGCAACTATACCTACTGCATGTGCTATGTCTGGTCTGCTATGAACAACATATTGTAGCTTTCCAATCATGGATCGGTAAATTGTCTCATCAATAGATGCAGATTCATCATTCTTTGATAATTTACAGTTGGTAGTCATAGGAGTACTTACTGGTTTTGAATCCTCCATTCCAAATTTCTTCAAGATTTCCTTTATATACTTGGATTGAGTAATGAAAATCTCATTTTTCATTTGCAGTATCTAAAAACCTATAAAATTCTTTATCTCACCGATTAATGACATCTCAAATTCTTTGCTCATTTCATTTCCAAAGTTCTTACATAAAGAGTCATTTCCACAAAATATAATATCATCAACAAATATGGCTGAGATCAGTATTCCATTTTCATCATTCTTCATGTACATATTGGTGTTCTCACTTGTCCTTATAAAACCAATCTTAATCAAATAAGAGTGCAATCTTTCATACCATGCTCTAGGTGCTTGTATCAGACCATATAATGCTTTGTTCAATTTACATACCTGATCTTTACTCTTGTCCTCAACAAATCCTTCAGGTTGTTCAATAAAAACTTCTTCTTCTAATATTCCATTCAGAAATGCAAATTTGACATCCATTTGATATACCTTGTAGTTTTTGAAAGTAGCATATGCCAACAACGTTCTTACTCCTTCAAGTCTAGCCACAGGTGCAAAAGTTTCACCATAATCAATTCCTTCTTCTTGAGCATAACCTTTGCATACTAGTTTTTCTTTATTTCAAATGACCTCACCTTTTTCATTTAGCTTGTTTCTGAAGATCCACTTTGTACCGATTACATTTTTGTCCTTCGGTCTTGGGATTAATGTCCATGTGTCATTCTTCTTGATTTGATCAATCTCTTCTATCATAGCATTTATCCAATCTTCATTGTTAAATGCCTCTTTCACTATTCTCAATTCAAATTCAGATATCAGACATGTGTTCTGTCTCAGTTTGTTCCTTGTCATCACTCGATAACTAGATATTCTCTTTATTTTCTTCAATAGTTTTCTCAGTAGGACTTGTCGGCTGAACATAGACAAATTCATCATAATCTTCTAGTTCTTTGGAATTTCTTTCATCATTTCTTTCTGCAAATTCATCAATTTTTACATTTGCACTTACTACTATTTTGTTAGATGATTTGATCAGACATTTAAATGCTTTGCTTCTAGAAGAATAACCTAGAAATGTTCCTTCTTCACTATTATGATCAAACTTGCCATTTCTATCATCTTTGTGTACATAGCATCTACTTCTAAAGATTTTAAAATAACGTACATTAGGTTTCTTGTCATACCAAATTTCATATGGTGTCTTCAAAGTACCTTTCTTCAGTTGTACTCGGTTCAGGGTGTCAACTGATGTGCTTATTGCTTCTCTCCAAAATGTTTGTGGCACTTTCTTTTCAATCATCAGGGTTCTAGCACAATCCACAATAGATCTGTTTCTTCTCTCAGCAATTCCATTTTGTTGTGGAGTTCTCGGTGCAGAGACTTGTCTTTTAATACCATGATCATTGCAGAATAAGTTGAACTCATCAGATGTGAACTCTCCTCCTCTATCTAATCTAAGACATTTCAGTTGTCTTCCTGTTTCATTTTCAACTCTTGCCTTGTACCATTTAAACATTTGAAAAGCTTTTGATTTTTCTATTAAAAACATTACCGACATCATCCTTGAATAGTCATTCACAAATAATATGAAATATTTATCACCATAATAACTTTGAACTTTCAGAGGACCACAAAGATCAGTGTGCACAAGATCTAAAATTCCCTTAGAAGTGTAAGACTTACTTGTAAAGCTTGATCTTGTCATCTTACCCATCTGGCATCCCTGACACATAGCATTCTCAGGTTTTTCAAGACTCGATAGACCTCTTACTTGGTGCTTCTTACTTATTTTGATCAGATTATCAAAATTTACATGACAAAACCTTTTATGCCATAACCAAGTATCATCTATCTTTGCATACAGACACTTGTTCCGAGTTGAGTCAAGATGAAATGTATTACCTATTGTTTGTGTCCCGGTAGCAGCTAACTTTCCATGCTTGTCATGAACTTTGACAACTCCTTTCTGAAATTCTATTCGGTATCCTATATTGTTTAGTTGTGCTACACTCAACAAATTGTATTTTAGAGCTTCAACCCAATAAACATCATTGTATCTTGCATTGTCAAGAAGTGTTATAGATCCTTTACCTCTTACTAGACATGGTGCATCATTACCAAATCTTACATAGCCTCCATCATAATCTTCTAACATAACAAACTTATGTTTATCACCTGTCATATGATGTGAGCATCCATTATCTATGATCCAAGAATCATTAGTATTTATGTGAGATATTAGGGCTTTTTGTTCATACCTTTCTTCATTTGATGCATCTTTGATAGCCACATAAACTAATTCCTCTATATCAGTTTCATCTGATTTATCATCATTGGAATCCTCATCGGCTATTAAGCATGTCTTTCTATCTCTTCTTCTGAAGTCTCTGCGTCCTCTGTAATGATTATCTTTCTATCTATCATCTCGGTAATCTCTCTTTTGAGTAGAATCTTTGTCATGACAGTTAGAAGCCATATGTCCTATCTTATCACAATTGAAACATTTCAAAGGTAGTTTTCCTTTATACTTACCTTTGCCTCTCAGTAACCTTCTGGCTAATAGTGCTTCAAACTCTTCCTGCTTTCTGATTTCCTCATACAGTTTGTGTACTTCTTCCATGTTCTTACGAAATCTTTCACTTGCTCCACTTTGATCTCCTTCAGAGTACTTATACTTTCTTTCATTGTAATCATTAGATTCATCAAGATGACAAGAACTAAATGCAGATTCAACTTTATTTACCGAAGATCCACTATTATCAAAATTACTTAACTCAAATGCATGTAGCTTACCAATAGTAGTATCTAAAGAAACTAGCATATTAGGTACAGACCTCAATTCATTGATTGCAGAGACTCGGATTGCATAAGCCAGTAGAAGGGTTCTTAACAACTTACTTGTTATATCCTTTTCTTCAATAGTTCCACCTATTCCTTTGATTTGATTGACAATCTCCTTTAGTCTTGTACTATACTGGGTTATGTTCTCACCTTCATTCATCCTTATAGATTCAAGTTGTCCTCTTAGACTGTCTGCTTTTTCTCTTTGAACATGTTCATCACTGCCATATACAGATATGAGCTTGTCCCACATTTCCTTTGCATCATTGCAACCTTCTAGATCATTAAACTTTGAGTTGGTCAATGCACATGTTATTTCAATCATTTCTTGGATATGTTCTTGATTTGCCTTTATTTCTTCCATAGTCAATGGATAGGTGCTCGGTGTGATGAAATCATTCTCTAGATAATATACAACATATTCTCCAATTCCTGATAGGTGCAACTTCATCCTTTTCTGCCATGTAGAGAAACTTGACTTGTTCAGCTTCGGTGCATCCCTCTTATACATCTTTGGATCTTTGCCTCAAGTACCTTTAAACTTTTTCTTCTGGAGTCCAAAGCTCTGATACCAATTGATATTTATGATGCTTAATGTAAGTACAGATCCAATAGCCAACAAGATGAGAGGGGGGGTGAATCATACAAACTTAATCTTCCATAAAAACATCAGATTCAACCTTGGTAACATATACTTCAGTAATATAACCAAAACTGCTAAACATGCAAACTCAAAAGCATATAAACATCATATCACTCATAACACCAGATTTAACGTGGAAACCCAAGTAGGGAAAAACCACTGTGGGATTTCGGACCCACTAAGAAATATACTCTTCTAGAGTATGTTCGGTTAAAAGCAAATCCTATTAAAGATTACAAACACATTGTCAGATGTGACCCAGTTAAGGGATTTCCCTCAGATCTGTTAGGATCTTCACCTTGTTAGAAGTGACCTTGTTAAAGGATTTCAAACACTCAATCAGAATGTCACCTTGCTAGACGGTTTTACAAGTAAGACTGTTAAGTCCACTCGGTTAAGAGATTTTCTATCACTTTCACAAAATAATAGTAATAAAAATTTATCTACAACTTCACATCTAAAATGCTAAAGCAAATTCTTATTTGCTCAATACAATCTAGACATAGAACTAATCTAGTCCATCTATTGGGCTTCTATACTCTGTTATTCAAACAAGTCTTCAAGCTTTTGTGCTCGGTAATCACTATGTAGCATCCCTATGCATGCATTTGCTCGCATGCATTGTTTATCAATAGCTCCCTATTCATAAACAATTAGCTAACCGCTTAATCTCTTTGATCACATTTCCCATGATCAATCATAGCCATCAGATCTTCAATCTTGTCCAAGTTCAATGTATCCTTCGATCTGAAAAATGTTTTACCCTACCTAGCAACTTGCATACATTTCTTGGAACTTGTGCTAGGGTAATGCGATTCAATCTATGTTGTAGATCTTCATGTCAATTTTCCTTCAAGCCATAGATTCATTAACAAACTTCATGCATGACATACCAATCATTTAATCAGTTCCATCTCATCAGCTTCCTTCATTAAATAACGCATGTAACCATTTAATGTATTCTGTTACAGCTTGGTTATAACTCGGTAACAACTCGGTAACAACTCGGTGAATACTAAACTTTACTCGGTAGACATTCTGCCTTCATTAACCGATAGCGATAACCTTAGGGTTTACCGACTAGGTTCCTTACTCAGTAACATAGTATAGTATTAACCTTACAATTTACAACATATGTATGATGTTAAAACAATCTAAACATCATGATCTCATCATTGTTTGACTTGGTAATAGTTTCCCATTGAATACCTTATTAATCCCCTTATTCATCATATTCTTTTTGTGTCTTTTACCGACATCTTTATACTCATCAAATCATACTTCTCAAGATATGGCAACATCATACTGATTTAGAAAATCAATTTCTTGACATCAATGACAAAATAATAATATTAAGAAAGTAAATCATCCTTAATCAGTTATATCCATAATCATCAACAACCTTCTCAATATCCTTATTGAAATGCCAACAGTCTCCCATTGTCTGTTATAATGCCAACAAAGGCATTTGTGTTTATTCATGTAAATGGGTATATAAGTTAGTCCAGGTTAGGTCATTTTGTGAATATGATAGATAAGAGGTACGATAGGTTATGTGATGGTATGTGAGTGAGATTTTGATCGATCGAATGCGAATGTAAAGATCTATGATCGGTCATGATTATTTGTCTAGAGGTTTGGGAGGCAATCTAAGCTACCGGTAAGGGAGGTTACAGTATAACTGGTACAGACAATGCTTAAACTGGAACTCATCTAGAATAGAATATGCTCATTCTGAGTTCATTTTTTGTTTGTAATCCAATACTTTGGATCTGTATTCATTGAGGCTCCTTTTTTATGAGAAGTATGCTCTAAGAAGTGTGTCTTCCTACATGTGTAGGCCCCTCTTGTAATATTTATTCAATTGACTAGTTGGTAGATATTGTGGGTCTCTAATCCCACCATTGTTTTTCCTCTTTGAGTTTTTCCACGTATAAATATATGTGCTATGGTGTTGATTCATTTGGTTGCATTAGTATTACTTATTGTTACTTTCTTTTATGCATACTGATTATTAAGTGGATTTGTTAATAAGGTTAAAAATATTCTAACCACTAGAACACAAATTCAACCCCCCTCGTGGTGTTCTTGGATTCCAATAGATAGGAGGTATCATAAGAGTGATCTTGAGTATTTCCCATAATACTGACACTGGGTCTCCTCATGTCATGATTTTGAATATTTTATGTATTGGTATGATCTTGGGTATCATCATGAGTATGTGTAGTGGTAGTTCTCCTCCATGGGAAAGGATAACTATGGGGTTGTTCATGAGAGGTTCTATCATAATTGGCATGAGAATGAGTCTATGTGTTTGAAATTTCATGTTTTTGAAATAGGGAGGAAGGTGACTCAAGCATGAGACACTCTCTTCTATTACCACCATTATTAGGCCTCCTAAGCCCTATATTAGCTTGATTTGCTTGGTTTGGATCATCCTACAAAATTTGTGACATATCAAAATCATGGGGTAATCTTGTCCCACTTTGTGCCATAGCTTGGAATAAATATTGTCTATCACTTTTCTTGATTTATTGAACCAATTTATTAAAATGGGGATCCATGATAGTTTCCTCAACTTCTGCAGAATCCACAGATTCATTGTCATTATCATTATCATTTCCATTGTTGTTCTCATTGTTGTCATTGTCCAACATATTATTGCAATTGTCAAATGGACTGTAAAATTGGTCTCCATCAAACTCATAGTTACTCATGTTTAAAAACCTTAAAGCTTCTTCGGCTTCCCTTCTAGACCTTTGTAAATGGGCTTCAACCATGGACTAAAGTCTCGACCAAAATGAAAGGTAAGATGAAAATGAAAAAGACTATGGAAGACCAAGAGGTGTATGAAATGTAGATGAATCTAGGGTAAACTTACAATTTCCAAGAGTGTAAGACCAAAGTTGTTGAATGTGACCAAATCTCAATGTTTTGACTTTTAGTGGCAAGAAAACATAGCAAAACAATGAACACCCAATGTCTGAAAGTGTTTTTGACCAAAATTGATAAAATATTTCAATTTCAAGTGTGATTATGAAATGTCCTTATTTATTTTGCATATACTGGAAAACATGGCAAACACAATGTTTGATTGATTCTTTGATAATAAAGACAAGCACAAATCCTAAGGCTATCCAGGACAATAGTTATTGGATCTCACTTGGTTTCCCAACTACACTTATTGAGAGTGTATACTTAGATACTTGACCCCACTGGCTCCCCTCCACAACACTCACTTCTCTAAGTCAGCCAAGCACCAATCCCCATGAAAACTCCCTATGGTGAACTTTGTATCTCTACTAAGAACCGTAAGAATGTGAGACAATATCAGACATCTGACCTCCTGTAACAACAACTAGAAGGTTTTTGGCTTTTAACACAAAGGTGTCTAGTAAGGCCATTCATTTGGGTGGCTATAATCAACAAAATGTTATGCTTCTTTAAATGGAAGGCCTCCTAGCCTATAGAGGTTACGCTCTATAGGGTTTATGGGGAGTCATAACGTTGCTATAGCAGCATGCAACACCCATTACTTGCAACTTTCATCACAAACACTTTTATTTACAGTGGCTTGGAAGAGCTTGACTTTATCTTGTTACCACTTGGGTTGTCCCCTCTCACTTGGCCTTATGGGCTACTTGGGAGGCATGCCCTCTAAAAGTTAAAACAAAAAGAGCCTATTGCTCAAGACACAAAAGACACTTGTTAATTTTAGAGCACCAATTGAAGTGTTTGCTAAACTAAAGAAGACAAAGCAAGCAATTTCAAAATAAAAATCTTTTCCAAAGGTCCTGCAAAAAACTTGTTAGTGGTTTTGAAATGATACCCCTCCTGCAAATAATCAAGTTAGGTAAATTTTTAGAAATCCCAAATGACTTTGTGAAATAGGGGCCTTTAACAAATGTTTTTCTCCTTTTCAATCAATTGCACCACTTTGTTAGTGTGATCAAAAGAGGTTAGCACAAAACCTGGAAACCCTCAAATAAATGTCAAAAAATGGAAAACACAGATGCAATTATACAAACCTAGACATAGAAAGATTACGCAAACTTAGAGGCAGAGAACACATATGCAATTCTGATAACTTGGACCTACAAAAGTGAATAGAGAACAAGAACATTGAAATAGATATGTGTAGATGCATAATCTTGACAAAAACACAGAAAGAAACACCATAGATGTGACTTCCTAAAAATCAACCCTGCAAAATATAAACGTGGCCAAACAGAATGCAGACACAAAAATAGGTCAAAAACATGGTTAGATCTGACATAGACATGACTTCAAGATGACATATATGCAAAATGACAACAAAATTATAACTATGGAAACATTCATCACAGACACAATTTGATCTGTCATAGACAAGAAAAAATGTAGAGTCTGTTAGGCCCAATATGGAAAGCTAATGTACTGAGAGGGGAGGGGTGAATCAATACTCCAAAACTTTTCTTGAATAATAACTTTATCGTTATGCATAAACCAAATAGTGCAGTAACATAAAATAAAGCTAAAACAAATAGATAACAATCATACATGATTCACTCCATAACACATATTTTGGTTACATGGAAACTCTTGGTTAGAGAGAAAAACTGTGGTGGGGATGGCACCCACAACTTCACTACTACAATTATAAAGAGTGCTCGATTAGAGCTACATATTTTTCTATTTCTGATAGCTTACCCTGTTAGGAGTAACAAGATCTATTAGATCTACCTTGATAAAGGATTTTACAACACTTAATATAAATGTTGCACCTGGTTAGAGGCTTTACAATTTATAGACTTGATTAGAGTCTTTTACCCTGTTAAAGGTCTCTCTTTCAACTTCATAATATTACAATAAAATCATTACAAATATCTGCAACTTTACATCTGAAATGTTATAGAAGATTCTATGTGCTCAAAATAGATTACCTTGCTTATAGCATACCTCAGTAACCCATATAGTAACTCAGTAAACCCTTCTATTTACTCAGTTCTTCGACTGTTCTCTAAAAACCTTCTCGGTGACCTCTATGTCTCTCTAACAGTCTTCTTTTTCTCATACATACACCCTTAACTCATGCTATAAAAATAGATCTCTTATGACGGTGATCCAATTCATTTCTTCGATCTTACAAACATGATTTGTAACCATGTAAAATATTTAATTGGTTAGATGACCTCGAAATCATACACAATCATCTAGTGCAATTTCCAATGTGATAACGGTTAGATGTGCCTTGATCTTGTAACACATTTTCATGTGCATGTCCAGGTTCAATTAATCTGGTAACACATTTCACTCAATGTATATCAACTCAGTGTGTCATCTTTGTTGCTCGGTAGACATGAAAAGATACTCGGTAGATAGCTTGGTGTATACTGCATTCTATGACTGCTTTCTTCTGTAACCGACTAGACTGTGCATACTGACTTCTCTGTGTGTACCGATTGCATAATTTGGTAGTGTTAACCGACTAGAGTATATAGTATAACTTTAACATAAAACTAATGGCAATCTGATAAGTAGTAATAATCTCCCCTTTTGACATTAGTTGAGATGTTTGACAAAAACTACTTTCAAAGTTATAACTCAAAAATCTATATACTTTGCAAAATGACTATACTTGACAGTATATACAATAGTCAATGAAATAATATATTCAGATATACTCCCCTTATCATTATATAGTACATAACTCTGATTTTGAATGCTCTATTATGTTCATTGCTCTGTTCACTATACTTGGATACTCTGCATACTCTGCTCAGTATACTCCCCCTGTATACTATACTCTGAATACTATATCATTCTCAATACTATATCAAAACTGTATGTATCAAAACTGTATCACTCCCCCTTTTTGACAAACATCAAAAACTTAATTTCCATCCAAGGGCGGTAACTAGTCAAAAATGGATTTATACTTTGTCTTGGCTTCGGTGAGTGTGATAGAGAGTGCATCCTTGACATTGTCCATTAAAGAATTTTGTGCTTGAATATCAGCCAATAGGGATATTAAGCCATCAAAAGTGCTTCCCTCTTGTGTAGTAGACAAGTGTGTGGCTCAGTTGATCTATTCTTGGACTGATGAAAGATGAGGAAGGAAAAATGTCTGGAGTGTCATTATATCCATCATGATCTTGTGTTCTTCATTTCTTAGTTCCAATTGTTGATCCATGAGCTGTTGTAACCTTGTATAAATATTCTGAATTGAATTTGGCTCTATGGTCAACTTGCTTGAGAGATCGGTGATCTCTTTTTCAATTTTCTCTATTTTATTCTTAATGTCTTTAATGAATAAAGAAAATGTACAGAGTTTCTAAAATAAATAAAGAATGTGCTTGACTTGAGGGGACAACTCAGCAATGAATTTGACAAGTTTGACTTTGCCAATAGCTAGAGCTTTCTGTACCTCTTCTATCATTTTTGCAGTAAGCTCCTTGTCTTTTAGCTTGCTCAAATACTCAGATGCATCAACTCTGGATGTTTTGATTTGATTAAGGAGTTCATCTAGTTGAATATGGATGGCTGCATCGATTGACACTATAGCTGTAGGTAGCATATCTGATAGCAGTGTCTTCACCTTCTGAAGTACTTTATTCTTCTTTTGTATGGCCATCTGTTTTTCTTGTTCAGCCTTTGCTTTGCATAGTTGATCAAAATCAATGAGTGCTTGCCCCTTTAATTTTGATATATCCACATTGGGCAACACTATTGGTTTAGACAAATCAATTTTGAAACTATGCTTTTTCACCTTCTTCTCTTTACCTTTGGCCAGTTGGACCAAGATAATAGCTTGGGAGGCTTGTTGACCCTCGGTAGGTTGCTCGGTAGAGGCAACACTTTGGTCGGTTCCTATAGCCTCTGTGGCGTCTTTTGGTGTCTCAGTACTGGGTGTCTCAGCTGCAACATTTTCAGTGCTTGAAGGTGCTTGAGAGGTCTATTCTAGAGTAGTATCTTCTCCTGCTATAGACTTGTGACCTTTGGTGCCTTGTGTTGTATCATGAGGAGCTTCAGTAGAGACAAGTTGATTGATCGGTGGATAAGGCTGAACTTGTTCTAAAATGGATTCACTAGACACAAGTTTTGCATATGTAGTGCCTTCTATCATTTCCTACTTCGGCTCCTCTGTATCCATGACATCTTCATCTATTTGAATAGTGTCAGCAGGGTCTTGTTCGGTAGCATCAGGACCTTGCTTGGTGACATCAGGATTGTGCTCGGTGACATCAATGATTTCAACTATAGGTTGTTCACTAGCATCCTTGATTTTGAAGATTTTCTACCATTTTTCTTTTGTCTCATTTTCTACATCAATATATAGCCCATTCATCAGTTTTAAGGCTCTCTGTTTGACAGGAAACTTTGAATTATAGGTTGTTAGATGTTCCTTTATTTCAGCTACAGACATATCAGGAAAGAGATGGACTAGACTTCTTTCTCTGATTTTTTTCTCTGAGTCCATTGCATACTTCCATCTATTATCAATATGCAAGTAAAGTTCATTTGGAAGTGACTTTACTAGTTCCAATGGAGCTAACCAAAACTTTAGAATTGTGCAGATGATAGCTTCTTCAATTTGTCTCTTCTCATCATTATTTCTAGTTTCATACTTGACATATCTAAATGAACCAAATCCACCATATTCTTTCAGATTGGTACATAAGTTTTCAACACTATGTGTATTTACCTTCTTGCTCTTGACAATCTAGAATTTGTTTGCATCTTCAGATTCTATATCACTAGACTCATTTGCCAAAATCAGTTTCCGAGTAGATTTCTTGTAGGTCTTGGTTACCTTTGGAATAGTAACATTCTTTTGTTTCTTACTCGGTGATGCTGCAGATGCTCTTGTGTTAGGTCTCTTTGTTGGAGGAGTCAGTAGGGCCTTTGAAGTGTCTTGTTTCTTTCTTTTTAACACTTTACCCTTAGGCAATTTGGTGCTCAGTGTTATAACTACCTCTTCAGCTTCTGATTCCTCTTCGGTGATGGCAAGAGTGCCTTTGACAGGTGTAGAGGAAGAGTCTTCTCCAAATTTTTCTAACAATGCCTTAATCATCTTTGTTGCTTTTCTTGTAGCTTTGGGTAGTACAATATTCATTTTTACCTTTTCCTTTACTTTCTCATAGGTTCCATACCTCAGCTCGGTAGTATATCTGGACAATGTAAGAAATGCATCAATTTGATGTTTTCTGATGTCAAAGTCAATCTTGTAACCCATTGGTGACAAGGATTGAGTCCTCGGTTCTACAGCATTCACATAAGAGTAATCGGTGTCAACTTCAAAACATATATCATCTTTATATTTCTCCACTAGCTGGGGTGGAATTCGGTACCTGTTGTGCATTTTCTCTTGAAATTTACTGAAGTAATCATCCATGATATCATTGAAATTATCTCCTAACTTCTTGATGAAGTCATTAATCTGATGGGTGATTAATCGGTGTAGCTCCCAAACTACTTTACCGACTAATGGAAATAATTTTTCAAAGTAGAAAAACATGCATACAAGAAGTGAACCAAACTTTAGAGTATTAGCCGAGTTGTTCTTCTTCGGCTTCCTTATTGTGTTCAGATTCTCAAAAAGGTTCTTCAGTAACACTTCACATAAGTCAACTTTCATTCCCTTTTTCACAATTTTATAAGCTAAGTCAACTGTTGCATAGGGTACACTGTTTTCCCTTGTTGATTGGAAGAAATGGTAACCAATTAATCTAATAGCAAACTTAAGTTCTGCATTAGTGACATTGTTCAGTTTCAGTCCTCTATAATCCGATTCCACTCTAGTTAAACTAATCAATTCCTTCTATGATATCATCTTCTGGGCTCGGGCATGATCATAGATAGGGTAACCGGTAATCAGGTGAATGATTTCCTTGGTTATCTTGAATGGTTGCTCTTCTAGCCACATGAAAATCATCATGAAATTTGCTCAAAACAAACTTGACCCACCAGGGTTTGAACACACGAGGATAGGTTAGGGCTTCAGTTAATCCTTTGATTTTGATGTGTTCATACTTGCTATTTAATTTACCATCGGTAAATAGCTCATCATAGGTGTCTCTGATTTCAACATGACCGAGTTCTTCAACACGAGATTTAGTGAAGAATCTCACATCTTCGACTAACAAGACTCGATCCAGGATGAGTGAAAAGGCAGTTTTGTCATCCGGTTCGGAAGCGACTTTAGGAGTCAAAGAGTATTTCAGTGAGGGCTTCTCTACATTCTTGACAACTATGGGATCTTGGATCTTGGGCGCCATTTAAGATTTCAGGTAAAAACTAGTAAAGAGTCCTTAGGGTTTCAGAATTTCGAACGACAGACACTTTAAACTTAGCAAATAATGGCAACAAGATAAGATTGGTAAACTAACAATACGTTGAGATTTGATGTAAATACCTTGGATTTGCTTTGAATGAGGTTTTGATCACCTTGGAATCGCTTTCTTTGCTCTCTCGAAAACTTGGTGAATGAAAATGACCACAAAAATGCTTTTAAATACCTTATCAGGCTCCGTGTAGGTTAGGTCAAAATATTAAATGCACTCAGTTCCTCTTTAACCGATTTATCCTCTTTTTTCATTTTAACCAAGTAACTAAGCTTCCTTCATTTACTGACTTTATAGACTTCCGGTATTCACCAACTTGACAGGTTTCCTGTAAAGTGCTTCAAAAGACTTTGATAGAATTTCAAACTTAATAATGCATCTTAACTATGCAGATTTTGAATTTAGTACATAATAGAATAGGAACTGTTATGATTTTAACCTTCAAAGAATACAGTCCCTTCATACCTTTACCAATTAATTTGGATTAGGTGCACCTAACTCGGTAGGTAAGGTGCTTTCTTCATTTGACACAACTTCCTTCTTTTTCCAAATCATCTGTAATTTCTCTTTTATTTCTTCACTGTCTTTTCTAGGTTGATCTCTACAATCTCCAGCCAAGTGTCCAACTTTGTGACAATGAAAACATGCCATACCAGGATTTCTCCATGATCTTTGGTTGTTCATTCCAAACCTTATAAAATAGTTAGCATTAATAGGTTCATATCTTCCACAACATTCACACCATATCCTTGTATTGTAATCCCATGGTACTACTACATATTGTCAGTAAGGATCTGTGTAAGTTTGGTAACCTCTAGTGTTTGCTTGGTGTGCAGACCACATGTAGTTCTTTTGTTTAAACCAACACTTCTCAGTACTATGTCCATATCTATTGCATTTTCTACAAAACCCTTTGAATTTTGCCTTCTGATAATTGTTAATAGACTTTGTCCTACATTGATTAGATGTGTGACCATATTTATTGCAATTGTAACAATAACCATTGAACTTAGTGACATTCGGTTGCTTACCTTTTCTGATTTGGCATATGTTGGCAGTGTGACCTTGTTTTCCAAAGTAGTTGCAAATATTGTTTTGATGTTATTCCTGTTTCCAACTTACTTTGATGATTCTCCTCTCTCAGTAGTATGAATTCCTTTCTTGATAGAGTATTTTCCTTTGTAACTGAGTCCTGCATCTCTATTGGGTCTTCTTGTATTCAGTTGCTCATCTAACATCTTTGATGCTTCATAACTCTTCTTCAATGTTTCTTTGGATTTCTTCTCTGTTTCAAGTTCATCTGTCAACCTTGATACTTCAAGTCTCAATGCTTGATTTTCATCATCTTTCAGAATTGCTTCATGATGTGCATAACCTAGTTGATCTGATAGGTTTTGTTGAATTCCAGTCAACCTTGTGATTTCATCATTTTTATCAGATACTAAGGCTTCAAGTTCTTGTTTCTCTCTTTCTAGATCTCTTAATTTATCCTCAGTTGTTCTTAATGCATCTAGGTTTTCAGTCATCTGTGTGCTGAAATGTTCATGTTCTCTTTTCATTTCTTTTAGTTGATTAGCCTATTCTTTGTTCTTTTCTTTCAATACTCCAATCATTTCTTCAATTTCTTTAGATATACTATTCTCAAATGATGTCTCAATTTGTTCCACTAACTGTTGAGAGTCCTGCAAATCATCAGATAATCTTCTTTTTACTTTCAGATATTTTTGCATTTTCCTTTGCATGTCTGCAATCACTTGATTAGCATGATCTAGCTCTTCTTGCAGATACACAATCCTCCAAGATTGTTTGTAGCCTTCCATTGATAAGATCTTTCCCTTTAGGTAGTTAAACCCTTTTCCAAGATTCAAGCTCTGATACCAATTGTTAGGCCCAATATGGAAAGCTAATGTACTGAGAGGGGAGGGGTGAATCAGTACTCCAAAACTTTTCTTGAATAATAACTTTATAGTTATGCATAAACCAAACAGTGTAGTAACATAAAATAAAGCTAAAACAAATAGATAACAATCATACATGATTCACTCCATAACACATATATTTTGGTTACGTGAAAACTCTTGGTTAGAGAGAAAAACTACGGTGGGGATGGCACCCACAACTTCACTACTACAATAATAAAGAGTGCTCGATTAGAGCTACATATTTAGCTATTTCTGATAGCTTACCCTATTAGGAGTAACAAGATCTATTAGATCTACCTTGCTAAAGGATTTTACAACACTTAATCTAAATGTTGCACCTGGTTAGAGGCTTTACAATTTATAGACTTGATTAAAGTCTTTTACCCTGTTAAAGGTTTCTTTTTCAACTTCACAATATTACAATAAAATCATTACAAATATCTGCAACTTTACATCTGAAATGTTATAGCAAATTCTATGTGCTCAAAATAGATTACCTTGCTTATAGCATACCTCGGTAACCCATATAGTGACTCGGTAAACCCTTCTATTTACTTAGTTCTTCGATTGATCTCTGGAAACCTTCTTGGTGACCTCTGTGTCTTTGTAACAATATTCTTTTTCTCATACATACACCCTTAACTCATGCTGTATAAATAGATCTCTTATGACGGTGATCCAATTCATTGCTTCAATCTTACAAACATGATTTGTAACCATGTAAAATATTTCATTGGTTAGATGACCTCGAAATCATACACAATCTTCTAGTGCAATTTCCAATGTGATAACAGTTAGATGTGCCTCAATCTTGTAACATGTTTTCATGTGCATGTCCAGGTTCAATGAATCTAGTAACACGTTTTACTCGGTGTATATCAACTTCATGTATCATCTTTGCTGCTTGGTAGACATGAAAAGATACTCGATAGACAGCTCGGTGTATACTACGTTTTATGACTACTTTCTTCTGTAACCGACTAGACTGTGCATACCGACTTCTCTATGTATACTGACTGCATGATTCGGTAGTGTTAACCGACTAGAGTATATAGTATAAATTTGACATAAAACTAATGGCAATCTGATAAGTAGTAATAGAGTCATCACAATGTCGAACCTGCAACTTTTAAAAACACAAATCTGCAAACAAGATGTCAAAATAAAAGGAACAAGAGTCCTATTGGGTGTGCCAAAATGTATACGGTGAAAAGTGATGATAAAGTATTGTAAAACCATAAAGATCTAACCACAAACAACCTAGGTCTTACAATGAAACATTCACCAATATGAATAGAGATACTTAAGATCATGCAAATAAAAAAACAAAACAAGATATATCATTCACATATCAAGTAGGGTTTCAATCTTCATTCCTTCCTATCTCCATTAATATTGCTTGATATATTTGCTCTCGGATTTTATGTGTGCACAAGAGATCAACAAAGAACAAAAATGTGGTTGATAGCTTGATTGTTAGAAGGCTTGATTGCATAAGATCGATTGTGTAATCCAAGATTAGACAATTAGGGTTGAAAAGGAAGAGGACATCCTTTTATATAGAGAACATTTTAAGAAATGGAGGGATAAGATTAAGAGGTGTAAAGATAAATGGTCATCTAGGATTAAAGGGTAGGTAGAAGAAATAATTAAATGATAAGAGGGGTAGGTAAGAGAAGAATTAAGAGATAAATGACATGTGTCATGGGTAGAAAAGGCTAATGAATTAATTAAATAAATAAAGATTTATTTAATTAATAGAGGAAGTGAGATCAATTAAATAAATAAAATATTTATTTAATTTAGGAAAAGGATTATTTAAATAAATAAAAGTATTTATTTAAATGAGGAAAGGCTTAGAAGAGGATCAATAAATTAATTAAATAAATAAAGATTTATTTAATTAATAGAAGATGGGATAAAATAATTAAATAAATAAAATATTTATTTAATTAGATAGGACAATTTTAGGTGTCCACATGGTCTATTGGTTCTTGTAGTTTTAGGGCCATCAGTTGGTCGTCAAAGGCCAACAATGAGGAAACCTTTGCTTTGTTGAGCCCTAGATGGGTCACAATATGCAATGTGCCTCCCTATCAGTGGAAATTAATCCCTAAGGCTATGGAGTCTATTGGCAATGTCCTTAGGATGGATGAGTCTCCCTCTCTTCTCCCACACATGGATGTTAGGCTTTTGATTTTGATCAATCCTAGTCTTGACCTCTCGTTGGATATCCAAATTGAACTTAATAAGGAAATAGTTATTTACCCTATTGAATACTTGGGAGGTATCAATGTGTGTTTTCTTTGTAGAAAAAAGGGCATATGAGGAAATCATGCTCATTGTTGAAACATAAGTCCAATGCTACTAGACTTAATGCTAAAACCATTGATGTTGATGAAGCTAATATAATTTTTGCTAACTCTAAGTCAGTTATGCCTAATGCGAATTCTACAAACCCTAATGCAATATTTTTGTTTATTCTTAATGCTAATGTTAATAATCCTAAGATTGATAAATCCAATGTTGACCATGCTAATGGTCTCACCCTGAGACCTAACCCTAATAGTGCCTCTGCCCTTATTGTTGCCAGTCACTCCGGCTCTGTCTCAACGTCTCCTGTGACCTTGAATGAATATTTAGTTGCTAATAAACTTATAGAGCTTAGAGAGACTTTGAGTAACTCCAAATCTGACATCCCTACAATAGATACCCCTAAAAATTCATATAAAGCAATCAATACCAATGGCCCATCCTTGGATGGTCAAGCCACCAACCCTAAGATTATACTCTTAAATGGGCTCCCTAAGCACATAAAATTGAATGCACAACAAATTGTGCTTGAGAAACTAAGGCACTCCCCTATGCCTAAGAAATGAACTGAAATTAAGATAAAGAAAACCCAGATAATAAAAGATGTCACAAATAGAGAATTGCAGGTTTGTAAGAATCAATTGGATTTAGACTCTCTCACCAAGGATAAGGGGAGAATCATGGTGAGTAAGATCACTAGCCTTGATAACTCCCAAGAGAACTTAAAGTGGGCGGAGCCTAGTAGAGGGGAATGCAAAGACATTGTTGACATCTTGGTTGATGTTGATGAAGCACATGTTACTAATTGTAATACCATGAATATAGGCAATAGTCCTCACGAAGACTCATGTGAGAGGAAATTTGTTACTCCCTCATTCAGACCAGACTTGGGGGGTTATTAAAGACATTGACCCTACCCACTATGATAATTCTTGTATCCTTGATGGGAGAGGGGAAAATAATGATAAGGATAATCTATATATGGAGCCCATAGATGTGCATATGACATTAGAATAAGGAAAGAGAGAGACATGAGCAACTGTACCATTTAAAGAATCTTATAGTATGGAGTTATCTAAAGAGGATTTGCTGGAAGTTGGTGCTAGGAGAGCTAGAAAGAAAAGTTGTCTTAATAAAACCAAAAAAATGAGTATGACCCTCATAGGGGTTGATCAATCCTACAAATTCAAGGGGAAAAAAGGAAGACCAAGAAGATCCATTGATAATAAGAAGGATAAGAAGACCCATAAAGGACAATTTAACCAAGTGCTATACCAATTTTAGGGCACCCATGAAAACCACTCCTTAATTTATCACAGAATTGAACTTCTCATCCTGGAATGTGAGGGGGTTGGAGTCCCCGGATAAAAAATATGTTGTAAAAGGATTCCTAAATATCTACAAAAACATAAATATTCTAATGTTCCATGAGATAAAGGTTGTGCAAATCATCTTAGACATCAACCCAAAATGTATATGGAGGGATTCAGAGCAATATACCACCAAACATGCAAGAGGTAAAGTAGGGGCTGGTATTTTAGTTAGTTATAAATGAAGTAAATTTGTAACTAGATGGGGTTTCTCGCCTCACAATAGAATTTTATGGATTATTCTAAAATATAAGGAGTTGGAGGTGGCAATTTTCTCCATCTATGCCCTAAATTATAGGGGAAGAATTGAATTATGGAAGTGGGTAATTGAACTGGAGGAAATTCCTTGGATTTTTAGGGGTGATTTTAAAATGATCAAATCACCCCAAGATAAGGTAGCTCCAAAATTTGAATGGAAAGGCAATGGGAAGTTTTTCTAGTCTAGGATGATTAATAAACTAAGATTGATAGACCCTATTATAGGCAAAAAGGAAGATATGCAAGGTATATGGTATACAAGGTGTAATTTTGATGGGAATGGGCTTGGGATAGACTAGCCTAGTCTATGCTCTTTGATCCTCTCCTTGGATCACCAAGTGTTCCAACCACACCCTAGGGTCTCTAGGTCTTCCCTTTCTTGTGGGATCCCCTGACCTTACCCAATCCACCCACCAACAACATGTGATTCTTCTCCTAAGCTCTCACCTACTCACAAGCTTCAAAAACCTTTACATAGGCTAATAAGGGTTTAACTCTTCCTACACCTTCTTAGGTCCTAGCAAGGATAGGACAGGTCTTTGACATGTTTCTCCAACCACTCATGTGCCCCCAAGAGGTTTTGACATTCCTTCTTGTTACCGATTTCACAATTTTGCTTCTTTCCTACAAAATAGGGCTATAAGGAATGAGCCCCTATTAGGCCTCCATTCTAGACTTTTAGGGCTTCCTCTTGCAAACAATACCAAAAATTGTAAAACTTCCCAAAGGGACTGCTATTCATTTATCAAAGGCTCAAGGATTTTCCTATTTTTGGGCCCCCAAGTGTCCATACACTACCCTAGGTGAAATTAAGGGTTTTTAAGGGTTTTTTAGGCCTGCCAAGGTCACAGAGTTGGTTTGCTATCTTCACCACCTTGTCTAGATTGGTGGAAGCTCCTCCTTCTCACCAATGATGCTCCACACACCCCTCTACAACTCCTCCAAATGGTGCCTCCTTCCTTCTCCTTCCTTGCTCGCACGGACCTCTGCAACCTTGACCCTTCCTAGCTGGGCACAGACCAGTCTCACCTAGGAGTGGGTTTTTGAAAGGTTTTCCTATATTCTCCAGGGCCCTGCTTCCTCTGAGATACTATACAGGGTCTATAATCCTATGCCTCATGGTTTCATGGTGTTTTGACAATGGGGATAGGACTTACCAACCCATTTTTACAAAGTAGTCCAAAACTAGACAGTGAAGAGGTAACTACAAAATATTTACAAAGCACACAACACCTGCAAAACAAAACCTAATCTAAATTCTCAAAATGAAAGTATAAACACTATAAAAGACTCTCAATATATTTTAGTTTCCTGAACAATCCATTATCAATCCTTTAATGCTCCATTTGTGCCGACTGGCAACAAAAAAAATAGTCACAGTCAAGGTGTTTTTCCTTTGGCTGTACAATCTAACCTCTAACCCCTCATTTTAGGGTTTGCAACAATATATAATGTATTTGCCTTGATTTGTGTCCCAAGGTTAGGGTTCCCAATGCCAAGCTAAGGTTATGACCAATTTGGTGGAAAAGTTGCATGACAACTTTGAAAAGTTGTCATGCAACTTTTCGCAACTTTTAAGAAACTTTTGCAATGTTGCTTTTCTTGGCTTTTAGGCCTTTATTAGGCTATCCTCTGGACACAACCATGCCAACAGGACCCCAAACTCATCAATAGGCCTACATTCCCTCAACCCCAAGAGAAAACTCAACCTAGACTTGTGAACCTAGGAGCTAAACAAAACCAATGAGCTCTTGGCTCTTATTACATTACATGGCTTCATGAAGAAGAAAAATCACAACAAAAACAAATGGTGAGAGCCCTTAGAAGGGTGCTCCTGCACCAAATTTCCAGCAAGGTAATAGAAGGATCTATAGTAGGTTGGACATATTTTACATAAATAAAGATTTCCCACAAATCAGATCAAAATCTAATGGTTCTAGTGTGAGAGTAGTCCCTTATACTCTCTCTGACCACCATCCCATTAAGGCAGTTGTTGCATATAACAAACCCCCCTAGTTGTCCCTTCATAGTAGTGAAGCATTTTCTCTTCATTCTCAATTGATTTATAATGAAGATATTCTCCAGGTGGTTTATGTCATTAGGAAATTTAATAATTAGAACACTACTCAAAATAGTGTGATTGGAAAGTGGAACAAAAAAGTACAAAGTTGGAGGGATCTTTTCAAATAGTGGGAAGGAAAAATGCCAAGGATATTAGGAGGGTGAAAACTTAATTTCACAATAGATTTATTAAGGTGAAGGAGTACTTGCAAAGAAATCCATCTAACTATGGGGCCAATGAGGCTCTCAATCAGGCTAGAGAAGCACTAAGAAGGATCTAGAAAGTGAGAATTCAAGGAGCCAAGTTCAGAGCTACTTTGAATTGGCTAGAGCATGGAGATAAGGGATCTAAATTTTTCTTTCAACTCCTTAAAAATAAGGAAGTCAAAGATAGGATTGATAACATTTGGGAAGGGGACTCCAACATCATAGACTAGGTTGATATTCTAAGAGCTCTTTCCTGGTTTTATAATCATTTTTTTCTCTTCGAAGGATAATGACCAAAATAAGAAAAGAGCCAAAGAAAGAATCAACAACATCATCCCTGTTAAGATAAGATTAGATTTTGAATAAGGGGTTTTCAATTGAAGAAGTTAAGAGTGTCATTCTTGCTCGCACCTGCACATGATGGACTTCTAGTTGAATTCTATAAAAAAAGCATTGATTGGATTGGGGATAATCTTCTCTAGGTGTACAAAGAAGCCTTTGAACATGGATATTTAGGATATAAAATAAATAAAGGCCTAAATAAACTCATTCCTAAGGATGGGGATAAGTCTCTAATAAAGAATTGGAGGCCTATTACTTTATTGAATGTTTCCTATAAGATACCTACCAAAATATTGGCTAAAAGACTGGAAGGGATCCTCCCCAAGCTGGTAAATCTCACCCAAACTAGATTTGTTAAAGGAAGGTACATCCTAGAAAAACTATTCACATTATAAGAAGCTATGAATTGGGCAAAGGAGTCCACTAAAAAAATACCCATGATGCTAATAGAATTTGAGAAAGCGTATGATAGGATTGAGTGGAGTTTCATTTTCATGATGATGGAAAGCCTTGTCTTCCCTAAAAAAATTATGGCATATGGTGGGGACTCTTATGAAATATGCAAAGGCATGTGTGGAATTAAATGGGTGTAATTCAAAAAGTTTTAACCTATCTAGGTCAATCAGGCAAGGATGTCCACTGGCCCTAGCTATATTTGTGATTGCAGTAGATGCATTATATCACCTTTTGAGAGATGACTCACTATCTCATAGAGTGAAAGGAGTTAATTTTCCAAATGAGGAAGATCTATCAAACATTCAATTTGTAGATGATGCTACTATTTTGGTAGAATCAGAAGAGTAACTTGGATGACTTAATGCAAAAATTGGATACTTTTTGCGAGGCCTCAGGTAGTAGGGTTGCTATGCCTAAGTTCATTATGCTTGGGTGGGAGGACCAACCTCCTAACTATTTCAACAAACATCCTATCATGTGGGGGGGGAGAGTGGGGGGGGGTCTCCCTTTTTCTATGTGCCCCAACCTCAAAGAGATGTGGGAATTGGTAAAAGAGAAAATTGATAAAAAAAAATTTAAGAAAATGGAACAAGCACTATCTTATAATGGCTGGCAGATTTCAGATTTATCAAAAGATCCTCTAATCCTATAATAATTATTACACTTCTGCATGGTTATTCAACAACTATTAGTTTAACTATATACATAAACTCATTAGGGACTTTATGTGGTCAGATGGGGAAGGATGAAAGAAGAGGCATGTTGTTAAATGGTAGTGGTGCACAATGAGCAAGGTTAAAGGGGGGTTAGGGCTAAAGGACTTAAAATGGAAATGTGTATCTTTGGTGGCCAAATTGATATTCAAATCCCTCAAAGGAAATGAAACTTAGAAAATCCTTATCAAACATAATCTTTTTAAATTGGTGCCTAAGAAAGGACCGTCATGGAAAAATCTTCCTCTTAGTCATTTGCTTTCTTGATAGTTCTCGATTAAACCACCAATCTCTATGGTGTTTAGATCCACATGGAAAGCCTAGGAGAATGTGAGAAACCTTATCATGCATAATAGAGTCACAGGAGAAGGAAACAGGGTATGTGGTGAAAGGTCTATATGGTGGAATTTGGAGCATAATAATAAACATCTACCATGTTGCAAGGGTGCTCAACCAAAATCTCGGCAACAAAAGGCATTTAATGCTTTGCTGATATCATGGAAGATGGTCACCTATTGAGCTAGAATGAATTTTTCCTAAAATTTGATGTGCCTCAGGCACACTGGAGGACCTATATTGTGGTTAGGGAAGCCTATTCCTACCTTAACCTGCCCAAATCCTATGATGTAGATAGTGATAGATTTACCTTTTATCATTGGTCTAATGGGCCCTTCCTCCATTGTGTTAAAGCTAAAACCATCTATAACCTGCTCATTGATAATGATTCAATGTTATTTCCCACATTAATAACTACTGGAACTTGAGTCATCCCCCTTTCTATTAGTATAAGACTTTTGAGAACATGTGGAAAAGACCAGTTGAACCCAAAAAGAAATGTTTTCTTTAGTATCTTATCCTTAATAGACTGTCTATCTATGACCCAAGTGGGAAGCCTAGCAACTATAAATCTTGTAGACTGTCTGAGACAGTAAAACATATATTCTTTGAGTGAACATTTTTGGTCTTGTTGTTGGAAATAATATTAGTAACTGTGAGATAATATTTGGTTATGTCAAAAGCCTCAAGAAAGATGGTAATGTTTTTTAGTTTGTTCTCTCTATTGAAATACTTTGGATTATTTAAAAATTTAGGAATGATGATGTGTTTAGTGGAAGGGATAAAATACTTATCTTAGAGACTCATAAAAGAAGATGTTGACATGCAGGTATCAACCACCATGAGGTTAGCAAAGAAAAAGTTTGAAAGGATTCTACAAGATGGCATAGTAAGAGTATTTACATGGGAAAATATCACATGGATTTACTTGGACATGGAGGACAAAAGAGAGGACAACATTCGAGATTGGGCTGGAAAACTTCAAATGCCATGAGCCTTAATGAGTAGAAAGAGAAGGAGATTAAGGAGCAGAGGGCAACGATGCCCATGGCAGAATCATTCATACCCCACTACATGGAACCCATCAGTGTCCTCAAGTCGCTTTAGTGGCAGGATGGTCCACTTGGCTGGACCACATGGATGTAGGATATTGGTGATGCCAACTAACCAATGGGAGAATTTTAGTTTAGATAAATATTTTTATGATGATTAATTATGTTGTACCTTTTTTGTGATATTCCTTAAACTCTTTCGGGTAGATGATGTAATTTGAACTCTACCGATTGCATATAATTTTTTATATTGGTTGGATTTGCATAATTGTAGATAAATCAATACTATAGAACTGATGTAACAAACTTATTGTATGGTTCCCTCTTTATAATTAAAAGAAAATAAATTATATAGAATAAAATAACTTTGTATTTATAATAGCATAACCTCACATTGTTCACACTATATAGCTTTATACTAAAATGAGATAAGTTTGTTTTTCCTTCTTATAAAAACAATTTTACTCCAATGCATTGGAGTTAAATGAATTGCAATGGAGTGATGCATCCCAAAATTGTCTACGAATGGTCAACATCAACTAAAATAAAATCAAGCTAATCAAACAATTTATAATTTTTAACATGGTTCCAAATATTTTTCAATTACTTCAATTCATAAAACACACAAATATATGTATGAATTACACTTCCTTGTTTTCTCTAGTTCTATATTACTTGTTGTTGCAAAACCAACTAGATGATCAATGTTCAAAATGCCAATGAACATAACATTAAAGATTGCCACGATAACTCATCTCAAGACTCCTCACTTAAAAACTCTCCATCAAATATTCTATCAAGGGTTGTAAATAATTAATCATGATTTGTACACACTTCTGATGTATTAATTTTTCATAGACTACATCCAAATTTAACTAAGATCAATATTTAATTTATAAAACATTATGTATAAATTACAATTAACATAACCATTGCACCTCCTTTTGATATAAGTGCTAATTTTACTTCTATACTAAAATATTACAAAAAATTAAAACAATTCACTAACCAACAATTTGAAACTCAACTATATGTGCTATAACTTTTCCCTATGCAACCTACCATAGATCTCTTAAATGATACATATGAATTTACTTCCTTTCTCAATATAGAACTTACATGTATGAATGTTCTAACCATTCACCCATAAAATTAGCTCTTAGAATGCCTTGGATTTATAATGACTTTTATTCAACTTATTGCGCTTGAAAATTCATGAGAGATGAGAAGAATTAGGGCATTCTTTACTTTTTATCATTTGGTATCATGACATACACGAGTTGGTATTAATTGGTGTCTAAGTCTATGAAAAAACGTGTCAAATTAATTAAAAAATGATTAATGTTGTACTTTTATGTTTTTGTAATGATCAAAATCATGTTAATTGGAAAATGATCAATAGTGTACTTTTATTCTTTTTGTATTGATCAAAGTCACATTAATTAGAAAATGATCAATAGTATACTTTTATCTTTTAAGTGAACATGCCACGAACTTAACTATATTAAATGTTATCAAAAAAAATTATTTATATCTTGAGTCATCATTAAATGAATCAAAGAACTACACTAATTCATGTCCTTGATTGATTTGTACTAATATTTTATTGGCCCAAGTCAATAACCAATGCATTTTCCCCTTAAGTGTCATATAAAATGCTTGTCATTGATTGATTTGTACTAATATTTTATTGACTAAATCAATAACCAATGCATTTTCCTCTTAAATGTCATGTAAAATTATTTTACTTATTTACTATTTCTACCACTTATTAGATCAAATGTCTCGTGTTAATCTAAAGTAATAAATTAACAACTAAAAAAATAATTCTCTACATAATTTTTCAAAGCATATATATATTTTTTTGTTCATTCCATACAAGTACTTTCAATCTATTTGACACATTTTTATTTGATTTGTAGAACATGCTCCCATGTGGAGCACCTATCTTTTCACTTCTTGTCAAATGCGACTCAACACATACATTAACTACATACATTAACTAAAAGTTAAGTGTTCCTTCCAAAATCCACCATCACCATAACTTTAAATTTATATAATGATCATTGACCCATTTTATAATTATATAATGATCGGTTCCCAAGTTAAAATTACTCAATCAAAAGTGCTTCTTCTTTATTTTTATCAGTTTACCATAGGTAAATGTGATAAATGACCCCTTATTGCTAGTGAGCATATACACAGAACTAGTTCGTAATGGAAACTTCACTTAAATAATGCATTACGAGTGACAACGAGTCACTTCAACTTTATAATAAAACTGCATGGTCATGTCTTGGATATATATATATATATATGAATATAAAATAATATAGAATATGGATTGAGGTTTAAAACTAAATTTTTGGTTTAAGATAAAAAATTTAACAATAATTAAGGACTTTTTAAAGATACATGATGACATAGTATATTAATTTTTATCATAATCGTTCGACTTAGATAAGATATTTGACAACATTCTTTCATTGACATGGAAAACAAAACAAAATGTTTCTAGTAGAATTCACATTAAAAGAAGTTAGGGATGTGGTCTTCTTCATGTCTTAAAAAAAATCTCTAGGACCAAATAGTTACATAACTCTTTTTTTTCAAAAAGCATGGGACTTCATGGGTAAAAATATTCTATTGATTCTTAAAGAATCTAGGAAAAATTACAAGTTTTTTAAGAAACTTAATACTACATTGTTGGCTATCATTCCAAGGAATCGGACCTTTCCAATTTCATAGACTTTAGACCAATTGCTTTATACAACTCTTTATATAAAATCTTCATGAAAGCAATAACTACTAGATTATTAAAGAGTATTCCTCTTATCAGTTCAAAAGACCAAGGTGGTTTTGTTCCTGGTAGAGAAACTTTGGATGGAGCCAATAAAATGCATGAAGTCCTTCATACCATTTAGGAAGACAATTTTTTTGCCCTAGGAGTCAAACTAGACATGATGAAATCCTATGATAAAGTTAACTAGAACCTTTTGTCAAAAGTGTCGAATATAGTGTTGTCATTGATGTCAAGGAAATTGTTGATGTCAAGGTGATTGAGTCATGTCAAAGTATTTGAGAACCATGAAGGAAAAAATATAGTAATGATTAGATAGCTCTCTTTAATGTTAGATCATCGTGTACTGGTGTTAGTGGTTCCTACATGACTAAGGAATTTTTGTAGCTTGGAAGTGTTTGCATTGAGTTTCTAAGGTTTATTGATTAGAGACTATATATGCATCCAGTTATACTATCAATGTTCATGATACTACATTCTATTATCTAGTGATGTAATTTGGCTTGTGATTTGGAAGATAAGTATGGCTATAAATAAAGACAAATATTCCAAAGTTTCAGTGGCAGTGATCCTATATTTAGGAAATTAGAGATGATATGGTGTTTATAGTGTTAGTTCACTAATTGAATAGAAGATTTTATTGGATGTGTTAGAGGAAAGTAACATGTGCCAACTAGAGGAAGTGTGTGAAGGAATTTTGGGACGAGTTGAATTCAATTTGGGTAACACATAGTATGATCTTACCTAGTGTAATGTGCTGGCTAAGGACCGAGCTAACTACACCTTTGATTTAACATATTTTTGGCTAACTTGTAGACATTATAAATTAGATTCTAGGTTGATATGAAAGTGTAAATACTAAATTGGAATACATATATAATGCCAATTAGTTCCACTCCAATTTGTAGGTGTTGTGGATGAAATTGTGCAAGTTGTATACTCAATAAAGAGAAAAGACATATTGCAAAGTGTGCAAACTAAGATACAAATCCTATACAAACTCTAATAGTGATCTAAAGAAAATTGAGTCAAACAAATGATGAAGCTTGGGTTTGGAAGATTTGCATGATATATCTTTTTTATTATCAATATTTTCCTTATATTTGAGCTTGGTACCTCATTATCTAAGTTGGTGCTTAGATATTTGGATTAGGAGATAGGTGTTTCCTATAGGTTAGTGCTTACAAACTTTATTGGAGATTTGTGTCTCCTTCTTAGGTTGAAATTCTTATGGGCTGTTTTCTACAAAATCATTGTAAGATCATCATTTTTTTTTGAGGTTGGATTTGGGTAGTAGTTCCAAGTAGCTATTATCATCATGGTTTTTCCATTCCTAGGTTTCCATGTAAATATAGTTCTCTTATGTTAATGTGTGATTATGATTATCATTTACATATTTTTTGTAATGATAAAGTGAGATGTGGTAATGGCTCTAATGTTGCATTGGTTTTGAAGTTAAAATTTGCATATATACTAGTTCAACCCCCTCTTAGTATATATGTGTGCTTAACAATTGGTATCAGAGCTAAGTTCCTTGGAGAAGCTTAATAGCTTGAGGTAGATATAGGGTCCTTGTCCACATATAGATGCTTAGGAAGCTCATTCTTCAAATATAGAACCACTATTTGACAGATCCAATTATGTGTTTTAAAGTGTAAGGATGCAAGCCTGTTTCATGGCTTTAGGGTTTGATGTTCTATAGGCAATTGCAAATGATTGAGATCCTAGAAAATTCCCCAAGAGATCAAGCTAGAAAGAAAGTGTGGGATACTATTTGTGTGGATTATCTAACTCAAAATTTATTAAGATAATACATTATATGACAACAAAATAAGTATGGTATAAGTTGCACAATATTTATGAAGGAAATGATAAGGTCCAAAAAGAAAAGCTAAAGCTACTAAGGTTAGTTTGAGAGCCTAAAGATGAAGGAAGAAGAGAATATTGCTACATTTCCACTCCAGGTTGATGAAATTGTTAACACCATTATAGGACATCAAATCCAAAGATAAACTAACACAAAGTCTAAAAATATGAGAAGTTGATCATAGATTTGAAAATCCAAATAGAAGAAGAAGAAAAAAAGATTTAAAATGTCTTGACACAAAAATTAAAGGGAAAAGAGGACAATAAAAATATTCAAGTAGAAGTAGTATCCTTGAGAAAGGATTTGCAAAAAGAAAACAGTTAGTTGAGAGAGAACTATTCTTTTTTTCTTGTTATTATTTTAATTATAATAAATTTGGTCATAAAGAAACATATTATAAAAGGTTCTCTACAAGAAGGAACAACTTTGTGAATAGAAATATATTTTTACCTCTATTTTATTTCAATATTAATTGTTATAAGTATAATAATTTTGGACATTGCAAACCATTGCAAAAGTGGTTTTGTGAATCCTCCTAAGCCAAATATGGAAGAAAATATCTGTTGTACCCACCAAAATACCCTAGAGAAAAACACTAACTAACTTGCAAAATAGAGATAACAATTTTTAAAAAAACATCAAATAAGCTAACACAATGTATATAATTAACTACTCCTAGACATAATACAAAAATCATGATATGCAAGCAAAAATAAAACACTTTGTAACATATACCTTCTCTAGGGTAAATCAATGCCACTACCTTAACTACACACTTAGCAATTCCTAACCAATAATATCCATCCCTAACATGATATCATATAAATTTACACAAACCAAGTGCAACCTAAACATGTTATCCATCTATCTCTACATACATACACATGTGAACCATCACTTAAAACATAGATTATTTACATCCATTTATGAATACTCTATCCATCCCATTAAGTTCATTTTTAAGCACCAATACCAAATGTTCCTAAGCCCAACCATTCATTTCCTTTAACATCAAATATACATTTCAATACCAATTGCCATTCAATAACCATAGGAATATGAACTAATTACATCATCTAAATACAAGGTAAACATACATATTTCAATGTCAATATTTCCAATTAAAGAATCATTCCCAAGATACATCATACATCATTTTTCCTAAGTAACATCTACTAGATACATGAGTACAATGTCTTTCACAACAATGAGCATAGCTCTCAAATACCATTACATATACATGTCTAATGAATCATGATCAATAAGGTGCTACAAATATCTATCCATGAGCTAAAGAGATAAGGGATGGAACATCCACACAAAACATCCAAGAAAAGCATCTATTTAAGAACATCCTAGTGGAAGAAAGGCACCAACCACTCCACCATGTGGAACCAAAGGGATTGTCCCCCATGATAGGAGATGACACAAGATCTCGCACACACTCTAGATCTAAGCTGACAACTAACAACCAAAGAGGAAACAACTCTAAAACAACCAATTAACACATACCGAACAACCAAGAAATATCCAGAGCCAACTCATCAACAAGGCACAAGGAACTAGGATCAACATGTAGGGAAAGAGTTTCATCACATGCTACCACATAGGCAACTCATTAACCAACACCACTTATGCATTACATCAAAGATCTTCAATAAATCTATGTTGGTAAAGCCCTTACCGAACCTATAAAGCAGCCTTACCAGAACATGAGATAGCATCTGATCATTAAGTCAATACCAACTGACTGAGACATACTTCAGAAGCATATGAAACATCCATACAAACTTATTCCATCATCTAGATCATACCGGTGATAATCAACCGATAATCTTCCCAATCCAATCCTTCTATCAGAAGCCAGTAAACAACCATAATAGCTAGTGTTCACATCAATGAAAAAATATCAATGCAACACATAATCAATTCCATCATATGGCCAACAATCTCCCCCTTTGGCATTGATGGCAATACTAGATGTGAAAAACATCCAAGTGCCAAGAAATGCCAAACAAGTCTCCCCATATGGAAGACAACCAAAAATCTCCCATAATATGATATAGCAATGAATCTCTGAACCAAATCTGAATCAAAAAACCAAATACCACCAAACTCTCCCTAAGGAGTGCAATCAATCTGAAAAATAAATAGCAATGGTTTTTCACATATATTCCTCCCCATTTGACAACAATGCCAAAGGTACGACATAGATATCAAACAGAATATAAAAACTCTAAATCTCAAGGCTGACTACTCCCCCTGAGTAGTAGCAATATTTCATCAATCCAGAGCAAAAGATAGCTATGATAATGCATACCAAACTGATGCACATCTACATTATTTTAGGTCTCTACCAGAGGGGTAGAAACCCCTAATCTATCTCTCAAATACTCAAATACTTCCCGAGATAAAGGTTTAGTGAAGATGTTTGCTATCTATTCTTTAGTGTTCACATAAACGAATCTGACTTCTTTTGCTTCCACCCTTTCCTTCAAAAAGTTATACTTGATTTATATGTGCTTAGTCTTAGAGTGAAATACTGGATTCTTGGATATGTCAATAGTTGCAGAGTTATCACAATGAATAATAGCTGGATCATTACAACTCACTTGTATATCCTTCAACATCTGCTTCATCCATAGAACTTGAGTGCAATTAGTTGTGGCTGCAACATATTCAGCTTCAGCAGTAGATAAAGAAATGCATGATTGCTTCTTGTTGATCAATGAAACCAACTTATTCCCAAGAAAGAATGCTCCACCCAATGTTCTCTTCTAGTCATCAACATAACCTACCCAATCTGTATCTATATATGCACATAAAGTAAATTTGTCATCTTTAGGGTGCCATAAACCATATTCAGTTGTTCCTTGCAAATACCGAAATATCCTTTTTATTGCATTTGCATGATTTTCTCTTGGATTACTTTGAAATCTTGATACAATACTGACTGCATTCATTATATCTGGTGTAGTCTGAGTTAAATATATTAAACCACCAATCATAGATTTATATCTTGTAGAATTTACTGGAGGGATGCATCTTTAATTAACATTTTTTCACTTGTAACCATAGGAGTACTAATCGGTTTGGAATTTTCCATACCAAATGTCTTCTATAATTCCCTTATATATTTAGTTTGACAGATAAAGATGCCTTTGTCAATCTGTTGGGACTCATTAAATTTGAGTCAAGTTTTGAGGCCCATTTCAAAAATTTTGCTCTGCATTATCAGGAAGGCACCTAATCTCATTCAGATGGCCTAGTTTGAGGAAAGAGGGTAAAATGGAGCCAATTGATTTTTAAGTGGTAAAGCCTTGGAATCTTGTCTTACACCTTTCATTTGGCCTATGAAGCATTTTGCAACTTTTAGATTTCAGTTTGGATCAGTTTATCAGGTACCCATTTCAAGGGGTGGATTGAAAGTTGTTCTAGGTACAAATGCAAATTTTATTAAATAACCTACTTTGAGGCTTTAAATTTTATGACTCGTTGATTGTCATATTCAAATTAAAAGTTCATTGAATTCTATGCATATAAGTGTGCTTCCATGCAAATTTTCAGGTCTTTATGAATTCATTTGCTCAGTTTGGTAAGCTTAATCCATTTGCAGTTTGTGTTGTTTGCACAAGTCCCTGTTTCAATAGCTAGTCAAAGCCTCAATTTGCACATCTATAAGAGTTGCCCTGATGAGTGTCATATTAGAATGTTTATTCCGGGCTATTTCTAGTATGAAAGATAAGCCATGTTTCCAGTTTGAAGTCCTTGTCAATCTGTTTGATCAGTTTTCCAAGATGGTCTCTTGAGCCACCTTATTCAATTTTCTGCACTTTCATTGCTACATCAGTTAAAGTGGCTATTTTCATGAGCGCACTATTTGCACCCAGTCAGACTTTTGGTCGAACCGAGCATTCTAAGGTATTCTCTGTACTTCAAGGGATTTGTCTTGAGAAATGGTTTGGCAGAGTGAATGTTTGTATATCAGACAGTACGTCTATCAGTTTACTAAGTCCAGAAAGGTGTTTTGACTAGTTTGAAAATTACATCTTTGGGATTAAAAGCAAAAAATGTGGTGCAGGTGCCTGAAAGTTGCAAAACTTAGTTTAAAGATCAAAAAATGGTGTTGATCGATTCCAGAGGTATGTTCGAGGTTCCTGAGGTATTTTCAATGGTCAGTTGCATGAAATCAAAACTTTTTTAGCCGGACCCACTTTGGGGCCCGACCTGACTTGCCACTTGATGTGTCTTTTCAGGAAAAGTTTAAATTGTTATTTCAAATCATGTGTTTTATGATTTAAGAGATATAGAAGAAGCTAGAGAATGTTATAAGAGCAATATGGACATTAATGGTACATTGAAGCAGATGCTTGGCTATTTGATAGCTGAAAGGGCATAAAACCAAAGTTTTCAAATTTTGCTGGCATTCTCCTAGGAAAATGGTTGGAAAATGTTAAAAGGGATCAAAACTTATGCAAAAGCATTGGAAGGTGTAAAGCTTGATTCCACAACCTTTGCTAAGTCTTCCCTTGCCAGCTGTAAAAAAATGAAAAGAGACATGGAAACTTCAGCAAAATGCATGTTTTCTAGGCATAAATCCAATTCCACGACTTCTGCCAGCATCTCCCTACCATGAGTTAGAATTGGTTGTTGAAAAGGAAGAGAAGTTTCAAATCAAAACAAGTTGCAAGTATGAGCCAAATTCCATAACTCTGCCAGCATTCTCCCTTTGCCAGTCATTGAAAGGTTAAAGGGCATTTTAAATTTTAAATCAAATGCAATGGGCATGCATAATGCCAATTTCCTTCCTGCCACGTGAATGTTGAAGAGGTAGATTGAAAAATTTAGCAAATGCAATGTGGCATCAAAGGCCAAAGGAAAATTGCAGCAAATATCGTTGGCAATGAAAAGGCCAAAAAACTATCAAACAAATGCAGCTCCACGCCCTCTGCCAACATTCTCCTTTGCCAGTAAAAATGTAAAGGGCTGTGTATAAATTGTCATCAATTTGCAATTAGAAGCAAATACCTTTGGCAGGATTAAATGCCAAAATCTCCCCCGACATAGTGTGGAAAGGGAATATGGAGCAGGTTTTGAACTTTCCAACAATTGGCAAATTGGCAAGTGAAAATGCCAATCTCCAACCTTCATCTCCTATGTGATTCCTGCTATAAGAGGTGGCAGTGAAAAGACCAAGAAACTTTTAAGCAGATGTAAGTGATCTCCTCTATGGTGCGATGGTTGAAAAGACTACAAATGCTTTCAAATGATTTAAAATGTGATTAGCATATCCTTGCCATGACTAAAAACCTTTAGAAATTTTCAAGCAAATTCAAATTGGTTTAGAATCAAAATTCTTCCCTACATGGAATGGCATTGAAGGCCATAAGAAGCTTCCAATTAAATGACAAGGTGCCATTAAAACTCTTAGAAACCTTGAAAAATGCACAGTTCCAAGCTAATGCCATTATCCCACATTGGCTGGGCGGAGGGAAATTTTAATGTTTAAAACTAAGAACACACTCAACCATAGTGTCAAAGCCTTGAAGGCTTTTGAAGCAAGGTATCAGTTGGGAGCCCAGTGGACCCCACACGCTTGTGCATGAATCCCGAGGCAGTGAAGAGATAGTTGGCAACCACATGTGCATGATTCCCAAGGTGAGAGAGTTTTGGAGTGGAAAGGTGAGTTAAAAAGAATGCAGGTTCAAGGATGATCAACGGTGGTCGCTACTCTGCAAGGCGAAGATGCTCGTTGGTTAACCATCATGGATCAACGACAAAGCACATGCAAAAAATGGCAGGTTAAAGATTGTGTAGGTTTGAGATGATCGATGATTGTCACTACTCTACAAAGCAAAGGTGCTCGACCATTACCATCGCGGAGTAGCGACCAATGAGCTGGCACGTCTGAGTGGTAGATGAGTTGGTGGGTCTTGCTATGGTGGCGTTGACAGAGTAGTCTAGTGGCAGATAGGTGGTGGTCTGTGTGGCCGATGAGTGGTGGATAGGTGAGGTGTCATCCCAGGTGGTGAACAGTGGACCTTGCAAGAAAACCACAGGCTGCCACATGGCAGGGCATCAGGTGAAAAATGGATAAAAATTAAAGTTAAATGTATAGTCATGACTATAGAGATAAAATTGGAAAATTTAAATGATGGCCTGCGTATTCAAGATTAATTCGCTTAGAGGGTATTTTTTACCCAAAATGGCAAGTAATTGATATCATTGGGAAGCTCTCAAGACAAGGAAGTTAGTCATGTAGTTTGTTTCAACAAAAATGAGATATTATGAGAGTAGTTTCCATGGATAAAAAAGGAGATATTTTGCAGTTAGGGAAAAAGGGACACTTGGCATGTTCTGTTGCATTCTGATCTTTCCCCCCCTCCTTCATATTCCTATTTCTTCTCAATTGTAAGGGTTCCATAAATTTGGAGAAACGCTCCAGATTTCATGGTTTCCAGTTCTGAATTTCTTGACCCAAGTTTGTAAAATTCTATGGATTTTTTCAAGGTATAGAGTTGCACATCAATATTGCGAATTGTTTCTCTAGTTGCAAGTTTTACTTATGTAAGGCATGAGTAGATTTCACCCAAAATCATCTCTAGGTATGTATTTCATGGTTACAAATTAAGTCCTCAAGGAGGCTAGAATTTGTCATCTCAACGAGATTATGTGATTGTTTGTAGGCCTTCTTCAGTGAAGAGTTTAAATTCTGTAATCAACCATAAATAATGGAATATGTATCCAAGATCTGATAATTTTGTGAATTAATTAAGTAATGCATTGGTGTGAGGTATAGATGCAGGAATATTGTTTTAAAAAAAAAATTTGTAGCTAGGATACACATTTGCAGTTCTGTGTGTGACTCCATGCCCAATGAACAAGGGACTAGTCTTTGAAGGATTTGGGGATACTTTCAGATTTATACAAATTTAAAGAAAAAACTATTTCCCTTTATGTTTAGGGGTTGTGTTGTATTCATTCCAAGCTCTATTTCATCTATTGTTTGTACAGATCTAGCCAATCTGTATGTGTTTTCTAACTTGTTGAGCTTGTGGAATGATCTATCTACTTATTGTTGATGTAGTCATATGTTTGTAACTGGTTACATGTAATGCATTAAAGGGTGTCCCCCCTAGGTCTAGCAAAACCTGAAGTGCAACAGGATCAATTAGAGTCCTATTTTATGTTGTCCAATTCTTGATGTGTTCCATAGATTGAAGTCAGCCATTTCATAGAAGGATTGGAGGTGAACTTGGGTTAACCAGATTTGGTGAACAACAAAAATGGTGACTCTGTTGGGGAGAATGATGTAATTTTTTTGTCAAATTAAAGCTAGTTAGTCTAGCCATGTCCATTTGAGGAAAGAGTCATAAAAGGGTTGTAAATTTGTTGTCCTTTTATATTTGTGTAAATCCAAATCTATTCATGTTTTATAAATAATTCTATAAATTCTCACAATAGTGAGTGGCGACTCTGAAAGATCTCTACACCAGTGTGCATTATTGTAAAAATTTTCAAATATTTGGTGAACTTACAACAAAGATTTAGCAGATTCTTGGAGTTGATTGAAGATCGCAAAAATTTATTCAAGATATTTTCCTCTGTGAAGGAGGTGGCGACTCTGTATGAAGATTGGTGTACAATGTTAGAAGATCTGAGAAAGATCTTACCATATATCAGAGCAGCAGCTGCAATATCCAGGTATCTACCCAAATTGGTATTAAAGATTGTAAGAATTTTTTTTCCTTACCAAGTGAATGTTAGCAATAAGAAAGAAAAAGAATAAGTTAGGTTGCATGCTCTTGTCAGCTAAAAAACATGAGAGAAGTATTTTGAATAATAGAGAAGATAAACTCTAGCTACAATAAAATTTTATTGGTTGAAAATAGTGAATGTATTCAAGCAAGGTTGCAGCTAGTAATGGATTGTTGTATAAATTTCTCTATTAAAGGTTATGTGCTATTCTGTTTTGATGACATACCAGGTTACCCAAATCAGATTCCAATTGACATTAGGAAGCACTTACCATTGTTTAATGGGGACCAGTTACAATCAGCAAGAATGCATGTGCAAAACTTTGTTGATTTAATGAATGATTATGAGATCTATCATGAGGATGTTTGCATGAAGTTGTTTGTGCATAGCTTGAAAGGAGATGCTAGGATTTGTTTCTCATTTTTTCAAGAAGTTTCTATTCCCTCATGGAAAGAATTAGTTGTTGGAGTTGAGAAAATACAACACCACAGGAGCCCAAATGATCTTTGCATACTGAAAAACTCATTACAAGGAGAAGCAAGGAAGCAAATCACAGAAGAAAGAAATACATAGAAAATATGCTATAAAAGAAAGAGCTCAATATTCACAAAATGTGTAATGTAATAATCCTTCTTCTTACAATGAAAAGAAAGAACTCAACCTTTAATAGGTCAAGAAACCCTAAAAGGGAAAACCTAAGTTTGCATATAATAATTAATAAAAGAATCAATTATTATGCACTTAAAGTTAGATTAAGCGTAAAAGAGATAAAGAGAAATTAAATAATTAAACACATAATGTTTAATTAATCAAGTAAATACCTGAATACTCTAACAACCCCCTTAAGCTAGACTTAGGGAGAAGCTAAAACCTAGAACAACTACTGAAAGCAATAAAGATGAATCCCAACTGATAGTTCTGATACTAAATATGATTAGTACAGATGCCAAGCTAACAGTATGAGAGGGGGGGTGAATCATTCAAACTTAGTCTTCAATAAAAATAATAGATTCAACCTTGGTAACCTTATTAGAAAAATAGTAATGCATGCAGACCCATAAATAGATAAGATCACAAACATATAACACCAAATTTAACGTGGAAACCCAAATAGGAAAAAACCACTGTGGGATTTCGGACCCACTAAGAAATATACTCTTCTAGAGTATGCTCGGTTAAAAGCAAATCCTGTTAAAGATTACAAACACATTGCTAGATGTGACCCGGTTAAGGGATTTCCCTCAGCTCTGTTAGGATCTTCACCTTGTTAGAAGTGACCTTGTTAAAGGATTTCAAACACTCAATAAGAATGTCACCTTGCTAGAGGAATTTACAAATAAGACTGTTAAGTCCACTCGGTTAAGAGATTTTCTGCTACTTCTCAAAATAACAGTAATAAAAATATGTCTGCAACTTCACATCTAAAAATGTTGAAGCAGATTCTTATTTGCTCAATACAATCAATTCATAGGACTTATCTTGTCCCTCTGCTGGGCTCTATACTCTATTATCAAAATAGGTCTTCAAGCTTCTATGCTCGGTAATCACTATGTAGCATCCCTATGCATACACTTGCCCGCATACATTGTTTATCAATAGTTTCCTATTTATAAACAATATTCCAACCGCTTAATCTCCTTGATCACATTTCTCATGATCAATCATAGCCATCAGTTTTTCAATCTTGTCCAAGTTCAATGTATCCTTCGATCTGAAAATGTTTTACCCCACCTTTTGAACTTGCATTTTCACCTTGGAACTTGTGTTAGGGTATTACGGTTCAATCTGAGCTGTAGATCTTCCTGTCGATCTTTCTTTACCATAGATTCTTTAACAATCTTCATACATGGCTTACCAATCAGTTAATCTGCTCCAGCTCATCAGCTTCCTTCATTAAATATCACATGTAAACATTTAATGCATTCTGTTATGGCTCAGTTGTAACTTGGTAAATACTAAACTTCACTCGGTAGACATTTTGCCTTCATTAACCGATAGTGATAACCTTAGGGTTTATCAACTAGGTTCCTTAGGGTTTACCAACTAGGTTCTTTGCTTGGTAACATAGTATAGTATTAACCTTTCAAACAATAGCATATGTAGGATATCAAAACAATCTAAACATCATGATCTCAGCATTGTCTAACTCGGTAATAGTTTCCCATTGAATAACTTATCCCCTTATTCATCATATTCTTTCTGTGTCTTTTACCGACATCGTTATACTCATCAAATCATACTTCTTAAGATATGGCAACATCATACTGAATTAGAAAATCAATTTCTTGACATCAATGACAAAATAATAATATTAAGACAGTAATCGTCCTTAATCAGTTATATCCATAGTCATCAACAACCTTCTCGATATCCTTATTGAAATGCCAACAATCTCTCATTGTAATTGGAATGCCAACCTTCTTCTTGTCTATTATAATGTCAACAATCTCCTCCTTTGACATTGATGGCAAAACCAATTGATTTGACTTTATTGATTCGGATTCAGATTGTTGTGAAATTCTGAAATGCTCTCCCTCTGTCACTAGTCTTTTCCCCAGTTTTGAAATGTAGTCTTCTCCTTCAGTCAATAGACTTCTCCCCCATACATTAGTCTTCTCCCCCTTTGACAACAATGCCAAAAATGAAAGAACTAAAAACATAATTTCTTCCTCTGAGAAGTGAATTCCATGCTATTATGTATCAATTCATTCTCAGTCAGAGCATTTTGTCTTCAATTCTTGTTCCCTATTTATTGTTTCTTGCACAACTTTAGAAAACCTCCTAAAGTGTGTAAATCAACATCAACTCCTAAAAGATATTCTGTAGAGTCATCGAATTGATGCTTTCACCAAACTCAGTTAGTGAATGGAAGATAGGGGTAGTACCACTAACTGACTTCTGAGATACTCAAAAGTGTCCTTTGGCAGTGGCTTGGTGAAGATGTCTGCAATTTGTTCCTTTGAGCTAACATACTCCAAAACCATTTTCTTCTCTTGAACTTCTTCTCTAAGATAATGATATTTGATAGAGATGTGCTTTGTCTTAGAGTGCATAACAAGATTCTTTGAAATGTTAATGGCACTAGTGTTATCACAGAATATAGTTACTAGCTCGGTAACTTGCTCATTTATAACTTCCAACAATTGTTTGATCCATGCTATATTGGTGCAATTTAGTGTTGTAGCAACATATTTAGCTTCTACTGTTGACTGAGAAACACATCCTTGTTTCTTGCTAAGCCAACTCACTAGTCTTTCTCCTAAAAAGAAAGCTCCTCCACTTTTTCTTTTCCTGTCATCAATGTTGCCTGCCCAATCAGCATCAGTATAAACTTTTAAATCAAAAACATTTCCTTTCTGATATACTAAGCCATAATCTTCAATGCCTTTTAAGTATTTGAAAATTCTTTTGATTGTCGTCATGTGTGTTTCCTTAGGATCTGCAGAAAATCTTGCAACAATACCTACTGCATGTGCTATATCTGGCCTGCTATGAACAACATATTGCAACTTTCCAATCATAGATTGGTAAAGTGTCTCATCAACAGATGCAGATTCATCATTCTTTGATAGTTTACAGTTGGTAGTCATAGGATTACTTACTGGTTTTGAATCCTCCATTCCAAATTTCTTCAAGATTTCCTTTATGTACTTGGATTGGGTAATGAAAATCTCATCTTTCATTTGCAATATCTGCAGACCTATAAAATATTTTATCTCACCAATTAATGACATCTCAAATTCTTTACTCATTTCATTTCCAAAGTTCTTGCATAGAGAGTCATTTCCACTAAAGATAATATCATCAACAAATATGGCTGAGATCAGTATTCCATTTTCATCATTCTTCATGTACATATTGTTGTTTTCACTTGTTCTTATAAAACCAATTTTGATCAAATATGAGTGCAATCTCTCATACCATGCTCTAGGTGCTTGTTTCAGACCATATAAAGCTTTGTTCAATTTACATACCTGATCATTATTTTCTCCTTCAACAAATCCTTCAGGTTGTTCAATGAAAACTTCTTCTTCTAATATACCATTTAGAAATGCAGATTTGATATCCATTTGATATACCTTGAAATTCTTGTAAGCAACATATGCCAACAATGTTCTTACTCTGTCAAGTCTTGCCACAGGTGCAAAAGTCTCACCATAATCAATTCCTTCTTCTTGGGCATAACCTTTGCAAACTAGTCTTGCTTTATTTGAAATGACCTCACCTTTTTCATTTAGCTTGTTTCTGAAGATCCACTTTGTACCGATTACATTTTTGTCCTTCAGTCTTGGGACCAGTGTCCATGTGTCATTCTTCTTGATTTGATCAATCTCTTCTATTATACAATTTATCCAATATTCACTTTTAAATGCCTCTTTCACTATTCTCGGTTCAAATTCAGATATTAGACATGTGTTCTGTCTCAGTTTGTTCCTTGTCATCACTGGATCATTCTTATCTCCTATAATCTAACTTGCTGCTTGATTCCTTCTGACATACTTGGCTAATAAAGGCTTGGTAGGCTTTGTATGATCTTCTTCATCACTCGGTAACTGGATATTCTCTTCATTTTCTTTAGCAGTCTTCTCAGTAGGACTTCTCGGTTGAACATAGACAAATCCTTCATAATCTTTTGGTTCTTTAGAATTTCCTTCATCATTTCTTTCTGCAAATTCATCAATTTTTACATTTGCACTTTCTACTATTTTGGTAGATGATTTGATTAGACATTTAAATGCTTTGCTTCTAGAAGAATAACCTAGAAATGTTCCTTCTTCACTTTTATGATCAAATTTACCATTTCTATCATCTTTATGAACATAGTATCTACTCCCAAAGATTTTAAAATAACTTACATTAGGTTTCTTGTCATACTAGATTGCATAAGGTGTCTTCAAAGTTCCTTTCTTTAGTTGTACTCGGTTCAGGGTGTAAACTGCTATGCTTATTGCTTCTCTCCAAAATGTTTGTGGAACTTTCTTTTCAATCGTCAAGGTTCTGGCACAATCCACAATAGATCTGTTCCTTCTCTCAGCTATCCCATTCTGTTGTGGAGTTCTCAATGTAGAGACTTGTCTTTTTATACCATGATCATTGCAAAATAAGTTGAACTCATCAAAAGTAAACTCTCCTCCTCTATCTGATCTGAGATATTTCAGTTGTCTTCCTATTTCATTTTCAACTCTGGCCTTGTACCATTTAAACATTTGAAAAGATTTTGATTTTTCTTTTAAAAACATTACTGACATCATCCTTGAGTAATCATCCACAAATAATATGAAATATTTATCACCATAATAACTCTAAACTTTCATAGGACCACAAAGACCAGTATGCACAAGATCTAAAATTCTCTTAGAAGTGTAGGACTTACTTGTAAAGCTTGATCTTGTCATCTTACCCATCTGGCATCCTCGACACATAGCTTTCTCAGGTTTTTCAAGACTCAGTAGACATCTTACTTGGTGCTTCTTACTTATTTTGATTAGATTATCAAAATTAACATGACAAAACTTTTTATGCCATAACTAGGTATCATCTATCCTTGCATATACACATTTATTCCGAGTTGAGTCAAGATGAAATGTATTACCTCTTGTTTGTGTCCCGGTAGCAGCTAACTTTCCATGCTTCTCATGAACTTTGACAATTCCTTTTTCAAACTCTATTTGGTAACCTATGTTGTTTAGCTGTGCTACACTCAACAAATTGTATTTCAAACCTTCAACCCAATAAACATCATTACATTTAGCATTGTCAAGAAGTGTTATGGATCCTTTACCTCTTACCGGACATGGTGCATCATTACCAAATCTTACATAGCCTCCATCATAATCATCTAATTTAATAAACTTGTGTTTATCACTTGTCATGTGATGTGAGCAACCACTATCTATGATCCAAGAATCATTAGTATTTATATGAGATATTAAAGCTTTTTCTTCATACCTTTCTTCATCTGATCCATCTTTGATAGCCACATAAACAACTTCCTCTGTATCAGTTTCATTTGATTTATCATCATTAGATTCCTCATCAGCTATTAGGCATGTCTTTTTATCTCTTCTCCTGAAGTATCGGTGTCCTCTGTGATGATTATCTTTCTGTCTGTCATCTCGGTAATCTCTCTTTTCACTAGATTCTTTGTCAGGATAGTTAAAAGCCATATGTCCTATCTTAGCACAATTGAAACATTTTAAAGGTAGCTTTCCTTTATACTTACCTTTTCCTCTTGGTAGCCTTCTAGCTAATAGTGCTTCAAACTCTTCTTGCTTTCTGATTTCCTCATATAGTTTGTGTACCTCCTCCATGTTTTTGCAAAATCTTTCACTTGCTCCATTGTGATTCCCTTCAAAGTACTTATACTTTCTATCATTGTAATCATCAGTTTCATCAATATGAAAAGAACTGAATGCAGATTCAATTTTATTTACCGATGACCCACTGTTATCAAAGTTACTTAACTCAAATGCATGTAGCTTACCAATAGTAGCATCTAAAGAAATTGGCATATTGGGTATAGACCTCATTTATTGATTGTAGAGACTTAGATTGCATAGGCAGGTAGAAGGGTTCTCAGCATCTTACTTGTTACATCCTTTTCTTCAATAGTTGCTCCTACTCCTTTGATTTGATTTACAATCTCCTTTAGTCTTGTACTATAATGGGTTATGTTCTCACCTTCATTCATCCTCATAGATTCAAGTTGTTCTCTTAGACTATCCACTTTTTCTCTTTGAACATGTTCATCTCCACCATACATAGATATGAGCTTAGTCCACATTGCCTTTGCATCAGTACATCCTTCTAGATCATTAAACTCTCAGTCGGTCAATGCAGATGTTATTTCAATCATTGCTTGAATATGTTCTTTCTTTTCCTTTATCTCTTCCATTGTCAATGGATAGGTGCTCGGTGTGATGAAATCATTCTCTAGATAATAGACAGCATATTCTCCAATTCCTGATAGATGCAGCTTCATCCTTTTCTGCCATGTAGAGAAACTTGACTTATTCAACTTTGGTGCATCCCTCTTATACATCTTTTGGATCTTTAACTCAAGTCCCTTTAAACTTTTCTTCTAGAGTCCAAAGCTCTGATACCAATTGATAGTTCTGATACTAAATATGATTAGTACAGATGCCAAGCTAACAATATGAGAGGGGGGGTGAATCATTCAAACTTAATCTTCAATAAAAACAACAAATTCAACCTCGGTAACCTTATCAGAAAAATAGTAATGCATGCAAACCCATAAATAGATAAGATCACAAACATATAACACCAGATTTAACATGGAAACCCAAATAGGGAAAAACCACTGTGGGATTTCGTACCCACTAAGAAATATACTCTTTTAGAGTATGCTTGGTTAAAAGCAAATCCTGTTAAAGATTACAAACATATTGCTAGATGTGACCTGGTTAAGGGATTTCTCTCAGATCTATTAGGATCTTCACCTTGTTAGAAGTGACCTTGTTAAAGGATTTCAAACACTCAATAAGAATGTCACCTTGCTAGAGGATTTTACAAATAAGATTGTTAAGTCCACTCAGTTAAGAGATTTTCTACTACTTCTCAAAATAATAGTAATAAAAATATGTCTGCAACTTCACATCTAAAAATGCTGAAGCAGATTCTTATTTGCTTAATACAATCAATTCATAGGACTTATCTTTTCCCTCTGTTGGGCTCTATACTCTGTTATCAAAATAGGTCTTCAAGCTTTTGTGCTCGGTAATCACTATGTAGCATCCTTGTGCATACACTTGCCTGCACACATTGTTTATCAACAATTTCCTATTTATAAACAATCTTCCAACCACTTAATCTCCTTGATCACATTTCCCATGATCAATCATAGCCATCAAATCTTCAATCTTTTCCAAGTTCAATGTATCCTTTGATCTGAAAATGTTTTACCCCACCTTGGAACTTGTGTTAGGGTATTGCGGTTCAATCCGAGCTGTAGATCTTCCTGCCGATCTTTCTTTACCATAGATTCTTTAACAATCTTCATACACGGCTTACCAATCATTTAATCCACTCTAGCTCATCAGCTTCCTTCATTAAATATCACATGTAAACATTTAATGCATTCTATTATAGCTCGTTTGTAACTCGGTAAATACTAAACTTCACTCGGTAGACATTCTGCCTTCATTAATCGATAGCGATGACCTTAGGGTTTACCGACTAGGTTCCTTAGGGTTTATCGACTAGGTTCTTTGCTCGGTAACATAGTATAGTATTAACCTTTCAAACAATAGCATATGTAGGATATCAAAACAATCTAAACATCATGATCTCATCATTGTCTAACTTGGTAATAGTTTCCCATTGAATAATTTATCCCCTTATTCATCATATTCTTTCTGTGTCTTTTACCGACATCGTTATACTCATCAAATCATACTTCTTAAGATATGGCAACATCATACTGAATTAGAAAATCAATTTCTTGACATCAATGACAAAATAATAATATTAAGATACTAATCATCCTTAATCAATTATATCCATATTCATCAACAACCTTCTCAATATCCTTATTAAAATGCCAACAATCTCTCATTGTAATTGGAATGCCAACCTTCTTCTTGTCTGTTATAATGCCAACACCAACAATAAGGCTTGATCACGTACCCAAATATAATGAAATCTCTATGAACTGGAGAAATAGAGAAAACCACACGGGAACAAAACTCTACTCCAAAAAGAGATGGAAAAAAACACCACTGAAGCATGAAGAACCTGCAAACTCTGTTGAAGAATAACTGCTGATCTGAAGAACCTCCACTAAAATAGAACTTGACTAGGTAGAGAAGACTATAATCTATATGAGTGCCCTCAAATGATACTACTTGAATTAGATAGCAAACAAGGCAAACATTGAACTCAAAGATATAGATGGCATGAGAAACCAAAGCCTGAAGAGCTGATCAATCGAACCATGGAAGCATTAGAACCAATACGATAAACCTCCCCATAATGTGGCTGAGGGAGAGGGACAGGAACATTGAAAAGAACAACCAAGAAGAATTGCATGATGAAGAACTAGGAACATCAAAGGTGCTGAGAAAAGTACATGGTGTCATGGAAGGAACACTCACTTGACACACATCATGAGGTGAATGTAGTGGAAGGAACACTCACTAGACAAAGGAAGATGGCAAACAACAAGCAAACATCAACCCCCTCATGACACTTTATCAATAGTGCATATACAACAAGGCACAAAATGTGCAAGATTCCAAGTAAACAATGTATGATGGCACTTTATCTCAGTGCATTTGCATAATTACAATGCTACAATGATAAGAAGACTAGAAATAGAAACGAGAACCAAAATAGAGACACCCTACTCAGAGAAGAGATCCCAAGACCTGAAACAACCACGATATCCACCAGAGTGCTGAAAAGAAAAAATGAATAAAATATGCATGGAGAAAAATCTGAAAATAAAACTCATATGGCTAGAAAGTACACAACACACGCTTTCCAAAAAAATAAAGTTTTCAAAAAACGGAGGTCGGATGCTCATTCTATGTCTCTTGGAGTGCAAAAAAAAGACCTCACTTTGACTGGAAAAAAACACAATCAAATAGAAAATTTAGAAACAATTACCAATACTAGTAGGTCTGGCTCAGAACCAGCTTTCTGACGCCTATTTATTTTTGAAAAAATGACTTCGTATGCCCAAGATAGGGCCAAAAAACTAAACCCCCCTTGAAAGAGGCAAAAAAGGGAGTCTGGTGGCTGGGCGGTGGCTGACCGGTAGCTGGGCGGTTTTCAACAAGCGGGTAGACTAGCGGCAGCCAGGGTGACTGGGGTGGTGGATTTGGCTGGCGGTGCAGAGGGCTCCAATTGAGTTGGGCAGGGCAGTGGAGCTGGCCGAGTCAAGCTGAGCAGGGAACTGCGGGCCGCAGGGCCGCAGGGCCGGGAGGCAGCGATGCAGGGGACCAGAGTTCCAACGGAGGTGCAGAGCGGGCTACACAGGCAGGGCAGGGTAGCGAAGAGCTAGTAGGGAGGTAGCAGAGGAGCGGGATGCTGCTGGGCTACCAGTGTTGTAGTGGTGGTGGGTCGAAGGGCATCGGCAGGCGGTGGGCCAGGGAGCCAGTGCCAGTGGGGGTTGGGGGTTGGCGAGGGCTGGGGAGCTGGGGGCTAGTAGGGAGCCAGAGGCCGGTGCCGGTGGGGGTCAGGGGACCAAGGCCGGCAGGGGGCTGGACTGATAGGTCTAGTCGTCGTATGGCGGTCAAACTGTCAACTCGGTACCTGCGTAAAAACAAACCCCCAAAAATTTGTTTTGTTTTTTTTGAAAAAAAAACTACAATCGCCTTTTTAATTTTTTTTGAAGATTTTTTTGATAAAAAAATCAAAATCTAGCTTGCATGTCGTAAGAAGGCAAAAAGTAATTTATTTTTTAAAAAAAATTCTCAATTTGCATGCCAGGGTCGTACAGTCTGGATCTGGAGAAAAAATACACCCCGAGGCTCAAGAACCAAAATAGGTCAAATTTTATATGACCATAGGGGTTTCCAGGCCTTCTGAGCATGATGGTGAGGTCAGTTTAAGCCCAAAGTTCTTAGAAAAAGGGTCAACCCCTAGGTACATAAAAAAATTCCTCAAACCCCAGATCTGCTTCCAAAGCAAAAATTCTCAAAACAAGAACAAGTAGCTACAGATCTGAAGCTTTGATACCATGTTGGAGTTGAGAAAATACAACACCACATAAGCCCAAATGATCTCTGCAAGCTGAAAAACCTGTTACAAGGAGAAGCAAGGAAGCAAATCACAAAAGAAAGAAATACACAAAAATATGCTCAAAAAGAGAGAGCTCAATATTCACAAAATGTGTACTGTAATAATCCTTCTTCTTACAATGAAAAGAAAGAACTCAACCTTTAAAAGGTCAAGAAACCCTAAAAGGGAAAACCTAGGTTTGCACATAATAATTAATAAAAGAATCAATTATTATGCACCTAAAGTTAGCTTAAGTGTAAAAGAGATAAAGGAAACTTAAATAATTAAATAAATAATGTTTAATTAATCAAGTAAATACCCGAATGCTCTAACATTAGTTGCATCTTTTCTTGAGCAATTTGCTGAGAGAATAAACTGTATATAGTGAAAGTGGAAACAACAACAACAATATTGAAAGACTAAATGAATTCAACCACAAAACCCTAGCCCAACAACAACAAAGATCCACCATAACATATGAAGATTACCTAGGACAATGCAAATCAAGTAAAATCAAAAAGATTATACCATCACATGTCCAATAGGGTTTGAATCTCCATTCTTCCTATCTCCATTGATCTTGCTTGGTATATTTGCTTTCAGATTTTATGTGCACAAGAACTCAACAAAGAACGGAAGTGTGGTTGCAAGTAGGATTGATCACATATGAAAGAGTGTAGTCAATTGATCAGGATGCATAGGGTTGATAATGAAGGAAGCATCTCCTTATATAGAAGACACTATAAGAAATTGAGGGATAAGATTGAGAGGTGTAAAAGATAAATGGTCAGCTATGAATAGTGGGTAGGTAGAAGAAATAAGAAAATAATAAGAGGGTAGGTAGTGTAGGAATTAAGAGATGAATGACATGTGTCATGGGTGGAAAAGGATAATGAATTAATTAAATAAATAAAGATTTAATTAATCAATAGAGGAAGTGGGATAAATTAAATAAATAACATATTTATTTAATTTAAGGAAATGGTAATTTAAATAAATAAATGTATTTATTTAAATGAGAAATAAGGCTAGAAGAGGATAAATGAATTAATTAAATAATAAAGATTTATTTAATTAATAAAAGAATTAGGCTAAAATAATTAAATAAATAAAAATATTTATTTAATTAGACAAGACAATTTTAGGTGTCTACATTTTGCCCCTCTTTGAGACAATGCAGCTTGTCGCATTATTTCAAACAAGATAATATGAACTGATACAAAGTTGCTCCAAGATGGGAATGATATGCCCCCTCGAGAGATTGGATGAAAATGTCTGGAAAGATTGCAAACAATCTCTCGATAAGAAAGAAAGGCTAGAATGGATTGACCAGATAGAGTGACAGAGTCACGGGATAAAGAAAACTGACTCAGGAAATGAGAGCTAGGGCTAGGGCTAGGGCTATGGCAGTCTATAAAATAGACCACGAGGGAAAAACATCCTCATTGTCATCGACACATCCAAGAGATCAGAGTGTAGAGAGAGAATAGAGCAGCAGTAGTTAGCAGCGATGGCATTGGTGCATAGATTCGATTGCATTCGCCGATTTCAAAGGCCAGTCAATGCAAGAGAGCTAGTGAGAACCACAAAACCTTTTTGTACTTTTTCACATTAATTGTTGTCATTAATGCATGTTAGGTAGCACAATAAATGCATGTTTAGGTAATGTGAAAAATGTGTAGGTGCATCTGCGTTGGTGCCAGGCGCATCTGGGTTGGCTAGGCGCATTTGTGTTGGTGCCAAGCACGTCTGTGCCAGAAAAAGTGTCTGTGCCAAATGCGAGCGCCTCTGCGTTGTGCAGGCACATTTATGTTATGTGGGTATGCTTGTGCAGGATAGGCATTTCTATGCAAAGCAAGTGCATTTGTGCAGGATAGGCACATCTATGTAGAGCAGGTGCGTTTATGTAGTATGTAAGCACATTTATGTCATGAAGATGTGTTGATGTCTTCTAGATTAAATCGACAGTTCTATGATGAACATACGCTGTCGATTGGATAAGTTGCTGAGAGGATACACTCAAGGAGGTCCTCTAGGGAAGACTAGGATAGATCAAGGCACTTTGTGATGAATAGGGAGTACCAAGATAAATTACTTTGTGATGAATAGGGAGTACAAATATGAGGAGCACTTTGTGATGAATAGGGAGTGTTAATATGAACAACACTTTGTGATGAACAGTGAGTGCAAATATGAGTAGCACTTTGTGATGAATAGTGAGTGCAAAAACATGTAGTACTTTGTGATGAACAGGGAGTACCACTAGGAAAAAATTGCAACACTTTGTGATGATTAGTGAGTATCAGTTGAATAGAAGCAACACTTTGTGATAAATAGTGTCACTTTGATAGAGTACCATATGTTAGATATAAGCACTAGGATAATAAGTAGCATTTTGTGATAAACAGTGAATGCCACTATGACTGACATGATTGATTTGCTTGACTATAGAAGTACCTACCTATGCTGGAGTCATGAGAGAGATTCCCATCGACTTAGAAGTTATGACCGAAGTTGACATTTGAGGATTGAGCTGCCATTGAGGTTATAGGTTTGAGATTTATTTTGTATGTGCCTAAGTTTTGGACGAACATGGGTTTGCTGACTGCACTTGCTAAGAGATGGCATTCTAAGACATGCACATTCCATTTGCTGATGGGTGAGATGACAGTCACCTTAGAGGATGTGTATAGGATTCTGAGGATACCAATCAATAGGGAGTTGATACCCTATGATCGAGATGGAGATAGGGAGGCATTGATATGAGTGTTTTGGGATCCAGGATTGGAGATGAGGGCAGGAAATGTCACCTGGGATACCATGATAGCGACAAGATTGACGCTACTAGCAGTGCTAGGAGGAGTGATTAGTGGGTTCCTATGTCCAGATAGGGTGACACGAGGGTTGGCTATGGGCTGGGGGAGCACCTTGGAGACACTGGTGACACAACATACTAGATATGCCTGAGGACCGTGCGTGCTGGCACATTTATATTATAAGCTCCATCAGTTCATCTACTATAGATCCGTACAATTGGGTTGTGGAGTTATGTTGCTACAGGTGTGGGCATATCAACATCTACCAATGACACAATCAATACATTTAAGAGGCAGGGGTCATGGATGCAGCTTTGTGCACTTGTATGATATGATTACATCATAGCCATGGATTGGCAGGTTGGAGTACTGGCGTCGATTCCTTGATGAGATTGACACTATGATATGGAGGTCATATTGAGAGTGCGAGTGGTGGGAGGATGATGCAGTGGAGCTACCCTATACCTTCAGGAGTAGATATCTGATTGGGCGAATGCCCTATGTACTAGAGAGGTAGTTGGTAGACAGGGTATACAGACAGTTTGGTAGGATCCAGTGGATGCCACGAGGTTCTGGTATGTATGCATAGACAGCGTGAGACCAGACACACTTTGGACCACTGTTATCATATGATCAGGTCGTGATGTAACTGGTGCAGATGACTCCCTTGCCATGGGATATGTGGCATGAGATTGAGGATGCAGGGATGGATGCAGAGTATACTGCATATTGGGTAGAGCATCTATTTCCATGCCTAAAATATCTAAGATAGTTGATAGATGGAGATGGTAAAGGGGATGAGGATGATGATGGAGATGGTGGGGGTAGAGGCCGATGGAGGAGGTGGGGTGTAGTAGGAGAGAGGAGGGTGGTTCCATGGAGAGAGGGTGGAGAGGAGAGATAGGATCAGGTGTTGAGAGGCTGAGGTGGGTTGCCATTATAGGTGCTAGCAGCACAGGGTCCCAGACAGGTGCAGGGACAAAGACAAGTACAGGTACAGGGATGGGGACAAGGGCAGAGGCAGCCACTAGAGCAGCCATAGGTACATGGATAGGGGCAGCCACAGGTAGAGTCATAGGTGCAGGGGGGAGGAGGAGGATCAGCTATTAGAGTTGAGGGAGATCTTCCAGGGATAGGCAGATGAGATTCAGGATCTGGAGAGGGAGAGGGATCAACTCAGGAGACAACTCAAGGACACTAAGCAGGAGTGAGATCAGGTTATCTAGCATTACACTGAGGCTGAGACAGCACTAAGGGTGGGGAGGCAGATGGAAAAGGACATAGGGGCTGGATTCGCCTATGTTCTATGGGCAGGGGAGGAGATAGGCTACTGGTGAGACCTATATTATGGGGCAGTGCTACCAAATCAGTGGGCTAGGAGCTTTCGCAGACCATCGCAGATGATGACGACCACTGCAGGGAGTCACAGGAGACAGGCATCTAGCGATGGGGTCATAGATCCTCCACCACCACTAGATAGAGGGGGTAGGAGAGATGATCCTGGAGTGGGTCCTTCTAGAGCTCAAACTTTGTCGAGGCTAGGCGGCTCCGAGGGAGGGAGTTTGTCATAGTCTTAGAGGGCTCCGGATGTATCAGTTTTGTACCATTTTGTATTATGATGTAGACACCTTCGGGTGATTGTAGCCATATGATTTTGACATCATTGTATCATGACACTTATGATTTTAATATATATATGAGATGATTCATCTTTGCAGAAGCTATATGCATGTGTACCAATGTGATGAGATGTTCCTATGATGTATATTTCTATGTGATGCTTATGTTATGTTTGCAAATATGTATATGATGCAATGCAATATTTTTATTCTTTTATGTTTTATATGCTATGCAAATACAAATGTGAATGTATGAAATACAGATGAATATGATAGTGCAAATAACTATTTACATAATGAGAATGTAAAATGTGCTAACATGTGTTGTGTGTAGGATGTGATGCAATTGTGATATCTATATGTATGTATGAAATGCTTATGTGTGTTAATGCAGGTGCAAACTATATGAAATGTAGATGTTTTTGGTGTGTCATTATACTCAGTCATGCGATAGCAAGCTATATGTACTCAGGAAGGATGATGGAGGTCAATCAAGAAAGGGGGATGGAAGATAGAAGATATGAAAGTGAAAGAGCTTCTTGTGTGTTATCATCATTGAGCTTTATTATGGCAAGTAGGTTATGACAATCTAGGCATATGTTTGACCCAGAAAGTCATTGTACCTGTTTACATGGAGATAAGACAGTTGCAATAAGGAATGCCCCAGTTCATACTAGACTCACAGTGTCCTCATATCCTTGGACAAGTCATAGCATTACTAAGAGACAGTCCACAGATAGCAAATAAAATAGGTGACGATACCCCATCCTCGCCTTTCTAGTCAAAGACATCTTGGAGATAGAATCTCTAGTCAAAGACATCCTAGAAAAGCTAAAAGACATGTCACCAGAAAGATAAAATCAAAAGAAAACCAAGACTCGACACCAACATCCACTGTAGTCTTCAAGTTTAGTGTCTCTTGTCACTTATATAAGTCTATTTGATTGTGGTCACAATGTTTACTGTCACAAAAAGGATAGTTCGTACTGAACTATAATGCTGTCTGAGTTTGTCGAAAGAATTGATTTGTTGAAGCCCATTGTTGTTGATGTGTCTCATCTAAAACTGACTGAATCCATGAAACTGATACATTATTATGGAGAAGATGGAAATTTTTTGTGGTTTTGTGATGCAAATGCTGCTTTATTGTGGATTGTGCGCAGATAGACTGAAGAAAAGTGGAAGAAACTGCACTCCTCGAAACGGGTGATGTTCTTAGTTCCACACCCATTACTAGATGTAGGATTTGCCTTAGCTACTGATAGGAGCTGATTTATTAAAAAAGGGGGTTATTATGAATGGCAAACCAATCTTGGGTAGATCAATAGCAAGCCATGATAGAAATGGGTAAGTTTATTATGAATGGATAGGCTATGAGTGCGTGCAAAGTGAAAGGATGAAAGTGAATCATGAAGGAGGGAGGAGCAATGTTTCTACACATGGCGTTGGTGACCCAGTTTTCACCACGGTACTTGCCCAGGGCACCACCAGAGTGGTTTTCACCATTGGACGAAATGTTTTTTCTTTACTTTTTTAATTTTTCAATTTTTTTTTTGTGTCACAAGGTGCCTGTTGGCTAGGTTTTCACCAAGTAACATTTTTTTTTTATGTTTTATGATTTTTTTGATTTTTTGATTTTTTTTTTTTTTTTTTTTTTTTGTATTTTTGAATTGGGATACTCTGAAGAGCTATGTGTAAAACCTGCGAAGGTGCATGTTGTTGATAGGATCATCCAAAGGTTCACCCTCTATGGTTGAGAGTTGATATGCACCAGATCCATATGTTGTTGTGATGACGTAAGGACCAAGCCAGTTCGTTTTGAACTTGCCCTTCTTCTCTCTGTCTTGCTGATTTTTAGGATTTTCTCTGAGAACTAAGTCACCTACCTCAAATGTGTGAGGCTTGACTTTATGATTGTAGCTACAACTCATTCATTGTTGATAAGCCTTGAGATGATTAAAAGTAGTTTGTCTTCGTTCATCCAATAGTTCAAGTTCTTGTAAGCGAGAGACCCTGTAGTCTTCATCACTAATAATGTTTTGCAAAGAGAGTCGTAAAGATGGTAACTTGACCTCAATAGGCAAGATAGCTTTAGCTCTGTAGACAAGTGAATAGGGTGTAGCTCCTGTACGTGTACGGTTGCTTGTGTAGTAGGCCCAAAGTGTGGGATTAAGTTGGATATGCCAATTACGGCCAGCGTCATCAACTATCTTTTTTAAGATTTTAAGGATTGTTTTATTAGATGCCTCAGCTTGACCATTTCCTTGGGGGTAATAAGGTGTAGAAAAATGATGGTTAATATGGAAGCGGTCATAGAGTTCATGAACATCTTGATTTTTGAAGGGACGTCCGTTATCAGTGATGATGGAAACAGGAATATCGTATCAACAAATGATATAGTTGAGAATGAATGGAGCAATTTGTTTTCCAGTGACTTGCGTGAGAGGCATGACTTTGATCCATTTTATGAAATACTTTATGGCAGTGATAATGAATTTATGACCATTGGAAGAAGGAGGGTGAATCTTGCCTATGAGATCAAGTCCCCACTGACAAAAGGGCCAAGGAGTCACAATTGGTTGAAGTTCCTGCGCTGGCACATGAATGAGGTCTCCATGAAGTTGACACTGCTTACATTTCTTGACAAACTGATACGAGTCTTTTTCCATATTGGGCCAGTAATATCCAGTCCTGATGAGTTTCTTGGCTAAGGTAGGACCACTAGAATGTGGACCACATATTCCTTCATGTACTTCATTCAACGCAATTTGAGCTTTGTCTCTTTCTAAACATCTAAGAAGAGTGCCATCTAGACCTTGACAGTATAGGATATTGGCTAAAATGACATATCAAGAAGATTGGCGAATGAAAGTGCGATGTTGGTTATTGGATAGGTCAGGAGGTAGGGTATTGTCACAAAGGTATGTGAAAATGGAACCATATAACTGGGACTCAGGACTGACAACACATATCATCTCAGTAGGAGTGATTTCATATGAGGGAACCAAAAGGTTGTCCACAAAGAACTCATAGCAGGTCTCATTCGGTGGTAGATCGATTAGTGAAGCAATTGTAGCCATGGCATCTGTGGCTTGATTCTGCTCTCTTGGTATTTGCTCAAAGTCTAACTTTGTGAAATGTTGTTTCAGCTCATCCACAATTCTCTTGTAAGGCATTAATTTCTCATCCTTTGTTTGGCAGTCATCAGTTGCTTGACGAATTACAAGTTGAGAGTCTCCAAAAACCTAAAGTTCTTGGATCTTCCATTGAACTGCAATCTATAATCCATTTGTTAATGCCTCATATTCTGCTATGTTAGTAGTGCAGGGAAAGGATAATCAATATGATTTTGGTATAGAATCCCCTTGAGGAGTTATGAAGAGGATGCCAGCTCCTACCCTATGCTGTGTGTATGAGTCATCAAAGTATAGTTGCCAAGGTTTTGCATGTGACACTGTCAAGATGGATTCATCTAGGAATTCTGAAGTTAGAGGAACATCATCCACCATGGGAGCATCTGCTAACTAATCTGTGATACCTTGTCCTTTTATTTCTTTTTTGTCCACATATTCAATTTTGAATTCCTTCAGGAGCATCACCCATTTGGCTAGTCGACCAGTAAGCGTTGCTTTATTAAGAAGGTATTTCAATGGATCGATCCTTGCCAACAACTTAGTTTTATGAGTTATCATGTAATGTCATAATTTCTACAAAGCAAAGACCATAGCGAGAATGCATGCTCAATTGGTGTGTAATTTAGCTCATATCCCACCAATGTGCGACTGATGTAGTATACTACCTTTTCTTTGCCCTCAGCAACCTGTTGTGCTAAGAGTGCCCCTAGTGCTATTGAAGTAGCTGATATGTATAGTAATAGAGGTTGATCTGGAACTGGTGGCATCAAAACTAGCGAATTCAAAAGATAATCTTTAAGTGTCTGGAAAGCTCATTGACAATTATCATCCCATTTGAATTTGATGTTTTTGTGTAGTAGGTGCTGAAAAGGATTACATTTATCTGCAAGTTGCGCTATGAATCTTCGTATGGACTGGAGTTTCCCTTGCAAAGATCAAAGTTGACTAATATTTCTTGGTGGTTGCATCTCTAGGATGGCCTTGACTTTTGCTAGATCGGCTTCAATTCCTCTTTTTGAGACAATGAATCCCAGGAGCTTCCCAGAGGTTACTCCAAAGACACATTTCTTGGGGTTTAATCTTACTTTATATTTTTCCAACCAATCAAAGATGACTGAAAGTATGTCCAAATGTGTATCTCTATCTATTGATTTTCCCAAGAGGTTGTCAACATAATCTTCCACATTAACATGCATGAGATCATGAAAGATAGTAGTCATGGCTCTTTGATATGTAGCACCTACATTTTTTAGCCCAAAGGGCATGACATTCTAGCAGAAAGTTCCCCAAGGACAAGTAAATGATGTTTTGTGTTGATCCATGGATGCGATTTTTATTTGATTATAACTGGAGAATCCATACATCAAAGATAACATCACATGACCTGTTGTGAGATCGATGATCAAGTCAATATTTGGAAATGGAAAGTCATCCTTAGGACAAACTTTGTTGATGTCTCTGGATTCTATACATATTCTGATACTACGATCTAGTCTACTAACAGGCACTAAGTTGGAGATCCATTCGGGATAATCAATTGGGCATATGAATCCGACATCCAATAATTTCTCAAGCTCTACTTTGACTAATAATGCCACTTGTGGATGCATCTTTCTTAATTTTTGTCTCACTGGTCTTTCCCCCGGTTTAACTGTCAAATGATGCATTACCAAATCCAGATCCAATCTAGGCATATCAGCGTATGACCATGCAAAATTGATTTGTCATTCTATAAAGAAACTTATGAACTTTGACCTTTCTGTCTCTATCAAAGATTGAGCCAAGAATATGTTGTGTGGAAATTCTTATGTGCCAATGTTTGTTTTGATAGTCTCCTCTACCAACATGGATGACTTTTCCTCATATTATGCTGGGAGAATGTCGAGCCTTCCATCTTCGGGTGCCTCGGAGAGGTTTTCGCCCTCAGATACATCCTTTCTTTTTACTTTTTGGGGTCAGACAGTGCCACAACATGGTTTTCACCATAAGAACCTTGATTTATTTTTATTTTTATATTTTTGTGAGTGGAAGGCCTGACACCCTCACCAAAATATGCCATGTTGTTGAGTTCTATAATGTATCATGCTTTATGGTCCCCATGGGGAAGATCATCTTGTATGCCAAGATAGTCAATAAAAGCTTCATCATTTTGGAATGTGTCAAACTATGTAGGTCCTTCATGGTCCCAGTCAATAAGTTGGTGGTGAACAAGGGGAAGGCCTTTGATGTCTTCGAAGTTAGCGGGGTTAAGAGTTAAGATGCAGTTATATTCAGGTATGTCAAGGTAGTTATCGAGGTCATTGTTGGCACTCTCCTCATTAGTCTTGATCATGAATGAATCCAAATTATCATCACTAGTAGCACATTCTGGGATAGGTGTTCTCATTCTATGTGATTTCAGCCTAGGACCTAGAGGCAAGGACTGTAGGGGATCCTTCAGGGTTGTTTCTTGACCAACTTTGAATTTTCTATAAAATTCCTCTTCTTCTGTGGGTTCACTTGGTTCTCTAAATGTCTCGGTGAGCTCATAGTCACTGGTGGATTTGTCTGAACCCCATTCCCATTCATTGAAGTATGTGGAATAGCGATTTTGTTGTTGAATTTTGGCAACTTTGATTTGTAATGCTTCTCCTATCTTTTCAGTGTGGACCTTGGAAGTAATGAAACCAAGTCCCATCAAGTGCTCCTTTTTGAATGTCAATTCAGGTTGTAAAGGTTCAATGATGCCTTCCTTTCTTAAGCCAAGAGGGCTTTTGCCATCATACCCAAATTTTTGTAGGATCTTGAACCCTTTGCCATATTTTTCACATGGTGTGCTGATGTGATCTTGTATATCATTTTCAGGGTCTTTGTAAAGCATTTTGTATAAGTCTTCCTCTTCCATTTCACCCCATTTTTGGAAGATCGTAGGATCCCATTTAAGTGTAATGATAGATACCCGCTTAGTAGGATGTGGTCATCCATATGCTTTTGGTGAATTCATGACTTGTTGTAAGTACATGGTTTGATTCAAAGTGTATTCACCCATGCCCTTGTCTTGGAATTTGCCTTTAAGCTCACCTTGTTTTGATGTCGAAGGTTTTAATGATTCGGGATCAATGTATGTAGAAGAAGGAATAGCTTCTTGATTACTTGGAATGATCGTCTCAGTTTTTGGGCTTAAGTTATTGCAGTATATGAATGGATTAGGATCACCATTAACTGTTATTTCAGCTCCATTGTGGGGGAACTTAATGCATTGGTGATATGTAGATGGAACTGCCCTCATTTCATGAATCCAAGGATGTCCCAGTAAGATATTGTATATGAGATCCAGGTCTAGGACTTGACAAACCACATCCTTTGCAACTGGCCCAACTCTGAGAGGTAAGGTGACTGTGCCTTTGGATGAATGCTCTTCATCATCATATGCCTTGATGGTAATTTTTTTTGTAGAATTCACAGCTTTATATGAATATCCCAATTGTTTAATAGTGCTCAATGTACAAATATTTAGACCTGCTCCTCCATCTATCAGGACTCGTTTTATTCGATGTTTGTGTATGAAGGCTTCAATGTGTAGTGGTGCATTATGTGGTTGACTTAGGGAGGTGTCATCGGCTTTTGTGAATGTAAGGGAGTGTGGAATGGATAGGTATCCCACCATGGCTTGAAACCGGTCCACGTTCAAATCAGTAGGAACAGTAGTGTCTCTCAAGATTTTGTCAAGAATCGCTTTATGTGCAGGGGATATGCGTAAGAGCTCAAGGATTGAGATAAGCATGGGTGTCTTTCCTAACTGTTCTACAAGATTGTACTCAGGCTTGGTTGATGAGGAAGTAGTGTTTTAAGTTGGAGCACCTTGCAAAGTGAATTTACCTCGACGATTAGTGACATTACATTCAGAGGTAGGTTCAGAAGAAGATCCAATGCCTTTTAGGACAATCTTGGGTCTTTGGGTAGAATTCTCAGGCGTTTTGTCCTTGATGATAATGGTAGAGACATAATTGTCCATCGAAATGTGATTGATAGTTAAATCATAGTTATAAGATGCTCTAGTATAGTTGGTTTGGTCATTTGTGGCTTTAGATTTTCCCTTGTCATGCTTTGGGAATGGTTCCTTAAACATCTCATGTTCTTGATTGGATGAGTATCCTTCAATCTCAATGTCACCTCTATCAATGAGATCTTGTATGATGTTCTTCAACCGATGACAATTTCCTATTTTATGGCCTTTGCTCTTATGAAATTCACAATACTCATCACCATTCCACCAATTTGGTTTGACCTTTGGCTCATATGGAGGCAAATCCGGTATTGTGATTATCTTGTTTGCCACTAGCTTCTTGAAAACTGACTCTAGTGGTTCTCCCAATGGAGTGTACTTCCTTCATGACTTTGAAGTTGTTTGAGTATTCACTTGATTGTTTGTAGAGCTTGATCTAAAAAAAATGATTTTGGGTCGTACCGTATTGGCATCAACAACACCATCATTGACTGTGTTCTTGTTTTTACTCCAAAATCTTGTCTTATCTTTTCCTTTATAGTCCTCTTTGTTTTCTTTGAATATCTTAATGACTCCTTGTTTAATTAGGACCTTCTCTATTGCTAAGCCTTTTTCAATGACATCTTTGAAGGTGGACAAACAAACTTTTCTTAAGTCATAACCAATGTCTTTGTTAACATTTTGTGTGAACATCTCTACCATTTGTTCTTGTGGAATTTCACAAGAGCATATGTTGGCTATATTTCTCCATCTTTGTAAAAATGATGAAAAAGATTCTCCATCCTTTTGCTTGGTGTTGCACAAGGTAGTTATTGATATGTCTGTCTCTATGTTGTATGAGAAATGTTGTATAAATGCCTTAGCTAAGTCACCCCATGACTTATTTCCAGGTGGAAGTTGGGAGAACCATTCCATAGCTTGATCACCTAAGCTTTGTGGGAATAATCTCATCAAATATGTCTCTTTTGTTGCTACCTCAATGCAAGCTGTGAAAAATTGTCTTATATGTGCCTTAGGATCCCCTTTTTCTCTATACTTATCAAACTTAGGCATCACAAAGTGTGTAGGGAAAGAAGCCATTGGAATTATCTTGTCAAATGGATAAGGACATATGTCTCTTATTGTGTATGTTGGCTTTGGTGTATTTATGTCCTCCATTTTCTTTTGTAAGTCCTTGATTTGTTGTTCCAAATTGTTCTTAGGTGGAGATCGACTTCTTGGGCCATACCCCATGCCTAAAACAATGTGTGGAGGAGCATGTTGCATATATGGATGATATTGATCATACACATGTTCATATGGAGGTCTATAGTGATGTTACGTATATGGGCCACTTGGTATAGAGTCATGTTGAGGAATTGAATATTTTCTTTGTCCATGTATACCATACTCTATAGGCATGTCATGAGTTTGTTCTAGTGTGTTGCCCCCAAATTTGACATGGGGTTTCCTTGTGTCCAAATTTTGAGCATTCCTTTGAATATCCAATTGCTTTGGTGGTTGATCCTTAGCATTGGTATGTGATTGAGTGTATTTTTCTGCATAAGACTTCCATAATGGTCTACGAAGATGAGTATCATATGCTTGACCATGTGTATGTGGGAGCTCTATTTTTTGAAACAAAGATGATGGTGATTTAGGCACCATATGTGGTCCTCTATTGCCTCCACTATTAGGCCTCCTTTGATCCATGTTAAGGTGAGGTTGTTGCAAAGGTTGATTTTCCATTATTTGAGACATGTTAAAATCATGAGGGATCTTGGCTCCATTTTGTGCCATCACTTGTAAGAAGTATTTTCTATCTCTCCTCATTATTTCCTCAACCAATCGATTGAAATGGGGATCCATAATGGAGTCTTCCACCTCTTCTAAATGTACTAAAATGTTGTCCATATTGTCATTTTGTATATCATTGTTGTTTGTAGTGTCCATGTTCTCAACATTTGGAATGTTTCTATAGGCATCCATGTCAGGTAATGTGTTATGATTAGAATTGAAAAAGATATCATTGTCATACTCATAGACACTCATGTTTGTGGACTCTTAAGCCTCTTTAGTTTCTCTCCTAGATTTTTGGGAATGGGTTTCAACCATGAACTAAGTATTGACCAAGATGTGTGAAAGTAGATGAAAATGGAAAGAGTATGGAAGACTAAGAGTTCGATGGAATGTAAATGAATTTGAGGTTTACTTGCAATGTCCAAAGTGTAAGACCAAGTATGTATGTAGTAGAGTAGGTGTGGCTTCCAAAGAGATGATAGTTTCTCTTGATGAGGTAAGTTGACCTTGACTCTAAGTAAGACCAAATGAGACCCAAAGGTGATAGACCTTGATGAGGGACCACTTAGCAAAATGTTGTTGTATGTAGTGTGTTGACAAAGTAAGATGAGGACAAACAAGTGACCTTTTGACTCAAGTTTAGACAAATGTGAATGTAATGCAAGGTGTAAAGCAATGATGGACTTTGTGAGACCCAAAGATAGGTTGAATGCTAGATGAAAAACCCAGAGAGATAACCTAGGAAGCTCAATAAGTCTGAAACTGACTGTTCTTGTTTGTTGAATTATGAAAGTTTTCAATCCTGAACATAGACATGCCTATATACTTCACAAACATGCTTAAATGACACAGATGCTATTCTATCAAACACAAACGTGTTTCTAAGATGTTGGAAATACAAAGTTGCTCAGAAGACAAAGATGCATTTTTGCCCTTCACAGACGCAGTTATAAGACACAAACATGGTTTTGTCAAACACAGACACGTTTCTACAAACTTTGTGCAATTTTTCCAATCTGTGAAGTTGCTTGTTGTGACCAAATCTGAATGTTTGACTATTTTTTCGTGACAAGAGGACACAGTGTTGATGAAGACTCAATGTTTGCAAGTGTTTAGACTCAAAATGACTCCAAAGAAAAGTGTGTTGTTTGATGTAAAATTGTTTTGCATACACTTGAAGACACAAAAGACACAATGTTTTGATGTTTGGTCTTGAATGTTTGATTGTTCAAAATAAGTCAAGCACAGTTCTTATGGCTGGCCAAGACAATAGTTGTTGATCCCACATGGAGTTTCCCCTGAGGTTACGCTATTTAGAGTGGATACTTAGATGCTTGACCCCACTGGCTCCACCCTTGGCACTCACTTCTTGAGGTAGCCAAGCATCAGTCCCCATGAAAACTCCTCATGGTGAACTTTGTATCTCTACTAAGAACCATATGTGTGTTGGCCGCTACCAGAGGTCTGACCTCCTGCCCCAACAACTAGAAGGATTTTGGTTTCTAAAATAAAAAGGTGCTAGTAAGGGCATCCACTCGTGTGGCTATACATGCAACACTTTTAGTTTTGTAAATACAGAAGGCTCCCAGCCGGTAGGGGTTACGCCCTACAACTAATCAAATAAATTTGATCAAATGGGTTTATGGGGAGACATAGCATTGGTATGAACTAATCAGCACATGTTATCCATAGTTTTCACCATGAATACAGTTGTTTATAGTGGTTTAGAAGAGGTGGGTTTTCCTCACTACCACTTGGGTCATTCTCTCCTCACTAGTAGTCCTAATGACCACACGGGGAGACAAACCCTCTAAAGATGAAACAAAAAGAGCCTATTGCTTAAGACATAAAAGATAATGGTTCAATTTTAGTGCACCAATTGAAGTGTTTGCTAGTCTATGAAAACAAGGCACACAATAAAGATCAAAAACCCTTGCTAAGGTCTTGCAACAAAGATCTATTAGTAGTTTGGATTGTTTCAATGATCACCCCTTCATGCAAGCACACAAGTTAGGTAAATTTTAGATCCAAAAGACTTTGTGAAAATAGGGGCCTTCAAGAAAATGATTTTGCTTTCAAGACAAGCTGCACCAATTTCGTTAGCTAGATCTGAAGATGTTAGCTCAAAATAAACCCAATCTGAAAATCCAAATGACGAAAAACTGAATCAAAGAAACCCAAAATGTAACAACCTCACACAGACGCGGTTATCAGAAACACAAACGCTATATAATTTTGTAGACGCGCTTAGATCCGACACAGACATGGCTCCTGGACGCAGACGCACCTGAAGACTTCACAGACGTGACTAGGGAACATAGACACGTTTACCAGAATCTGCAAAAAAGATAAAATACTGTCAAAGATGCAAACACGATTCCGGATGTCACAGATGTGATAGAAAATCAGAAATGCAATCCAAAAGCATGTAGATGCAAAAATATCAAAATATTGTCGGAAATGTCAAATCTGCAACTTCAAAACACAAAATCTACAACCAAAGATGTTAAATTCAAAAAGGACAAGAGTCCCATCGGGCATACCAAAATGTATATGATGAAAGTGGAAACAACAACAACAATATTGAAAAACTAAATGAATTCAACCACAAAACCCTAGCCCAACAACAACAAAGATTCACCATAACATATGAAGATTACCTAAGATAATGCAAATGAAATAAAATCACAAAGATTGTACCATCACATGTCCAATAGGGTTTGAATCTCCATTCTTCCTATCTCCATTGATCTTGCTTGATATATTTGCTCTCAGATTTTATGTGCACAAGAACTCAACAAAGAACAGAAGTGTGGTTGCAAGTAGGCTTGATCACATATGAAAGAGTGTAGTCAATTGATCAAGATGCATAGGGTTGATAATGAAGGAGCATCTCCTTATATAGAAGACACTATAAGAAATGGAGGGATAAGATTGAGAGGTGTAAGAGATAAATGGTCGGCTATGATTAGAGGGTAGGTAGAAGAAATAAGAAAATAATAAGAGGGTAGGTAGTGTAGGAATTAAGAGATGAATGACATGTGTGATGGGTGGAAAAGGCTAATGAATTAATTAAATAAATAAAGATTTAATTAATCAATAGAGGAAGTGGGATAAATTAAATAAATAAGATATTTATTTAATTTAGGGAAATGGTAATTTAAATAAACAAATATATTTATTTAAATTAGAAATAAGGCTAGAAGAGGATAAATGAATTAATTAAATAAATAAAGATTTATTTAATTAATAAAAGAATTAGGCTAAAATAATTAAATAAATAAAAATATTTATTTAATTAGATGACAATTTTAGGTGTCTACATAAACTTTAATGATATGTTGAGGATGCTGATGGAGATTAGAGTTGAGGAAGGTGAATTACTGCCAACCTTCAATGTCAGATTTTCCAAAGCACTAGCTGAGATCCCACAAGGGAGTAAACTAAATGAAAAAGTGTCTTTAGTGATTTATTTGGATGCCTTTGGAAGTAAGATGAGTTACATGTTGAGGGACAAAGAGCCAAAGACATAGCATCAGGCATTTGTGACAGCCATGGACATAGAGAAAAACTTAAAATATGGCATTCCTAAAAGACTTGTATCTATCGGTGTCTATTGTCATAGTGTTTGTAATGTTGCAATTAAGTGTGAAGTGAAAAGTAATTTTCAAAGCTTTGGTGTTCATACTTTTGCTGGCAACACCGATAATTTAATTCCAAATGAAAATCAAAGTTGTTTGGTGCAAACAATGGTGGATCCTCATATAGATATAGATAATGTCAATTGTGTTGAAGATGAAGTAAGAGTATTTTCAGATTTCACTTCTTGTAATCATGTTGATGATCTTTCTAATATGAAAGTTGTGCACAAAATTAATTCAGAGAATTTTAATGGTACACATTATTGCAATGAAAATACAACCCACATTGATGAAAAGATTTTTAAAGAATGTCACATTGAACAACAAAGTGCAGCGCAATTGCAGAGGATTGCAAAACCTAGAAAAGCTCTTGAAGTTGTGGACAAGAAAGTTCAAATGTTGGAGAGCCTTAGAGTTATTAATGAAGACCTTCTGCAATATGGTGAAAAGGATTTTTTAGAAAAGGACTGTGAACTGAATGCTTATACACTTGATGAACAACATGCTGATCTAACAAATAGTTTTGTGATAGAAAATTTAAGTGAACATGTTGGACACTCATCAGATGAAGTAAATGGCCATGACATTCATCTTTATTCTTTGACTATCTTGATTCTCAGAATGATGGTCATATGATGAAATTTTGTGGTTGTGAAACATGGAATGCTGAAGATAGTTCCAGCCCACTTTCAATTTCTTCTTTGTCTGATGAAGATGATTATGATGATAGGATGGATGGTATCTTTAGTAAATTTTCTAATATTTTATTCAATGTTGATATAGATACAAACCAACCTCTTCATTGTCACAATGTTTATAAGGGAGTTCTTCATTTGGTTGAAGAAATAATTGATCAGCCAGATGCTGTAAATGATGAACAGGTCCATGATGTTGATACCGTTCCATGCAGCAGTGACATGTGTCAGGATGAAGTTTTTTATAATGGGTTGTTTACTAGTGTGTTTGAACCCCATCTTGAAGTTTTTCATGTGAAGATGAGTGAATGTGCAAATTTTATTTCAGATTATATGCTTGAGCCGGAGGTATGTTCATTTTTTCAAGAGTGGGATATTAAAGATGCTGATCTATTGCATTTAGTAGATGATGAAAAGAATGGATATGTTTCAGTAGTTGATCATGAAAGTTAGGTTCAAAATTATATTCTTGATGAGTATGCATATAATTTTGATTGGAAAAGCATGTTGAAAGATGTGTGCCATAATAGAAACATTTATCTGATGATTGTGTTTGCTTCAGATTGTTTATATTATTAAGTGATGAGAATCAGTTTTTAATAAGGTAAAGAGCTGGTTGCAACTTTGGTGGTTGGGAGCCATTTTATAAATAAGTTGTATTTTTGTACTGTTGATTTGCTTTAGTTGTGTGGTTTTCAATAAGTGCCATGTTGTTTGGGTGGAATAAGGAAGCCCTTTGTTTTTGAGAAGAGAAGAGAAGTATTCCATTTTTTTGGGTGCTCTGCTCTACCATAGATTCTGAATTCTTGTGTTGACCTCGCAATCAACCATCCCCAGTCAGAGCCACTATTGGGACATTAAATTTGAGTCAAGTTTTGAGGCCCATTTCAAAAAATTTGCTCTGCATTATCAGGAAGGCACCTAATCTTATTCAAATGGCCTAGTTTGAGGAAAGAGGGTAAAATGGAGCCAATTGATTTTTAAGTGGTACAACCTTGGAATCTTGTCTTACACATTTCATTTGTCCTATGAAGCATTTTTCAACTTTCAAATTTCAATTTGGATCAGTTTATCAGGTACCCATTTCAAGGGGTGGATTGAAAGTTTTTCTAGGTTCAAATGCAAATTTTATTAAATGACCTACTTTGAGGCTTTGCATTTCATGACTCGTTGATTGTCATGTTGAAATTCAAAGTGCATTGAATTCTATGCATATAAGTGAACTTCCATGCAAAGTTTCAGGTCTTTATGAATTCATTTTCTCAGTTTGGTAAGCTTAATCTGTTTCTAGTTTGTGTTGTTTGCACAAGTCCCCATTTTAGTAGCCAGTCAGGGCCTCTCTTTGCATATCTGTAAAAGTTGCCTCAGTGACTTTCATAGCAGAATGTTTATTCTGGGTTATTGCTGGTATGAAAGATAAGCTATGTTTTCAGTTTAAAGCCCTTGTCAATCCATTTGATCAGTTTTCCAAGATGGTCTCTTGAGCCACCTTATTCAGTTTTTTGCACTTTCATTGCTACATCAGTTAAAGTGACTATTTTCATGAGCACACTATTTACACCCAGTTAGAATTTTGGTCAAACTAAGCATTCTAAGGTCTTCTATGTACTTCAAGGTATCTATGCCTCAGATTTGGGGGTCTACGAAGATCATTTGATATTTTTAAGAAAGGTACTTTGATGTCCCTGCGCATTGGTTTTATCAGGTTCATAGTGCTAACAAAGCCATTTGGTCATCTTTGACCATTGACATTTCTTCACCTGAGATTCGTCTTGAGAAACAATTTGGCAAAGTGAATGTTTGTATATCAAATAGTACGTTTGTCAGTTTGCAAAGTCTAGAAAGTTGTTTTGACCAGTTTGAAAATTACATCTTTGTGATTAAATGCGAAAATGTGGCATAGGCGCCTGAAAGTTGCGAAACTCAGTTCAATGATCAAAAAATGGTGTCGATCGATTCCAGAGGCATGTTCAAGGTTTATGTAGTGTTTTCAATGGTCAGTTGCTTGAACAGGGAAAAAAATTAGCCGGACCCACTTTGGGGACCGACCTAACTTGCCACTTCATGTGTCTTTTCAGGCAAGGTTTAAATTGGTATTTCAAATCATGTGTTTTATGATTTCAAAGATATAGAAGAAGCTACAAAATTTTATAAGAGCAATATGCACATTAATGGTACAATGAAGCAGATGCCTGGCTATTTGACAGCTGAAAGGGCATAAAACCAAAGTTTTTGAATTTTGGTAGCATTCTCCCAGGAAAATGGTTGGAATATGTTAAAAGGGCTCAAAACTTATGCAAAAGCATTGGCAGATGTAAAGCTTCCTTCCACAACCTTTTCTAAGTCCTCCCTTGCTAGCCATAAAAAAATGAAATGAGACATGGAAACTTGAGCAAAATGCATGTTTGCCAGGCATAAATCCAATTCCACGACTTCTGCCAACATCTCCCTGCCATGAGTTAGAATTGGTTGTTGAAAAGGAAGAGAAATTTCAAATCAAAACAAGTTGCAGGTGTGAGCCACATTCCATAACTCTGCTAGCATTTTCCCTTGCCAGCCATTGAAAGGTTAAAGGGCAGTTTAAATTTTAAATCAAATGCAATGGGCATGCATAATGCCAATTTCCTTCTTGCCACGTGAATGTTGAAGAGACGGATTGAAAAATTTAGCAAATGCAATGTAGCATCAAAGGCCAAAAAAAAACTTGCAGCAAATGTCATTGGCAATGAAAAGACCAAAAAACTATCAAACAAATGCAGCTCCACGCCCTCTGCTAGCATTCTCCTTTTCCAGTAAAAATGTAAAGGGTTATGTATAAACTTTCATCAAATTGTAATTAGCAGCAAATACCTTTGGCAAGATTAAATACCAAAATATCCCTTGGCATAGTGTGGAAAGGGAATATGCAATAGGTTTTGAACTTTCCTGCAATTGGCAAATTGGCAAGTGAAAATACCAATCTCCAGCCTTCATCTCCTACGTGATTCCTACTATAAGAGGTGGCGGTGAAAAGATCAAGAAACTTTTAAGAAGATGCAAGTGATTTCCTCTATGGTGTGATGGTTGAAAAGGTTGCAAAAGCTTTCAAATGATTTAAAATGCGAATAGCATCTCCCTGTCGTGAGTGAGAAGCTTTAGAAATTTTCAAGAAAATTCAAATTGGTTTAGAATCAGAATTCTTCCCTGTGTGGAATGGCGTTGAAGGCCATAAGAAGCTTCCAATTAAATGATAAAGGTGCCATTAAAACTCTCAGAAACCTTCAAAAATGCATAGTTCCAGGCTAATGCCATTATCCCACATTGGCTGGGCGGAGGGAAATTTTACTGTTTAAAACTAAGAACACACTCAACTATAGTGTCAAAGCCTTGAAGGTTTTTGACGCAAGGTGTTGTTTGGGTGCCCAGTGGACCCCTCGTGTGTGTGCATGAATCCCGAGGTGGTGAAGAGATAGTTGGTGACCAAGTGGACCTCAAGTGTGCATGGTTCCCAAGGTGAGTAAGTTTTGCAGTGCAAAGGAAAGTTAAAAAGCATGCAGGTTCAAGGACGATCGATGGTGGTCGCTACTCTGCAAGGCAAAGATGCTCGCCAATTAACCATCGTGGATCAGTGACAAAGCACATGTAGAAAATGGTGGGTTAAAGATCGTGCAGGTTTGAGATGATCGATGGTTGTCACTACTCCACAAAGCAAAGGTGCTCGACCATTACCATCACGGAGTAGCGACCAATGAGCTAGTAAATCAAGGTGGTAGATGAGCTAGTGGGTCCTGTTGAGGTGGCGATGACAGAGCAGTCCAGTGGTGGACAGGTGGCGGTCCGCATGGCCGACGACTGGTGGATAGGTGAGGTGTCGTCCCAGGTGGTGAATAGTGGACCTTGCAAGTACTATATATCATCGGAAATCTCTCGAGACAAGGAATTCATTCATGTAGTTTGTTTCAAAAAACATGAGATATTATGAGAGTAGTTTCCATGAATAAAAAAAGAGATATTTTTGTAGTTAGGGAAAAAGGGACACTTGGCACGTTCTGATGCATTCTGATCTTTTCCCCCCTCCTTCATATTCCTATTTCTTCTCAATTGTAAGGATTCCATAAATTTGGAGAAATGCTCCAGATTTCATGGTTTCCAGTTCTAAATTTTTTGACCCAAGTTTATAAAATTCTATGGATCTTTTTAGGGTATAGAGCTGCACTTCAATATTGCAGATTGTTTCTCTAGTTGCAAGTTTTACTTATGTAAGGCATGAGTAGATTTCACCCAAAATTGTCTCTAGGTATGTATTTCATGGTTACAAATTAAGTCCTCAAGGAGGCTAGAATTTGTCATCTCAAGAAGATTGTGTGATTGTTTGTAGGCATTCTTCAGTGAAGAGTTTAAATTTTGTAATCAATCATAAATAATGGAATATGTATCAAAGATCTGATAATTTTGTGAATGAATTAAGTAATGCATTGGTATGAGGTATTGATGCAAGAATATTGTTTAAAGAAAATAAATTTGTAGCTAGGATACACATTTGCAGTTTTGTGTGTGACTCCATGCCCAATGAACAAGGCACTCATCTTTGAAGGATTTGGGGATACTTTTAAATTTATACAAATTTAAAGAAAAATCTATTTCCCTTTATGTTTAGGGGTTGTGTTATATTCATTCCAAGCTTTGTTTCATCAATTGTTTGTACATATCTAGCCAATCTGTATGTGTTTTATAACTTGTTGAGCTTGTGGAATGATCTATCTACTTATTGTTGATGTAGTCATATGTCTGTAACTGGTTGTATGTAGTGCATTAAAGCGTGTCCCCCCTAGGTCTAGCAGAACCTAAAGTGCAGGAGGATCAATTAGGGTCCTATGTTATGTTGTCCAAGTCCTGATGTGTTCCATAAATTGAAATTGGCCATTTCATAGAAGGATTGCAGGTGAACTTGTCTTAAACAGATTTGGTGAACAACACAGTCTAAGTAAACTACAAACCTAGAAAAAATAGTATTTCTCCAGTCATAGACATTTCAAATTCACTCTGCATATTATCAGAGAATTCCATGCATAATTTTTCTTCACCTCCAAAATTGATATCATCAACAAATACTTCAATAATCAGAATATCATCATTAGTGATCTTATAAAATCAAGCTTCAAAACATACTTATCCAACCTTGCATACCAAGCTCTAGGAGCTTGTTTTAATCCATATAGGGCTTTCCTTAATATGTAAACCATATTTTTGTCATCTGTCAATAAAAATACATCAAGTTGCTCAATAAAGACTTCCTCTTCAAGTTCTCCATTAAAAAATGCATACTTAAAATCCATTTGATAGACCTTGTGATGCAAAGCCCTTCACACACCTCGGGATATCTCCAAAAGGTTTAGTTTTGACCCCTTTAAATGATATCTAGGATCTTACAAGAAGGACTCCACACCTTAAGGTTTGAACCACTCACACTCTGCTAGACTAGCACCTACTCAACATGAGTAAATGGCTTCAACAAATCCAACACACCTCTCCATGACTCTTCCTCTTAGGAGCCTTGGATTTGGTTAATTCATGATACCTAGGAACCATTCCAAACATTTGTTTTAGGTTTTGGCTTCAATGCCCTATACTTCCTTTGGAAACGTACCCCCTAGGCTAGTAGCCCTATTTAGCGAGTATTTTGCCCTTAACTCCAAAATCTTGCACATAACCCAACAAAAAATTCACCATTATAGATACCCTTTATTTAGTTACACTCATCCCCAAAAGGGATTGACAAGATCTTCAATATAAGGGTCTGAACCCTTTAGAAGCCTGGAGACCTAATTAGGGCAATTAGGCCTAATTTACAAAGAAAAGCAACACCAATTTCAAGACTCTCAAATACAAAAATAACTTCATGAGAAGGTGAGGGATCACAAATAACCTATAATTATAGGGTTACACACCCGGAATCCACCGCTATGAGATTTTAGAGTGACTGTCCTAATTTTGTCCAAGGTAGTCACATGGAGATGCCTACCTAGGTTCACTTCAAGCTCCTCAAATCCAAGCCTTCCCTACAAAAACCCATTAAAATATTAGAATACATAGACCAATATTTCATTCCACCAAAGGAGATAACTTATAGATGGGTGAGATGCAAGATATGACCATTTCATGTCAAAACCCTAGCCAAACCCTTGCTTTTTGGGTCACAGTCAATAAAACAAGGGATTCTCATTTCTCCTAGAAGATAAAGACCTTAAACCACTACCAAAATAGAGGTAAATAAATCCTCTACCTACTCCATGAATAATTTTGTCAGATTCATTCTGTACAATGATGTACAACAGCAACAAGTTCAAAATTTTAAGGAAAAACTCAATTTTTAGTCTTATTATGCCTTCAAACTTCAATGAACAATCACACCAACCTTGGTAGTCATGTCAAAAAGATATATAGGCATACTCCAAATGGTTTCCAACCAAATTTTGAAGAGGTTGGAGCTGTTGAGAGGCTTACATCAACTAGAATTTGAAAATTTGCACTTTTGCTTGCAAAAGTTGTATTTTACAAAAGTCGTCAATCAAACCAAGTTTGGGATCCACACAACTTGGATCAACCAAAAACCACCTACACACCCTAAAATCCTATAAAACATCAAAATAAACATCATTCTACCCCTACTTACCAAATTGTCCAAATTGGCTTATCAAGATGCCTAATTTGGGACATTGGTTTACATGGTGGGGTCCTTATTGAAAACATGAAAATTCCCAAACAAAAGACACTCAAAATTATCCTAAGAACCTACTCATCATCCTTTGGTCCATGAATTCTTGTTGAAGAGGTGCCCCTGCACCACCTTGTAGTTCTTATAGGCTACATAAGCAAGAAATAGTCTAACAACTTCATTTCTAGCTACTGGTGCAAAAATTTCACCATAATCAATTCCTTCCTTATTAGAATATCTATTGCAGGCCAATATAGCCTTTTTTATTACAACTTGTCCATCCTCATTTAGTTTTTTTCTAAAAACCCATTTAGTTCCAATAACATTCTTATTTTTAGGTCGGGGAACCAAAGTCCAAGTATTGTTCTTTTCTATCTGATCCAATTCATCTTTCATAGCTTTCATCCAACATTCATCTTTACAAGATTCAATTACTGATGTCAGTTCAATTTGAGAAATGAAACATACCACTTTATTTTCCAATCTTCTCCTTGTCATAACTCCCTTGTTTTTGTCTCCAATGATCTGATTTTCAGAATGATTTAGCCTTACATACCTTGGTGTTTTATGATTTTCAGGTTCTCTATGTTTCTCTTCGGTTAGAGTTGAGTTTTCTAATGATGTCGGGATAACTCATTCAATATTTTGTTCAGGTACAGGCATTATCGAATCAGTTATGCTCATTTTCATTGTCGATTCTTTGTCATAAGATTTAGCTTGGTCGTTGTACTGCTCATCTACTTTCACATTAGCGCTCTCCACAATTATCTACAATCTTTTGTTATAACATCTATATGCTTTTCTTTTAGTTGAATAACCAAGAAATATTCCTTCATCACATCTAGAGTCAAACTTTCCAATGGAATCATCTCTTTTGATATAACACTTACTTCTAAAGATTCTAAAATACTTAAGAGTAGGGGAATGACCAAACCATAATTCATAAGGTGTCTTACTGGTATCTCCTTTGATATGGACTATGTTGAATGTATAAACCATTGTACTTACTACTTCTCTCTAGTAGATATGAGACAAATTAGCTTATATCATCATGTTTTTGGTTGCATCCAAAATGGTTATGCTCTTTCTTTCCACAATGTCATTCTTCTGAGGTGTCTGGGGTGCAGATAATTGTCTCCTAATGCCATTTTTATCACAATATCTATTGAATTCACCAGATGTGAATTCACCACCTTGATCCGATCTCAGACACTTGATTTTCATTCTTGTCTTTGTCTCAGCCATAGCTTTAAAGATCTTGAATTTCTCAAAGGCTTCAGATTTCTCCCTTAGAAAAGAAACCCACATCATTCTAGAATAGTAATCAATGATTAAAATGAAATATCTATCTCCTTGAAAGATTATTGTATTAGGAGGATCACATTTGACAGTTATCCTCTTAAAAGAAGTTCTGACTTGCTTACCCATTTGACATTCCTTACATACCGGATTATGAGGCTTCACAATCTTAGGTAAATCTCTAACTGCCTTAGTTGAATTGATCTTTACAATGCAATCAAAATTTACATGACACAACCTCTTATGCCATAGCCAACTTTCATAAATATGTGCAATCAAACATGTCTTTTCATCGGAGTTCAAATGAAAGATGTTACCTTTTGTCTGTGTACTGGTTGCAATCTCCAATCTTGAGTTGGTAATGATTTTGCAATTTCCATCCTTGAATTGTAATTGAAATCCTCTGTCTACCAATTGTCCTACACTCAAAATATTATTAGTGTTATGCTTACCATCAAATGAAATGGTTCCTCTTCCATTGATCATGCATGCCTTGTTATTAAAAAATCTGACTTGACCACCATCAAATTCTTCCAGGGTTAGAAACTTTCTTTTGTCTCTTGTCATATGATGAGAACACCCACTATCTATTACCCATTCATCTTTATCTTCAACTTTTACTGCAAAGGCTTTTTCCTTATTTTTAATAACTGGTTCCAGATCATCTTCCTTCATAGCATAGAATACCTAGTCTTTTCCATTGCCAGATCCACTAGCTGAATCTCATGTTGGTTCTTCCTCTGAGTCATTAGTTACTCCTTCCTCATCAGTATAGTAGAATGATTTTTTTTTTCTCTTGTACTTATGCTTGATCTAATATTTAGGGTTAGGCTTAAAAGATCTTCTTTCTCTTTCTTCCAGTTTTGAATTCCTTCAAGACATCTAGATGCAAAATGACCTATCTTATTACATGCAAAACATTTGAAATGAGGTTCTCCTTCATACTTACTTCTTGTCGGACCTTTAGGTATCCTTCTAGCAAATAAGGCTTCATGTTTCTCAAGCTCTTCATATTCTTTCCTAATCTCTTCCAATTTTTTTGCATACAAAACTTTCCAATCTTGCTTGCCGATTGATGATGTAGATGCCTTAAATGCAATATCAATCTTTGTAGCTCCTGGAGGACCAAATTATTCAAGCTCAAAAGTAGATATCTTCCCAACAAGAGTATCTCTATTGATAGAAGAATTAGGCATGGTTCTTAGCTCATTAATTGCAGTTACCTTCATCTTATATGTCAATGGGAAAACCCTTAGTACTTTTGAAACAATCTCTTCCTCGCTCAAAGATCAACCATAGCACTTAATTCCTAATACAATTTCATTTACCCTTTCCATGAATGTAGAAATTATTTCATCTTACTCCATCTTCAAGCTTTCATATCTTACCCAGTAACATTCAAGTTTTGCAATTTTAATAGTGGGATCACCTTCATTTAGAGTCTCCAACTTGTCCCATATAGCTTTCACCGATGATTTTTTTGATAGTCCCATGATTTGCTGATCTGATAAGGTGCTTAAGAGGGCTTCTCTATCTCTGTAGTCATTCTCAATGTTCTTTTCCAAGTTTGTTGGTGTAGGATTGCTAGATGTCGTATCGTGAAGAGTGTAACCATTCTGAGTTATTTCCCAAATTTCCTTTCCAATGCATCTTAAATGAGTCTCCATCCAAATCTTCCATACTCCATAGTTTTTTCAATCAAGCCTAGGGTTGTCCTTCCGGTAAACAATAGTTGAACTATTAGTTTCCATAGGATCTTCCTTAAGTGGTTAAGCTTCTACAAAAAGAGGACCACATTTTGATACCAATTGTTACGATAATCGGTGAACAACTGAGAGGGGGGTGAATCAGTTGTTAATAGATTATATGAATTAAAGAAGTTAAAACCTTTTACCAGAATAACTGATAAAGTATTTAAATGAAAATTGATGAACAATGATGAACAAATAATACCCTAACTGATACTGAGAGGGGGGGATGAATCAGTATAGACAAAAACTTTCTCAACACTTTATCATATTAAAACAATGTTGACCGGTTGTCTTCACCACTAAACTTAACCATGGGTATACCAGTTAAACATAAGTACTTCAGACAACATTTAATAGATCTTAAATCTTGATGACTACTTCCTGATATAATCAAGCATGAGTTGTATCAACAATACCACAATCATTTAGCACTACATGCATAACTAACTTAATCAAAAACTACTCAATCATCACATGAAAAATCACAACCCATACACATAGATTTTTCACGTGGAAACCCAAATGGGAAAAACCATAGTGGGGATGAATACCCCCAATCTTGTTTTGAACTCTTTTGAAGTTCTCTCTGTGAGGAGCCTAGTCCAGTTAAAGACTTTACAATAAGGTTTTGTTAGGAACCAATCCTGTTAGGGATCACCTGATTAAGAGATGGCTATAAACCCTGTTAAAGGATACCTCCCTAGAGGATTTAAAGAACTCAATGAGCTTGAGTCACATAGTTAGAGGATTTGCAACAAGCTTGTTAAAGCTACCCGATCAAGGGATTTTCCTTTTGTTGAAATGGTTAGAAGTCAATAGGTAAAGCTTTGATCTAATAACAACACTACTTGCTAAGGCAGATCCTTTTCAGCTCCTCTCCTCTGCAATCACACTCTATAGATTCCACACTCTGGTTTGGAAAGTATCTCAACATGTATACACAAACACATCATTTGCCAACACAAACAATAACAAACATCATTGACCTTATAGACGATAATTAGGTCGGTGGCATAAACCCTAAACCCTAAACATTTTAGTTCCAATCCTAACCATCCAAACATTTTGCATAGAGTGAAATGATCTAAAATAGATCTCAAGTCATTCTGCATTGTCCAATCTTCACTGCATCTAGAAATTAGTAACCCATCACGCGCACTTCACACACCACTCAGAACATCATGCATTCTTGAGGTAGACATTCAATGCATTCAATCTTCACATGCAAGATCCTCAAGAAAATACTTCACATGCACATAACTAACATGGCACCATGATCTCATCCTTATCTCTTAACTAACTCATCACAAAATATCATCAGTTGCACCGCATAAGACAAACCAAAAACCCTAGAGTTGAATAGAGACTACCAACTAGTAGTCACACTTAGTGAACCCCAACACTGATCCACTCCATCCCAGTTGACCATGACCACTTCCTATCTTCATACCAGTTTACCTATTGACATCAATGACAACATACACTATCACCACTTCATCATGTGCCAACAATCTCCCCCTTTGGCATTCATGGCAATACTCAGTGTATCATTTCTTAGTAACATATACCAGTTTAATGTCAAACGACCACCATCACCACCATTTGGACTAGTTAGTGTGCACTCTACCATATATATTCTCCCCCATATATCTTCATTATCAAATATCTTCTTCCCCTTTGACAGCAATGCCAAAGTGGAGGCACAAGCTCCCAAGCTCCATAATGTTCCTCCCCCTATGGAGTAGCATCCTTCAACACATCAGTCATGTAATATCTAACATGGTAGTACCTGACTAATGTGGAGCACACAACTTTAGTTTACTTCATGAAGGGGCAGAACCCCTAATTCACCTCTCAAATAGGTAAATGTAGTCTTCGGTAAGGGCTTAGTGAATATGTCTGCTAGCTTCTCCTTACTAGAAACATGTTCTAATGCAACCTATTTATTTTGAACCTTTTCTCTCAAGAAATGATTTTTTGAAATATTGATTGCACTAGTATTATCACAAAAAATGGTCATCGGTTCACATATAGGCACTTTGAAGCCATTCAGTACATGCTTCATCTAGATTGCCTAAGTGCAGTTCATAAATGTTGCCACATACTCTACTTCCACTGTAGACTGGGAAATACAACTTTGCTTCTTGCTCATCCATGAGACTAGTCTTCCACCAAGGAAGAGCGCTCCATCGGTTGTGCTCTTCTGGTCATCCACATTACCTGCCCAATCTGCATCAGTAAACACTTTGAGACCAAAGTCACCATTGTATGGATACCACAATCCATAATCAACTGTCCCTTTCAGGTATCTAAGGATCGTCTTTACCACTACCAAGTAAGACTCTCTTGGACTCTTCTGAAAATGGGATACTATGCCCACTACATGAGCAATATCTGGTCTATTGTGCACCACATAGTGTAGCTTACCGATCATCGACCGGTACTCCTTTTCATCCACCAATGTTGTATCATCCTCCTTTGTCAATTTGCAGCCAGTCAACATCGATGTTCCATTTAGTTTTCTCTCCTCCATGCAAAATATCTTCAATACCTCTTTGATATACTTGGACTGGGTAATAAAGATACCCTCCTTCATCTGCTAAATCTGTAGACCATTGAAGAACATTATCTCTCCAATTAGAGACATCTCAAACTCTTTCTTCATTTCATCTGCAAATGCATAGCTCATTTCATCATCTCCTCTGAATATTATGTCATCTACAAATACTTCACATATCAAAATCTGATCACCTTTAGATTTCAGGTAGATGTTGTTGTCCTCACTTGTTCTTTGAATCCTATCTTCACAAGATGAGAGTGTAAGCGTTCATACCATGCCCTTGGTGCTTGTTTCAATCCATAGAAGGCCTTGTGTAATCTACACACCATGTTACTATCTTTTGTCAAAGCAAACCCATCCAGTTGCTCGATATACACTTCTTCTTTTAGGATTCCATTCAAGAATACAGACTTCACATCCATCTAGTATACCTTAAATCCCTTGAATGCTACAAATGCAAGTAGAATTTGAATACCTTCCAGTCTAGCCACTAGGGCAAAGGTTTCTCCATAGTCTTCTCCCTCTTCCTAAGCACATCTTCTACATACAATTCTTGCCTTGTTCCTTACCATTGTGCCTTCTTCATTTAGCTTAATCTTGAATACCCATTTGGTACCTATTACATTCTTCTATTCCAGTTTGGGTACCAAGGACCATGTTGCTTTCTTTTTTATCTAGTCCAGCTCCTCTTCCATTGCCTTTATTCAATCTTCATCGGTAAGTGCCTCTCTAGTAGTCTTAGGCTCAAATTCTGAAATCATGCAAGAGTTTTCTTTCACCTTTCTCCTTGTGAGTATCTCTTCATCTTTATCTCCTATGATCTGCTTCAGATCATGATGTAGTTTCACATACCTAGGAATGACCATAGTTGGTTCTGCTTTCTTTTCCTCTTCTTCTTCCACTTCATCTTCTTCTTCACCTATTGTAGCTTCTACCAGTATAGGAACACTGAGGTCTTTTTGGTGTTTGCAACTTGTTTCCTTCTTAACCGGTTCCCAAAAGGATACACCTGGTTCATCTTCTGCTTGCTTGCTGCAGGTTTCCTCAGGCTCCTTAGGGGATTCATCAACCCTGACATTGATACTCTCAACAACTTTCTGAGCCCTATTGTTGTAGCATTTGAGATCTTTGCTTTTAGTGGAATATCCTAGAAATATTCCTTCATCACATTTAACATCAAACTTTCTCAAATGCTCACCTCTCCTGATATAGCACTTACTACCAAAAACTTTTAAATAACTCAGATTAGGAGTTCTCTCATTCTAGTACTCATAAGGGGTTTTGTCTTTACCTTTCTTGATGAGTACCCAGTTCATGGTATAGTCTACAGTGCTCACCACTTCTCTCCAAAAAGTGTGAGCTATCTTTCCTTGGATCAGCATAGTTCTGGCCACTTCAACTATGGTCTTGTTATTCCTTTTTGCTATGCCATTCTGTTGTGGTGTCCTTGGGGCAAACAACTACCTCTTGATGTCATTCTCTTCACATTACATGTTAAATTCATCAGAAGTGGATTCACCTTCCTGATTAGTTCTTAGGCATTTTATTCTTCTGTCGCTCTCCTTTTCCACCAATACTTTAAAGGCTTTGAACTTTCCAAATGCCTCAGACTTGTCTTTCAAGAATGTGACCCACATCATTCTTGAGAAGTCATTGGTAAGAATCATGAAATACCAATCTCCCTGAATGCTTCTAGTTTTCATCGGACCACATAGATCAGTGTGCACTAGATCAAGTAGGTTCTCTTCTAAAAAAGGCTTACCTTTGAATGTTGAGGAAGACATCTTCCCAAGTTGACATTCTCTACATAAAGCATTCTCTAGTTTGTTCAACAAAGGCAAACCTCTTACTACCTTGATCTTACTTGCCTTTACAATATTGTCAAAATTCACATGGTAAAGTCTACTATGCCATATCCAACTGTCATCAAATTTTTCCACCGAGCACTAACTAATCTTGGCATTCAACTGAAACAGGTTTCCTCTAGTCTTCTTACTAGTGGCTATAAGTTCACTACTCTTTCCAATTATTCTGCAGACTCCACTTTTGAACTCCATAATGAGTCCTTTGTCGTTCAACTAAGAAACACTCAAAAGGTTGTGCTTAAGGCCTTCCACCCAGTAGACATCATCCACATTGCTCTTTCCATTTAGTGAGATGGATCCTTTTCCTTTCACCATGCAAGGTGCATCATTGCCAAACCGGACAACACCTCCATCATATTCTTCTAGAAACAGAAAATTTCTCCAGTCACCAGTCATGTGGTGAGAACACCCACTATCACTGATCCACTCATTAGAGTTTTCCATGCGAGAGACAATGGCTTTCTTATCAGACACCTCTTCCTTTACAGCTACAAACACTATTTCCTCATTCTCTTCATCCTTAGATTCTTCATCAGTAACATCTTCATCTACTGCAACAAGAAAATTTCTCCTACCTCCTCCTTTATACTTTCTAAACCTTTTTGGTTTATCCTTATTGTCATTGTTAGGACAGTTAACAACTATATGTCCTATCTTATTGCGGGAAAAATATTCTAGAGGAAGCTTACCTCTGTGTTTTTTGGTGCCTTTTAGAAGTATCTTGGCAAGAAGAACTTCAAACTCCATAAGATTCTCCTCATCATCCATGTCTCTACTTGGCCTAGATTCATAACTTGTTCTGACCTCTTTTCCTTTTCTAGTTGGTGTGGAGGAAACAGATACTCTATGGTTGACTCTGTCTTCTGAACACTACCATCATAGCTATTCAATTCATATGCAGTCAACTTTGCAATGATAGAATCTAGAGATACCTTTGTCTTGTCGATAGACCCTAATTCTTGAATAGAAACAACCCTGATTGCATAGATCGGTAACAATTATCTCAAAACTCTACCGACAACGGTGGCATCATGAATTGTTCCACTAGTGCTCTTGATATCTCAAACCACAGTCTTGATCCTTATGCCATATTGTTGAATGGTCTCACCTTCAACAATCCTCATGTCTTCAAATTTCCCTCTAAGGCTTTCTTCCTTAGCCTGCTTGACATGCTCATCATCACCATAAATGGTTTCCAGTGTGTCCCATACATCATTAGGATTGTCCTTATCTTGTACTCAATGAACTCAATATCAGATAGATTGCTAATAAGGGCTTCCATGACTTGCCCATTTTCTTGAATCTCTCTTTTTTGATCATCAGTTAGAGTGCCAGTGGGGATTACATAGGTATTCTCAACATAGCTCCAGTGTTGAGCATCCAAACTCTTGATATAAATCTTCATTCTGTCCTTCCATATTTTGAAGTTGTCACTATTGAACTTAGGACCTTCCCTCTTCATCATTAAAGCAGGATCTCTTGCCTCAAGCGGTTAAGCATATATCATCAAGGACTTAGAGTTGCTCTGATACCAATTGATGAATAATGATGAACAACTAATACCCTAACTAGTACTAAGACGGGGGCTGAATTAGTACAAATAAAAACTTTCTCAACACTTTATCATATTAAAACAATGTTGACCGGTTGTCTTCACCACTAAACTTAACCATGGGTATACAGGTTAAACACAGATACTTCAAACAACATTTAACAAATCTTAAATCTTGATGACTACTTCTTGATATAATCAAGAATGAGTTGTATCAACAATACCACAATCACTTAGCATTGCATGCATAACTAACTTAATCAAAAACTACTCAATCATCACATGAAAACTCACAACCCATAACACACAGATTTTTCACGTGGAAACCCAAATGGGAAAAACCACGATAGGGATGAATACCCACAAGCTTGTTTTGAACTCTTTTGAAGTCCACTCTATTAGGAGCCTAGTTTGGTTAAAGACTTTATAATAAGGTTCTGTTAGGAACCGATCCTGTTAGGGATCACCCAGTTAAGGGATGGCTATAAACCTTGTTAAAGGTTGAAACCCTGTTAAAGGTTACCTCACTAGAGGATTTAAAGAACTCAATGAACTTGAGTTACCTAGTTAGAGGATTTGCAACAAGCCTATTAAAGCTACCTAGTCAAGGGATTTTCCTTCTATTGAAATGGTTAGAAGTCAATCGGTAAAGCTTTGATCTAATAACAACACTACTTGCTAAGGCAGATCCTTTTCAACTCCTCTCCTCTACAATCACACTCTATAGATTCCATGCTCTGGTTTGGCAAGTATCTCAACATGCAGACACAAACACATCATTTTCCAACACAAACAATAACAAGCATCATCAACCTTATAGACAACAATTAGGTCAGTAGCATAAACCCTAAACCCTAAACATTTTAGGTTTACAATTACTAGCGGTCCAATCCTAATCATCCAAACATTTTGCATAGATTGAAACAATCTAAAACACATCTCAAGTCATTCTGCATCATCCAATCTTCATCGCATCGGGAAATCAGTAACCCATCACGCGCACTTCACACACTGCTTAGAACATTGCACATTCTCGAGGTAGACATTCAATGCATTTGATCCTCACACGCAAGATCCTCAAGGAAATCCTTCACATGCACATAACTGACATGGCACCATGATCTCATCCTTATCTCTTAACTAACTCATCACAGAATGTCATCGGTTGCATTGCATAAGCCAAACCAAAAACCCTAGAGCTAAATGGAGACTACCAACTGGTAGTCACACTTAGTGAACCTCGACACCGATCCACTACATCTTAGTTGACCATGACCACTTTCTATCTTCATAGCAGTTCACCTATTGAAATCAATGACACATACACTATCACCGCTTCATCATATGCCAACAAAAACCACAAAATTGATATCATGAAACCATAACACATAGTACCATGATTTATATGTGGAAAACCTGATAAAGGGAAAAACCATGGTGGGAAACCCTACCCACAATCAGATGATACTTTTGTAGAAAGTATATGATTACAATAGAGGCCTGCACATGCAAGAAGGCACACTGCCTAGAGAGCACTGCTCATCACAATGGAGTCTCACTGACTACAAAAGAGGCCAACCACCTCAAAATATTTGGACAACAATCCAGAAACAAGAACTTCCTGTGATATCATCAAACATGGCAGATTAAATTTCTATTTAATCTCAATACAAGAGGTCTAAAACCTCTTATATAAACCCAACTTGATCACCTATGATTGACCAAATCCTTTGCATAAATGAATATTACATTTTTCGCTCCTTGCCCATGATCTACAATAAGATCTTACATATATTTATACCAACCTGGGACCTAACCAATTAGGACATCCACCTAAATGATAATTCAATAGATCTATTACATAATCTTGAAATAAAATCATAAAACATATCGTCTTAAGGCCAAATAAACATCATCCAATCAATAAAACATCCCGAAAGTGCATCAAAGGATCCACCAATATTTTACATGAAAACTAGTCCATAACCTAGATAGCACCAAACCTAAATTAGATCCATGCACACCAAAGAAATGACACCAATCAGTCAATGCACAAAAAACAATCACCATCAGCATCTTGAATCCCTTCTAGAAGCTGCACCAACACCACTTATAAAATATGTTCAATAAAGCTCCATCGGTGAAATCCTTATTGGACCTATAAATCAGGCTTACTAGAATATGAGATAGAATCTGATCATTAAGTCAATACCAACTCACTAAGACATTATTTAGAAGCATATGAACCATCCATACAAGCTTATTCCATCATTCAGATCATACCGATGACAATCAACTGATAATCTTCCCAATCCAATCCTTTTACCGGAAGTGGGTAAGCAACCATAATAGTTAGTGTTGACATCAATGACAAAACATCAATGCAACACATAGTGGCCAACATTTATGCCAGTTAGGGATTCCACTTTCCCATTCAAAATTGATTTCTTTGTCCAAACTTCTCCATTGTTGCACAAACCGGTGACCATAGAAATGATTTCCTTCGTAATTAGATAGGGTTTATCCAACATGATACAATTATCTTGCACATGGATAAGAATTACTTTGATTACCTTTGCATTGTCAAACTAAGGGAATTCAATCCATAGATTCAGACCTTTTCCTTCTAATTCTTTGCCCCTCTGCAATTCATCATCCTTCAAACCTGCTTCAACAACTCTAATCTTCTCTGAGCTAAACTAATCCAAGAGTAATTTATCCAAAATCTAAAATTCTTCACTACTAGATTCTCTAACAATCATTTTTCCTTCCATGATTTCTCATAGTTCTTACTTTACTTCTATTCTACTACTCACAATGATCTCTAGAAAATGTAACTGGTATGAAAGAAATAAACTCAAGAACTAATACTTATCTTACTAAAGATGCTTCACTAGAGTTTTATTGCCAAGAACTATCTTTTCGATGATTTCATCATGACTCCTCTTATTACTAGATACCACTCCAACAATGTCATGCTTGATTAGTGAGATGATCCATTCAGATGGGGAGGCTAGAATATTTTTCTTTCAAATCAAAACTCCCCCTAACCTGAAGCTATAAACATAATTTCCAAAGGAAGGGGTACCTCCACCAAATTCTGGTACTTTAGGCTCACTTCCTTTGTTCTCATTCTTCTTTCTCTAGACCAAGTTTTCTTACTTCTTTGATTCATCATTCTTCATTGTACTCTTCTCAACAGATTTTTCTTCATTTCCTTTCCTGCATTGGTTAGCATAATGTCTAGGGTGATTGCACTTGAAACAACTAACAGTTTTCTTCTCAAATCTTATTGGATGAGATCTTTATCTGCATTGACTAGCCTTGTGTCCATAGTTATTGTAATTGTAATAGTGTCATTTAAAGTTATAACTCTTCTTGTTTGTAACAACTGGGTTATAATTTTGATTCACAACATGATTCCTACAAAGGCTTGCTTTATGTCCAAACATATTGCAACTATAACATTGAATGCTTCTATATTTCACTGCCTTGTGTCCAAATTTATTGCATTTTAAAAAGTAACCATTAAAAGATGGGTACCTTTGTGCATGGGTTGTCGAATTAGTGGTCTTCTTGCTTTTGATTTCTGATTCCCATATTTCTTCTTATCTTCTGACTTCTTCTTTGTATCAGCTTTGACTTCTTTATTTTCTTCTTGACATTTTGATCTGGGCACACACCAATTTCAAAACCAAGTCTGGTTTTGATTGAATTAACTTGTTGCATGTTGATCAAATCTTCCAGGAGATTTTTGTTGTCAAGGATCTTATTCTCTACCATTAGATTCTTCACTTCTTGTCCAAGCTTTTCACATTCTTCATATTTCAGCTTTAATGTCTCTTCAGGAATTGCTTTGTCTTATACATTTCCTCTATCTTCTGCATTAGTTCTTTGATGGTCTCATTTGCTTGATTTAGTTGATTTTTAACCTCCTTATGTCTCAAATTAAGTTTTTGATTTTTCTCTCTTAGCTTTTGTACACATTCATTTGCTATTTTCACATTCTCCTTCAGTTCTTCATTCTCTAATTCAACTCTTTCCAAATCTTCTTGAGGGTTGTCTTCAATTATTCATCCAAGTATATAGGTGTCGGGGATCAACCAACATAGATCTCCCTCAAGCGATTAAGCTTTCCAAGCAAGTGACCAAAGCTCTAATACCAAATGTTGATTAGGTCAAATCACTAGAATAATAAGAGGGGGTGAATCAGTATTCCCATTTATTTAAAACAATAAAAAGTTTACCAATTGAAGTTGTCCTCAAATATATCAAACAAACTTGTTTGAAATAAAACAATTAATGCAGAATAAACAAGAAGAACACAACCACAAGATAAACACCAAAATTTGTATGTGGAAAACCCAAATAAGAAAAATGATACAGAGTGTTAACTATCAGGAAAATATAACTAGTTATAGGTGTGTTTACAAATAGGTGGCTCACTACCAGATTACAAAAAAAGCTCACTATTAGACTACTCACTACAGATACAAAATGAGACAGCTAACTGTTGGAATGCTCACTGCACCTGAAAAAGGTTGAACTAAGAAGGTTTATATTTCCAAATGCATGAGATCATTTCCAAGTTTAACCTCAAACTATAAATCTCAGATTTTACAGAAGATCCAATTAGAGATCTCTACACCACTGTTCTATAGTAGGTCTGGTAAAGGATTACTACACTACTATGACACTGATTACCTTCATTGTCTATAACTCTCACATGCAATGCTTCTTTTGTTGCCAACTATATTCTACACACAACACACACACTCTCTTGGTTAATATCTACTTCACCACTCATGTACATGTATATATATATATACCAGAGGGTAAAATTATGGAAGAGTGTGTCGACCAAGCCCAACACATTATCAATAAGTTCATGTCAGCCTCTAAAATACTTCTACACAATTAATACTTGGAGATCTACTCGGAGATCTCAAATAGTCAAGAACAAACAACTTAGTTCCTTGCAAGATGGGAACAACCTGCGGTCTACAATCAAACATATGAAACCTATCGAGAACAATGGTTATATACTTTCTCTGGCTGAGCCAAAGTTTCCTCTTAGATCTATCCCTTTTGATCTCCATTCCCAAAATATAATTAGTTGGTCCTAAGTCCTTCATTTCAAATTTCATAGAAAGATGAGATTTTAAATCTGAGATCATACCTTTTGTGTTTCCTATGAACAACATATCATCTACATACAAAGCTATGATAAGAATCCTATCACCATCAGTTTTGTACTAAACACAATGATCAGCCTTTGATCTCACAAATCCCAAGGACTAAACAAATGTATCATAATTTTGATACCACATTCTAGGAGACTATTTTAAACCATACAGAGACTTCTTGAGTTTGCATACCAGATGTTCTTTACCTTTTTCCACAAAGTGCTCAAGATGGGACATATAAATTTCTTCTTCAAGATCACCATGAAGAAATGTTGTCTTGACATCCATCTGCTCAATCTCCCAATCATATGCTACTGGAAGTGAGAAGATAAATCTAAAAGATGTCAGCTTAGCTACAGGAGAGAAGATTTCCCCATAGTCAATACCTTCTTTTTGTGAATACCCCTTTGCAACCAGTCTTGCTTTGTACTTGTCAATGCTACCATCTAGACAATACTTATTTTTGAACACCCACTTGTAGCCTATAGGCTTTCTACCTTTAGGCAATGGCACCAAATCCCAAGTTTCATTTTTATCCAATGATGACATTTCATCATTCATGGCTTCCAACTAGGAATCTAAATCAGGCATTTCAATTGCTTCTTTTATAGTCCTAGGCTCATTAGTATCTACAAGTAAAGCATACGCATAATTAATATTCAACATAGAGTGACTGTACTTATTAGGTGTATACCTATTAGGTTGCCGCCTCTCTTGAGTAGATCTTCTCAACTTTGGTGTTGAGGATTCTTGAGGTTCCACAGGAGGCTCATCATCATGTTCTTCTTCAGAACTACTTGAACTTCTTGAACTCTCCTCATCTTTAGGTATCTCTGGATATTCTTCTTTGGCTAGATGAATTTCAACCTCAGCTTCTCCTTTCTTTTCTACATTATGATCTAGTGACATAGGCTTCATCTCATGAAAATTCAAACTTTTGCTATACATAACCTTACCAGTCACTGTATTCCAAAGTTTGTATCCTTTCACACCAACTCCATAGCCAATGAAGATACATTTCATCGCTTTGTTATCCAACTAAGATCTATTCACATCAGGCACATGAGCATATGCCTCTACACAAAAAAAAATGAACGTGCCTTAAAGAAGGTTTCTTACTAGACCATGCTTCCATAGGTGTTTTGTCAACCAATGCTGAAGTAGGACAATGATTCAGCAAGTAACATGTTGTAGCAACTGCTTCAACCCAGAATATTTGTTTCAACCTAGCTCTGCTCAACATGCTTCTTGCTTTCTCCATTAGAGACCGATTCAACCTTTCTGCAACTCCATTTTGTTGTGGAGTGTAAGGTACAGTCTTATGTCTCTTAATTCTATAGTCAACACAGTACTTGTCAAAATATACACTACAAAATTCACCACCATTGTCTATTCTTAAACATTTAATCTTTCTCCTAGTGTGATTTTCAACAAGGTTCATAAACTCCTTAAACTGACTAAACACTTCTGATTTACTTTTAACAAAGTACACAAATGCCCTTCTTGAATAATCGTCTACAAAGGATACATAGTATTTAGACTTAGATAGAGAAGATACATCCATTGGACCAAACACATCAAAGTGAACATAATCTAGAATATCAAAAGACTTATGAGAACTAGAATAAAATTAAACTCAGTTATGTTTTCCATATATGCAGTGTTCGCAGAAATCAAACTCAAAACTACAATCATCTAGACCTTCAACTAGATTCTTATTCTTCAAGGCTTTTAAACCTTTTTCACCAATGTGGCCTAACCTATTATGCCAGAGAATTGTTTTCTCAGTAGGAAGTTTAGCTTCCAATAAATTGGCATTATGCATCATTACAATTGTCTTAACTAACTTTTCAAAGGCCACATTACAACATATAGGTTTAGCATTTAACTTATATAAAGTATCAAAATGATCACTCTTTGCCAATACAATGGAACCTCTAGTCATCTTGCAACCACTAGATACAAATGTAACTTGTACTCCTCATCATTAAGTTTACTTAGAGAGAGAAGGTTTCTTGCCAGACTTGGTATATGAAGAACTCCAATAATCCCCTTCACTCTACCATCTGGGAACTGTATTTTGACTCTACCTCTCCCTACAATCCCCAACATAGAATCACTAGCCATGTATACCTTTCCACCAACATATGGTTCATACTTTGAAAACCACTTTTTGTGGGAGGTCACGTGGAAAGATGCACCAGAATCTACTAACCAGGTTTCATATGGTGTAGGCACTGCCAGGGCTACTACAAATGCATCTGCATCATTTTGAGAAGACTTGGTGTTAGAGTGCTTCTTCTTCTCCTCCTCCTCCTTGCAATCCTCTTGAATATGCCCCTTCTACCCATAGTTCCAACACTCCACCTTTGACTTCTTGCCTGGAGATTTAAAACTCTCTTGAGACTTGGACTTCTTTCATTTCTTGTTGTCTTTGTCCTTTGGTCTGCCTAAAATAGAGAGTGCATCTTTTGTCATCTCAGAAGACTTCTTTCTCATTTCTTATGACAAAGGAGTATTAACCATAATATCCATCTTAAACTTGGTTGTAGTACTACCGATAGCCATCACTAAGTGATCCCAAGAGTCAATCAATCAACACAACAGCACCATGCAACATTCTTCTTCCTAAATGGACTCACCAATAGAAGTTAACTATGCAAAAACCTTGTTGAATGCATTCAAGTGGTCTACCAATGGTGTTCCTACATCCATCTTCAGAGAATACCATTTCTTCCTTAGGAAAAGTTTATTCACCAGGGATTTGCTTTGATAAATATCTCCCAACATACTCCAGAGAAGATGTGCAATCTTCTCCTCATGGATGTTTAATAGAACAAAATCAATAAGACATAACCTGATTAGACCCCTTGCCTTCCAGTCGACTAACTCCCAATCTTCTTGCTTGATGCTTGAAGGTTTCTATGAAGTCATAGCAATCCAAAGATCTTGGTCAACCAGTAAATCTTCCATCTTGAGTTTCCATAGTTCAAAACTAGACCCATTAAATTTCTCCATGTCTATGTGCCCTAAGGTGCTTGCCATCTTAACCTATAAAATAAATAAGTAGACACTCTACAAGACTCCCACTGAGGTAGAATTGACACAAAAAACTAACCCTACCCAACAAGGATAACAAAACAAGCCAAGCTCTGATACCACTTGTAAGGAAAGAAAGTGCGGAAATTCGCTTCCCTAATGTCAATTTGCAGGGGAAAATAGAGTAGTGTCTACAATTTTACAACTTTTCATAATTCAGCACAAGCATGAGCATACACAATTAAACAACACAAAGATAGAATACACAGAGTTAACGTGGGAAAACCCTTTCGGGAGAAAAACCAACCACCAACAGAAAACAACTTTATTAACAATATGTCAAATACAATAAATTCCAGTCTGTAGACTTCCTTCACTCTGTCAAACAATCATGCTAGATGAAAAAAAACCACACAGGTCAAACTGCAATTATAGATTTCTCAATAGCTACCATAGTTCATCACTATACATTCGGTTCACATTTTTCTTCTAATACCAAACTGGTTAACCCTTCATTTGAGCAACTACAACAATGGCTTGAAGTCTAACCATCTGCCTGCCTCAATCTGCATTCGTAGAAAACCAATTATCCCATGTGCATCAGGGAGTCGAGTTAGTTTGCATTCATATACACTGACAGTCTCGTCCCTAGTTTCTGAGTGTTCACCTTTTGAATCTCAATTCAATCTCACATCTGCAGTCAGTCTTCACTCCATCAACCATTGGTACAACTTTCAATTGATAGAGTTGATCGCTCGATGATACTTGATCTCCAAAGGAGACTACATCGGGTCATCCAAAAAACATAGGAAGTGTTACCCTGATCTTCGATAACCAAGAGTGGACCTCATCGACTCATCGGAACCAACACTACGAGGTTACCTTGATGTGCATTGTTACCCTGATAACCTAAGGTGGCCTCATTGGGTCATCGGCTCATGCCCAAAATTGCTATCCTAATAAGAAAAGCACTCTGAGGCCAAACAAAGCAGACTCCTTGGGACATTGGCATAGCCTTCATCATGTCGACTTGATTGTCGATATCAACTTGGAGTGCCTAAGATAGGATCATTAGGTATCGGCATAACTTCCAATAGGAACACCCGATAGCCAATGACAACCCAGACTACCTAAGATAGCTCCATGGGGTCATCATCACAACTCCGATGTAGCCTTCCCGAAAGCTGAAGTTATCCTGATGACTGAAGTCTACTTCATCGAGTCATCAGAATAACGTCAAACCTGCTCCTTCGAGCTCCGATGAAAGAGGATACATAGGCAAGAGTCATGTCGATAGAGCTCACAGATTTCCTTTACACTGTTTCATTGGCAAGAGTTAAACCGATTAGTATGAACAAATATCAAGTGAATTAGAGGCACATTTCCAACAAACTCCCACTTGACGAGGAATTCACTGGACTGATTACCATTTCAGACGTTATTGAGGAACATGGGTATCAAGACCCATAGAATTGGAACACCACCTAAACTTGTGCATGCTAACCAGTTTCGCCAAGGCATCTACAACATTTTCCAGAGTGTCTACCTTGTTAAGATAACCTTTTCCATCTTCCACCATGTCACAAATGAAGTGATACTGAACATCAACATGCTTCGATCTGGCATGGAAAGTAGGATTCTTTGCCAAACATATGGCACTCTGATTGTCACTCCAGATTTCAACCTGCCCTACATCAAAACCAATATCTGAACTCAAATGCCTAATCCAGAATGCTTCTTTACAAGCATGTGTGGCCACCATGTATTCTTCCTCTGTAGTGGACAAAGCAACTATAGCTTGTCGCTTGCTCATCCAACTAATTGCTCCACCATTTAGGACAAAAACATATCCACTAGTGGATCTCCTACTGTCAATATCCCCTACCCAATCAAAATCCATATAACCACAAATGCTGAGAGTTCTCTTTGAAAACTTTAGATTACCATGATAACACAATGCAAAGTCTGAAGTACCCTTCAGGTATCTAAAAACTCTCTTTACAAGATCCCAGTTGTGGTTTCCCTGGATTCGACATAAACCTGCTAAGTACTCCCATTGGTTGGGCAATGTATGGTCTTGTATAGACCATAGCATACAGAAAACTACCTATAGCACTTGCATAAGGTACACTTTTCATGTCTTCAATCTCTTTTGGAGATCTCAAACTGTCAAGCACAGACAACTTAGTTCCCTACAAGATGGGAACAACATACAGTTTACAGTCAGACATATGAAACTTGTCAAGAACATTGGTTATATACTTTCTCTGGCTGAGGAAAAGTTTCCTCTTAGATCTATCCCTTTTGATCTCCATTCCCAGAATGTAATTTCATGGTCCTAAGTTATTCATTTCAAATTTCATAGAAAGCTGAGATTTTAAATCTGAGATCATACCTTTTGTGTTTTCTATGAACAACATATCATCTACATACAAAACTATGATAAGAATCCTATCACCACCAGTTTTGTAGTAAACACAATGATTAGCCTTTGATCTCACAAATCCCAAGGACTAAACAAATGTACCATACTTTTGATACCACATTCTAGGAGACTGTTTTAAACCATACAGAGACTTCTTGAGTTTGCATACTAGATGTTCTTTACCTTTTTCCACAAAGTGCTTAGGATGGGACATATAAATTTCTTCTTCAAGATCACCATGAAGAAGTGTTGTCTTTACATCCATCTGCTCAATCTCCCAATCATATGCTGCTGCAAGTGACAAGAGAAATCTGATAGATGTCAGCTTAGCTATAGGAGATAATATTTCCCCATAGTCAATACCTTTTTTTGTGAATACCCCTTTGCAACTAGTCTTGCTTTGTACTTGTCAATGCTACCATCTAGACCATACTTATTTTTGAACACCCACTTGCAACCTACAGGCGTTTCGGCTTTAAGCAATGGCACCAAATCCCAAGTTTCATTTTTATCCAATGATGACATTTCATCAATCATGGCTTCCAACCAGGAATCTGAATCAGGCATTTCAATTGCTTCTTTTATAGTCCTAGGCTCATCAATATCTAAAAGTAAAGCATAAGCACAATTAATATTCAACATAGAGTGACTATACATATTAGGTGTATACCTATTAGGTTCCCACCTCTCTTGAGTAGATCTTCTCAACTCTGATGTTGAGGCTTCTTGAGGTTCCACAAGAGGCTCATCATCATGTTCTTCTTCAGAACTACTTGAACTTCTTGAACTCTCCTCATCTTCAGGTATCTTTGGAGATTCTTCTTTGGCTGGATGAATTTCAACCTCAGCTTCTCCTTTATTTTCTACATTATGATCTAGTGACATACGCTTCATCTCATGAAAATTCACACTTCTGCTATACATAGCCTTACTAGTCACTGGATTCCAAAGTTTGTATCCTTTCACACCAACTCCATAGCCAATGAAGATACATTTCACCACTTTTTTATCCAGCTAACATCTATTCACATCAAGCACATGATCATATGCCTCTGCACAAACAAGAACGAAGGTGCCTTAAAGAAGGTTTCTTACTAGACCATGCTTCCATAGGTGTTTTATCAACCAATGCTGAAGTAGGACAATGATTCAATAGGTAACATGTTGTAGCAACTACTTCAACCCAAAATGTTTGTTCCAACCCAGCTCTACTCAACATGCTTCTTGCTTTCTCCATTAGAGACTGATTCAACCTTTCTACAACTCCATTCTGTTGTGGAGTGTAAGGTATAGTCTTATGTCTCTTAATTCTATGGTCAACACAGTACTTGTCAAAATTTGCACTACAAAATTCACCACCATTATCTATTCTTAAACATTTAATCTTTCTCCTAGTGTGCTTTTCAACAAGGTTCTTAAACTCCTTAAACTGACTGAACACTTCTGATTTACTTTTAACAAAGTACACAAATGCCCTTCTTGAATAATCATCTACAAAGGATACATAGTATTTAGACTTAGATAGAGAAGATATATCCATTGGACCAAACACATCAAAGTGAACATAATCTAGAATATCAGAAGACTTATGAGAACTGGAATAAAATTAAACTCAATTATGTTTTCCATATATGCAGTGTTCACAGAAATCAAACTCAAAACTACAATCATCCAGACCTTCAACCAAATTCTTATTCTTCAAGGCTTTTAAACCTTTTTCACCAATGTGGCCTAACCTATTATGCCAGAGAATTTTTTCTCAGCAGGAAGTTTAGCTTCCAATAAATTGGCATTATGCATCATTACACTTGTCTTAACTAACTTTTCAGAGGTCACATTACAACATATAGGTTTAGCATTTAACTTATATAAAGTACCAAAATGATCACCCTTTGCCAGTACAATGGAACCCCTAGTCATCTTGCAACCACTAGATACAAATGTAACTTGTACTCCAACATCATTAAGTTTACTTATAGAGAGAAGGTTTCTCGCCAGACCTGGTATATGAAGAACTCCAATGATCCCCTTCACTCTACCATCTGGGAACTGTATTTTGATTCTGCCTCTCCCTACAATCCCCAACATAGAATCACTAGCCATGTATACCTTTCCACCAACATACGGTTCATACTTCCAAAACCACTTCTTGTGGGAGGTCATGTGGAAAGATGCACCAGAATCTATTAACCAAGTGTCATCTGAGGTAGGCACTGCCAAGGCTTCTACAAATGCATCTGCATCATTTTGAGAACACTCGGTGTTAGAGTGCTTCTTCTGCTTCTCCTCCTCCTTGCAATCCTCTCAAATATGCCCTTTCTGCCCATAGTTCCAGCACTCCACCTTTGACTTCTTGCCTAGAGATTTAAAACTGTCTTGAGACTTGGACTTCTTTCATTTCTTGTTGTCTTTGTCCTTCGGTCTACCTCGAACAGAGAGTGCATCTTTTGTCATCTCAGAAGACTTCTTTCTCATTTCTTATGACAAAGGAGTATTAACCATAATATCCATCTTAAACTAAGTCGTATTACTACTGATAGCCATCACTAAGTGCTCGCAAGAGTCAAGCAATGAACACAACAACAACATGCAACATTCCTCTTCCTGAATGGACACACCAAAAAAAGTTAACTGTGCAAGAACTATGTTGAATGTATTCAAGTCGTCTGTGAATGGTGTTCCTACATCCATCTTCAAAGAATAGAATTTCTTCCTCAAGAAAATTTTATTCACCAAGGATTTGCCTTGATAAATATCTCCCAACTTACTCCAGAGAAGATGTGTAGTCTTCTCCTCATGGACATTTAACAAAATGGAATTAGCAAGACATGGCTCGATTAGACCCCTTGCCTTCCGGTCGGCTAAGTCCCAATATTCTTGCTTCATGCTTGAAGGTTTCTGTGCAGTAATAGAAATCCAAAGATCTCGATTGACCATTAAGTCTTCCATCTTGAGTTTCCATAGTTCAAAACTAGAACCATTAAATTTCTCCATGTCTATGTGCCCTAAGGTGCTCACCGTCTTAACCTGTAAAATAAACAAGTAGACACTCTGCAAGACTCCCATTGAGAGAGAATTGACACAAAAAACTAACCCTACCCAACAAGGATAACAAAACAAACCAAGCTCTGATACCACTTGTAAGGAAAGCAAGTGTGGAAATTCGCTTCCCTAATGTCAATTTGTAGGGAAAAATAGAGTAGTGTCTACAAATTTACAACTTTTCATAATTTGAGGACAAGCATGAGCATACACAATTAAACAACACATAGATAGAATACACAGATTTAATGTGGGAAAACCCTTTCGGGAGAAAAACCCACCACCAACAAAAAACAACTTTATTAACAATATGTCAAATATAATAGTCCAGTCTGTAGACTTGCTTCACTTTGTCGAACAATCATTCTAGATGAAACAAAACCACATGGGTCAAACTGCAATTACAAATCGTTCAATAGCTATTATAGTTTGTCATTATACATTCGATTAACATTTTTCTTCTAATACCAAATTGGTTGAACGTTCATCTGAGCAACGGCTTGAAGTCTAACTATCTGCCTATGTTGGTCTGCATTCATGGAAAACCAATTATCCCACGTGCATCAAGGAGTCGATTCGGTTTGCATTCATATACACTGACAGTCTCATCCTTAGTGTCCGAGTGTTCACCTTTTGGATCTCAATTCAATCTCACATCCACAGTCAGTCTTCGCTACATTGGCCATTAGTATAGCTTTCAACCGGTAGAGTTGATCGCCCGATGATACCCGATCGCCAAAGGTGACTCCATCAGGTCATCGGCAAAACACAGGAAGTGTTACCCTGATCTTCGATAACCAAGAGTAGACCTCATTGGCTCATCAGAACCAACACTATGAAGATACCCTTATATGCATTGTTACCCCAATAACCTAAGGTGGCCTCATGCCCAAAACTACTATCCCAATAAGCGAAGCACTCTGAGGCCAAATGGAGTAGACTCCTCAAGACTTTAGTGTAGCCTTCATCACATCAACCCAATTGTCGATATCAACCTGGAGCACCTAAGGTAGGATCATTAGGTATTAGCATAACTTCTGATAGGAACACCCAATAGTCGATGATAGCCTGAACCACCTAAGATAGGTCCATCAAGTCATCAGCACAACTCTAATGCAGTTTTCCCAAAAGTCAAAGTTATCCTGATTACCGAAGTTGACTTTGTTGGGTCATCAGAATAACATCAAACCTACTCCTCCAAGCTCTAATGGAAGAGGATACATTGGGAAGAGTCATACCGATAGAGCTCATAGATTTCCTTCACACTGTTTTATTGGCAAGAGTTAACACGATCAGTATGAACAAATGTCAAGTGAATTAGAGGCACATTTCCAACACTCTTAATGCTTGTAGTTATCATGCCTTATCATAATAGTTAAGTAGTTAATCAAATTAGAAAATAAGATCATAACCACAAAAGAATTCACCACTTGACACAAATAATTATACGTGGAAAACCCAAATAGGTAAAACCCATGGTGAGATGATACTTTCAAGGATAGCTATCTGAACTCTTCTGAAGTTCACCCTGTTAGGAGCCAAGCCTATTAAAGGTTTACAATAAGTCCTATTAAGAACTAATTACAGTTAGGAATCACTCAGTTAGGAGATTTATAAATATGCCTTAATGAAAAGCACAATACCCTATTAGGAGTAACCTTATTGGAGGATTTGAGAATCCAAACTAATGGACCACCTTGTTAGAGGATTTAACAAGTAACCAAGCTTTTTAGAGCTTACCTGGTTAAGGGATTTCTATTCTACTGTAATTCTTAGAAAACAACAAGTTTTCTTGATCTGTCTAAATAGCACTACATTTGCTTGATCAGATCCTTCTTAAGTTTCAATCTGCCTTTACACAAACTATAGATCCATTGACCAGTTTGGCAACCACACAGTCAACTAATTTCTACCAACTTTGCCAACACTTTTTACAAACAACTTCATCAACCTTAAATAAAAATCAACTAAGTCAATAACACAACAAAAATCTAATTCACATCATCGAGATTACAAACAAGTCGGTACAATCTTGACCATTAGAAATCATAATAATCTCTTCACATTCGTCAAGAAAATTCCACCCGCTTCATCAGACTTGTAACTCATCACACACTATGCATTTGATGCAATCCACTTTGCTCCTTTCCAAGATAACAAACATGCCAAATCAATTTTAACTTATCCTTATACAATGATCACATGTGTCTCTATCATTATTGCTCAATATAAAGCAACAAACTTGATCGGTTAGGGTTTAACACAAAACAACTAGTAGGGTTTACCAGTTTACATAACATAGACATATTTAACCCTATACACTGATTCAACTTACAAACTGCCATATACCAGTTTACAATATCTTCGACAAAGTTTATCATACTGGTTACAAGACAATAGCAATATCAACAGTAACATCAGCAATATTATGAATATCATTCACCGGTTCAATTGGCATCAATGGCAACATATCATTAATGCAATCTATCTGAAAAATGTCAACAATCTAGAAATACCAACAATATCCCCCTTTGGCATTTATGGTAATACAAATATCAATGCCTCTAATTATTGTTGTGATTGGTGAATAGGAATCGTAGTTTACATTACCAGGTATTCACCATGCTCTATCTGTCTTCAGTCTATTGCTGGTTCATCTAATCAGACACATAATTCTTCTCCTCAATCACATAATTCTTCTCCCCCTTTGACAACAATGCCAAATTGAAAGTAAAACATGTAATTCCAAATTCTCATTGTGCATCAACACACTGCAATTTGATGCTCCCCCTATTGAATACATTCACTCCAAAAAAATCAATCCACGTAAGATTCAGCAAGTAACTCAGGGACTGATGCAATCAACATCATGATCAACCGACTTCATGAGGAGGGACAACCCCGAACTAACTTCTAAGATACTCAAAATTTGTCTTAGGTAGAGGTTTAGTAAAGATATCTGCAAGCTACTTTTGGGTAGAAACATGGTCTAAGATAACATCTTTAGTTTGAACTTTCTCCCTCAAAAAGTGATACTTCAATTCAATGTGCTTAGTCCTTGCATACAAAAAAAATTCTTAGAAATATTAATTGTACTTGTATTATCACACAAAATCTTTATAGGTTATGAGATCTTCATCTTAAAACCTTCCAAAATGTGCCTCATCCAAATAGCTTGTGTGAAATTCATATAAGCTGCTACATACTCAACTTCAGCAGTAGATTGTGAAGTACAACTCTGCTTTTTACTACTCCATGAAACTAGCCTTCCTCCTAGAAAGAATACTCCATTGGTAGTACTTTTCTGGTCATCAATATTTCCTACCTAATCAACATCAGTGTATGCCTTCAAATCAAGGTTTCCACCATATGGATACCATAACCCATAGTCAACTGTGCCTTTTAGATATCTAAAAATTCTCTTGGTTGCTATCAGATGTGCTTCCTTTGGATTTTTCTGAAATCTAGCAACAATACCAACTGTATGAGCAATATCCAGTCGATTGTGAACAACATAATGTAATTTGCCAATCATTAACCTGTACTCCTTTTTATCTACAAACTTAGATGCATCTTCTTTGGACAATTTACAACCTGTAATCATTGGAGTTCCAACAGGTTTATAGTCACTCATGCCAAAAGTCTTCAAAACTTATTTCACATACTTGGATTGAGTAATGAAAATACCATTCTTCATCTGTTGTATCTGCAAGCTTGTGAAATTTTTTATTTCCCCTACTAATGACATCTCAAACTCATTCTTCACTTCATTTGCAAAGTTGTTTCTCATGACATCATTACCTCCAAATATAATGTCACCAAAAAATACTTCACTAACTAGTATTTTATCTCCTCCAGACTTGAGATAAATGTTGTTGTCATCACTAGTTCTTGCAAAGCCTATCTTTGTCAGATGTGTATGAAGCCTTTCATACCATGCTTTGGGTGCCTGATTTAATCCATACAAAGCTTTATACAATCTGCATACCATGTCTTCCTTAACTGTCAATGCATAACCATCAGGCTGCTCTATATAAACCTCTTCTTCCAATATCCCATTCAAAAATGCAGACTTAACATCCATCTGGTATACCTTGAACTTCTTGTGAGCTGCAAATGCAAGTAATGTTCTTACTCCTTCTAGTCTTGCTACTGGTGCAAAATTTTCTCCATAATCCTCTCCTTCTTCTTGCACATAACCTTTGCATACTAATCTTGTCTTTTTGCAAACTACAACACCATCTTCATTTAACTTATTTTTGAACACCCATTTAGTACTTATGACATACTTGTTTACCAGTCAGGGTACCAGGGTCCAAGTGTTTTTTTTCTCAATTTGATCCAATTCCTCTTCCATTGCTTTCACCCAATTATCATCACCAAATGCCTCCTTAGCACTTCTAGGTTCAATGGTGGAGATCATGCAAGATTTCTCTCTAATTTTCCTTCTAGTTAGTACTCCAGCATCCCTATCCCCAATAATCTACTCAGGATTGTGATTCAGTCTTACATACCTAGGAATAACATGATCATTCTCATTAGGTTCATCTTCTACATTGTCTTCTTCCTCTAAATTTATTTGTTCCGGTTGAACAAGTACATCAAGATTTGCCTTACCGATTTTAGATTTAACTGTTTCAAGTTCCAAAAGAAAAATCAAAGGATTTTCATCCTTTCTCTCTTAACTAGTTGCTTCTGAACCTTCAGGACATTCATCTATAAAAACATCAGCACTCTCAACAATTCTCTAAGTCCAGTTATTGAAAAATTTGTAGGCCTTACTCTTGGTGGAATAGCCAAGAAATATGCCTTCATCACTCTTAGCTTCAAACTTGCCAATGTAATCACCTCTTTTGATAAAACATTTATACCAAAGATCTTGACATATGTGTAGAGTATGTTGACATGATGATATTGTGTTGTCATTGATGTCAATATGCTAAAGAGTGAACTGGTAAATTGAAGCCAAGAAGTGCAGAGTATGTTGACATGATGATATTGTGTTGTCATTGATGTCAATATGCTAAAGAGTGAACCAGTAAATTGAAGCCAAGCAACTAGCAAAGTGAACCGGTATACTGTTGAGAACCAAAATATGTGAAACAGTGAAGCGGTATGTTTGTTCAAGTGAACCGGCATATTGAAAGGTGAACCGGTATATGAAGTGTTTTTTATCAAGGCTTAATATGGTATGACTACCAGTTGTTAGTCTCAGCTTCATGGTTTCTGGTTGAAGTGTTTCGAGCCTATGTAATTCAACCAATAGCATTGTGTGATGAATTAGCATTGTAATGGAGATCTAATGGAAATCAAATCATGTTGCCATGTCAACCTCGTGTGCATGAAGGATCTTGCATGAAGGAGATTGATCCTATCTACCTCAGGAATGTGCGAAGTCTCTGCAAACGGTGGAGAACGTGTGATGGATTATCACCTCCAAGAAGTGGTAAAGAACAAACGATGGAGAATGTCTTGAGATCTATTCAAGACCATTGTATTCAAAGGAAAAGTGTTCAATGCTCAGGATTTACATGACTGAATTGCTCAACCTAAAGGTTTAGGGTTTAGGGTTTATGTTACCGACCTATCTATTTCCTATAAGGTCAATGTTGTGTTTCATGTTGAAGTTGTTGACAAATGTTATGTGTGTATCTAAGTGCAAAGATACATGATTCTTGCCAGACCAAATAAGAGGAGTGATACCTGCAGAGTGTGTATGCAAAAGGAAGGAACTAAAGCGGATCTGCATTGGCATTGTGTGTTGTTACCGGATCATTGTAATACCTGTTGATCTCTAACCACTTCAACAGTTGGAAAATCCCTTAATAGGGTAGATTTAACCGGCTTGTTGTAAATCCTTTAACAAGGTGACTCAAAGCCATTGAGTTCATAAAATCCTCTAACAAGGTAACCTCTAATAGGGTTTAACCCTTAATTGGGTATTCTAGCCATCCCTTAACTGGGTGATCCCTAACAGGATCGGTTCCTAACAGAACCTATTGTAACAGCCTTTAACCGGACTAGGCTCCTAACAGAGCGGACTTCTAAAGAGTTCAAAAATAGCTTGTGGGTATTTATCCCCACTATGGTTTTTCCCAATTGGGTTTCCATGTGAAAAATATGTGTGTCATGTGTGATGCCTCTTTCCTGTGATGCTTTGTTATTTCCTGTTTAAGTAGTGAATCATGTTGATTTAGGAAGTTATTATATTTCTGATGATAGATTACTTGTTTATGAACAAGGATAACGTGGAAATGAGGGAATAGGTTGTGTGCAAAGATAAGTGTTTCCAGTTTATTTCTTTCATAGTCTCATTGTGCTTAACCGGTAGTAATCTGGTTCTGACCAGTGTTAGTGAGTGCCAGTCAAGTTCACTATTTGCAGTCAAACCAGTTCAGGAAAAGTTTTTGTGTTTGTATTGATTCACCCCCCCTCTCAGTACCAGTTTGGTACTCACTATTCATCATTGAGTTATCAATTAGTATCAGAGCATCCTCTAGGTCCTCTGTGTTGTAAGCTTAACTGCTTGAGGGAAAGATCCTATTGTGATAATGAAGAGGGAAGGTCCAAAGTTCAACAGAGATAATTTCAAAATATGGAAGGACAATGAAGATATACATTAGAAGCATGGGTGCTCAACACTGGAGCTATGTTGAGAATGCTTATGTTATTCCTACCGGTACTCTCACTGATGATCAAAAGAGAGAGAGATCCAGGAGAATGGGAAAGTCATGGAAGCCCTAATCAGCAACTTATCTGACACTAAGTTTATTGATGTCCAGGATAAAGAAAATCCCAAAGAAGTATGGGATACTCTTGAGAATATCTATGGTGGTGATGAGCATGTAAAACAAGCTAAGGAAGAAAGCCTTAGAGGAAAGTTTGAAGACATGGGGATGGTTGAAGGAGAGACCATTCAACAATATGGAATAAGAATCAAAACTATTGTCGGAGATATCAAGAGTGCAAGAGGCAAAATTGATGATTCTACTATTGTTAGAAAAGTCCTAAGATCCTTATTACCGATCTATGCGATAAGGGTTGCTGGTATTCAAGAGTTGAGGTCAATTGACAAGACCAAGGTATCCATAGACTCCATCATTGCAAAATTGACAACCTATGAGCTAAATAGTTTTGATGGCAGTATTCAGAAGACTGAATCATCTTTTAGAGCATCTACTGCACCATCTAGAAAAGGTAAAGAAGCAAGCACTAGTGGTGAACCAAGATAGAGCAGAGAAATGGATGATGAGGAGATCCTAATGGAATTTGAAGCTCTTCTTGCCAAGAGACTTCCTAAGGGAACTGGTAAATATAGAGGTAAGCTCCCTTTGAAATGCTTTTCTTGTAACTGGATAGGACATATTGTTGTAAACTATCCTAATGGTGATAATAAGGACAAACTGGAAAGGTTCAAGAAATTCAAAGGAGGAAACCAGAGAAATTGTTTTGTAGCAGTTGATGAAGGTGTCATAGATGAGGAATCTGAAGATGAAGAAAATGAAGATATTGTGTTTGTTGCAGTCAAAGAAGATGTATCAGACAAGAAGGCTCTTGTCTCTCGCTTTGATCATTCCAATAAGTGGATTATTGACAGTGGTTGTTCTCACCATATGATTGGCGACCGGAGCGAGTTCCTATCTCTGGAAGAGTATGATGGTGGTGTGGTTCACTTTGGTAATGATGCACCATGTATGGTCAAAGGTAGAGGGTCCATCTCTTTGAATGGAAAGAGCAGTGCTGACAATGTGTATTGGGTGGAAGGTCTCAGACACAACCTTTTGAGTGTTGCCCAGCTAAATGGTAGTGGACTCACTCTGGAATTCAAAATGGAGTATGCAAAATCAAAGGAAAGAATGGTGAACTAATGGACACCGATATGTAGACCAAAGGTAATCTATTTCAGCTGAATGCTAGTATAAGTACATGTCTTATGGCTAAATTTGATGATAGTTGGATATGGCATAGGAGACTCTGCCATGTAAACTTTGATATCATTGTGAAGGCCAATAAGATTAAGGCAGTTAGAGAACTACCGGTGTTGAGAAAACCGAAAAATCCTCTGTACAGAGAGTGTCAACTGGGGAAAATGTCTTCCTCAACCTTCAAAGGTAAATCTTTCACTACAGATAATTTACTTGATCTTGTGCATACTGATTTGTGTGGTCCTATGAAAACTAGGAGTGTGCAGGGAGATAGGTATTTTTATGATTCTTACAGATGATTGCTCAAGAATGATGTGGGTCACATTCTTGAAGGATAAGTCTGAAGCCTTTGGAAAGTTCAAAGCTTTCAGAGCACTGGTAGAAAAGGAAAGTGGTAGAAGAATCAAATGCCTTAGAACTGATCAAGGAGGGGAATTCACTTCTGGTGAATTCAACAAATATTGTGAAGAGAATGGCATCAAGAGGCAACTGTCTGCCCCCTGGACTCCACAGCATAATGGCTTAGCAGAAAGAAATGACCGGACTATGGTTGAAGTGGCTAGAACTATGTTGATCCAAGGAAAGGTTGCTCACACCTTTTGGAGAGAAGCAATGAGCACTGCAGTCTACACAATGAACTGGGTACTCATCAAGAAAGGAAAGGATAAGACTCCTTATGAGTATTGGATTGGTAAGGCACTAGTGGTAAGTTATTTTAGAGTATTTGGTAGAAAATGTTATATCAAGAGAAGTGAACATCATAGAAAGTTTGAAGCAAAATGTGATGAGGGAATATTCCTAAGATATTCCACCAAGAGTAAAGCTCTCAAATGTTTGAATAATAGGACTCAGAGAATCGTTGAAAGCATCAATGTTAGGGTTGATGAAAACTCTATGAAACCTAAGGGAATTGATAGTGAGCATGTAGGAGATGAACTAGTAGTAACCTTCTGGGAACCAGTTGCAAATCAGCCCAGTACCAGTATTTGTCCTCCTACACCAATAGATGTTGATGCTGATGAAGATAAGGATGAAGAAGAAAAGTAAGAGGAATCTGTTAAGAATATACCTAGGTATGTCAAACTCAATCATGATCCAAAGCAAATCATAGGAGACAAAGATGCAGGAATTCTTTAAAGAAGAAAGGTCAGAGAAAGCTCATGTATGATCTCTGAATTTGAGCCTAAATCATTCAAAGAGGCACATAAAGATGAAGACTAGATCAAGGCAATGGAAGAGGAACTTGACAAGATAGAGAAGAATGGTATATGGTCTTTGGTACCCAGACCAAAGCATAAAAATGTCATTGGAACCAAATGGGTTTTCAGAAACAAGCTGAATGAGGATGACACAGTGGTAAGGAACAAAGCCAGACTAGTGTGTAAAGGATATGCCCAAGAAGAAGGAAAAGACTATGGAGAAACCTTTGCTCCAGTAGCAAGATTGGAAGGAGTTTGTATGCTTCTTGCATATGCAACTTTTAAAGGATTCAAGATATACCAAATGGATATAAAATCAGTATTTCTAAATGGAATACTTGAAGAGGAGGTATATATAGAGCAACCAGATGGTTTCTCCCTATTAGAAGATAGTGACATGGTGTGTAGGCTACATAAAGCCTTGTATGGACTAAAGCAGGCACCTAGAGCATGGTATGAACACTTGCACTCCCATCTTGTGAAGATTGGATTTGAAAGAACAAGTGAAGATAGCAATATCTACTTGAAATCTGAAGGAGATCAGATTCTGATTTGTGAAGTATTTGTTGATGACATAATCTTTGGTGGAGATGACAATATTAGTCATGACTTTGCAAATAAGATGAAAAAGGAGTTTCAAATGTCACTCATAGGGGAGATTAAGTTCTTCATTGGACTGCAGATTCAGCAAATGAAAGATGGAATCTTTATTACTTAGTCCAAGTATGTCAAAGAGGTGTTGAAGACCTTTGGCATGGAAGACAACAAACTGGTTGGTACACCAATGGTGACCGGTTGTAAACTATCAAAAGAGGATGACTCGGCATTGGTAAATGAGAAGGATTACTGATCAATGATTGGTAAGTTTCATTACGTAGTGCATAGCAGACCGGACATTGCACATGCAGTGGGGATTACCGCTCAATTCCAGAAGAGCCCAAGAGAATCTCACTTGGTAGTAGTCAAGCGGATTCTTAGGTATCTAAAGGGAACTATTGACTATGGATTATAGTATCCATACAATGACGATTTTAACCTAAGATGGTGATTGGGTTGGTAAAGTGGATGATCGGAAGAGCACAACTGATGGTGCATTCTTTCTCGGCGGTAGACTGGTCTCATGGATGAGTAAGAAGTAGAGTTGTATCTCTCAATCTATAGTAGAAGCGGAGTATGTTGCAGCTTTTATGAACTGCACCCAGACTATTTGGATGAAGCATGTGTTGAATGGATTCAAAGTTCCTGTATCTGAACCAGTAAGCATATTTTGTGACAATACAAGTGCAATTAACATCTCCAAGAATCTAGTTTTCCATGCTAGAACTAAGCACTTTGAACTCAAGTATCATTTCTTGAGGGAAAAGGTTCAGAACAAAGAGGTGGTATTGGAACATGTTTCCAGTAAGGAGCAGTTAGTAGACATATTCACCAAGCCTATATCGAAGGCTACATTTACCTATTTGAGAGGTGAATTAGGCATGTTGCCCCTTCAAGAGGTAAACTAAAGTTTTGTGTTCCACATCAGTCAGATCTTACTTTGCTATATCCTTTCAGGATTGATGTGTTGAAGGATGCTACTCCTCAGGGGGAGCAACATAGTGGAACAAGGAAACTTGTGCCTCCACTTTGGCATTGTTGTCAAAGGGGGAGAAGATGTGAAGTGGAGAAGATATCTACATTATTAAGGAGAAGATGTGATGCTGACATCTTTGTATATTGCCATCAATGCCAAAGGGGGAGATTGTTGGCATATGTGTAGAGTATATTGACATGATGATATTGTGTTGTCATTGATGTCAATATGCTAAAGAGTGAACCGGTAAATTGAAGCCAAGCAATGCAGAGTATGTTGACATGATGATATTGTGTTGTCATTGATGTTAATATGCTAAAGAGTGAACCGGTAAATTGAAGCTAAGCAACTAGCAAAGTGAACTGGTATACTATTGAGAACCGGTATATGTGAAATAGTGAAGCGATATGTTTGTTCAAGTGAACCGGTATATTGAAAGGCGAATTGGTATACGGAATGTTTTCTATCAAGGCTTAATATGGTATGACTACTGGTTGGTAGTCTCAGCTTCAGGGTTTTCGGTTGAAGTGTTTTGAGCCTATGTAATTCAACTGATGGTATTGTGTGATGAGTTAGCATTGTAGTGGAGATCTAATGGAGATCAGATCATGTTGACATGTCAGCCTCATGCACATGAAGGATCTTGCATGAAGGAGATTGATCCTATCTACCTCGGGAATGTGCAAAGTCTCTGCAAATGATGGAGAATGCGTGATGGGTTATCACCTCCAGGAAGCGATGAAGAACGAATGATGGACAATGTCTTGATATCTATTCAAGATTGTTGTATTCAAAGGCAAAGTGTTCAATGGTTAGGATTGAATTGACTGAATCACTCAACCTAAAGGTTTAGGGTTTAGGGTTTATGTTATCGACCTATCTATTTCCTATAAGTTCGATGTTGTGTTTCATGTTGATGTTGTTGGCAACTGTTATATGTGTATCTAAGTGCAAATATACATGATTCTTGCCAGACCAGATAAGAGGAGTGATACTTGCAGGGTGTGTATGCAGAAGGAAGTAACTAAAGCAGATATGCATTGGCATTGTGTGCTGTTACTAGATCATTGTAATACTTGTTGATCTCTAACCACTTCAATAGTTGGAAAATCCCTTAATAGGGTAGCTTTAACCGGCTTGTTGTAAACCCTTTAACAAGGTGACTCAAAGCCATTGAGTTCATAAAATCCTCTAACAAGGTAACCTCTAATAGGGTTTAACCCTTAACTAGGTATTCTAGCCATCCCTTAATCGGGTGATCCCTAACAGGATCGGTTCCTAACAGAACCTATTGTAACAGTCTTTAATTGGAACATCTACATATTAGCCTCAGATAGGGAACTAATAATAGCCTCTAATGCTTGATTATTCTCTTTTTATTCTTTCTTCTGATCATCAGTCACAATTCTAGTAGGTGTAGTATACTTAGTTTCTACATGATCCCAATACTGACTTCCCAAACTCTTAATGTAAATCTTCATTCTATCGCTCCATATTTTATAGTTATCTTTGTTAAACGTAGGACCTTCTTTCTTCATCGTGATCTACAAGATCTTTTCATCAAGTTGTTAGGCTTAGAGATTAAAGAGGACCTAAGATGCTCTGATACCAATTGATGATATGATGAAAGAATAAGTATCTAGAAGAATACTGAGAGGGGGGTGAATCAGTATACTCAAAAACTAATAATAAACTCCCAATCTCAGAATAAACTTATCAACAAATAACTCTATCAAGATAATGTCTCAAATATTACCAACATCAATCAATCATCAGCTAGTTTGACTCTTATACCTACTTAACAATAAACAACTTCAAACTTGTAAACACCAATAATGCTTAATCAAATATCAACATATTCATCTCTCAATGCTTCCAGTTATTAGAATAGTTAAGTAGTTAATCAAATCAACAAATAAGATCATAACCACAAAAGTATTCACCACTTGACACAAATATTTATACGTGGAAAACCCAAATAGGTAAAAACCATGATGAGATGAGACTCACAAGGATAGCTATTTGAACTCTTATGAAGTTTGCCCTATTAGGAGCCAAGCCTATTAAAGCTTTACAATAAGTCTTGTTAAGAACTAATTCCGGTTAGGAATCACTCGGTTAGGGGATTTACAAATATGCCTTGATGAAAAGCACAATACCCTATTAGGAGTAACCTCACTGGAGGATTTGAGAATCCAAACTAATGGACCACCTTGTTAGAGGATTTAACAAGTAACCAAGCTTGTTAGAGGTTACTCAGTTAAGGGATTTCTATTCTGTTGTAATTGTTAGAAAACAACAGGTTTTATTGATCTGTCTAAATAGCACTACATCTGCTTAATTAGATCCTTCTTAAGCTTCAATCTGCCTTTACACAAACTACAGATCCTTCCACCGGTTTGGCAACCACACACTCAACTAATTTCTGCCAACTTTCCCAACACTTTTTATAAACAACTTCAGCGACCTTAAATACAAATCAACTAGGTCGGTAACACAACAAAAATCTAATTCTCATCATCAAGATTACAAACAAGTCGGTACAATCTTTACCGTTAGAATCATAACAATCTCTTCGCATTCTTCAAGAAAAATCCAACCGCTCCATGATAACCGCTTCATCGGACTTGTAACTCATCATGTGCTATGCATTTGATGCAATCCACTTTGCTCCTTTCCAAGATAACAAACGTGCCAAATCAATCTGAGCTTATCCTCATACAATGATCACATGTGTCTCCATCATTACCTCTCAATATAAACAAACAAACTTGATCGGTTAGGGTTTAACACAAAACAACTGGTAGTTTTTATCAGTTTACATAGCATAGAAATGTTTAACCCTATACACCAGTTCAACTTACAAACTACAATATACCGATTTACAACATCTTCTACAAAGTTTATCATACTGGTTACAAGACAATAGCAATATCAACAGTAACATCAACAATATTATGAATATTATTCACTAGTTCAATTGACATCAATGACAACATATCATTAATGCAATCTATATACAAAATACCAACAATCTAAAAATAACAATAGACTTGAATGCAACACCTAGCCTTGAAGGGAGACTTGAGAATGCTCAATGCTAGAAAAGAATGCCTGAATGCTCTTGAATGCTTGATCGCTTGTACATACTCCAATCTTGTCCAACTTCCACCTATTGAACTTATGCAAATGAGAGAGAGAATGCCCCCTTAAATACATGTTGGTGGATTTAAATTTCATCATGGACCAACGTCGAGGGAGTTTCCCACCCAAGGCACAACCAAAAATGTAACCCTAGGAAGGGTCCTACCCCAAAATAGGGTAGGGATAGGGGTACCACGCCCCTATCTTGGGAGGAAAAGGGCACCATGCCCCTATCCAAAGGGGGACAAGGGTTCCATGCCCCTGTCCAAAGGGGGATAGTGGCAGCACATCCTTGTCCTACCCCTTTCTCCAAGGCAGAGTGCGGACGGGGTGATGTAGAGGCCAAGGAAGGAGTTGTTTCTGCAAGCCGAGCAATCTCTAGTCTATGATCAGGCTAGAGGATTTGAGTTCACATGCGTGAGGACCCTAATTCAGTCTAAAATTGCTAGGGTCACAATTTTATGACACTACATTTAGGCCCCACTTTAGCAGGAGTATAAGTGTACGCCAATACTATCGGTAAAGTACAAAGAAACAGGATTGAAAGACTTTTACCACGTCAAGGAGGCAAGATGCACCAAGCCCCCAATGGACTTAGTATCTTACGAATTTGATTGACAAAGTAAAAGGGAAGATCAAGAAAGGGAGAACCATGACTGCAAGTACCAAAGTTCCCTTCACTATGAGTCATGAAAGCAAGGATACTAAAGATTACAAACCAAAATAAAGTTCACTAAGTAACTCTAAGTATCACAAGAAGGAAATTATGAGCGGAGTGTATGCCCCCACATTAAAGTGATCACGTGCACCTTATCAGGAGCAATGGCTTTAAGGTAGGATGCACCCAAGAGAGAGAGAAGAGAGGGAGCACGTTATCACAAGGATTTAGCCCCCAATTGAGGTATAAACCCAAGGCTACTGAAAATGAAACACGAGGTAGTGTCACTTTCCTCGGGGTCAGTATGTTTTATGATAACTCATTTATATCATGTATGTATATGCATATAATAATCTCCATTCCCCAAAGAAGGACACTACCTTATAAGAAAGGGAAGAGAGGATGTGTTTTGAGTTAACATGAAAGAGACCAAGAAAAGATCTCAATGCTTTGCATCGTCCCCAAGTAGACATTAAGGGAATAATAGAAGAATAGGGATACATATAGAAGAATGGTCAAAAAAGAGAAAGAAAAGAGAGGGAGAAAGATCTACAGTGCTAATACTACTAATCTAGCATGACATTTGCCTCCCAATCTTGTTGATCACTATTTCAGGAAGGCAAGCAACACGCCAGAGGAGTGATATCGAGAAAAGTAAATGGAGCTATCATAAGATCCAAAAAAGGACTATGCTCATGTTGTAAGTCACATTGTTCGATTCTAGGAGCTAGGATTAAGGTTTGTGAAAACTCATCTAATAAATGTTTGTCCACATCAACATACTCATACTCACTGTCGAAAGCATTAGGAGTTTTATTGCCATTATGAATAACATTTTCACCCATTCTTGATCAAAGTTTAGAGAAAGAGGAGCAAGAACATGAATAGGAGTACAACCATCACATGTTTTATGCAACTTATGATTTGGAGATGTTGGTTGAACATCTTGCTTAGGAGAAAAGGGAATCATGCCAACTGTTGGAGTCTGAGGAGATTGAGTATTGTGAGGGATAGCTTCACGAGCTCGAACATGGCATCTTCATCGGTGTTCTCTCGCACAATAGTTATGTCAAGTCTTAGTGGAAGGTTGAGAAGAAGGAGAAACAGTTGAAAAAGTTGGGATATGTCTCTCCTTGATAGCTGAAGGTTTAGGTTGAGGTCTTTTTGGTTGAACAATAGGAGAAGCAGGCCTCTTCTCTTGATAAGAGGAAGGAGGTGGAACTACACCATAGAAAGGAGGAATATTAGGTGTAGGAAGGAGACCAAGTCCATCATGAGGAGGAGGTATAGGTCTAACCTTAGGAAGAATATTGTTGTTCTCCTTAAGAGAGGGCAAATTCACATCCATAGGAGTAGGTGGACAATTTTCCTTAGGAGGGAGATTAGTTCTATCCGAGAGGGGAAGAACTGCATCTTGAAGAATAATATGAATGTCAAGTGTTGGTGATCTAGGTTGACTTAAAGGATAATATCATATCATTCTTCCATTTTTTATAAGATTGAAAAAGAGCATCTCACCTTGATGGAAGAGATTGAAATTGTTTAGGCCAAAAAAGATCAATAGGAACAACGAGGCTTCTTTCGGATGGACGAAATAAGCTATGGTTCACTGTTATGATTTATCCATTGTGAGGAAATTTAAGACACTTGTGGATTGGAGAAGAAATAGCCTTCATGGAAGATATCCAAGGACAACCCAACTTCACACGGAATTGCTCAGAAGAAGGTATGATAACAAAGTCAACATCCATGGACTTAGCATGAACTTCAATAGGAAGAGTGATAAAACCAATGGTAGGACAAGAGAAGCCATCAAATAACTTCATAACCACATTAGAAGTATTAGAGTAGTTTATACAATCGTAAAGTGAAAAGATACTCTTCGGTTATGACATTAACCATGCAAGAGGGATCAATCAGGGCACCATGGTGCTCTAATGGTCTCGCTAGGGTCAAATTTAATACAAGGATCCTTAGGCATATCTTGTGTTTCTACCATATTAACTATGTTTGGAGCCATAGAGGTAAATTCTTTAGAAGTGAGTGAATTAGGCAGAATGTCAATAACGTTAGAGGTATGAGATGGCAAGGGACGAGTGAAAATCTTAAGATATTGATTAGGAGGAGCAATTGATTTATTCCCTTTATCATTCACACCTGCCACAAATATAGTATTATTATCAGTCAAGTCTTGAACCTTATTTTTCAATGCAAAACATTTCTCAGTATCATGACCAGGTTGACGATGAAATTGGCAAAAGGAATTGTTATCAAAATAATGAGATGCAAGTTTGGAAGGATCAATTTGTTTTATAGGAGGAAGTTTGATAACATTTATGTGCAACAGCTGAGACATAATACTATGTAAAGATTCATTCAAAGGAGTAAATTGTCTTTCTCTTTGAAAAAATTTAGAAATAGAAGGCACACCTATTGTAGCATTCACATAGTTGTTGTTGATTGGATCATTGAACTTGATGAATATTTTTGCTGGTTTGAACTCCACAAATAGTTGTTGAACACTCTCCCCCTTATCACTCAAAGCCATAGGAGTGGATTGCTCCATTTGACTCATAGCTAGTTGATAATTGTGGAGTGTTGCACACAACTATGAAAAGGAAGTAAACTCAAACAAAAGAAGCTTTTCCCTGATATCTTTTTGTAAGTTAGAAATGAAAATTCTTTGAATATCATTATCAGGTACATGAAAAGAAATTTGAGCACACAAATGCTTATATCTACCAATGAAATCAGTCACTTTTTCTTTAACACCTTGTTTACAATGCATTAAATCAGTCAAAGTGATTTTAGGACCAATTTTGTTTTCAAATTGTTGGATGAAAGCATTTGCCAATTGTTGAAAGGAAGTGATAGAATAAGAAGACAGAGCAATACCATTGTAAGGTCTTATCTCTTAGTTTTTTTGTAAACAATTTTGCAAGCAATCGTTGATCATAAGCAAAATTAGTACACAAAGTTTGGAATGTTTTGACATGCGTAAGAGGATCACCTTTTCCATTAGTGAGTTCCAATTGAGGGATCTCCACATGTTTAGGTGGCACAACTTTAAAAATATCAAGAGAAAGTGGGCTCACAACATCAAAGGTGAGCAGACTAAACTTGGATTGACTCATAGAAGAAATTTGTTGTTGTAAGGAAGACACAGTTTGAGCAAGATTGTTGATTGTCATTTTGGTGGAAGAATTGATGGTAGACATAGGTGATTGAGAAGGTGGTGTGATATTGTTGAAAGATGGCATGGACTAAGAATAAGGTGGTGGGACATTATGATAAGTAGGCATTGGTGATGATTGGGTAGGAAAAGGGACACTTAAAGGAGGGATAAAGTTATTGAAGGAATTAACCCCTTGTGTCACACTAATTGGTTGAGGAATAATAGGAATATTTATTGAAGACATAGGTAACGATGGAGGATTAAATGAAGAAGAGGGATTGCCCCCATGACATATGGATGTAGGAATGACATTTTGAGTTGAAGTAGCCATGATGTTAGGTGTAAAAGTGTGAATACTAGTCATAGGATTAGTCAAAGGAATAGAGGAATTGACTTGTGTTGAAGGTTGTGAATAACCTAGGGTTTCAGAATAACTCCTGATAGACATGACATTAGAATCAACAATATGTGCACGCAATATATCAATTCCATTCTTAACACTTTGAAGCATGTGTTTAAGACCTTCAATTAATGAAAGAGATTCATTGTTGTGGTATTCTTGGGACATCCATTGTTCAAAGCTATCAAATTGATTGTCCAATGTAGAAAGTTGATCTAAAGAAACTGTAGTTAAAGCTTCTTCTTCATCATGGGATCTATCAATGGGGTGAATAGGCACATGATTAGGATGGGAAGAATTAGCATGATCCTCATTAAAGAAGTCACCCAAATTAGGCTCCATCTCCTTGGTAATTAAACCTTGGGAAGCATTAATTATAATGCTTCGTCTAATGGGGATAGGATAAGTAGGACTAATAGTGGTAAAACTCATGCACTAAAGAGAAAATTTGAATTTTGAATTGTAGAACAAAGCTTACAAAATTGGGTAATGCAAAATTCAAGAAAATAATGATTACAAAATTTGAACTTTCTTGGAGGAGGAGGATGACACAATTTCCAAAAATGAAAGGAAATTGGAATTTTAAAATTAGGGCCAAAGGAATACCACTTAATTTTAAAATTAAAATTTTTAAAATCAGGGCAGACTATAATTAACCTCTTAATCTTAAAAAAATTTGTGAAAGTTGAAATGTTGAATTTTGAAGGTATTTCTGAATCTAGAGGGATAAAAAATGGATAAAAGCAGAAAATCTTTTGGATTTAGGCTATTAAGCATAATCATAATAGTCTCCCAAAATTTTGAGAAAAAAGTCAAGGACTGTGGCGAGAACGCACATGGTCCAACCAATTTTTCTCAAAATTTCCAGGGATGGATATTACGATGATTTTAAAGCTAACCCCAAAAAATTGGCAAATTTTACGATCTCTAAATGGGTGAAATGAAGGTGCAAATGTGAAAATAGGACCCCATTAGGGTTTTGAAGAAAAAGAGGAATTGAATTGCAATTTTGAAAAGGGTCAAACCTAATGGATAGAGACACCTTGGAAAATGTTTAAAAACCTTAATGTAAATGAAATTGATTTGAAATTCACACAAAATCCAATTAATTTTAAAAATTAGAGTTTGATGACCTAAACACTTAATTTTAAAATTTGAATTTTGGGAAAAGGCAAGGAAATTGAATATTTGAATTGTAAGAATTGAACACAAATCTGAGAACAATCAAAAATCTGAAAATTAAGTTGAAATCCAATTTTTGCACAAGTTCAATATGATTTTTGAAAATTAGGGTTTTAACAAGTAACCTCTTAATTTTATAAATTTTAATTGCAAATTGAATATGACAATGAGGAAATTGAATTTGACAAACAAAACAATTTTCAAATCTAAGATAACCACAAGCAATTTTTACAAATCACAAGTTCAATTTTAAATTTAAAAACTAGGGTTTTGAATGAATTAACCACTAAGCTTGTAGAAAGTTGAAACTTGTAAATGAAAAATATGCAATGTTGTTCAAAGGAAAGCATGCAAGATGTTGGGTTCACCAAAATGTAATGGTGCGAAAATGGTGAATGATAAGTCAAGAAGGAAACTACCCTTTCCCTCAAAGAGAGATGAGAGTGTCGCTATCGATTACCATTCATAAACTTTCCAAGATTACATTAGAAAGAGGAGAGGATAATTCACTAGATTAAATCTCTCCACACAAAGGTGGTAGATTGAATTCTAAATGAATTGGGAATGCTAAGTTGATCCCCTCTTTCTTGTTTGAAATAGAAAGGAAAATGATTGGATTATGTAGTGCAAAAGTGACAAAGAACTGATTATAACTTGAGATCAGAATATGGGATGAAGTTATGCACCTGGATCTAGCAGTAAAATGTCAAGACAAAGTCACCCTATGAATTTGAGGAAAAGTTGCACGAAACATGGCAAGAATGTACCCAGTCCTCCAAAAAATCTGCGAAACAAAAAGGGTTTTTCTGCCTCTACAAATGAAGCCTAAATCTGAAAGTACAATTGCACACCTAGAACCTATATAGAGAAAAGAGAGGGAAATAGGTTGGGATTGGGGGTTTGCCTTTCGGTCAAACCCCAGTTTTGGAATTAACCAAGTAATAAAAGAAAGTACTTGCAAGTAGATGTAAATGAAAGACTGAATTGTAAATCACCTTAAGGGAGGTTGTAGTAGCAATGTTGATAGAAGTGCTTGTGTGGAATTGAATGTTGAAATCAACCCCTTTTGGAATACAATGAATCCAAGAACACTGAGAGGGGGGGTGAATTAGTGTTCTGCAAGTAATACAATATTTTAACCTTTTATAACATACACATATAAACTAGTAAATGAAGAAGCATATAACATAAAGTAAATAAACTAGCCACATGAATGAACACCATAACACATTGAATTTATACATGGAAAACCTCAAAGAGGAAAAACCATGGTGGGATTTGTTACCCACAATATCAATTCACTAGCCATATGAAAGATATTACATAGCATGGGGGCCTGCACATACAGGAAGGCACACTGCTTAGAGCACACTACTCAACACAAAAGAGTCTCACTGACTACAAGCTTCTGCTGAGATAAAATAGTACTACTGAACTCACAAAATGTATCTACAATACCAAAAAGAGTTCTGGTTAAAGCTCTATTCTATACCGGTTCATAAACCCTGAACCCTTCTACTGGTATCTCCTTTCCTCCAAGAATTATTTACAAACCATCTACTAATCATAGTATGATATTACATTTTCATACAAATGACCTGCATACATATCCTTCGCATCACCTTGTTCTACTACCTTGTCATCATACAAAATGACCTAACAGACTAACTTATATACCCTTTACAAACAATATGCCTTATGTCAAATTACAATATAAAAGATATTCAATGTTGGCCCTATACAATAATTACAAAATGTTTTTACAAATAAAACCATTCAGATCCCAAACTGATGTCGGCTTCATTGAAGTGCGGGATGCCAATGTCGGTGATGACCCTGAGTACTCTAATGTCGGTATCGACTGGTGTATGCCTCCAAATGCCAGTATATGCCTTCAGTAGAATCTTGTTTCCATCAATGACAACATATGAATCCAGTGAGTGTTTCTTGCAAATAATCTCCCCCTTTGGCATTGATGGCAACACTCATGTGAAAAATAGATTCCCTATCAATTCAACTAAAACATGCTCCCCTTGAGCTGATTGACTCTATCTATAGTATACTCTGTCTGATATCCTCTACCTAGGATTATATATATATATATATTTCACATACATATACTCCCCCTTTGGGATCAATGCCAAAGACTGGTGAAATAATTGAAACAATAATTGCAGATTACTTTACCAGAGCTTGACCAATCTCAAGATTTCCAGATAAGCTTTCTCTAGAAACTGTACATAGGTATCCCAACCAATTATGAATGTTTTAGATATGGATACAAGTCCACTTAGTAAATGTGCAAGTGTTTCTTTCTCAATGACTTCTACTAGTATGGGCTTCGCAAGCATATCCATACATTCCCTGTTATATACACCTAGTAAATCCAACCTTGGACTCACCAAACCTCTGAGACTCCTTGCTCTCCAAATAATCTTGTCTATTTCCTTTTCAAAATAAAAAACTTGGTTCTCCAAAGTCAAAATTTGTCCATCAATGGAAGTTGTAAGTGAAGTTAGTCCATCAAAAGAATTAGCAATATTAGCAATCTTTTCATGTAATTCTTTTAACCTCTTATCTACATTTTCTATAAGAATCTCTATATTACAACAGACCCTATAAATGTTAGTACATTGTTTCAAAGAATTTTCAATGAGTACAAGTTTCTCTTCAACCTTCGCTGTCTCAATAATCTGGTCAAAAGCGACTTTCTTGGCCAGAGTAAATCTTTCAAGTGCTTTCTTGTCGGAAATATGTTGCAATGATTGAAAGTTTTTAGATATGTGCTTTGTCAATGCCTTAAGCTTGCTAGAAGGGCTTGCTTCATTTTCAATTATACAATCAGGAACCAATCTATGCAAAATTGTTATTGACTAATCTATTATTCCTTTGTCTGTAGATCCTTCCTTCATTAGCTTTTGAGTAGCCATCATCATTAGCTCTATGGGACTCATCTCTGTGATTGATTTCTTCTCAACTTGAGAAGTGTCAATTGCCAAAATTTTTGCAGGGGAATCAACTACCAATATAGTCTCCTTTTCCTTATCTTCCTTATCCTCTCCCTATTTATCTCTTTTCTCATACTCTTTTGCATTGGTGGCTTCACCACTTGGTGCAATATCTATTACTGTCAGTGGAGTATTATCCACAATATTATTTGTAACCTATACATTATATATTTTTCCTTTCCCAGACTGTACAAATGTAGTCTATGTCAGTTTATTCTATACACTCTCATCATTTTTAGGTTTATCTGTCGGTTCATTCAAAATTTGATCTAAACTTCCCAAAATTGCTTTCCCTTTAGATTTGTCTGGAATGGTGGGAGCAGTTGCCTTAGCAAATTCCTCTTGAGAAGTGAGAAAATTAGGATTCTTTTGGAACAATTTGGCCCAACCATCTTTGGTCTCATTTATTATCTCATTGACTATACCTATCATTAGGCCTATTTGTCGGGTTTTGCTACTAAAGATTGTTCTATTTGCAACATCTATACACCTTTTCATTTCCACATTATTTATAGAGCCACACATACTCAAAAGTTCAACTTTTTTGATCTCTTTGTCCCTCACGATTGCATCTAATCTCCTTGCATCTAACTTATTATATAATGATAAAAAAATTTCCTTCAAAATCTCTACCAAAGCCTTCTTATATATGTCTAAATATAACAAAATTTCTTCTTCCATTTCATTTTGCTCATTAACATCTAAATCTTCATAGAAATTTGACACATTCTTCAAGATTCCATCTTTAGTTACCTCATCAATTAACTCTGCACAAGTCATTGGGGGGATGATGGTAACATTACCAGATTCAATTGCTTCATCAATCACACTCTTTTTCTTCTTGCTGGGGGTTGTAGGAGAAGATGGAGTAGGCTACCTCTTCTGATTAGGTTTCCTTGTTGGAGGTGTGGATGCAGTTGTTACCTTTCTAATTATATTCCTCCTTGGTTCCACCTTCTTCTCCTCTACTGGAGGCTTGTCAACTTTCTTCCTATGTACCCTTCTAAATGCAAGAGGTTGATTATCATATGGATCAGAGTCAGAAGTGATAGAAGAAATGAAAGTTTCAGGCCTCTTCACCTCAGGAGCACTAGTTGTTGTCGGCTAATCTACCAGTTTAGATCCAGAACCTAGTTCTATATCTATCTTGTCAATTACATTATGAATAAATATAGACATTTTGTCTATTTTCTTTTCTCTTTTTTTCTTATTGAAGCCAATTTTGACCTCAAGAGCCTTCTCCTCTATAGCACCAAAGTGTTAAGCCTTTTCATCCAAAGGAGTATCAATCAACATTTTAGCATATGGCTCCAAAATATTGTCATCTACTTCATAACCCAATTCAGTAACCCATATAGTTCTAGGTTCCACTCCGTCCATGAGTGTCTCATTTGTTTTTACCATAAAGCAAATATCAGTGGAGTATTTCTCCACAATGTGTTTAGAGATTCTCTCCCTCGGTCTTATGTTCTCCTGAAAAGTTTTGAAGTAGTCCAAAACTTCTCATCCCTGTTACTACCAAGACCGATGATTGCATCTTTGATCTACATACCTATCGGTATGTCATGAGCCCAACATTTCTTTCCCAAACCTGGTAGCTCATTCATGAAGTACAACATCAAACATATAATAAGATTGCCAAACTGAAAAGTTCCTTTCTTAACACCTTTGATCTTGCCAAGATTAATCATTAATTCACTCCTTAACCATTCACACAAGTCATACTTTTCATTATTCTTTATCATTTGGTGTGCACCATGGATACAGGAATTGGCAATAGAGTTCAATCGACTTGATTAAGTTACCTTGTAGCCAATGATCATGTTGGAAAATTTCACATCTGTTTCTTTGATGGTGTTGATCCTTATTGATCTTCCATCATGGATTGCATCGGTGAGCTTCTCAACCACGGTGTTGGAGATCTTCTTGCCTGGTTCCTATCCAACTTTGGGTAAGCCGGTGACTGCTTGAATAGCTTCTTTGGTGATCATGTGGGGCCGGTCCAACCAGATGAATTCATTATGGACCCTGCTCATAACATATCTAATCACTTCATCCTTGAATTCTAGTATATATAGGATTCCGATTAACCCTAGATCCTCAATGATTTGATATTCTGGCTTGATTGTATCGGAGCTGCCTAGTATCATAGATTGATACATTCCCTTGATTTCCTCAGTGCCTAAATCCTCTAAGGTGTAGTGAATATAGGCCCTGACATCTTCCACATAAACCACACCATTGGGAACCTTCGAAAACGCAACAGTAGAGTCTTCCTTCATAGCAATTTGGGGAACTTCCTTGAAAATAGGCCTAAGCCTATCTTTAACCTCAACAATAGTGGGATTCACAATGAAAGTAGGAGTAGATAATGATCCAAATGCCATTTTAAAGAAATACCTGGATAACAATCATCGGTTGAGGGGTTTTGATTACTTCTCAGATGATTGCTGAAAATTCTTTAGAATGCCTTTTCTTTCTCTTGATTACCTATGATTCGCCTTTTCTTCACTTTGGTTTGCTCGAGTGTTAGGTGAGTGAAAATGAGTCCATTTTCCCTTTTTATCAGCGAGTGAACCCTAATTCATCACTATCATAAATGCTTAGCGATGTACCCTACTAGATGTCGATTTCACAGTTTTATGTTGGATAAACCTCCATCAATGATCAATACCACTCTCCAGATCTCTTCCAGGGAATATGCAATATTTGCAATGAATTTTCCAACCCCTAAGGTGTATGCCTTAGTTACTAGTTGAATTTCCTACTAGTGCAGGAATACTCTATTCTACTGGTGGAGTTATAGTGTAGTTACCGGTGTACTTGCATCTCCACTTGGTTCTTCAAATTTTCTAACCCATCTCTTGGTGTGATCTTGTTGTATTTCATCTATCTTTTGCTTTCCTTTCTCATTTCCTTTATCATTTCTAACCAGTGTAGTCTTGCTTCTGCAGTACTTAGTAATATGACCTATTTTGTTACATTCATAAAATGTAATATTATTCTTTTGAATTGCTTTGACATATCCGGTGTCATTCCTTGACCTACATTGATTAGCGAAATGTCCAAACTTTCCACATGCATGACATTTAACATTGATTCTGCAATCTTCTAACTTATGACCATATTTCTTGCAATTTGTACATTGATTGAGAACTGAATTGTAGTTTTGATTTCCTTTATTTCTATATTGTCTAGCCATATGCCCAAATTTATTATAGACAAAGCATCTACCATTGAATTTGTAAGCATTAGATTTCCTTATTGGTTTCCTTTGGTCTGATAAGTATTACATACCGGTTGTCTAATCTTCATTTGCAGTACCGGAGCTTTCGCCTTGTACAAATCCAAGTCCTCTAGAATCTTCACTCTGCCTTTATCTTTTCATTAAACCATCAAACTGTGCAACACTAATCCTAAATTTTTCTTTATACTCACTTGCAGTAGTTAGATTATCTCCCAGAGTCATTATTTTTCTCTCTAGCTCTTATTCATTATTCCTAGATTGTACCAAATCAGTTCTCAACATATTATTCTCATGAGTCAATCTGCCACATTCTTCAAATTTGTTCTTTAGAGATATAGCAAGATTTTCTTCCTTCTTCTTTCTATCCTCAATATCTTTTAATAACCTCATAGTCAGGTCTTGCATTTCATTCTTCATGAGCATGCTAGCTTGACTCAGTTTCTGACATTGTTCCTTAAGTGCATTTTCTCTTCATCATCCTGGTTTTGCAAAATTTCCTTTATCTTAGTTTGAGCAGATGATAACCTTTCTTGTAGAACAAGAATGAATTCATTAGCAGAATTTAATTCATCTTGTGGTTTTAAGTTCTTCATCCTTTCAGCATCATAATCCTCAAGTGCCATCTCAAGTTGCTTCTCCATAGCCATATTCAATGATTCTAAATTCAAGATCTTCCTCAAGTTGTTAAACTTCCTCTGAGGTACCAAGATCTGATACCAATTGTTGGAATACAATGAATCCAAGAACGCTGAGAGGGGGGGCGGGTGACTCAGTGTTCTGCAGATAATACAAGATTTTAACCTTTTATAACATACACATATGAACCGGTAAATGAAGAAACATATAACATGAAGTAAATAATCCATCCACATGAATGAACACCATAACACACTAAATTTATACATGGAAACCCTCAAAGAGGAAAAACCATGGTGGGATTTGTGACCCACAATATCAATTCACTGGCCATATGAAAGATATAACATAGCATGGGGTCTTGCACATGCAGGAAGGCACACTACTCAACACAAAAGAGTCTCACTGACTACAAGCTTATGTTGAGATAAAACAGTACTGGTGAACTCACAAAATGCATATGCAATGCCAAAAAGAGTTCTGCTTAAAGCTTTGTTCTGTACTGGTTCATAAACCCTGAACCCTTCTATCGGTATCTCCTTTCCTCCAAGAATACTTTACAAACCATCCACTGATCATAGTATGATATTACATTTGCATACAAATGACCTGCATACATATGCTTCGCATCACCTTGTTCTACTACCTTGTCATCATACAAAATGACCTAATAGACTAACTTATATACCCTTTACAAACAATATGCCTTATGTCGACTTACAATACAAAAGATATTCAATGTCATCCCTATACAATAATTACAAAAAAAAATTACAAATTAAACCTTTCATATCCCAAACTGATGTCAGCTTCACTGAAGTGCAGGATTTCGATGCTGGTGATGACCCTGAATACTCTAATGCCCGTATTTGTCGATGTATGCCTCCAAATGTTGGTATATGCCTTCAATAGAATCTTGTTGCCATCAATGACAACATATGAATCCAATGAGTGTCAATTGCCATCAATCCCCTCTTCAATGGTTGAATCCTTGACTTTAATGCAACACCTAGCCTTGAAGGGAAAATTGAGAATGCTCAATGCTAGAAAAGAATGCTTTAATGCTCTTGAATACTTGATCGCTTGTACATACTCCAATCTTGTCCAACTTCCACCTATTGAAATTAGGCAAATGAGAGAGTGCAAAGCCCCCTTAAATACATGTTGGTGGATTTGAATTTCATCATGGGATGACATCGAGGAAGTTTCCCACCCAAGGCACAACCAACAATGCAACCCTAGGAAGGGTCCTGCCCCAAAATAGGGTAGGGATAGGGGTGCCACGCCCTATCCTGGGAGGACAAGGGATCCACGCCCCTGTCCTACCCCTTTCTCCAGGGTAGAGTGTGGATGGGGTGATGCAGAGGCCAAGGAAGAAGGTGTTTCTGCAAGCTGAGCAATCTCTGGTCTCCGATCAGACTAGAGGATTCAAGTTTGCATGCGTGAGGACCTTAATGCAGTCGAAAAATACTAGGGTCACAATTTTATGACACTACATTGTGTATATACGTAAAAGTATATATATAGTATATACTAAAAAAATGTAAAAATAATATATATATATAAATATTTTTCAAAATATATAGTAAATATATGACAAAAAAATGTGTATTTTTTTTAAATCTGCAAAAAGAAAATCTAAGATGTATATTCATCGTATACACTTCTTACAACCTACAAGTCACCAAAATATAACAAATTATATGTTAAAAAGCATCTCTCGGCTGCTCTAGACACAACTGTAAGATTATTTTTATGATATGGGGCTATTTGTAAAAGTTGAACTCCAAGCCTCCCTCAAAGAAGACTTTTAACCTGCCAGCTCAAAACTCCAAAAAATCAAAAGCACACATGTTAGTTAGACAAATTCACATTGGGTTCACCAAAATGAATGCATGCAAATGTTATAAAGGGAATATGCATACAAACTTAGCCTAATAAACAAGAACATGTAAACCTCAAAACCATAAGTATGTTGATATGTTGATGATTGGTTTGATGTGGTTGCTCATTGATCAAGCAACATGACGACATTGTGAATGTGATTTAGTGATAAAATGTCTAGCATAATGATAGCATATGAAGAGATGGCTAAAGTGAGAGAAGAGGCCTCAATTTATAGATTTTCAAATTTAGAATGAACAATGGAGATCAAAAGATGATGAAGGGAAAGGATTGAATGTCAAATGGAGGCTTAGGATGCAAGAGGATTATCTAATTAATTATTAATTAATCAACTAATATAAATTAAAGAAATATTGAAATATTGGCTAAGGTGGGATTTGATTTATTAAAATAAATCAAACCTTAGAAGAAGTAAAATGATACATAATTAATAAATTAGTTATGGAGGAATGATGTTAACTAATTAAATATAATTTAATTAATTATTTTGGAAGAGTAATGGGGAGACATAATTAATAAAATTAACTATGTGATAAGGGTACAATTAATTAAATAAGATTTAATTAATTTTAAGTTTCTATGGTATTTTTGTTGCTATGGCCTTAACAAATAACAACATGCTATGGTATTCATAGCTATTCATTAACATTGATAGCAATAAATGATTATAATGCTTATTGAATCTATTGCCTCTTTTCATGATAGTGCTTTAATCAAACCATTAATTTCAAACTATTTACTTTCCAATTTCAAAAGCAAAAGGATGAAACCATAATGCATAACTTGACACTGAGCTTGTTTCCAATTCATGGTTGAGCTGTGTGCTTCACAGTCCTTCTTCTCAACTTTTTATTTATTTCCTTGCAAAGTGTTTCCTTGATTGAGTTCTTTTTGATAAGTAACCCTAACAACTTGACTAACTAACTTGAGTTAACCAAATCAGGTACCTAGTACACAATTTTTCATCTCTAGGCTCTATCAACAAAACATGACATGAGCAACACTTACAGGTTATGGGGACTCAAATGGAAACTTGAACAATCACCTACTCACCTCCCATTCTCAATGATACTTTCTCTCTCTTCTCAGAGGATGATGAAATTCATGTAACCACTAGTTCAAACAATGTAGTCAATCTGAATTCTCATCATTAGCTCTAGCATGTATAAACATGGTTAGTTAGCTCAATAAAAATTAATGATTTTTCAAATGAAGTCATTCACATATGCATTCTAAACCACTATTCAAAGATATTAATAGAATCGCATATCAGTGCATTAAAACATAACAAAATATCAAATAACAAGAGGGATATAACAAATTCCTTCTATAATAGGGCTCTCCTCATGACTAATGACTCCCCCTTTTTTGGATGTCCCATGGACCCAGATGATTTTTCCCATTCTTCCTTGACATAGAAATTTATAGATCCAAAATCTCTTGGTTTCCTTGTGCTTCCTTGGCAGAATTTAAAGGCACAATGTCCTACCTCCCTGCATTAAAATTTTGGATCTGGTCAAGTTGCCTCTTATCCCTTTGGCATCCATCATCATGATGGGTGGTTCTCTCTTTCCTTTCGATCATCGTATGAGTCTTCCTTGGGAGTCCTCTCATTTCTCTGAAAATGGCTCCTTCCCCTATTTTTCTTAGTATAAGGTATCCTCTTAGCACTTCATGCCTCTCTATCTAGGTCTCTCTAGTTTCTACTTCTTGACATCCATTATGATCTTCTAGCCAAATTTTCTTATACCCTCTATTTAAATTGGTAGGCTTCCGTCATGGTCGTCATCCGAACTAGGCTCAATTCCTCTTGAATGTTGGTTCTAAGACCATTAATGTATTGTGTCACCTTCTCTCTCCTAGCTATGTTATGTCTAGTCCTAATAATCATCTTGTGGAACTCCTCAGTGTATTCCTTCAACGTCTTCTCTCTCTCTCTCTCTCTCTCTCTCTCTCTATATATATATATATATATATATATATATCACAAGTTTTAAAGCTTCTTCAATAGTTCTAACTCATAATCGATGGGTATAAATTGGCCTTTTAGTTTCATTACCATCTTATCCCACCTTGTGATTCGCTCCTCCCTCTAGTTCCTATCCAACTACACCTCCTTCCACCAAATGGCGACATGACCCTTCAACTTGGTTTTAGCAAAACTCACTTGTTCTAGATCTTCACTCTCTTCATATTTAAATTACTCCTTCATCTCATTCACCCAATTGATTAGCTCCTCTAGATTCAAGCTTCTGACATAATTCAAGATTTTAATCCTTCATCTCTTTATGATCTTAGTGATCACCTTCATCATTTTGATTTGATCCAGTTGTTCTTATTATGGACTATCCTTATCTTGATCATGCACCCTTGGCTCCTTGTCATATCACTTTCCTCTTTCTATCTTGGTTTTATGCCCCTCCTTCAATCCTCTTCAATGACATCCAGCTAGTTCTTCATGGCTCTCATTATGTCCATCATTTCCCCTACCCTCCTTGTAACATTGGTCATTGTTGGAATTCTTCTTGGCAACATCTTTCCTTCAAATTAGGTATGATTGACTCGATTCAACAATCTAATTTAGGGTTTCATCTGCCTTGCTTTGATGATTGGTTGGCAACACCCATAACTTGCCTCTAGTTAGCAATATGTCTACATCAAAGGTCCTCCAAAATATGCACCTCATCAAGATTCAAATATTTCTCTAATACCACTTGATTCAGTCAAGGTTGGAGGGTTTGAAATAGATTGTCCAACCTTGCAACCAAATCATACACAAAAAGGTAGCAAGAAATGGAAACCATGAATTCAATTGATTAATGTAGCAAACTAACATGCTTGCAAGCCTTCACAAGGTGATTATATTGGTCCATTGGACCCACATGCTGCCGCACAGGCCACCATGGGCTTACTACATAGAAAATGCTAAAACAAAAGTCCTTGAATCTATTGTCTCCTAACTACCACTCCCTAACTACTCCTTAGCTATTGATGGTGCTTTCCCACAATTATTAAATTATTTAAATATCAAATTCAAACACTATAGGTGATTTGTGTTGGCCTCCCAGGTCCAATTGTTGGTGTAACATGTGCATCAGTTCTGAGTGCTTGAAGAGGGTCCAAAATTGGATGGTCCTATATCGACCATATGATATGCTCCATAGGCTCAACAAGGTTTGGGAAGGTCCCACATGGCTTCATCTTTAGGTTTAGTTTGTGGCTTTCTAGGATGCTCATGTGTCAATATTACTTTTATAAAGAACAAAAAATATCTTTAAAATATGTTTCTTTTGTAACCTATGTGAAACATTTGAAGGTTGGGTAGGCTACCCCTTCTAGGAGATCTCATGCCCAAGCTAGGTAGCTATATAGATTAGGTGTTCTTGAGGATGTGGTATTATTTCACAATCATATTATCCCATTAAAAGAAAAGGAAAAGGAAAAGGACACAACTATGGTAAAATCCACCTACATTTGGAAGAGGCATTTGTAGTGATGTTTGTGTGAAACACATATATGAGGAACATTAAGGGTGTAGTTGAGGAGGTTATAAAGGCATTGCTCTAACATTTTGATAACATTAAATGAATATGAAGTTTCATTGCTAGGGACACATGGACCTCATAAATTCATGGGTAACAATTTGATTATAGAAGACTTTTATCCTAGAATATGTGTGGCATACATTTGATTATTATTTTCTAGTAATTTTAAGGTGAAAAGCTACTAGTTTGTCTAAAATTCATATATTTTCCAAGCCATAAATATTGTAACAAAAAAATAAAAAATATATTATAAATTAAAACTAACAATATTTTTTATTTAAAATTAAATTTATTTATATTGATGGACTACCCAAAGCTAAGTCTCTCCATCTCTTATGTGGGCTCATTTGGAGCCATTCAACTTCACTAGTAGACCAAGGGCCCATTGACATTATATATAATTTTAAATTTCACTTCAAAAAAAAAATAGCAATCAACATCTAATACATCAATCACATAATTGAGCAAGATTTATGTCATGTTAAAAGTCTTAAAAAACAATCTATTGATTTTGAGCATCATTTCTTACTTCTAAAACAATCTATAATATAATAAAATAATAAAATATCTCTATTTGAAAAATAATAACTTTTTACATGAAACCCAAAAATAATTATCTTTTACTGGCTATCAAATCTCTTAAATTTTCCAAATGAAAAGAATATTATATTTAATTTTTAACTAATATTAATATATTTAGAAACAAATAGTTGGTTAATAGTATAAATTAGCTTTAAAAGAAAAGTATTAGTTTTCCATAAATACCTGTACTATAGAGTGAACAAAATATATTACACAATTTCTCTTCTTTTACCTTTATGACTCCCCATTCTAGTCGTACCATGTAATATATGCCGCATGGCAGTCAAATTCAGTCTCTTCTTTCATTTCACGCGCTGTAACTTTCATCAACATTGGAAGGATGTGACAAGTCGTCCTGACAGCAAGGCAAAAGCATAGTTTTTGGCTTACGTGGCACCAATTTAGAACCTTCCATACAAAGGATAAAAAGCTGTTTTCATGGACATAACTAACTGAACAACTGGAAATGGCTGTGTGGGCGCCGCCATGTTTAAACAGTGTGTGCTATTTAGGGTTTTAGAAAACGTTTTCATAGGCAAAGCATGAGGGTTAACCCTTTGAATGGGTTGGAAGCCAAATCTTAATTTATTAAAAACTTTACAGTCATGTTTATTATTATGTTACAACTTTTTAGGTTAGAAAATGTTGGATTGGGAAAAATGTTATTTAAAAGAGGAATTATTTTATTTTGTAGGTTTTTTAGAAAATAAAATAAAATTTATTCATATTTATTTGTATTTTATATATGTAAATTTGTTGTATATGAATAATTTAAATATGAATTTTATTTATTTTTCTATAAATTAAATTTAAATCTTTCAATTCATAATAATAAAAGATCAAATCAAGGCTCTAAAATTATAAAGATGAGATGGGATGTAATACATCAACCAATTTGACTATGTACCTAGACAAAAAATAAAAATAAAAAAACCGTTAAAAAATCAAAACGTTTTCATTCATCGGTGGAATATTTCATCCATTATATGTCCTCCCCTGTCACAGGGTGCTCTGTAATTCTCTATATTACCGTAACATGGAATGATTTCCTAGTTGAAGGTTAAACTATTCGAAAAAAATTAAAATTTAAGTTACCAATTCTTAAAACAAAATAAAATTGCCCGTTTAATAATCGAAATTTCTGTTTGTCCTATTTATCGATTAATTTTAAAGGGGATTTGAAAATTCATAAGCGAAAAGGGGAAAAAAAATTCTAGCAATACAACACCACTTGCTAAACCTTGCGTAATAACTATATAGATGTTTAAATTTCACAAATTTCTGAAAAAGGATTTGGGTTTTCAATTTTACACACATAATCTGCTCATTTACAACATTAACATATCTTATGAGCATATAACACAACTGAAAAAACAAGCAATCAGACCCAAACCCACAATATGAGACACATAAAATCTTATAGCAGTCATGTCTTAACTCCAACCACTACATCTCGGGTTCGAAACTCTGGAATCCCGTACTTCTGATCTCCAGCTAGGCCTTTGAATTGCTCTTCATACAATAGCAGCAAGAGAAAAGTTCAGAAGCGGCGGCAGCAATTCCGTCTACCAGGGACTTAAATATCTCCATTTTAATTCTCCCTCGCTTTTGCGGAAGGGGACTCGAACCCATGACCTGCATTTTCTGAGTGTTGTGATCTCTAATAAATTTTCTTCTTTTACATTTCCCAAACTCGAGCAAATAATTTTGTATTTCTTAAGGCTGTTTATATAGGCATAATGCAAAGAAAACCGGATATATCTAAAATGGTGGTTTCTTTCTGAAACCCAGCTGTATATGAAACTATTTTTTTACTAATGAGGTGACATGTAGGAATTTGATTGAAGAATGATATTTCTGACATATAATTATTAATTAAATTAAATAAATTCAAATTAAATCTGTTGCTCATGAATTCAGTTGTTTCCATCAAACCACATCTCATGTCTTTATTAAGCACGGGCCTACCACCGACATTTTATGAAAAAGCATATTTTATTCCAACCACGCCGACAAGATTGACAATCCCTCCCTCTTTGCCACGTGTCACATTAGGGTTAATCTTGTAGAAATATAAGGCTCTACAGCTAAGCAATTACAACATAGGTGTATTCTTGGAAGTTTCCATAATACCTATGTATTCAAATTGGCATAGGAGGAGAGCCACAAGTTAATCACTCTATCTTCAACACCTTTACATTATAACATTTAATGGATCTCTACTCACTCACTTCATCACCCATTCAAACCACTAACTACCAACTAATATTAAATTACTAGTCAATTGTCTTCTCCATTTTTTAAAATTTTCAAAGTTTCATCAGTTTCATGTTTGAACCCCCTTTACTGAAAAATCTTCAAGTCTCTTTGGATGTCAGCGTCCACTAACAAGGCATCCTTACAATAATGTTTTTTACATTTTATAACACTTTCAAAACTAATTCTTTACATTCAAGCTTTCAAATATATGGTCATTTGATTGTTTTGGCATTTTGATGTGAATAAAGTAATTGCATTACTTTACTAGGTTGTGTAGAAAATAGTGAAGGTGTAGAATGAGTAATTCATGAGGGAGATAAACAAACTAAATCAATAGAAATCCATAAAATTGAGATATGACAAAATGTCTAACATACCTTTGTGTCAACTGTTGATATTTATATTATATTCTCATTTTGTGAGTCCTTCGAATAAGAAAGTTGTTTCTCCCACACTGGTGACTGTGAAAAGTAAAACTAAGGGCCTTGCTATTGTGATAGCTCTCTCATCCCACTCAAAAGGAAAATTGAAACAACATGCCCCCTCATTGGATTTCACCCTAGAGTCCCCCCCTGATGTTGTTGCTAAACCAAGCTCTTCTCTATATCTATCCAAAACCAAATCTTCTAAGAACCCAAGTTCCTCCCCTTAGAAGGATTTTTTTATGGGCCTTTGTACCTTTAAAAATAGTCCTGTAAGGACTCTCGTTACTAGTAAGGCACGTAATAAGCAAAGTCTTGCTAGGAATCTCAAAAATCTTAAAGCTAAGAAGACCAAAAAATGATTTGTCTAATTCACTGAGGATGACACATCTATTGAGTTGGAAGATTTTATCTCTAAGGAGAATTTGGAAGTCAACGATGTGGATGAAAATATGCCCATTGTTACTAGCACTAAAGATGAGGCAATGTGGTCTAGCTCAAGCATAAGAAGATATAACCATATTGTCGGTTGCTCAACCCCTAATCTCAATGTTAGAGAGATTTCCAATGAGTCTACAAAAAATGAGGATAAAGATAAGGAAGAATAGGAAGAAAATGAGGAAAAAGAAATTGAGGGTCCTATTTTGTTCAAAGAGATGAATGCCCCCCTCTTGAATTCAAAAGAATATGACCATGGCCCCATTGTTGAACCACCCAAAAAAGATGCACCAAATGTGACCAAATTGTTGCAGAGGTGGTTGCTCTAAAAATTGTCGGAAGGAAAATTGAAAGTCTTATCTTGATTTCACTAAAGTGATGCAAAGGTCAGCTATTACACTGTGTGTCTTACTATGTGTGAAGCTCAAGCAACATGGCTGAGATATGGGGGCCAATACTAATACCAATTATGGGGAACTATACAATTTCCTTATTGAAGATTGGGGGAATTTTTTTTAATTAGTTTTTGTGTTTTATTCTCTACTCTGTTTATGTTTTATTAAAAACTTTGAATGTTTAAGTTGCTCATATGTTGTTAGTGGCTTGTTGTTGGCTTGTTTTGACTACCCTTGGGCCTTTTTGTTTTAAAGTACTTAACACCCTAACTTGCTACTTAATTAATAAAAATAAAAATAAAATCTCAAACATAAACCTAATTCATAGATAACATTTATATTGAGAAGTTGACTCTTTTTATGACTTTTAATTATTTATTTAGTCTATTTTCAAGGAGATAGGAAGAAATTTGCTTCAAGTAAAAAGTATATTACTAGGTGGTTTGTCAAAAAAGTTTTTTCTATATTTTTCCAGTTAATACTTACAAAAGGTTCATTTTACTTAAAACTAATATTTTTTATTGGAAAGAAAAGGGTATAATCATGAAAAATTTCAATGTCCAAACTATAGAAAACTAAATATATAAATTATGACATTTAATGCTAGAACAATTACATAATTAATTGTAGAACCAAAGAATAACATACAAATATGCATAGCAAGAACATATATATATTTATCATCTTCTTTTTAACATTCAATGCAAAAGGTTGGTTAGAACAATTACATATAGGCTTCAATAAAGAAAATTTTGAAATAGCAATCTCTTTCCTTAGAGGACCAAATAGATTTTCCTCTATAGAAAGTAAAAGATAATAATATCCAACATATTTTTAAAGAACATAAAACACATATTCATATTAGTACATTAGTTCAAGAAAGTTAAAAAGATTAATTTTTTTTTGAAAAGATTACATAATGAAAATATATAACTTTTTTAATCATAATCATGGATGTGAGCCTACCATGTTCTTCTATCCTTGAGCTCTATTCCACTATTAAAGTCACATTTTTCATTACACCAAAAACCTCAATACCCCTTCTATTTAATATTCCATTGCTTTTGACCACTAAAACAACAAATTTAAATCTTTAGATCAAAAACCCTTTCTAATTGTGCTAATTGTTGATCTATGAATTAATCAATAGTATAGATGTATGCCAATATCCATATGTTGGTATAGAATTCTCTATACCATACAAGATTTGTCTAAAAATGTAGCTACATAAGACCTAGGAGCTTCAATGAAATTCCAAGAGAGATCAAATATGAGAGAATAATCCTAATATGTCAAAGTATACAAATGTATATTATGAGTACATGAATATGATTGATCTGTGAATACAAAGAGAATCCTTTGGTTATATAGACCAAGATGAGACACAAATTACATAATACATTAAGTAGACTTCAGTAAATAGCATAAATAAGATCTAAATGATGAACCCATTAGGTAAAATATCTTGTTCACACCAATACCCCCTTCAAGTGCAACTTAAGAAGAATGTGCAAGATGAAATGATGCAAGGATGGATTCTAACTGCAAGGCCATGGTAGTTACCCCTATAAAAAATCATCTCTCACAAACAAAGTAAAGGACAAGACCTTGAAGGACAAAAATCCTTTGCAAAATAAAAACTAAAAAAAATGCTCTTTTAGGAAGAATGAAAAAGACTAAACTCCATGTGAGGAAAATATCCCCCAATAAGAGAGAAGAAGAGGAGGGTCATGAATCCCCCTCAAAATATCTAGAGTCTTCTACAATAACACTAGATGTTCAATAATGAATGTTAAAATTGATCCAATCCTATCAAATAAAATTCTCCTGGACCTCCCCCAACCCTCTGAGAAGAAACAAAAAGAACAATGTGCACAAGATTCCATCCCATTTCTAAAAGGAATATGAGGGAAGATAGATCAAGATGTGTGATGTCTCTAAACTCTACTTATGTGTCCCCATGTTGATGCTAAATTTCTAGGCCAAACTAATGAAGATGACAATCCAAATCCTTTTGCAAACATATCTAGAACATAATAAAAAGTAAAGGATGCATCCTCCAATTGCTACACAAAGGTCTCCACTCCAATGTTAAAATATGGCAAATGATGATGTAGAGAAGGATCAAGAGGGTAAATAAAAAAGTATGCTAAACTAAGATAAATTTTTGATGGTAGGGGTTACTAATGTGAACTATCATCAATTGGGGGTGAGGTTGTGGGGTAAAACAAAGAAGGTGAATCCACTTCCCATGGATGCTTTGGACATCCAAAAAACAACGCACCAAACAAAATTTAAGATCTATAAAAATCTTTCTAGAGATAATATTATTTAGGGGTTCATTGATATACTCATTGTGGTCTAGAAGACTATCATACTCGTGATATTTATCTTTGTTAATAGGGATATCATTGTTGAACACTATTAAATGCTGAGAAGGGGGTGAATCATCACATACAAAAAAATTTAACAAAAGTAACTTTTTTGTTTATCATTCATTCCATATACTCGATGCATTCAAGTAAACAACTAAAACTACAAAAGTAACAATACAATAACACCGATATTTTTACATGGAAAGCACAAACTAGGGAAAACCATGGTGAGAACTATCTCACTATATGAATAAATGACTTACAATGTTTTGGCCAAAGGCCAAGGAGCTCATTGCCCCTAAGATGACTTGCAAAGATAAGGCACACAACCTTAGGGCAAGATACAAATGATACTTGCAAACACTAAAGATCACTTCTTTAGGGAAAGATACAGAACTCCAAATACAAAGACATCAATAAGGTTGAACTATAGAGAACCACATCCATTGAAATGTCGATCATAGTTCATAATTCAAAACAAGTTTAAAATTATCTTCATCATTTCTCTATAATGCTTGAAGACCACTATATTTATTCACATACACTTCATACAACTCATAGTATCATTGTATCTCTATCCATAATGATTTCATCATTTATATATCAACCACAACCTCAACAACACCAATCAAGTTAGCCTAGTTAGGTGTAATGTGTAAATACCAAATAGTTCTCTTGAAACACAATCCAATGCAAATCTAGATGGGAAAATGAGACATGTGAGGATTCACACCAAGTTGACACACCTTCCAGTACATAGTATATCATCATCCATAGGTCCATGCGCAACCACATGGACAAAAACATTATAGGTCAGCTACAAAACATAAAATTGATAAAGCACACTACCACAACCTTACATAATCTTCAATTTGGATCAATAATAGTACTTATGGATGACCAAGATAGGATTAACAAACACCGTTAACATTGAATAACCAAATCACATCACTAAAATACTAGTAGGTATATGAATACAATTCATTCCTTTACATTGACACAAAAATAATCATACTTATCTAACCACCAACTGCAAACCCTACAGACTAGCACCAAAGATCTAGAAACATTAGAATACATCATTAAAATCATTTTCGAGAAACCAAAACTAGATTCTACACATCCACATGACATACTAAAATCCCACTATAACTGCACTGTACTAGACCACATCACAACCACATACTATAACCAAAATAATCATCTAAGACAACAATTTTGATATCAATGATGGAAACACTTGTTCCAACTATACAATCACTCCTCCTTTGACATCAAAGAATAAGAGTGTATTCTTACAACAAAGTTGAACAACTCATATACAAATCCCCCTATCTACAACACTCCCTCAAAACTAAAGAAAAAAAATTGTTTCACACATTCATCTGCATATGTACTATTGGAATCCAATAACACTGAGACAGGAGGGTGAATCAGTGTTATACCAGAATGATTAATTTTAACCTTATTATAACATACATACACCAACCAATATACTGGTACATACAGAATTGAAAGAAGTAAAGCATCCAATAAACCATTCACATAAATGAGAACCATAACACATAGATTTATACGTGGAAAACCTCAAAGAGGAAAAACCACGGTGAGATTTGAGACCCACAATATCAACCCACTAGCCATATGAAGAGATATTACAAAATATGAGGGGCCTGCAATTGCAAGAAGGCTTACAGCCTAGAGCACACTGCTCAATCACAAAAGAAGCCTCACTGACTACATAAAAATCCATACTATAATCCAGAGAAGTGTTGAACTGCTAAGATAGTATCTTCTATGCCTGAATCAGTTTTAGTTTAAGCTATGTCTGTTTCGGTCTAAAACCCTAAACCCTTTACTGGAATAACCCTTATATGAATTTCCTCACATACATGATCTCTTTGATATATTTCACATCATATTACATTCGCATATCCATAATCTTCTATCTCACGTATATATCAAAATGATCTATCAAACTAACTTATATACCCTATACAAATTTACATGCCTTATGTTGGCTTACAAAGATATATACAATATCAAATTACATGTCGGCCAGATAACATAAATGCATAAATATTAAAACTGATTGTCGATGTCGGATCCAAGATATGTTGGCCTCCAATATCGATAGCCTTTACTAACCCATGTCGACCTACATTGTCGGTAACCAAAGAAATCCTTAGGTCGCGTGGGTGTCGGTTCCAGTGTATTTGTGAAGTGCCTACCGATACACAAGTGAACCAAAACATGAAGCCGTAACACAATACCATGTTTCCATCAATGACAACATAGTGAAACCAACCAATTGAGTGTCAATTGCCAACAATCTTCCCCTTTGGCATTGATGGCAACACTCATGTGAAAAATGGTCAAGGTTTCATCTACCAATTTTATCCTACCCTGCTCCCCCTGAGTTGAATATCCATTATCCATTAATGCAAAATACTCCACATCTCCATAACTCCATGACTCCCCCTAATGTATACAACTCCTTTTTTTCTTTTTCACATCTATACTACTCCCCCTTTGACATCAATGTCATAAAAAATTCTAAAAAAATGTCAAAGAAAAATAACTGGACAATGAATATCCCAAAATGTCTTATCGGAGCTTAACAAGTTTCAAATTTTTTGGATAAGCCTTCTCTAGTATCTCAAGATAGGTATCCCAACCTGTTTTGAATGTGCCAGAAATAGATACAAGTCCACTAAATATGTGTGCAAATGACTCTTTCTAATTTACCTCTGCTGATGTGGGCTTTCCCACCATATCCATGCATTCTTTCTTGTGTACATTGAGTGAATCCAACCAGAGACTCACCAAGCCTCTCAAACTTTTGGATCTTCTTATTATTTTGTCTCTTTCCTTCTCAAGAACAAAAATTTGGTTCTCCAAAATTAAAATTTGACCATCAATTGATGTAGTCAATGAAATCAATCCATCAAAAAAATTAGCTATATTTGCAATTTTCTCCTGAATTTTGTTGGGTGAATATTTTGTCACTAGCGTGCCAATGACAAAATATATGATTCACACACAATTATGTTGAGAAATTAATCTCTCCTCTCATCAAGGGGAGGTTCCCTTTGAAATTTCTTCTCTAATTAACAAGAAACTAAAATCTGTGGGTAAGTTTCAGGCATATAACTCTCTTTTTTCAAAGTCTATGTATTCTCCCTCCACTTTGTTACAATTCTCTATCACCTTTGATACTTAAAGAAATGAACAAATTAATCCAACAAACTATACCAAAACTTACAATCAAGAAGCACAAAGTCTTTCTTGAATGTAACACTAACTAAACTAATTATCACAAATGGTAAAAAATCCAACTTCCAACTCAAAGTCTTCAAGTGTAATTTTCCAATCATTAAAACTACAAGCAATAGCAGCAATACAAAGCCTACCACTAATCACTTAACATCAGAAAATTTCCCAAATATGCAAGGAGCACAAAGTCTATTTTCACAATTAGAGAGCTCTCTTACTCGCATAACAATATCACCAATATCAAGGAATTAAAGAACATATATAAGCAATGAACATATGAACATTAACTCATATAAACAATCTTTGACACAACACAAAGTTTGAGATCAAATAGAATTGATTTCTTTATTTGCTTGATTGAATTTTCACAACAAAAGCTCAAAGTCTTAGTTGAGGCAAAAATTCGCCAGAGTCTTGCTTAGCATAATAAAAGATAAATATGTACAAATGAGGATCCTCCTTATATAGGAAAAGAGTGGAGAAAAATGTGGGCCAAGTTGACTAATTCAATTGCACAATCCCACTTGACTACAACTACAATAGAAAGAAAATATGCAACTGCGAGAAAACTTGCAACATCTAATAATGTAACTACATGAAAAGAAAATGTCAAAAAGGGGACACTTTATTCATCTTTCTCCTCCTGAAATTCTTTGAACTTGACCAGGATGGATTCCATCTTAGCTTTGTCTGATATTGGGGTAGAATCGGTGATGATGGAGACATGGGAAATTACATCTTCAGCCTTTATGTGTTTCTTTTTCACATCTTTCAACATAAACGCAAGGATCTCAAATCAGACTTGAATTTCCAGAAATTTATCAAATGCACTCAATGAGAAATCTTGTCTTGTACAGTGATCCATTAGGGAAAAAAATTCCCATATGATGGTATCATTGGTTACAAGGTTTTGATTATCATCATATAAGTAATAAGGAATGTCAACAATTATGACTGAAATAAGATCAATCTCATTATCACCTTCCTTCCTTTCTTGATCTAGCTCCTTAATCATCAACCTTATTGTTTCTTTCTTATGAGATAATAATGACAGGATTTGGATATACTTCTCTCTAGTCAGAATTACCTTATTCTCCACGAGGAAATCGATTATGAAATACTCTATTTTATTCTAAAGAGTCACACTTCTTTCAATATCTTCTATTTCTTGAGATAAAGAAGTTTTAATACCTTGCATTTGACTTTGAATAACTTCAAAATCAGCCAACAACTTAATTGTTGAATCTAGAAGATGAGAACCTTCTGATTTCAATCGAGCAATCCACTCATCCACTACTCGACCCTTGATTCCCACCCGTTCAAACTTTTTGAGAGCTTGAGTATACATTGAGGAAACTATTGGCTAGATTTCCTAGGAGGATTGTGTAACCTTGAGAAGCACACTGGTTAACTGCTCACATTTTTTCTTTAATTCATTCTTCTCATCTCTTTCCTGATAATATTTGCACCAAAGAATTGAAAGTAGTTTGGGAATCCAACTTAACACTTTCATGCGTTTCCACTCCAAGTTCCATAGTTTGCATAGTATAATCCTCAAGTTGTATATTACCTTTATTCTTATCCGACGAGGGCACCATAACCTCAACATATTTCCTTTTGGTAGTCAAATCCATTAATACTCAAGAAACAACCTTTGGATTTTTAGTACCTTTGGGTTTGGGAGGAACCAATTGCTCAAAATCAAATTCATCTAGTGAAATCACCTATTTCTTTCTTTTGGGTGCTACTACATCCATCCATGCTGGTAATTTTGGGTTAGCGAATGGAGTTGTAGCCTCCTACTGAGTATCAACCAGTATTTGAGAATCATTCAGACTTGAAGTTGCAGTGGTTGTAGATGCCACCACTGGTATCAAGGTTGAGGTATCCAGGGATGTTCCAAATGATGTAGCAACAATAGTTTCTATTGATGCCTCCTTTGAAACAACTATAGATGGAAGAGTGGAAGGTACACTAGTGGTAATCTCAGTACTCACACAGGGTGGAACTTCTGTTATGATTGTTATGGAAGGTAAAGACACCATCCATTGTTCTGCAAACCCTTGCTTCATAGCTTCAATAAAATCCAACATTGAGGATTAAATAGTGGATGAAGGAATATTATCCAAACTAGTAAAATTAGACAATGTGAAATACTATTGAGCAGTCTCTGATTGTGGTATTTCAATATTCAACTCTTCATCATCAAATCCCTCATCTTCTTGATTTGAGTCAGATTCAATAGAATGAATAACAACCCCTGCATGAGTTGATACTTGTGAGGTGGTGGGAGTATTCTTCTCTCCTTGATGTACTAGTTCTTGAACCTTTACTTCCTCTTGATGAGGAATTTCTCCTTCTTCTGGATCTTTTTCTTTCTCAGTTTCCTTAATAAATTGTTGCTCTGGTTCCTTTATTGATTCCTCTTGCATTGCTGAAGAGGATTCACCTTTCTTAGACCCTTTGATTTTGAATTTAATTTTAGGTGCTTTACACTTAGATTGTGTAGAAGGGATTGATGGTGGTGTTTGCAAATCTACTCTACTTTTGGTGCTTGCTTCGGCTATAGTTGTTTTACCAACCAGACCGTCACTATTATCATCATCACCATAACTGGAAAGGAGTTGTTTCATTTTGATCTTCTTCTTTAGTAACCATGCATTGGTATTTTCCAAAATAGGGGAAATTCTTTGAGTAATGGATTTACTCTCCTTTTTTGACCATTGCATAGGCGGGAGAGGAGAATCAACAATTTTTTGTTCATAATAGACTGGGTCTACTATGTCATCAATATCCTCCATTGTCATCGAGATTGTGACCAAATCTATATTTTCAATGTGCTTCAATGTAAGGAAACTAAAATCCATTCTCCTTACATCCTCTTCATCCTGAAAATCAACCCATACATCTTCAAACCTGAATACATGAGTGTAATTCCTTTTGAGTTTATTTTTCATGCCACAAAAATTAAAATTATTTTGAGCTTTGAATCTCCTCATGGTATTCCATTGCATTTCCTCTTCCAATTTCTTAGCCTTGGGATTGGTCATGATGGAATATCAACCAATAGATTCTGGGAACTTTAAGCCAGTCTTATGATCTTGTGACTGCTTTTCATGCACATAAATCAATTGCCGACATAGCTCCATGAGTATAATTTTATCAAATGGATATCTTGGTAAAATAAAGGGTTCTCATGTGAAACATCCTGTACGGATGTAAGCGAATGTAGGGAACTGAAGAAAGACACACCCAAAATGAGAAACCTTACTATATGTTGCCTCTAACAGTCTCTTCTTCTATAAGTCTTTGTTAAACATACACTTCCATAGAACAAAGAATGCATCATTAACTCTTCTGAAATGACTTCCTTGATTATTGATTGTGAGTTGATCATAATAATTCCAAACAGGCACTAACCTCCTGTGACCTTTTGTAGAAGACTTGGATATTGCCTCATGGAGAAAGCTACTTATACAAGGTATGAGATCATGTAGAATTTTAGTGTTACCTTGACCTCTTTCAACTGTGCACAAAGTGCATCATTGATTTGCTCACCCCAATCTATCTTGGAAACCCCTTTCCTGATTATATTCATGTAGTAACACATCCAGTTTTGAAAATAATGGGAATCTTTCAAGCCTTTTACTCGTGCCAACATGGTTACCATATAATTATAATCCTCATTCAAGACACTTCTATGAAAATACTTTAGCCATCTTGAAGTGGTGGAATTTCTAGCAATAGATAAAAAAACTATATTAATTATTTTCTTACACTTTTCATCATTTTTCTCAAAATATTCTTGAGCAGTTTCCTGAGTAATATCAGCTACTTCCTCAACTGCAGTGCCCTTGAACACACTATTGAAGAAAATGTCGTCTAACGTCATAACCACATTGTGGTCAACATCTTTTACCTATCTTGTATTTGGATCAAAATGATCTGCTACTGCAAGTAAGAAGTCTGGATCATGAGCCCCTACTGGGAAGGAAGAATACTTGTGCAACTCTGATTTAATCAAGTTTGACAGACGTGAAGGAGCTTTCTCAACTCGATCAATGAATTTCTGCATACTCACATGACCAATTTTTGTATCCCTTATCTCCTTGATATTGGAGTCAACTAAGCTTTCAAGATACATATTCAAGTATTTATCATACTTGTACTTCATCTTTTTTGCTGATAGCTTGTTTGGTAAGGATTCCAATTGAACTAAGGAAGGCTCTTATTTGTCTTGAGAGGGCTTTGACATTTGCAAAGTACTTCATCCAACACCGAGGATTAACTTTTTTAACAATCATCATCATTAGAAAACCAAATTTTATCAAATGGATCATGATTTTGGAACTAAAATGGATTTGGGAATAAAACTATCAAAAACAAGCAGGTCGGGGAAAAAAGTTCAACCTGCACCTTAGGAATCAAAATTTGTAGTGGGAGCAAAATGTCTTCCTTGCATATCGAACTTTAAAGTCCAATGTGCAAGATGGGGGAAAGATATTAGCACATTGGACTTTAAAGTCTGATGTGCAAGGTAAACATACACAAAAGATATGCACATTGGAATTTAATGTCCGATGTGCAGGGGGAAGGGAAAAGGTTGACATGTCAGGTTTTAAAACCCATCATGTCAACCGGATAAAACTAGTTTTACATATCAGACTTTAAAGTCTGATATGCAAGACAAAATCCACCTGCTAACATGTCGAGTTTTAAAACCTGACCTGTTAGAAAGGAAGGATGCCTCCTACATATCAAACTTTAAAGTTTGATATGTAGGAGGGGAAAGAACTAAAACATCACCTTGCATATTAGGGTTTGAAACCCGACATACAGGTGAAGAATGAAGGAAAGGAAGAAATTAGGGAAATTGGATTTCAAAGTTTGATGTACCCTAATTTTGACAAACCAAGAGAGAAAGAGAAACAACAAACAAAACCAAAAAGAAAATGCTAAAATAGAAGAGAAACTAAAACAAAACAATTAAATCCTACCTCAACAAAGATGATCGATAGGAAGGAGGAGTTGGCAACACAATCGGGAGCAAAATCAGGGGAGGAGAGCCAAAAAGCATGTGAGGAGCATTCGATTAGTGAGGAAAAATGAGGGTAAAAATCCATAAAGCCAATAAAAAAACCCCGATTAGAGAAATTAATGACAAAATTAATGCCAAGCACGCCATGCATGTCAGGCTGTAAAGTCCGACATGCAGGAAAAAACTTCTTGCAAGTCGGACTTTAAAGTCTGACATGCATCTTCCTTTTGCAAAACTGCACATTAGACTTTAGAGTCTGATGTGCAGAGGAAATTTTCCTATAGGTTAGACTTTAAAGTCTGATTTGTAGGAAAAGAATTGCCTACAGGTCAGACTTTAAAGTTCGATCTGCAGGTAAAGAACCGCCTGCAGGTCAAAATTTAAAGTTCGATCTGCAGGGAAATGAACCAAAATATTGCACATCGGACTTTAAAGTGTGATGTGCAATTGTGACAACGAAAAAACCCTCCAGGTCGGACTTTAAAGTCCGACCTGTAGGAAAAACTGCAAAATCTAAAGAACTTAAAAATGAGAAAAACAAAAGGCAAAAAGGAAAAAGGGGCTAATTGACGGAGTCAATCAACCTTTCCTGGAGGATGTGAGGTACAAAACGAACCAGTTTCATAAGGTTGCCTCACAATTTTAGCCGCACCGAAATCAAGGACAACAATTGGCTCTGACTAGGGAACAAGATACACCAGTTGAAGCTTGTAGAATCTAGAACTTTGAGTGCCTGTATCCATTTGGCTATAGAGTCAGGTGACAAAAAGATTCAAAAAAGAAGGAAAAAACTATACAAAATTTTACAAGAGTACAAATTCCCTTTTATGTTGCTCCTCATTGAGTAAAGAGCTTCAAATGTTCTCCACTATGAGGTAGTGAGAAAGGAGTACCATCTGCATATGAGAGCAAGTAACTATGCTCGCCACATATTTCATGAATAGTGAAGGGGCCTCTCCATAAGGAATCAAACTTTCTATGCAAACCCTTTGGTTCCCTCCTCTTGTCCCAAAACAAGACTTGATCGCCAACTGAGAACTCACGAGAAGTCATCTTCTTATCAAATAACACCTTCACTTGGCTTTGGTGTGCAACAGTCCTATCCACCACCTCTGGTCTTGTTTCTTCCAACTAAGAAAGAAACATAATCCGCTTATCAAGTGAATCTTGATAGGTTTTATCTTCAACGACCTTGGCGAGCTTCAATGCTGGAAGTTCTAAAGTAATAGGAATATTAGCATTCAACCTATACAGAAGTTGAAAAGGTGACATACCAATTTCTCTTTTTAGAGTTATACGATCCACCCATAGCACATCATAAAGAACTTTATAACAAGTCTGTTGTCTCTCATCAACAAGTTTCCTCATAATAGTAACCAGATTCTTGTTGCTTGACTCAGCCTAACCATTTCCTTGTAGATAATAGTCAGATGAATGTGAAAGGGTAAACCATAATCAAAACTAAAATCATTGCTTTGATAAGATGAAAAACAAGAAGCATTATCAGTTACTATCTTATGAGGAACACCAAATCTTGAAATAATGTTTTCTTTCAAGAACTGACAAACCACTGCTAAAGTAGCCTGTCATGTTGGAATTGCTTCCACCCACTTGGTAAATTAATCTGTCGCAATGGGACTATACATATGGCTTGCACTAGATGTTGGACTGACAGGTCCAATGAAATCTAATCCCCACTGCTGGAATGGTTCTTCAACTACCACTGGATTGAGAGGAAGTGCTGCTAGCTTAGGCTTACCAATAAACTACTGACATTGTTCACATTTGCGAACCCAACTGTATGCATCTTTAAACAATGTTGGCCAATAGTATCTTGCATGCAAAATTTTGTGTGCAGTGACAGGAGCCAAAAAATATCCACCACAAGAAAGATCATGGAAATCTTGAAGTAACCTTACTTGTTGTTGCTTGTCAACATAGTGTAGGAAATTTCCATCTAAGCTCTTCTTATACAAATCACTATCCCATAAGACAATTCACCACTTTAAGCTTCAAGGTCCACCTTTCATTGTGTGATAAGTGTGAAGGACACTCTCCATATGTTAAGAGGTATGCCAAGTCAGAATACCACTCATTAGTGGTGCTGAAAAACAAAACCTTGGGAAGATCTTGATTCATACCTTCATTTTCCAATACCACTTCATCAATTGATTCATTATCAGCTGTCAATTGACACAAACCTTTTCCACAAACCAACTTAGTAGGCTTAATTTCCATGTCATATCACTGAATCTTAGCAACCCAGATGCCCCTTTTAGTTTCAAACTCTTGTTGCATTAGAATTGACTTGACAACAACATCAGGAAAAAGTGCAATGCCATGTGAATTTAGAATATAAAACCTAAAAAATTTCACTGCTTTAACCATGGCAAAAGCATGCTTCTCCATTTTTGAGTATTTCAATTCATGAGATTTTAATGGATAACTCATGAATACAATGGATGATTCCACACCCTCACTATTTTTCTGCATCAGTATAGACGAACAGGTATGATCAGATGCATAGCTATACATGATAAACTCTTTAGTTTAATTAGGACACACCAAAACTAGGGCATTTTCCAGGGCTTCCTTAATCTCATAAAAATATTTCTTTCCTTCAGGGATCCATTTAAAAATATATTTTCCTTTCATCATGTCAACAATGTGACGAGTCTATTCAACAAGTTTCGAATAAATATTCGTAAGAAGTTTACCTTACTGAAGAAAGAATGCACAACAATATTACTTGTTGGCAAGGAAAGATCACGAATAGCCTTTACTCTTTCAACATCAATTTTGATACCTTCTTTCAAAACATTATTCCCAAGCAACTTACCTTTAGTAACCCCAAAAATAGACTTCTTGGGGTTAAGAGATATTTCATGTTGATGATATTTCTCCAACACTTGTCGTAGATGATAGAAATGATCTTGATGCTTCTTTGAGAAAACTGTCAAATCATCCAAATAAACTACAATGAACTTACCAAGAAAACTTCAAAAATTCAAGACCATTGCACGTTCGAAAGTCACTCTAGCGTTTATCAACCCAAAAGGCATCCTACGATATGCAAAAGTACCCCAAGGTGTGGTAAACGCAGTCTTGTGTTGATCTTGCTCAAGAACCTCCACTTGATTATAGCCCGAAAACCTATCCAACATGGACATCATCTTAGATCTAGTAACACCTTGTAAGACATGATCCATAACTGGCAATGGATAATTATCTTTCAAGGATGCCTAATTCAAATTTCAAAAATCAACAGATATTTGGATCTCACCATTCTTCTTACACATGAGTACAATATTGGCTATCCAGGAAGAATGGTGAATAGGGAAGATTATCTTTGCCTTCAACATTTTTTGAATTTCAGCAAAGATAGTATCAGAGATCTTTGGGTTGTATTGCCTTTTATTTTGATGGAAAGGTGTGACACCCGACTTTAATGGAATATCACGATGAAGCTCTTTGGGACGAAAAGACTTTAGGTCTTCATAGGAGTAGGCTAAGACATCAACATAATGCTGCAATAATGCAACAAATTTCTGCCTTTCTTCTTGTGAACAACATTTTCCAATGTTGATCAGCTTTGGATTGGTTTCAGTCATGATATTCACTTGCTCATATTCCATTGAGCTTGCAGCTGATTTTTGTTGTTTTTTGACATAGCAATCATGTTTTTCAAACAACTTTTCAAGAGAAACTAGGCCCTTAGGGATCTTATTTCCTTTCAATTGTAGAAATTTCTCACTAGTTTCTGCATCAATATTTTTAATAGCATCTTTTGAAGGGCACTGACTACCTTCAAAATATGTCATCAAAATTGTTTAGCGATTTGCAAGAAATTGATTGCATGTCGATCATCATTAAACACTTGCCAATGGTCAGAATTGTCAAGAACACTTGGTCGAAAGATCATTTCAATAATATATGTTGATCCTAAAAAATCTTTGTGAGGAACCAAAGAGGTTGCAGATACTACTAATGAATCCACCCTGTCATTGAATTCATGAGAAACAACAGATATATCAAAGGCATCAAATTCCTCAATCAAATCCCAAACAAGATTATGATAATGCCTTAGCCTATCGCTCCTTGTCTGATATATATTTCTGACTTGACAAACAATCAACTCAGCATCTCCTTGAGCATGTAAATTCTTAATCCCCTTATTTTGGGCAACATTCATCCCCGAAAGAAGTGATTCATACTCAACAATGTTATTGGTATTGTCAAACTATAATTTGAAGGAAAAAGGGAAAAATTTACCATAAGGAGACACCAAAACAATACCAGCTCCTAATCCGATAGAAGAACAACTTCCATTAAACTCTAATGTCCAAACATCATTTGGACTACCAATGCTGACAGTATCAAAATTGAGAATTTCTTCTTGTGAGGTCGAAGAACCCATAGATTCAACAACAATACTCTCACAATCACTCAAAATCTCATTAAGTGAAATGACATCTTCAATTCTGTGGACAACTTCTAACTCATCATCAACATACAAGAAATAATTACCCATACCTAATGAGTCAAGAATAATCTGAGCTCGTTGATCATCAGATTTTACAATAGTGTATTGTGATTCTTTTTCTAGATACAACTTCTTAATCTCCCCCTTGACGAGAATGCGTGCTTCAGTCATATCCATGCTTAATTCTCCTCCAACATCTCTACAAAAATTTCTTCCCAATAATATGCCATAGGAAGCTGACACATCAACCACCAATACCATCATTTTGATCTTTTTGTCTAGGAATGCAACAAATGCAAATTGTGCATCCTTGATCTGACCTATTAAGGGGACTTGCTTGTTACCAATGGAAAAACATCTACCAAATGTTTTAGTCAAAGTTAAACCAAGGGCATTGGCAATTTTTGCAGGCATAACATTGTCAGATGCTCCAGAATCAATTACACAATTACTTAGCCTATAACCATTGATCAACAAAGATATATAAAATGGTTCTATGTTTTCTATAGGAGAAGGAGAACTCATTAAGTTATTCTTAAATGAATAATACTTGGGAAGATTACTTGGGGAAGTATCTTTTTATTTAATGAACTCGACCAAACAGTCAAATTGATTTGGATTGGATCTTAAAAACTCTACCTCAAACATTTGTATTTTAATTTTCCTATCATGATCTATAATATCAAATGACTGAAAAAGAATTCATCAAAGATTGACTAAGGTTCTCATTTTGGTAACTTGAGACATTAGGTGCACTGGTCTTTGATGCAGGTGTAAAAGAATTGACAGGTGTAGAAAAATTGACAGCAATCGAGGAAGCACTTACACTTTTATCCTTCACAACATCTTTCAAAATGGAGTTGTCTTTTGAAGGATTTGGTAAAGGACTCCCACACTTAGCAATTGTAACTGGGAAATGTTGAGAATCATTGATTTGTATAGAATCATCACTCTTCACATTCATAGGTGGTTGCACTGCCTATGCTTGGGAATGAGTGAATACTGCAAACATATCCATCACATGCATCGAGCACATCATCTTCTTGATATTTAATATACCTAATATTAGAGTCGCCATCCAATTCCATATCATCTCCTTGAAATAAATTGGCATCTTTGTCACCAAATTGAGGAAGATCATTCTGTTAAGCCTTAGAATAGCCCTTAGCTGAATTTTGAGGCGGTGCTTCCAACACAAATCTCTCTGGAGAAGGAGGTAACTTGTTTTGATTACACATGGCATAATTGGAAGCATTATTTGGATAAGTCCTTCTTGGGACATCATGGTAAGAAGTATTACCTTGAGAGGAAATCTTCTTCTTAAGTGCTAACAACTCATTTGCTAGCTTTTGAATCATGAGGTTGACAAAATTTGTTGAAGAAAAAGATGAATCAACAATTTGATTATTCCTAACCTTGTTAGGATCTGTCCTTATCTTACCAGCAAGGATAAGATCATCTTCAACTAATATGGCCATATGTTGTGCAGCAACCAAATGTGCAGGATTATCCCTACGCAAAAGAAAACTCACTTCTGATAGTTGAGCATTAATAAATAAACATTTCAAGTTTCCAGCAGTGGGCTGTGAAGCGACAGGGATGTGATTGTGCAATCTATTGAACTTTGCCACAAACTCATGCATGGGTTCCTATGGTTCTTTCTTTATTTGAGTAAATTGCACTAAAAGTGCATGATCATCTTCAATAGGCTTGAAATGTGCCTCAAACCTTGATCTGAGACTTGCCCAATTCATGATACAATTGTTTGAAAGATGATAGAACCAATCAACAACAACTCCATGCAAAGTTTCAATGAACAATCTCATTGAAAAATCCTCATGTTCAACACAGAGAACCCCACATGAAATATAAATGGCAGCAATGTTCTCATTAGGATGTTGAGAACCATCTCCCAAAAATAGGCAAATTTTTTCTTGTGCCTTTGGGAAGTTCATGTAAAGGTGTCGTCAGGCTCAAATGACCAAAAGTGCTACCCTAAGGAATAGCAACAACTATCCTTAACCGATTATATGGTGGTATTGCAAAAAGATTTGCAAGTGGAACAACTGAGACTTGCAAACTTAATGCCTCACTTGTTATGGGAGATCACTGTGCAATAGGAGGAAAACTTCGCATCTGCTACAAAGGAGATTGCATCTGTGGTAGTGTCACAAAGGGAAAATTATGTTGCTGTGAAAATTCAAAAGTAGGATTAACAACTCCTGCTAATCATTGTCCACAACTATAACTTTGATTTGCTAGATTAGAATATTTGAGAAAATCAGCAATATGGATATTACAATGAAAAGCACACTGCAACCCAAAAAGAAAGTATCGGTTGAATGTCACTCCCTAGTAGAGTCGCCAAAAAACTGTTGGGTGAATATTTTGTCACTAGCATACCAATGACAAAATATATGATTCACACACAACTATGTTGAGAAATTAATCTCTCCTCTCATCAAGGGGAGGTTCCCTTTGAAATTTCTTCTCTAATTAACAAGAAACTAAAATCTGTGGGTAAGTTTCAGGCATATAACTCTCTTTTTTCAAAGTCTATGTATTCTCCCTCCACTTTGTTACAATTCTCTATCACCTTTGATACTTAAAGAAATGAACAAATTAATCCAACAAACAATACCAAAACTTACAATCAAGAAGCACAAAGTCTTTCTTGAATGTAACAATAACTAAACTAGTTATCACAAATGGTAAGAAATCCAACTTGCAGCTCAAAGTCTTCAAGTGTACTTTCCCAATCCTTAAAACTAAAAGTAATAATAGCAATACAAAGCCTACCACTAATCACTTACCATTAGAAAATTTCCCAAATATGCAAGGACCACAAAGTCTACTTCCACAATTAAAGAGCTCTCTTACTCACATAACAATATTACCAATATCAAGGAATTAAAGAACGTATATAAGCAATGAACATATGAACATTAACTCATATAAACAATCTTTGACACAACACAAAGTTTGAGATCAAATAGAATTGCTTAAAGTCTTAGTTGAGGCAAAAATTCACCAGAGTCTTGCTTAGCATAATAAAAGATAAATATTTACAAATGACGGTCCTCCTTATATAGGAAAAGAGTGGAGAAAAATGTGGGCACAATTGACTAATTCAATTGCACAGTCCCAGTTGACTACAACTATAGCAGAAAGAAAATATGTAGCTGCGAGAAAACTTGCAGCATCTGACAATGCAACTACATGAGAAGAAAACTTCAAAAAGGGGACACTTTATTCATCTTTCTCCTCCTCATTGGATTTCTAAAATTCTTCGAACTTGACTAGGATGGCTTCCATCTCAGATTTATCTGGCATTGGGGTAGAGTTGGTGATGGTGTGGACATGGGAAATTGCATCTTCAGCCTTTATGTATTTCTTGTTCCCATCTTTCAAAATAGACGTAAGGATCTCAAAACTGACTTGAATTTCCAATAATTTATCAAATGCACTAAATGAGAAATCTTGTCCTATGGAGTGATCCATTAGGGAAATAAATTATTGTACGATGGTGTCACTGGTTAGAAGGTTTTGATTATCATCATATAAGTAACAAGGAACGTCAGCAATTCTGGCTGAAATAAGATCAATCTCATTATCACCTTCCTTCCTTTCTTGATCCAGGTCTGTAATCATCAACCTTTTTGTTTCTTTCTTATGAGAGAATAATGATAGGATTTTGGATATATTTATCTCTAGTTGGAATTACCTTATTCTCCATGAGGAGGTCAATTCTGTAATCCTCCCTTTTATTCCAAAGAGTCGCTCTTCTTTCAATATCTTCTATTTCTTGAGATAAAGAAGTTTTAATACCTTGTATTTGACTTTGAATAACTTCAAATCAGCCAACAACTTAATTTTTGAATCTAGAAGATGAGAACCTTCTGATTTCAATTGAGCAATCCACTCATCCACTACTTAGCCCTTGATCCCCACTTGTTCAACCTTTTTGAGAGATTCAGTATCCATTGAGGAAACTATTAGCTTGATTTCCTAGGAGGACTGTGTAACCTTGAGAAGCACACTGGTTAAATGCTCACATTTTTGCTTTGATTCATTCTTCTCATTTCTTTCCTGATCAAATCTTTGCACCAAAGAATTGAAAGAAGTTTGGGAATCCAAGTTGACACTTTCATGCATTTCCACTGGAAGCTCCACAATTTGCATAGTATAATCCTCAAGTTGTATATTACGTTTATTCTTGTCTGATGAGGGCACCATAACCTCAACATATTTCCTTTTGGTAGCCGGATCCACTAGTACCTAAAAAATAGTCTTTGGATTTTTAGTACCTTTGGGTTTGGGAGGAACCAATTGTTCAAAATCAAATTCATCTAGTGAAATCATCTGCTTCTTTCTTTGTTGTGCTACTATATCCATCCATGGTGGTCATTCTAAGTTAGCAAATGGAGTTGTAGCCTCATGCTGAGTATCAACCGGTATTGAGAAACATTTTGACTTGAAGTTGAAATGGTTGGAGATTCCACCACTAGTATAAAGGCTGAGGTATCCAAGGATGTGCCAAGTGATGTAGCAACAATAGTTGCTATTGATGCCTCCATTGTAACAACTATAGATGGAAGAGTGGAAGGTACACTAATGGTAATCTCAGTACTCACATAGGGTGGAACTTCTACTACGATCCTTGTGGAAGGTAAAGACACCATCTGTTGTTCTGCAAATGCTTTCACCATACCTTCAGTAAAATCCAACATTGAGGATTCAATAGTGGATGAAGGAATATCATCCAAACTAGAAAAATTAGTCAATGTGAAATACTGTTGAGAAGTCTCTGATTGTGGTATTTCAATATTCAACTATTCATTATCAAATCCCTCATCTTCTTGATCTGTGTCCAATTCAATAGAATGAATAAAAACCCCTGCATGAGTTCATACCTATGAGGTGGTGGGAATATTGCTCTCTCCTTGATGTTGTTGGCATTGTGTTGTCATTTATATCAACCGGTATGAGAGATGATGTGCAACACTATCAAGAAGGAGTATAGGGAAGGATGAGATATACTTGATATCTCGATGTGTTGTAGAACACTGGTAAGGTAAGACAGAGGTTATCGGTACACAAGTTAGTGTCTAACTTGTGTAGATGAGGTGAGAAGGTTACTGACACAATGTATCACCGGTAAGGAAAGGCTGTCAATTGGTAAGATGATGACCAGTGCACAATCAGGATGGGCAAGGTGCTTAAGCGGGTGTTTGTGATGAAGAGGTGAAATGTTGTCATAATCACATTAACACAGGAGGAGAAGGATTAACAGGTCATCAATGTGCTATAAGGTTGCAGAACAACAAGACTCCCACTGGATGAAGATGCAGTCACCATATGAAGAGATGACTGATAGTGAATTTGCCCACACTGGATCACATGTGCTTGTTTAAAGATGTGTGGCACAAACAAGGAGCCACATGAGTGGACTGCAAGATGCAAGTAACATAGGTGTCACTCCACTCATAAGTGGAACTTATCTTCTAGTATGCATAGTATGCATCATACGTTATGTTGAGATACCAGTACAAATGATGTGTGATGAGTTTGTCTTTTTGATAAACCGATTGAGACATGGTCAGAGCTAATCAAGGAGAAGGAAAGGTTGAACTGATAGAGTCAGAAGAGAATGGGTTGACTGAAGATGGAGTTAGTTGAAGGTTGATGACATGGTGTCATCAAGAGGGTTTTACCGATATGAATATTCATTGATAACATGGACAAGGTGAAGATGTAGATGACTCCCCATTTGATGATGTGGTACATAAGGTATGTTAGCAAGTGTGCTGACTGATTGAGTAGTCCACCAAAAGAGAAGCTGAGTGCAAGGTGGATGACAAACTGTCTTGAGGGTTAGTAAATTGACAGAGAAGAGGAATTGATAAAGTGTTTGGTCAGTGACCCCATCTGAACTGACATGATGATCCAAGCTAGAAGATGGTCGACATGGATACCACATGGAGTCAAGGTGGTGAACCTGCATGCAACAATAGAAGGAATGTACACCGACATGGTAGCTGCTGTGTTGGTCAACATTGATGATAATTCCCAAGTCATAGGACATGTTGTAGAGTTGTTGCAAGGGCTTGTGGCTCGAGGTCTAGAGGACAACTACGAGCCAACTAAGAGTGATTGAGGAGATCGAGGTGGATGAAGGAAGCAACTAGTTTGATTTTGGTGTTTGACCAAGAGACTTGTCAATAGGGTAAAAAGCAGATCGCCAGAGATGGAAGGCATGATCAAGAAGGCACAGTAATGGAAGAGTTGTACAATTGACCACTTGGATGATCATATCTTATAGGATCTAATTGGATTTGGTTTTCCTCAAGGATGATGAGGAAACCCTAACCGCCTAACTTTTGAATTGTCTTTTGGTGGGAAACTCAAACTATAAATATACAAGAAAAAGACATTGTTAAGTGTTGTTGAAGAGAAGCATATTGTGATGCTACGAAGAACAAATCAGTCAAGTGCATAAAGCATAACTAAGAAGTGACAGAGAGAGGGAGAACTAGGTTGAAGTGTTCAACCGGTAGTGGAGAAGAACTAGTAGTATCCATACTGGTAGAGAAAAAGTGAAGGAAGCTACATAGAAGGCAGATATAGAACTGACAGAGTGTAGTACCTATGAAGAGCAAAAAGGATGAGATCTAGTAGAGAAGAAGGAGAGGAGAGGTGTACTGGTAGTGTTTACTGACAACAAGGCTACAGTTGAGAGCAACAAAGGAGTGAGTCAGTGTAGCAGAGAAGGTATCTCATTGGTAGCGTAAGGTATATGATATGGTTGCAAGATTCACTTGTAACAAGACAACTACTTTTGTAATTGATGTTATTCATTATGAACACTGAGTTGTAGCTCGGTGCAAGGGTTGGTACTCCTTGGGTTGGTGCCCTAAAATCAGGGGTTGGTGCTCCTTGGGTTGGTGCCCTAAAATTAGGGGTTGGTTCTCCTTGGGTTGGTGCCACATTGTAATTGTTTTCATTGTGAGGCTAGATTGGAGCAGTAGACTCCAACAACATTTATCACTGAGGTTTTTCCCATCTTGGGCTTTCCTTTGTATATATTGGTGTTATGTGATGTCCCTTGTGTGATTTATCTTGTGTAGGTCCCCCCACTAACTGGTAAGTCAACATATAGTTAGATCTATTAACCAATATGCTCACATAGGACATCTAGAGGGAAAATTTTGAGAACCACTGATTCACCCCCCTCTCAGTAGTGCATTATGTCTAACAATTGGTATGAGAGCCTAGGTTCCCAGTTAGACAAGCTTTCTCCAACTTGGGTAGGTTCTGGCCTAAGGACACAATGGTTTGTCTAGTGTCAATCCCTACTCCTATATTTAATGGTTCATAATTTTCTATTTGGAGTTGCAGGATGGAAGTCTTCCTATCCTCTTTAGGGTTTGATGTATGGATGTCAGTAGTTGATGGTCTCCCTAGAAATGTCAGTCTTCCTACCCGATCTATAGAAGAAAGAAGAAACCAGTACAATGAAGAAGTCATGAAGGCTTATATTCAGTGGACTCACCAAAGATGTTTCCTCACAGGTGGACAAATGCAAATCTGAAAAGAGATAATGGGAAAGATTGAAGAGGCTCTATGGAAATGATCCCACTACTGTAGAACCAACATGTGAAGGAAAAGTGAGAAATACATCTCATGTTTGTGAGGATGATGAAGATAGATCTACTAGCAACAACATCAGTGATGAAGAAGGAACCCACCTCTTCATGGCTCAAGAATTTGAAAAAGAGGAGCACACATCTGAAAGTGCTGGGGAAAATAGTTCCCACCAACAAGATGTATTTGGAAATATTGAGGAAGGGGAAGAAGAGGATGAAGCAGAAGTTGATCTTGAAGGAGAGCTTGCAAATGCAATTGAAGAACTCAGTAGAGTTAGAAGGGAATACAAGCTATTCAAGAATGCTGCTATAGTAGAGAAAAACCGGCTGACAAAGTGCCTTGAAGAAACAGAGAAATGCTTCTCAGAGTTGAAGTCTTAGGCAGAGAAGACCAAGGAGTGTCGGTGTGAAGTTCTAGCCTCTTAACTAGAGATAAAAGATAAAGAACATTAGAAGCTACTAAGAGAAATGAAGGTCCTCCAAAATGACCTTGAGAAATGTAAGGATGAGATAAAGGTGAAAATCAGGGTTGATGGCAATAGTGATGCCTTGGAAAAGATGTTGAAGAAGAAAATGCATGCCAAGGACACTGAAGGACCAGAAAGTGGTGTCGGTGAATGCTCCACTAGCAAGAATGTCTCCCACAATGACATTCAATTTATCTCCTCAAATGGAGAAGTTAGACCTTCCTAGTTATAAACTCTCCTCGAAAGAAAATTGACTTGACCACAACTAGTAACGACTTGCAAACAAGAGTAAAGACTAGTGCTGCAAGAAGGAAGAATCATACAAATCCCAAAAGTAAGGGGAAGATTGGAGAAGACAGCCTCATCGGAAGCAGGAAGATGAGGAAGCAGCAAAGAAAACTCTCCACTGATAGAGGACAAAGAAATGCAACCACCCACAGGGTGAAGCAAGTGTGGGAGAAGAAGAGACTAGATGGAAGAGCTACACAGAATGGACAACCAAGGATCTATTCTCAAAAAAGAAGAAATGAAGATGCAAAATCTATAAGATCTCCCCATGCATGGCAAAATAAATTTATAAGTCATATGCCATCCTTTATCGATTATTGCTTTGTATGTAATGCTTATGGCCATAGAGCAGGGGAATGTAGAAAGAGATCTAGAAAGGATAATGTAGGATCTCATAGAAATTAGGCATATGAGAAAAATGTATCCAGAAGAAGATACATGCTTGTCCCCTCTCCCGGTTATGCAAATGTTGATTGTCATAACTACAATGTTTTTTGCCATAGAGAGTTTGAGTGTAGGAAAAGGATCCAACAGTCACATGGAAGCCAGTAAAACAAATATGCTCTGTAGAAAGGTGAATACAATGCATATGAAATTCAAAGACTTGCATGGAACCAAAGGAGAAATGTCCCTATAGGAGGAAGAGGCCCACTGATTTCAGCTGCTAGTCACAACAACATGACTAGAAGAAGATGGTCAAACTAGTATGTCAAGAGATTCTCCAAACATGAATTTGGGATGGATGTTGTGTGTTACTATAGCACTACTTCTGGATATGATGGAGAATCAGGAAATGGAAGGGTCTATAAGAAAAAGAAGGAAAGACCTGCTCCCAAGCTTGAAAATGGGACGATGAATGAGACTAGGAAGGTATGGAGGAAGAAAACCATGGACCGACATTGTGCATTCAATGCATAGGTGATATCTCCTAAGGCCTAAAGGAGATGCAGGATCTCAGGGGGAGTAGCACATTAAACTTATCATTAACCCCCTCAGTAAAGATGGCAACATGGAAGAACATGTTGTTGTTGGTGTGAAGAGAGTAGATGTAAATATAAGTGTGTGTAGAAGTTGCCTTGACTACACACCTACAAATCAGTGTTGTATCATTACTGCATGTATCAATAAATGGGGGTTAACAGTTGGTATCAGATGTCAACTGATATGTGTAGGCTATTAGCGGCATGGGCGCTATCAAGTACTTGCAGGTTATGTAAGACAATAATGTTGGAAATCATTGCAAGAGCTTCGGTAGCATGAAATGTGAAGTTATGTCACAGGTGGTATTGGAAAACACCTGAATGACATATGTTGGCCTAGTTGTTTATCATGTAGGCATTCACATCTATTGGCTAACTGGTTTAATTTGAGGCATAGTGATGTCATTGTATGCCATTGTGTGGCTTCAGGATCATGTCATAGGTTGTGGTGGATACAATGGATGTGAAGGACCATCAGATGATCACAAATGCACAACTAAACTGGTATATGGATGAGATTGAAGTCTTGGCATTGTACCTAACTAGAGATAAGAACTTGAGATGTATGGCTCAAGGGGAGTTCAAGTCCTCATAATGCAAGGCCAACTTGCTTGAACTTGAAAGGCGAGTAATATTCACTAATACATCTACAATTGGTATCGGTCTTCCTACAAATTGAGTGCTCTATCAAATAGTATCAGATGTGCATGCTCAATTGGTGTCAATTGATGGTTAAAATCCCCATCTCAAGTGTTGTGACTTAAGAAGATGTAATAATTGGTAACAAGATAACAAGTTTATCAAAGGAGGAGTTGCATCCAATACAACTAAAGGGGAAGAAAGAATTTTGTCAATGCCAGGCAAATCCAAGGAGGAATGATACCCTGACAAAGCCCTTTGTCATTGTTGTCAAAGAGGGGGAATGATTCATTAGTATACAACATACTACATGTGTTAAGAATCCAAAGATTAGAGAAAGGGGGAGAAAGACTATTAGTATGCCAGATACTACAAGAGTTGACATCAATGCCAAAGAGGGATATTGTTGTCATTGTGTTCTCATTGATGTCAACCGGTATGAGAGATGATGCGCAACACTATCAAGAAGGACTACAGGGCAAGATGAGATGTCCTTGATATCTCAGTGTGTTGCAGAACACTGGTAAGGTAAGACAAAGGTTATCAATACACAAGTTAGTGTCTAACTTGTGTGGATGAGGTGATAAAATTATCGACGCAGTGTATCACTGGTAAGGAAAGGCTATCAATTGGTAAGATGATGACTAGTGCATAAGGAGGATGGGCAAGGTTCTTGAGCGAGTGTTTCTGATGAAGAGGCATAATGCTATCATAATCACATCAACATAGGAGGAGAAGGATTAACAGGTCATCAATGTGCTATAAGGTTGCAGAACAACAAGACTCCCACCCGATGAAGATGCAGTCACCATATGAAGACATGACTGACAGTGAATGTGCTCACACTGGATCACATGTGCCTATTTGAAGATGTGCTGCACAAATAGGGAGCCACATGAGCAGATTACAAGATGCAAATAACATAGGTGTCACTCCATCAGTAAGTGGAACATATCTTCTAGTATGCATCATAAGTTACGTTGAGATGCCGATATAGATGATGGATGATGAGTTTGTCTTTTTGACAAACTGGTTTAGACATGGTCAGAGCTAGTCAGGAAGAAGGCAAGGCTGAACTGATATAGTCAGAAGAGAATGGGTTGACTGAAGATGGAGTTAGTTGAAGGTTGATGACATGGTGTCATCAAGAGGGTTTTACTAGTATGAATGTTCACCAATAACATGGACAAGTTGTAGATGTAGATGACTCCCCATCTGATGATGTTGTACATAAGGCAAGTTAGCAAGTGTGCTGATTGATTTAGCAGTCCACCAAAAGAGAAGTTGAGTGTAAGGTGGATGACAGACTGGCTTGAGGGTTAGTAAACCGAGCAAGAAGGGGAATTGGTAAATTGTTTGGTCAGTGACCCTATCTGAACCAACATGATGATCCAAGTTCGCAGATGGTCGACATGGATGCCACATGGAGTCAAGGTGGTGAACCTGCATGCAACAATAGAAGGAATGTACACCAATAGGGTAGCTGCTGAGTTGGTCGACATTGATGACAATTCTGCAAGGGTTTGCTGCTCGAGGTCTAGAGTTCTGGAGGACAACTATGAGCTAGATAAGAGTGATCGAGGAGATCAAGGTGGATGAAGGAAATAGCTGGTCCGATCTTAGTATTTGACCAAGAGACCTGTCGATAGGGTAAAAAGCAGATCACCACAGATGGAAGGTATGATAAAGAAGGCACATTAATGGAGGAGTTGTACAGTTGGCCGTCTAGAAGATCAAATCTTGTAGGATGTGATTGGATTTGGTTTTCCTTGAGGATGATGAGGAAACCCTAACCGCCTAACTTTTGAATTGTCTTTTGGTGGGAAACTTAGACTATAAATATACAAGCAAAAGACATTGTTAAGTGTTGTTGAAGAGAAGCATATTGTGATGTTGTGAAGAACAAATCAGTCAAGTGGATAAAGAATAATTGAAAAGAAGTTGAGAGAGAGGAAGAACTAGGTTAAAGTGTTCAACTGGTAGCAGAGCAGAATCAATAGTGTCCATAATGACAGAGAAAAAGTGAAGGAAGCTACATAGAAGGCTGACATAGAACCAATAGAGTGTAGTACCTATGAAGAGCAGAGAGTGAGGATGAGATCCAATAGAGAAGAAGGAGAGGAGAAGTTTACTAGTAGTGTTTACCAGCAGCAAGGTTGTAGTTAAGAGCATCAAAGGAGTGAGTCAGTGTAGTAGAGAAGGTATCTCACTGGCAGAGTAAGGTATATGATATGGTTGCAAGATTCACTTGTAACAAGATAACTAGTTTTGTAATTGATGTTATTCATTATGAACACTGAGTTGTAGCTCAGTGTAGGGGTTGGTACTCCTTGGGTTGGTACCCTAAAATCAGGGGTTGGTGCCCTAAAATTAGGGGTTGGTGCTCCTTGGGTTGGTGCCCTAAACATTGTAATTGTTTTCATTATGAGGCAGGATTGGAGTAGTAGACTCCAACAGCATTACTCACAGAGGTTTTTCCCATCTTGGGTTTTCCTCATATATACTGGTGTTATGTGATTTCTCTTATGTAGGTCCCCCCACTAACCGGTAAGTTAGCATATACTTAGATATATTAACCGGTATGCTCACATAGGACAGATAGAGGGAAAAGTTTGAGAACCACTGATTCACCCCCCTCTCAGTGGTGGATTATGTCTAACAGATGTACTGATTCTTCAAACTGTACTTCCACTTGATGAGGAATTTCACAGATGTATTGGTTCTTCAACCTGTACTTCCACTTGATGATGAATTTCTCCTTCTTCCAATTCTTTTTATTTCTTAGTTTCCTTATTATAAAAAAAAAATATTATAAAAAAAAAATATTATAAAAAAAAAAGATGATGAATTTCTCCTTCTTCCAATTCTTTTTATTTCTTAGTTTCCTTATTATAAAAAAAAAATATTATAAAAAAAAAAGATGAATTTCTCCTTCTTCCAATTCTTTTTATTTCTTAGTTTCCTTATTATAAAAAAAAAATATTATAAAAAAAAAATATTATAAATTTCTCCTTCTTCCAATTCTTTTTATTTCTTAGTTTCCTTATTATAAAAAAAAAATATTATAAATAGTTTCCACTTGATGATGAATTTCTCCTTCTTCCAATTCTTTTTATTTCTTAGTTTCCTTATTATAAAAAAAAAATATTATAAAAAAAAAAGATGATGAATTTCTCCTTCTTCCAATTCTTTTTATTTCTTAGTTTCCTTATTATAAAAAAAAAATATTATAAAAAAAAAATATTATAAATTTCTCCTTCTTCCAATTCTTTTTATTTCTTAGTTTCCTTATTATAAAAAAAAAATATTATAAATAGTTTCCACTTGATGATGAATTTCTCCTTCTTCCAATTCTTTTTATTTCTTAGTTTCCTTATTATAAAAAAAAAATATACTGGTGTTATGTGATTTCTCTTATGTAGGTCCCCCCACTAACCGGTAAGTTAGCATATACTTAGATATATTAACCGGTATGCTCACATAGGACAGATAGAGGGAAAAGTTTGAGAACCACTGATTCACCCCCCTCTCAGTGGTGGATTATGTCTAACAGATGTACTGATTCTTCAAACTGTACTTCCACTTGATGAGGAATTTCACAGATGTATTGGTTCTTCAACCTGTACTTCCACTTGATGATGAATTTCTCCTTCTTCCAATTCTTTTTATTTCTTAGTTTCCTTATTATAAAAAAAAAATATTATAAAAAAAAAATATTATAATAAGGAAACTAAGAAATAAAAAGAATTGGAAGAAGGAGAAATTCATCATCAAGTGGAAGTACAGGTTGAAGAACCAATACATCTGTGAAATATCATAAATAGTTTCCACTTGATGATGAATTTCTCCTTCTTCCAATTCTTTTTATTTTTTAGTTTCCTTATTATAAAAAAAAAATATTAAATAATTGCTGCTCTTGATCCTTTGTTGATGCCTCTTGCACTGCTAAAGAGGATTCACCTTTCTTAGACCCTTTGATTTTGAATTTAATTTTAAGCGCTTTACCCTTAGATTGTGTCAAAGGGATTGATGGTGGTGTTTGCAAATCTGTTCTACTTTTGGTCCTTGCTTCACCTGTAGCTATTTTACCAACTGAACCATCACTATTGTCATCATCACCAGAATTGGCATGGAGTTGTTTCATTTTGATCTTCTTCTTTAGTAACCATGCATTGGTATTTGCCAAAATAGGGGTAATTCTTTGAGTAATGGATTTACTCTCCTTTTTTGACCATTGCATAGGCAGGAGTGGAGAATCAACAATTTTTTGTTCATAATAGACTGGGTCTACTATGTCATCAGTATCCTCCATGGTCATCAGGATTTTGACCAAATCCAGATTTTCAATCTACTCCAATGTAAGGTGACTAAAATCCATTCTCCTTACATCCTCTTCATCCTGACAATCAACCCATACATCTTCAAACCTAAATACAAGAGTGTAATTCCTTTTGAGTTTATTTTTCATGCCACAAAAATTAAAATTATTTCAAGCTTTGAATCTCCTCATGGTATTCCATTGCATTTCCTTTTCCATGTTCTTAGCCTTGGGTTGGTCATGACTAAATATCTGCCAATAGATTCTGGGAACTTTACACTAGTCTTATGAGCTTGTGACTACTTTTCATGCACATAAATCAATTGCTGACATAGCTCCATGAGTATAATTTTATCAAATGGATATCTTGTTAAAATAAAGGATTCTCCTATGAAACATCCTATATCGATGTGAATGTAGGGAACTAAAGAAAGACACACCCAAAATGAGAAACCTTACTATATGCTGCCTCTGACAGTCTCTCCTTTTGTAAGTCTTTGTCAAACATACACTTCCATACAAAAAAGAATGTGTCATTAACTCTTCTGAAATGACTTCCTTGATTATTGATTGTGAGTTGATCATAATAATTCCAAACATGCACTAACCTCCTATCACCTTTTGCAGACAGACCTGGATATTTCCTCACGGAGGTAGCTACATATACAAGGTATGAGGTCATGTAGAATTTTAGTGTTACCTTGACCACTTTTAATTGTGCACAAAGTGCATCACTATTTTTATCACCCCAATCTATCTTGGTAGCCCCTTTCTTGATTATATTCATGTAGTAACAAATCTAGTTTTGAAAATAATGTGAATCTTTCAGGCCTTTTACTCATGCCAACATGGTTAAAATATCATTATATTCCTCATTTAAGTCACTTCTATGAAAATACTTTGGCCATCTTGAAGTGGTGGAATTTCTAGCAGTAGAGAGAAAAACTATAGTAATTATTTTCTTACACTTTGCATCATTTTTCTCAAAATATTCTTGAGCACTTTCCTGAGTAATATCAGCTACTTCCTCAATTGCAGAGCCCTTGAACACACCATTGAAGAAAACATTATCTAACATCACAACCATATTCTAGTCAGCATATTTTACCTATCTTGTATTTGGATCAAAATGATCTACTATTGCAAGTACGAAGTCTGAATCATCAGCTACTACTGGGAAGGAAGCATACTTGTGCAACTTTGATTTGATCAAGTTTGACAGATGTGAAGGAGATTTCTCAACTCAATCAATGAATTCCTGCATACTCACAAGACCAATATTTGTAGCCCTTATCTCCTTGATATTGGAGTCAACTGAGCTTTCTGGATACATATTCAAGTATTTATCATACTTATACTTCATCTTTTTTCCTGATAGCTTATTTGGTGAGGATTCTAATTGACTTGAGGAAGGCTCTAATTTGTCTTGAGAGGGATTTGACATTTGGAAAGTACTACATCCAACATCGGGGATTATCTTTTTTGATAACATCATCATCAGAAAACCAAATTTTATCAAATGGATCAATAATTCGGAGCTAAAATGGACTTGGGAATAAAACTATCAAAAATTGGTAGGTTGGGGAAAAAATTCCAACCTACACCTTAGGAATCAAAATTTACACATCAGGCTTTAAAGTCTGATGTGAAAAATGGGGGAAAGATATTAGCACATCAAACTTTAAAATCTGATTATTGGACAAAATCCACCTGCTAACATGTCGGGTTTTAAAACCTGACCTATTAGAAATGAAGGATGCCTCTTGCATATTGGACTTTAAATTCCAATATGTAGGAGGGGAAAGAACCAAAACACACCCTACATGTCAGGGTTTGAAACCCGACATGTAGGTGAAGAACGAAGGAAAGGAAGAAATTAGGGCAATCGGATTTTAAAGTCCGATGTGCCCTAATTTCGACAAACCAAGAGAGAAAGAGAAACGATAAACAAAATAAAAAAGAAAACTCCAAAACATAAGAGAAACCCAAAACAAAACAATAAATCCTACCTCAATGAAGAAGATTGGCAAGAAGGAGGAGTCGACAATGTGATTGGGAGCAAAATCGGGGGAGGAGAGCCAAAAAGCATGTGAGGAGAATTCGATTAGTGAGGAAAAATGAGGTTAAAAATCCGTAAAACCAATAATTAAACCCCCAATTAGTGCAATTAATGACAACATTAATGCCAAGCGTGCCATGCATGTCGTGCTTTAAAGTCCGACATGTGGGAAAAAACTTCTTACAAGTTAGACTTTAAAGTCCAACATGCACTACCTTTTTCAAAACTACACATTGGACTTTAAAGTTCAATGTGCAGGGGAAAATTCCCTATAGGTCAAACTTTAATGTCCGCTCTGTAGGAAAAGAACCGCTAGCAAGGTGAACTTTAAAGTTCAATCTACAGGGAAAGAACTGCCTCCAGGTTGGACTTTCAAGTCTGATCTGTAGTGGAATGAACCAAAACATTGCACATCGGACTTTAAAGTCCAATGTGCAATTCTACCAACAAAACACCCTACAAGTTGGACTTTAAAGTCTGACTTGCAGGAAAAATTGCAAAATCTAAAGAACTTTAAAACGCGAAAAACAAAAGGTGAAAAGCAAAAAGGGGCTAACTGATAGAGTCAATCAACCTTTCCTGGAGGATGTGAGGTACAAAATGGACTTGTTTCATAGGGTTGCCTCACAATTTTAGCCGTGCTGAAATCGAGGACAACAAATTTCTTTTATCTTCTTATCCACATTAGCTATAAGTATTTCAGTGTTACAACATACCCTATATATTTGTACATTGCTTCATAGAATTTTCTATTAGTTTCAACTTCTCATCAATCTTCTTCTTCTTAGATTCAATTACATGATCAAATGCATCTCTCTTAGCCTAAGTAAACCTCTCTAGTGCTTGTCAGATTGATATTTGCCGTAAGGATTAAAAATCCTTTGAAATATGCTCAGTAATTATCTTAAGCTTGTCGGATGGGCTTGTTTCATTTTCAATCTTTCACTCTGGGACTAGTCTATGTAAAACAATGATTGATTGATCAATAATCCCTTTTTCAGTGGATCCTTCATGAGTTTTTGTGCTGCCATCATCATGAGTTCAATGGAACTCATCTCTATTATGTTTTTCTTTTTGACGTATGAGGTGTCAATTGACAAGCATGTTGGACCAACTACTGGTTCCCTATCAAATTCCCCTTTCTTCTCTTCTAAAGATTTATCCTTTATAACTTCCTCACTTGCACCGGTGGCTTTGCCACTTGGTATAGTCTATGTAACTGTCCTTTCCTCTGTAGGAACTGTAACCTCAACCTGTATATTTATATCTGGAGGACAATTATCCTCAATATTAGTATCATGTACAACATTATCTTGTTTACTCTATGTATTAACCCATATCTCAATATTTGTCTGTACATTTGTATTTATTGGGGGTTGGATTTTCACTATCTTAATATTTTTTTTAACTGAGGGTGTAGTACCCATAATCCCCTTTCCTTTTTTTTCAACCGAGGTATCTACAGTGTCTGTCTTGGTTTCTGGTGAAGTAAAGAATCCTCTGTTCTCTCCAAGGAATTTAAACCATTCTTTTTGAGTCTCCTTTATTATTTCATTTACTCTTCCTAGCATCAGACTAGTTATTCTATGTTTGCTATTAAAAAAATTTCTACCTGCCACCTCAAGTGTCTTTTCCATTTCATCTAGAGCAATAGTAACACAAATAGATAATAGCTCTTGAATTTTAATATGTTTATCTTATTGCATGGCTGATAGTCTTCTAGCATCTAAGTCGCTTCGAAGTCTCTCTAAAAGTTGGGTGATTAACAATGAAGTGTAATCAACCTTTTATCCATCACGAAAACCCTAATCTTTTGTCGACATAAATGACTGCTAGTGAAAGATACTAGATCTCACTCTGAATATATCAATGCCAAATAATACTCTCAAATATCTGGAACATCTTCAATAACCTCTTCCAGGGGCATATGCATCATCTTCCATGAAATTTTCCTACCCCTAAGGCATCATCCTTAGTTACTGGTTGAGCTCACTATCGGTGCAGGAGCAACCTCTTCTACCAGATAGATAATCGAGGCATTCCCATATGATTATTGTTTTTAGTCTTCCTAACCCATATCTAAGTGTGATCATGTTAGATCTTAGTAACCTTCTCTTTGCCTTTATCATTTGATCCTCCATTGCCTATCGATGGATTTTTGCTTCTACAGAACTTAGCAATATGTCCAATTTCATTGCATGCATAACATGTAACATCATTCTTTTGAATTTCTTTGCTAAAATTGGTTGAATTTCTTGACCTACACTAATTAGCCATATGTCCAAATTTTCCACAAGCATATCATTTTACATTCATTCTTCAATTCTATGTCTTATGACCGAATTTATTACATTTAGAACATTTATTAGGAGCAGAATCAAGGTTATGATTTTCTCTATTTCTACATTGCCTAGCCATGTGTCCAAATTTATTGTAAACAAAACATCTACCATTGAATTTATAAGTATTGAATTGTCTTATCAGTGCCTTATAGTTTTGATCATCATTTGCAGTACCAAAACTCTGCCCTTGCTCAAATACAAGTCCACTGTAATCTCCAGTTTCACTTTGTCTCTTCAATAAGTCATCAAGTTGTGCTGAGCTAATTTTGAATTGTTCTTTGTACTCACTTGCAATATTAGGTCTTCTCTTAGTATCATCATTTTTCTCTCAAGCTCTTTCTTATTGCTCTGGGATTGTACCAAATCAGACCTCAATATCTCATTTTCATGAGTCAATCTACCACATTCTTCAAATTTGTTCTTCAAGGATACAACAAGACTTTCTTCCTTTTTCTTTTTGTCCTCAATCTCTTTAGACATCCTCATAATCATAGTTTGCATTTCATTCTTCATAACCATGTTCTCTTGACTCAATTTCTGACATTGTTCTTTAAGTGCCTTTTCATCATCCTGATTTTGTAAAGTTCTTTCCTCCTAGCTTGAATAGATTAAAGTCTCTCTTGTAGGACAAGAATGAATTCCTTAGTAGAATTCAACTCATCTTGTAGCTTTAAAATCTTCAATCTTTCAGCATCATAATCTTCAAGTGCCATCTCAAGGTGCTTCTCCAAAGCCATATTCAATGATTCTAGTTTTAGGATCTTCCTCAAGCTATTAAACCTCCTCCGAGAAACAAGGCTTTGATACCAATTGTTGGAAACCAATAACACTAAGAGGGGGGGTGAATCAGTGTTATACCAGAATAGAAGAATTTAATCTTAACCAAATATTCATGCACCAACCGGCATGTCGATATTAACAAAATTAAAATAAGTAATGCAGCCAATAAGCCAAACACATAAATGAGAAACATAGCACACATATTTATATGTGGAAAACCTCAAAGAGAAAAAACCACGGTGGGATTTGTGACCTACAATATCAATTCACTAGCCATATGAAGAGATAATACAATATATGATGGGCCTGCACTTGCAGGAAGGCTTACAACCTAGAGCACATTGCTCATCACAATAGGAGCCTCACTGACTACATAACAATCCAGACAACAATCTAGAGAAGTATTGAACTGCAAGAAATAGCATCTCCTATGCCAGAATATAGTTCTGATTAAAATCCTAAACCTCAGTACCAAAATAACCCTTACAATGAATTCCTCACATACATAGTCTCTCAAAATGATTTCTCATCATATTACTTTTTCATGTCCATAACCATATTCTTATATTGCATATACGTCAAAATGACCTATTAGACTAGCCTATATACCCTATACAATTTGTATGCCTTATGTTGTCTTACAAAGATATATACAATAACATATTACATGTTGGCCAGATAACATAAATGAATAGGCATTAATAGTATTTCCCGATGCCGGATCCAAGATGCTTCGGCCTCCAATACCGATGACCTTTTCTATACTAGGTCATCTTGCATTGTCGGTTACTAAGGAAATCTTTTGACCTATCAGTGTCAGTGCTAGTGTAGACTTTATGAAGTGCCTATCGGTACACCATATGAAACCGAAACCCAAAATCATGTTGCCATCAATGATAACATAATGAAACCAACCAATAGAGTGTCAATTTCCAACATGTCAAATGGGTAAGCAAATCACAACTTCTTTTAAGAGAATGCCTGATAAATAGAAGGATATTCTTAATTTGATTCATATTGACCTATGTGGTCCTACTAGAACAAGAAGCTTTCAAGGAGATAGATATTTCAAGTTAATCATTGATGACTACTCTAGAATGATGTGGGTTACTTTTCTAAGGGAAAAATTTGAAGCCTTTGAGAAATTAAAAATCTTTAAACCTATGATTGAAACAAAGATAGGAATGAAAATCAAGTGTCTGAGATCAGCTCAAGGTGGTGAATTCACATCCGGTGAGTTCAACAGCTATTGTGAGAAGAATGGCATTAGGAGACAGTTATTTGCACCTTAGACACCTCAACAAAATGGTATTGTGGAAAGGAAGAACATAACCATTTTGGATGCAGCCAAAACCATGATGATGGAAACTAATTTTCCTCAAATTTATTGGAGAGAAGAAGTAATTACAATAGTTTATACATTCAACATATTTCATATCAAAGAAGATACCGGTAAGACACCTTATGAATTATGGTTTGGTCATTCCCCTACTCTTGAGTATTTCAGAATCTTTAGAAGTGTTATATCAAAAGAGATGACTCCATTGGAAAGTTTGACCCTAGATGTGATGAAGGAATATTTCTTGGTTATTCAACTAAAAGAAAAGCATATAGATGTTATAACAAAATATTATAGAAAATTATAGAGAGCATTAATGTGAAGGTGGATGAGCAATACAAAGACAAAGGTAAATCTTCTGACAAAGAACCGATAGTGGAAATGATTTTAACTGATCCAGTAATGCCTGTACCAGAACCGAATGTTGAACTAGTTACCCTGACATCATCAAAAAATTCAATTGTAACTGAATAGCAACATAGAGAACCTATAAATCAGAAAATACCAAAGTATATAAGGCTAAATCATTTTGAAAATAAGATCATTGGAGATAAAAACAAGAGAGTTATGACAAGAATAAGATTGGAAAATGAAGAGGTATGTCTCATTTCTCAGATTGAACCAGCATTAGTGATTGAAGCTTGTAAAGATGAATGTTGGATGAAAGCTATAGAAGATGAATTAGAACATATAGAAAAGAACAATACTTGGACTTTGGTTCCCTGACCTGAAAACAAAAATGTCATTGGAACTAAATGGTTTTCTAGAAACAAACTGAATGAGGATGAACAAGTTGTAAGCAACAAGGCTAGATTGGTTTGCAAATGATATTTTCAAAAGGAAAGAATTGATTGTTGTGAAAATTTTGCACCAGTAGCTAGAATTGAAGCTGTTAGACTATTTATTGCTTATGTAACCTATAAGAACTACAAGGTCTATCAAATGCATGTTAAGTGTGCATTTCTTAATGGATAACTTGAAGAGGAAGTCTTCATTGAAAAAGCTGGTGGATTTTTATTGATAGATGATAAAAACATGGTTTGCAAACTAAGGAAAGCCCTATATGGATTAAAACAGGCTCCTAGAGCTTGGTCTGCAAGGTTGGATAATTATCTTTTGAAGATTGATTTTTCAAAAGGTAATGCTGACATTAATCTATATTATAAGATCACTAATGATGATATTTTGATTATTGAAGTATTTGTTGATGATATCATTTTTAGAGGTGAAGAAAAAATGTGCATGGAATTCTCTGAAAAATATGAAGAATGAATTTGAAATGTCTATGATTGGAGAAATAATATTTTTTCTAGGTTTGGAAATTAATTAGATTGACAAAGGCATCTTTATCTATCAAACTAAGTATCTAAGAGAATTATTGAAGAAGTTTGGTATGGAAAATTTGAAACCGGTTAGTACTCTTATGGTTACAAGTGAAAATTTGTCAATTAAAGATGTATCCCCTCTAGTAAATCCTACAAGATATAAATCCATGATTGGTGGTTTGTTATATTTAAATTTGACTAGGCCAGATATAATGAATGGTGTCAGTATTGTATCAAGATATCAAAGTAATCCAAGAGAAAATCATGAAAGTGCAGTAAAAAGGATATTCCAGTATTTGCAAGGAACAATAGAATATGGTTTATGGTACCCTAAAGATGATGACTTTACTTTATGTGCATATACAAATGTAGATTGGGAGGGTGATTTTGATGACTAGAAGAGAACATTTGGTGGAGAATTATTTCTTGGAAAGAAGTTGGATTCATGGATCAATAAAAAGCAGTCATGCATTTCTTTATCTACTCCTCAAGTTGCATATGTTGTAGCAACAACTAATTGCACTCAAGTTCTATGGATGAAGAAGATGTTGAAGGATATAAAAGTAAGTTGTAATGATCTAGTTGTTATTCATTGTGATAACTCTATAGCTATTAACATATCAAATAATCCAGTATTTCACTCCAAGACTAAGCACATATCAATCAAGTATAACTTTTTGAAAGAAAAGGTGGAAGCAAAAGAAGTCAGACTGGTTTATGTGAATACTAAAGAACAAATAGTAGTCATGTTCACAAAACCTTTGTCGCGAGAATCATTTGAGCATTTGAGAGACAAATTGGGGGTTACTACCCCTCTGGTAGAGACTTAAATAATGTATATGAGCATCAGTTTGGTATGCATTATCAAAGCTATGTTTTTCTCAAGATTGATGAAATTATGCTACTACTCAGGGGGAGTAGTCAACCTTGAGATTTAGAGACTTCATATCCTATTTGATGTTTATGTCATATCTTTGCCATTGATGTCAAAGGGGGAGAGATATATGTGGAAAAAAAGAAATTGACATTAAGGGGAGAGAGATGTATGTATTAATTCCACTCCTCAGGGGGAGTGTGGCGGTATTTGGTCTTTTGGTTCAGAGCTTCATTTCTATATCCTTTAGAGGAGATTGTTGGCATTTATTGGCACTTGGATGTTTTTCACATCTAGTGTTGCCATCAATGCCAAAGGGGGAGATTGTTGGCAATATGAAGGAATTGATTATGTGTTGCATTGAGTTTTCGTCATTGATGTCAACACTAGTTGTTATAGTCATTTACTGGCTTTCGATAGATGGATTGGATTGAAAATATTATCAATTGATTATTTTTAGTATGATCTGGATGATGGAATAAGTTTGTATGAATGTTTCATATTCTTTTGAAGTGTGTTTTAGGCAGTTAGTATTGACTTGATGATCAAATACTATCTTATGTTCTAGTAAGCCTGCTTTTAGGTCTAGTAAGGGTTTCATCGATAGAGCTTTATTGAAGATATTTGACATAATGCATAAGTGGTTTTGGTGCAACTTCTAGAAGGGGTTCATGATGCTGATGGTTATTGTGATCATTCCTTGATTGATTGGAGTCATTGCTTTGGCATGTGTGGATCTAATCTAGGTTCGATGCTATCTAGGTCTAGGAATTGTATAAATATATGTAAGATCTCATTAGAGATCATATGCAAGGAGTGAATAATGTAATAATCATTAGAAAAGAGGATTTGGTCGATCATAGGTGATTGAGTTGGGTTTTGTGCAAGAGGTTTAAGGCCTCCGATATTGAGCTTAACCAAGACTATAATCAAACATGTTTGATGCAATAATATGCAATTCTTCTTTCTGGATTGTTGTCTGAATGTTTTGAAGTTGTTAACCTCTTTTGTAGTCAATATGACTCCATTGTGATGAGCAGTGTGCTTTATGCAGTGTGCCTTCCTGCATGTGCAGGCTCCTTTTGTAATCACATACATTCTACAAAAGTATCATCTGATTGTGGGTAGGGTTTCCCACCATGGTTTTTCCCTTTACTAGGTTTTTCACGTATAAATAATAGTGTTATGTGGTATGGATGCATGGTATTGATTCTCTAGTTTACAATTATGTTTTAATGCTTTATCAGTTATTCCAGTATCTATTTTCTATTATTCTGATACAAGGTTTTAAGTGTTTTAATTCACATAATCTATTGACAACTGATTCACCCCCCCCCCCTTCTCAGTTGTCCACCGGTTATCCTAATAGATCTTAATTTCATTACATTTAGATCTTAAAATCATACATTTAAATCTCATTCTCTAGGTTGTCATCTTGAGGATCAAGTGCTTGTCCAAGTGAGAGCCACCTTTCAAATCTTAGAGATCTTTAGAGATAGCAGAGCATGGAATGACTTTAAAGAGTTTGGATTCATTAGCTTGCTTTGTTTTGTTTTTATTTCTAACTCTAATGCAATGTTTCATGTGTATGTTTGAAGTGTTCTTCTCTATTGCAGGCTGATACCACATTTCCGACATATAGTTGCAAATGTGATGTTGATGGTTGTCATTGATGTCGACATACTATTTTGGGATTGGTTCTTTATGTTTGGCGATTCAGAAGATGTATTCTTGGAATGTTTGGTGCTCTGAAAGATGTGTTACAATTAATATTTAGTGTTGTTTGATCATGCTGATAGTGATTCAGATTTCTCTATTTATCATATATGGTACCATTAATCAATTATATTCATGAGTATCTTGGTTCCATTCATATTTTTTCTAAGTTGGCCAATGCTATTTTGGGTCTGGTTCAATTCAAAACTGGAAAATGAGCAACGAAATTTGTGGCATGAGCCATGTTTTGGGTCTGATATTTGTGATGGATGTCAAGCATTGATTTTTCCAATGAAATGTGTGTGGTATGGTCTACTTCTCATTATTTTCCACCACCAGAATGTTTAGTGTTGACCTATTTAAAATCTCTATTTGGTTGACTTTGAAGATTATGTTGTCCAGAGACAGTATAAGTAAGAGGATGACCTAAATGAATATGAACAATGGATGTATGGGAGATGTGTGAGACTAAAAAGGATAAGTCTGATCAAGATGTTGATATGTGAAGTGTGTTGTTGTTGAGAAGCACCAAAAGCAGTTTTGTTATTGTAGCTTATGTCACAGTGGTGGATTCTCTTTTCTTTCTCCTTCCTTCGATAATGAGCCTTTATGGGAAATGAGACCTTTGGCAGTGAGCCTTTCTGAGCAACGAGTCTCTATAGGAAGTGAGACCTCCAATAGTGAGCCTTTCTAGGCAATGAGCCCTCCTAGAGTGAGCATTCTGGTAGTGCGCCACCCTTTTGTAAAAATAACCTTAACTAGTGCTATATATTGAGAACTAACATTCTCTATTATTTTTCCCTTCTTGGATTTTTCACATCATATATGTTATTTATTGTGTGATATGCTTTGTGTATGTAATTTCATGTTATATCTAATTTAATTAATTCTATTGGTTACTCTAGATTTGCAAAAGAATTGAAGGAAAAAGGTTTAGTCATCAACTGATTCACCCTCTCATCTCATTTGCCCAAAGATTTAACAAAATGTATCTTCATCAACTATGGTGCTGATGTGAAAGGGTACAAGATTTGAGATCTAGTGGCTGAGAAGGTTCTCTATAGTACATAACTATAATTTTAAGAGAGTTGATACCTTATATTGTCATATTGTAGCCAAAGAAAGAGGAGAAAAGATACTAGGAGTTATAAATATGCATCTACAAAGTGGTTTTAGTACACTATAGATTAACTAAATCACTCTACAAAGCATCCAAATCACTTTGTTAAGTGATTAATCGCTAAGAAAGATTTTAGAGTTTTAGGTATTTCAATTGTTCATGCACCATTAATGGATGGAGATATACATTTCACAAAGTGGATACATCATTCAATAACATGTAAATTACAAACTAGGAAAGACAAAAATAAAAAATAATAATTATAATAAAAAACTTCAAAAAATGATAAACAAGGTAAAAGATTACCTTGGGATGGGGTCCCACTTAGCATGTTTGAATATGAAGACTAACATATAAGGTAGGAAGGTAGAAAATAAGCATAAAATATGGATCCCACCCCATATTAATTGTTCGCTGCTAATAGAGTGAAAGGAATGTAAATGATGATAAAATTATCTAGAGAACCTCTTACCATACAAACTTTTGATAACCTAAGTGTTGTTCTCCATGTGATGGTTGATGGCAAAATTTGAGTTTGGTTTCCTAATTTGACACCTTAACCTTGCTGCATAAAATATTCTTCCTTGATAATGGATTGTAAATAGTTTGATTTATGGATTTGATGGTGATAGATGAAAGGTTGATATTGCTTTAGGATGGAGAGCTAGGATTCTATGATAGGATATTTGAATTTGAAGTTGAGAGTAGGAAAGGTTAAATGTCAATAGTTAGTAGATGGAGGGAATAATTGACTTGATTAGATGAATGGTTTGGATTAAAAATTGGTTTGAACTTGGATTGAAGGTAGTTGGTGATGGGTGTCTAGGCTTAATTGGGTTGGTTTGATGACAAGGATTTAACATTGACATTATATTGCATTAGAGATATAAATTTATTTTATCTTTTTAATTGGGGATGCAATATGACTATCACATTAGTGGGAGATTAGATTATAATTTACGATTTTAGGATGATTACTCAAAATAATGAATTATCTAATAAATTAGGGAAATGTATGTAAAAGGTTACTTTAATTAAATATATATGATTTATTTAGTTAATGTGACCATGGAGAGGATGTTAGAGGATAAGCCATACCTAATTAAATAAAATTAAGTTATTCAATTAATTAGTGTTAAGATTATAAGTTGCTGAATAAAATTATTTTTTTGCCCTAAAAACAATAGTGCTAAATGATGTGAGTGCAAATACATGCCTAGTATGGTATTGAAAGTGGTTATGTTAGATGTTTTGATAGTGTGTGGTTAATTTAAGTATATACATAAACTAAAATTTGAAGTGGTAATCATATTAGATTAAATATGTGTATTAAATATTAAATCTTGAAACCCATAGTTTATATTCATAGGTGTGATCATTTCTACGAGCAAGAAAGGGACTTGGAAAGAAGTACATTGATTTAAATAGTTCAATATTGATTGTTTGATAAAAATCCAAGACTTCAAAATAATTAAGAATCAATTAGAGATGTCTATCATAATCAAATATAAAGCTAAATACTTATATTTTATTTTATCAGTTTCTAAAAAACATCCATTGATATATTATTATATATCATAATCAATCTCAACTCTCATATATCTAAATTATATTTATATTTACATATTGCATTCAATTAAAATCCCAAATCTTAATATAAAAACATGTTTTTCTTCTATAATATCATTGAATATTTAATAACATAACAATCATTAATATGAATTTATAGACTAATAAAAATCTAAGCACATCAAATGCAATGTTTAATTTTCTTGTCAACTTACCTCATAGCTTTGATCAATAAAATGTATACCGTTAAATTGATACTCAAGATATCCTTCCAAGGTTTTCATTCAAAGAAAAAAAAATTAAACTAATATTTTGTTAGATCTAAAACATTGGGGTGGAGAACTTGTACTCTTAAAAGAGTGGTCACAAATTGAAATCTTGTGTAAAATAGTTTATTTATACCTCAAATGTAGCATAATTAAGTGTCTCCTATATGAAATAGACGTAATCTCATATATTATAAATCATCTTAGACCCAAAAGAAAATCATGCCATATCATGAACAATAAAAGAATTCATTATTTGCAATGGCCAAGTATTGATGTATCGATCGTTGATGATTATATCAAAATCACCAAAAAATCAGGGATGAAAGTCCTGATGTTCCAGAATGCTAAATTCATTCACTCATCAATTATTTTCAATTACGTACACTCAGCTTTTGATAAGAAAGAAGGCTCTTAGCCTTTTGCATTTGTCTTTGACGTACAATAGTCTCTCTCCACCATATTGATTGAATGATTTTATTCTCTTCTTTCTCATAATCTAATCAACAATGTGTATATGGTGCTACCAAACCTTCATTGACATCTAGTATGAATCCAAAAGCCTTTCAATTCTGTGTTTGCAAAGAATATAATACACTCAAAACTTAATATCCAATTGGAGTAAAGACAAATGAATAAGCCTTAAACTACTTCTATCTCTCCTCCTTTCTCTCTCTCTCTTGGCGTTTCTCGAATGAAAGCCATATTTGTATTCCGAGCATAAAAAATTTGGATCATTCTGTTGTACGTTATGCAATTTTTCTATAGGAAAATATCATTGGAAAGTTGTTGGACGTTTCCATGGCTCGTCAATAGTGACAGAAAAGGAATAACCAGAAGATATCTATGTGGTGCTTTGTTATCCACTGTTTTGGGAAAGTGGAAGGTGAGGTCAGGAACAAAGTGGGCCTTGGGGAAAAGTCCGGAAAGGAACAAGCAAGCCCCACATTGTATCCCATGGAACAGATGGCAGTGAAATCACTAATATATATGGGGAGAGGATTTAGTATTGAGTAGGTTTTAATGGTTGTGATAGTAGTTGTTGATTTAATATTCATATTTATTGATTTAATGTTTAATTTTTTTGACAACATTACATCAATAATTGTCACTTTAAAAGTTGTTATTGCTCATGATAACCATCTATAGTTGTTAAAAGTAAGGTCCAGTCATGTGATGCCACATAAGCTGCACAACTATAGGTCTTCCTTTTGCACGACCATTGGTCTCACCTTTTTTTGGGCTGTTTTGGACACATTGGCAAAAAGCATGCTGATGTGGCACCATATTTGATGATGTCGACCTGAAACCTTAGTTATACACATGGGTTTTGCCAAGCAAATCACTTTGAAAAATTGAGAATAATTTGAAATTTCCATGTATAATTTTGAGAAGCACAAAGTTAGGGCGTTCAACGACTGAGTCATCTCCCCTAGGAGGGTATGTTAATTCCTTGGAACCACACTCCCCAAGTTAGCTCCATCTATTCTCCACACAAAATGGCACAGTAACAAAACCCAAATTTGCATGACACAATGAATATTCACAAGATTTTCACTCACCCAATCTTCATAATTTGTCTCCCCAGTATTGTTAAAACACAAAAAATCTAGTAAAAATATGTTGTGTTATGCAAATTCATGCATTTGTACGAATCATCATTGTGTGTGGAGAATAATTGTGTCCCTACTAGCCTCCCTTTCTAGGTTTGTAGTTATTGACCCACATTTTAATCATAATTTTTATGTAGGGGCAATAATTGGGCCATGGAGTATCTTATCATATATTAATAGAGGAAATGACCTAATAGTCACACATGTTCCAATAGTTGTTATAGCATTTGTTGATTTAATATCCAATATTTTTAACAATATTGTGCACCTATAATTGTGATTTTAAAGTTGTTGATGTTGATGATAAGTACTCATAATTGACTAAAAATGTATTCCTTAGGTCTAAAAGCAGTTCAACCCATGTGGTACTAGATCAACTCACCAATGAAACATGACTTAAAGCACAACTATTAGTTTCTTTTTTATGGTCTTTTTTGGACACCATGACGAAAAGCATGTTGATGTGTCTTTGAAACCTTAGTTATAAGCAAGGGACTTGACAAATAAGCTATTGTAAAAAAATTAGAGTGATTTGAAATTTTCATATAGGAGTTTGAGAAGCACAAAGTTAGGCTACTTAACTACTAGGTCCTCTCCTTTATAGTGGGCATGTGGTAAAAATTGGTAAATTTGAATACTAATCAATATAAGGGGATCTTAATGTGCATTTATGAGTATTAAAGTTGAGGTAAATATAGAATAAAATCTTAACTATGATTTCATGTCAAGAACGAAATTTGTAACATTCCAATCATCACTAGATTAAAATGTATCAAATAGAAGGAGAGCCAACAAGGTAGGGTGGCAATAAAGAGAAAGAGAAAGTGGTTTTCTAAATTCAAGATAAATCAAAGGCAATTCAAAGCAAGACCAAAGTATTCATGGCAAAGAAAGGTGAGAGGGAGGAAGTATTCTAGGATAATAAAGATTCGTATAACACCATGTCTACACTATTAATGAGGTCTTAAGAGATAATTTGTTATTAATCTCATGAATGTGAACAATAGACTAAAAAATTTAGAAACAAAGGGACAGTATCAAGACAATAAGATGAATTATATTACACATGTACACATGAAAGATGGGAAAAGGTTGTGTTGTATATGGGCTTGCCTTGGTCAAACCTAGTGTTGTTGCTCCCACCTCCATAAAATCAATTATGATGGTGATAAGGACTGCATGCTCTATGGGAGTAGAGCCTAATAAAATAACATAAATGGCAATCATCACCTTAGGCATGAAACCTTTTCTTGGATCTTATGTAAGGTGATAAAAATTCTCTATTAAATTCTTACAAGATGTTAGTACAACATGATAATAATAATAAACAATAAATGAAACTTGATAATAATTCATTGCATGCTTGATAATAGTCTTAGACTACTTAGCTTGATTGATCTTGAAATCTAGAGCTTGAGAGAGATTGATTAGATGATCTTCATATTGCTTAGATAGTCTATTTAAATGAGGAAGGGAGTCACATTTATATGTGACTTACACCTTTTCATGACTTACAAGTCTTTTCATAGTAACCTTTTAAATTTAGTCTAACAAAAAGGTCATGCTTATTAAGGTCTTGAAGTCATCATTTGAACCTTGTGATTTATAGTCAAATTAATAGAACAATAGCTCTGCCCTATTTAACAATTCAAAAGCTAAAATTAGGTGATTTGACCTATATATCCAATCTAAACCCAAGACAATCACATTTGTCATGCCCAACTCTTGGGCACGAACAAAATTTTTTTTTTTTTTAAATATTTAACTATTTAACGACTACTTAACTAATATAATCAAACTAAGTGCGATTAATTTAAATAAATAATAATGCGTTTTGGGTTGAGTCTAAACTATATTGGTATAAAACGGGTAATTAAACTCAATTGGGAAACATGGTTTACTAAGTTATCAACGAGCATATATTCCTCCCAAAAAGGGAAACCACTAAGCATCATTAATAAATAATTAAAAGTCCAAGTGTAACGATAAATTTCAAACTTAGGCGTTTTAAAATTTCTCTTATCTACTTATCCACTAGGATTTTAAGTTAGTTAACATCGTCATTAAAACACTTTACTAAAATATAACCCCATGGTATAAAGATACTCTATATCCTTGGATTTAATTGGCCCTCTTGGCCCTACAAATAACTTAGAGTTTACACCCCTAATTATTACTTAAATTCTAATCTACCTAAATATTCTAAAATCTTCTTATAAAATTTCTTCTACATTCAATAATAATTTAAAAGGAAAAAAATAACATTACTTAAATTCTAAAATCAATATATGAATCCGATTTAATAGAATAGTTAAACCCCTCTTCGATTTAAATCCTCTCTTAAAAAAAAATAATACCCTTCTATAAAATCTCTTCTTCCTATGCCCAACGTTGTAATACTTATTTTAACCAAATTTAATTCCTTTTAAATGTCATTTAAAGTCTACTTACATATATATATATATATATATGTATTTATATATATATAAAGATATATATATACACACACACACACACACATATATATATATATATATATATATATATATATATATATATATATATATATATATATATATATATATATATATGTTTTATGTAATCATTTATAAACTTAACTATAACCCTCTTATATGAGAGTGTTTTGACTTATAATCCCAAGAAAAAAAAACTCACATGTTCCTTTTAAATTTGTTAGAGTGTTGCCCTAACCCGAAAATTAGGGTTAGGGCGAACACGCTATTGCCCAAACCCCCCCCCCCCTTTTTTTTTTGGGGTGTGTTTTGTTTCCAAGGGCCGGGCGAACGGCGAAGGGGGAGCCGCGGGAGGAGGAACTGGGCGGAGTGTTTACCGTTGCAGGAAAGACGTGGCGCAAGAACTTCCGCTAAGTACGCAGCGTGGGAGGTTTGAGGGAGGCGTAGCGTGGGGAAACACCGCAGCGCGGCACCGCCGCCGGCCGCGGACGGCACCGCCCGCAGGCTGCCGCCCCCGCTAAACTCACTGCGCCTTGTTTCCTATGATGGTCCATTTCTCGGTTTTTTTTGCGTGTTTAAAATATATGCAAACAATACATTTATATATATATATATACACACAGTGTATCTGAATATAGTCACAGTGTCTCAGTTCCTGGCAGATTCTTTATATATATATATATATATATATATATATATAAATATATGTATGTCTCTATATATATATATATAAATAGGTATATGTTTTTGAATGATTTGCTTATCAGATTTTTTTTTTGTAAATTAATATTATCAGACTGTGAATATTAATATTTCCTTTTTGTATAATCAGATTGTCCAAACAACATTAAAGGAACTAAAGATATTTAAGTATATCTCTTTTGCTTCCATTTACTTATTTATTTATATCCCTTTTTTTTTTTTTTTATATAATCCCATATAGGCTTACCCATTGTGTTTTAATCTTAATTTGGTAAAACAACAAAATACATTTCAAGGGGATTTCTAAATCTGTATTCTATTTTAGTAACAAAATGATAACATTAAAAACTAAAAGTTCTATTTTTTTTTTTTTTTTTGCAAAGGATAAACTTGTTTAATAAATTTCTTTTCTGCAATAACCAGAAAATAAAAGGTTGTTTTATTAAATTTACAACAACATGGTTTCATTTATTTGCAGAATACATGAAGAATAAAATGCATCTACTTTTCCTTCCTTGTTAAACACAAAATTTTCATACAATCTAATATACTATTTCTTTCATTTGCAACTAACAAAAAAAAAAAGGAAAACATCATATATTTCATTTTCTTTTGCAAAACTACCAATAGGGGGAGAAACATGAGTATTCATTGACAAATATAAATACAAATAGACAAGGATACAAAATAACATTATTACAAATGGGATGAAATCCCAGCAATCCTTTTTTTTCTCTACTTAATAACTTGAATATAATACAACACTTTTCTCTTTCTTGAAAGTAAATACTACAGATGCTCTCTTTTCTCTTTTTATACAAACTACTACATTCAATCTATCTCCCTTTTGAAACACCTTTCTGCAACAAAAGAAAACAGCCACATAGCTCTTTATTTCATCTTTTCCCATTCCCATGCAACCTGCAATAAAACACATTTTGACCATGGGAAGCTCACCTCCCAGCCTAGGCTTACTAGAAGCCACCCCCGAGCTTGGAGAACCAAGCACTAGACGGGTTACAAACATGCAACACCACAACAAACATAGGAAAACACTTACATTCAAATTTCCCTTCCCAAGCTACACATTCACCACTTTCATGGTGACTCCTCCATGGGTGGAAGTGGACCAAGTACCAATGGGGAGAATGCATGCCAAAAACAATACCACATATGCCACCTCATGGCAACACAAAAGCAACCAAAAATACTTCCTCAATCCTTATGCCCCCCAAAAAGGCTCAAGGCCATATTTACTCCCCTTATGCCCCCCAAATGCATACACAAGGCTATGCATCAAGGGTCACCAAGGACACCCTTGAGAACACTCTCCACAAGGAGAGCCTCTCACCCATGGCTGTCATACTCCTTCCACCCCAAGATCTTCCTACCCTCCCAAGGATAGGAGATCTTGGATACTCCCAAAAACAACAAGAGACACAAACAAACACATGGAAAAGAAAACTACACACTTTAACTTCAACACAAAAACTTCATAAAGCACAATCTTTCAAGCAACTCTTTTCTTTTACAAAACCACATAAGCTAACATTTACAACATAACAAGAGGAAGAAAGAAGTAACCAACCTTATTCTGCCAAAAGGTTTGCTAAATTTAGTTGGGGATGAGCTGCCCAATTCCACACTAACTTTCTCCAAAATTCCACTAAAAGTGCTAAACTCCTACTAACTTTTTCAAAACAAGCATAATCTCCAAGAAAGGAGAGTGAGTGATTACTCACTAAGTTTGCAAATTCTTGCCTAAGAAGGCCTCTCACACACTTCCCAACCCCTTGGGTGAGGTGTGAGTTCCTATTGGTTGCCCTTCCCAAACTCTTGCACATTACTCAAATTGGAAAGGGAAAAGGTGGAAGAGGATGGGGAAGAGAGTTTAACTCCTAAGGGGAAGGTTCTCTATCCTAGGAAGAACTTTCTAAGTTCAATTTTCGTGCATCTTGAAAACACCACTTTTTGAAGTGACTTCATAGTCACATGGGAGAAGCCACATGTTTCAAAACACCCCTAACCCATAGGTATACCCTTAGGACCTTTGGAAAAGCCTAAAAACTTGCCCTAGGAGTCCATTAAACCCTTTGGAAACCCCTCTGAAGTTTACCTACGGGTCAAGCTTGAGTTGACCACTCCCATGACTCCCTACCCAAGACAAATTTGGGACCACACTCATGTTTTTGAATGGCTTTGGTAGAAACAAAACTCCCTCCAAGAGACAAGTCAACATCAATAACACTTACTCAGCACATGTGTCAAGTGACACAACAAAAATACAATATAAAAATCACACATGGAAAATTGGTCTCTTGAAGGATTACACAATTACATATAAATTAAATTTTACACTCAAGCATTATACACATCACAAATAAAATACATTACAAGGGGAGGGGTGTTGTCTCTCCAAATAGACAACTCCCGGCTTAACAAACGCACATTGGTCTAGGCTTGGTTCTCCATTAAATTCCATGGTCACATGGATAATTTTCCTGCGCATCTCAATTAGCACATTAGTAACTCCAAATAATCACAATTATACATAATCAAATACATGGATTCCATTGCAAATCAAACACTCATACATTAGGCAACAATAATTCAATATCTCATTTGTTTTCAAATTCAATTTCACATAAACAATTAACAAAATTTCCCAAAATTGAACCATTCATAAATAAGCATCATTTTTCTTTCATCAAAATAAAATCCTGCAAATTTCCAATAATGACATTCACCATCATAATGTAATTCTATTCTAGAAATCATATCTAAAGTTTCATAATCATCATGCATGAAATAAAACATCAACAAATGTCAGTGTGATCCAAATCATGGGATCATATAAGTTCTAAGTCCATAATGCATAAAATAAAGCATCCATAATAGTCTCAATATGCAATTAACTGAAAATGTCAAACTGAATCGGGGTAGGGCCTCACACCCTCCCCCTCTAGGCATGAACTTCCTCCTGGAGTTCATCAAAAAGGTGGGGGTACTGCGATCTCATAAGTGCTGCATCCTCCCATGAGGCTGTGACCTCATCATAGCAATCCCACTGGACCCTAACCTGGTTCAGCTCTCGCCCTCGAAGGCTCAGCGTCCGGCGTGCCAAAATGCGAATGGGCTCCAAAGCTAGCTGCCCGTCCGACTCCACCTGCAAGGCATCCCAATCTAGAATATGAGACTCATCATAGATATACTTCCTCAAAACTGAAACATGAAACACATTGTGGATGCGTGACAGGCTAGGTGGCAATGCTAGACGGTAGGCTACTGGCCCTATCCTCTCAAGGATCTCAAATGGTCCTACAAATCGAGGTGCGAGCTTAGAACCCTTTCCATAACGGATTGGACTCTTATGCGATCGCACTCTGAAGAAGACTCTGTCTCCAACTGAGTAGCTACGATCAACCCTCTTTGCATCTGCATATTTCTTCTGTCTATCCTGTGCCTCTCTAAGACGCTGCCTAATCAAATCCACCTGCTGCTCCATATCCCGAACTATCTCTGGACCAATAGCAACTCTGTCCTCTATGCGGTCCCAACTCAATGGTGTCCTACAAGGCCTGCCATATAATGCCTGATAGGGTGGCATTCCCAAGGACGTGTGATGCCCATTGTTATAGGCAAACTCCACTAAGGGAAGATACTCCTCCCATCTGGTCTGGTGATCCATGACATACATGCGGAGCATATCCTCTAACACCTGATTAACTCTCTCTGTCTGGCCATCTGTCTCCGGATGATAGGCTGTACTGAAATTGAGTTTGGTACCCATAGCTGCCTGTAATGCCTTCCAAAAAGAAGAAGTGAAGAGGGAATCCCTGTCGGAAATGATCTTACGTGGAACACCATGAAGTCTGACAATGTCTCACAAAAACACCTGTGCTACTGCTGGTGCTGTGAAGGTGGTACGAACTGGTGAAAAGTGAGCCACTTTGGTCAACTTGTCAACCGTCACCAAGATGGCATCATGGCGGCGAGATGACATAGGGAGACCAATGATGAAATCCATGGATATAGTGTCCCACTTCCATTCTGGTATAGCATGAGGTTGGAGCAACCCACCTGGATGGCTGTGCTCCGCCTTAACTCTCTGACACTCAAGGCATCAGGCTACCAACTCGGCGATAAGCTGTCGCATTCCTGGCCAATGATAAAGTTCTCTCAAGTCTGCATGCAACTTCTTGACACCGGGATGCGCTGCATACGGAGCTCTATGAGCCTCAGTGATAATGAACTCCCGCAATCCCCCGGAAGAAGGTACATAGATGCGCCCTCTATGGCGTAATAAACCATCGGGCTCTAAGGAATAATCCACATATTTCCCTTCTACAGTTTCCTGAGATCGAATAGCCTCGCAAACCTCTAAATACCATCTGTCCTCTGGCAATCGCTGCAAGATCCGATCTCTCAAATCTGTGCTCATAGACATGGTGAATACCTCGTGATGTCTCCTACTCAAAGCATCTGCAACTACATTTTCTTTCCCTTTGATGTAGTGAACGTCAAAATCATACTCACACAAGAATTCCATCCATCTCCTCTGACGTGCATTAAGATTCGACTGAGTGAATATGTACTGAAGGCTCTGATGGTCTGAGTGCAACTCAAAATGATGACCCAAAAGGAAATGTCTCCATCTCACAAGTGCATGCACTACGGCTGCAAGCTCAAGGTCATGAGTGGGGTAATTAAGCTCGTGAGTCTTGAGTTTCCTAGACTCAAACGCTATAGCTCTGCCATTCTGCATAAGTACTGCTCCTAAACCATCTAAGGAAGCATCTGTGCAAACCATGAAATCAGCTGATGGATCTGGTACTACAAGGATAGGTGCGGTAGTAAGTGCCTTTTTAAGTTCCTGAAAGGCCTTCTCGCACTTCTCCGTCCACTCAAACTTCTTCCCTTTGCGCTGAAGAGAAGTGATAGGATGGGCAATTCTAGAGAATCCCTCAACAAAACGTCGGTAATAACCTACTAAACCCATGAAGCTCCTGACCTCTGTCACACTGGTAGGTGCTGGCCAATCCATAATGGCTCTGATCTTTGATGGGTCTACTGAGATCCCATCACCGGATATAACATGACCAAGGTACTTGATCTCTGTCCTAAAGAAAGCACATTTCGACAAACTGCCATACAACTGATTTTCCCTCAAACACTGCAAAACCTGTCTCAAGTGCTCCTCATGTTCCTCCTCATTCCGTGAATATATCAAAATGTTGTCAAGAAACACAATCACAAAGCGGTCGAGGAATGTATGGAATACTCCATTCATGAGACTCATAAAGACTGCTGGGGCATTCGTAAGACCAAATGGGACCACGGTGAACTCATAGTGGCCATATCTAGTGTGAAATGCGGTCTTATGGATATCACTTTCTACTATCCTCAACTGATGATAACCTGATTTTAGATCAATCTTGGAAAATACTTTGGCACCTTGAAGTTGGTCAAACAAATCGTCGATCCTGGGCAATGGATATCGGTTCTTGATGGTTACTTTGTTCAACTGACGGTAATCCATGCATAGTCAGAGAGATCCATCCTTCTTCTTCACGAAGATGACTGGTGCACCCCAAGGGGATACACTAGGGTGAATGTGGCCCTTTTCTAGAAGTTCCTCAAGCTGAATCTTGAGCTCATTAAGCTCATTTGTAGTCATTCTATATGGTGCTCTTGAAATTGGTTCGGCTCTTGGAACAAGGTCTATATGAAAATCAATCTCTCTACGGGGCGGCATACCAGGTAACTCTGAAGGAAAAACATCTGCAAATTCTCTAAGGATAGGATGATCGTCAATAGATGGTTCCTTTTCCTCTTCTTCTTCTCTATCACTAATGGTGATGGCAAATAACTGACATCCCTTTCGCATGCTCCGCTTAAGCTGCATGGCGGAGATCATACGAAGAGACACGGGTCTCTGAATTCCAGTGATCACTATAGGAGAGCCATGATCATCCTCACACTCGATCCTTTTCAGGCGACAATCCATCTTGGCTCTGTGGGCATAAAGCCAATCCATGCCAAGTACAACGCCATAAGATCCAAGTGGTGTAACTCTAAGGTCTACTAAGGTGGTGATGTTACCCATCTGAAGCTGACATCCCTTAACCTCTGATTCCACTGACACTCTAGCCCCTGAAGCTAATTCCACTTCCCAACTGACCTCTTGCCTAGTTGCCACTAGCCCGCAACACTCCACAACCAATGGAGATATAAAAGAATCAGTAGCTCCTGAATCAAATAATATAGATACACTGCTACCTCTGATCATACCTACTACCTCAATAACCGTGGCCTGATGCTCTGCCTGGCAGTTGTCAACCGCTGCGAAGACTCTGTGGGACTTGCCCATGTCCCCAACTGTCGGCTCTGATGCTGCCATCCTCTGATTCCCTGTCATCTGACCCTGAGGACACTCTCTCGCTATGTGTCCCATGGCTCCACATGTGAAGCAAGGGCCTCGTGCCTGAAACTGTACTCCCTGTGGTCTAGAGAAAGACTGTCCCCCTGTCCTACTAGAACCACTGTACCCACCTCTAGAGGACTGCTGAGTCCTAGCCGGAGGTGTGTAAGGAGCCTGAGATTTCTGATCTCGCCTCTGACCCTGTGACTGCCACTGCTTGGGCTTTGTGCCCTGCTGATTCTGGGGAGGCTTTTGCCTCTGGTTTTGCTGTGACTGCTACGGAGGAGGGGGTTTGGAGAACCCCGATGAGTGCCTGTTGTTACCTTTCCAATGGGGTTTCTGAAACCCATAAGTCTGTGGTGAAGGGTTACTGTTCTGAAACCGATCCTTCGAGTCATGTGGTCTGGCCTGAATCTCCTCGGCTATCAAAGCCTTCTCCACGGCAACCTGAAGGCTCCCTGGAGCGGCCATCCTCACTGGTCCTGCTATGCCGGAATTCAATCCTCTGATAAATCGGTTGACAAGAATCTTTTCATCTTTCAGGTAGTCTACATAAGGTAAGAGTTCAAAGAACTTGTTCTCGTACTGTGTCACTGACATACCCTTCTGCTGGAGGTCATGAAACTCATCCACCCTACGCTGTCTGAAATGCTCTGATAGATACCTCTCCCTGAATCTCTCTGTGAAAATCTCCCAAGTGAGGGTCTCTATCTCTAAGCCACACTTATATTCTTCCTGTCTCCACCATGTGGAGGCTGTTCCTCGCAATAGGTGAACCGTTGCTCGTGCTTTTAGATTACTCTCATAAGAGCGCAATGCAAAGCACCTATCTAGGCTTAAAAGCCATGCCTCTGCCTCTACCCCATCGGTAGATCCTCCAAATGATGGTGGCTGAAGTCGCATAACCTCTCTGATTAGATCCCCTGGATCTCTACGTGCCCTATCAATATACACTGGTGCTACGGCTGGAGGTGGTGCTGGTAGGTGAATGGGTTCGGGCTCATGCACAGCCTGACTCTCTATGGGATTAGGAGGTGGACTCCTACTCCGTTCCCGTTCCACTGTTCTATGACTTCCTAAGTTCTGGTTTTCAACATTGTGATCTACTGCTGGAAGCCTATCCTGTACTAGTCCAATCAGGTTCTGAAGAGCTACCAAGATGTCTCGGTTTGGGTCAACTGACTGCTCGGGAGGAGCGGCTGGGTCCACTTCCTGGACCGATTCCTCCCTAATGACCTCTTCGCGTGCCATGCGTGCACGCCTAGGGCCTCTACCACGTTTGCGAGCTTGTCGCGTAGTTGGAGGCATCCTTTTTAAGAAAATAAAATAAAATGAAATAAATAACTATTTTAGGAGAAAACATTTTAGCTAGTTTAAAAATAAAATTAAATATAATTTAATTAATTAAATAATCATAGCGAAACGTAATGGAGTAAGGTTCCCTAGTGTTGGCAACCTTGCTCTGATACCAAAATGTCATGCCCAACTCTTGGGCACGAACGGAATTTTTTTTTTTTAAATATTTAACTATTTAACGACTACTTAACTAATATAATCAAACTAAGTGCGATTAATTTAAATAAATAATAATGCGTTTTGGGTTTAGTCTAAACTATATTGGTATAAAACGGGTAATTAAACTCAATTGGGAAACATGGTTTACTAAGTTATCAACAAGCATATATTCCTCCCAAAAAGGGAAACCACTAAGCATCATTAATAAATAATTAAAAGTCCAAGTGTAACGATAAATTTCAAACTTAGGCATTTTAAAATTTCTCTTATCTACTTATCCACTAGGATTTTAAGTTAGTTAACATCGTCATTAAAACACTTTACTAAAATATAACCCCATGGTATAAAGATACTCTATATCCTTGGATTTAATTGGCCCTCTTGGCCCTACAAATAACTTAGAGTTTACACCCCTAATTATTACTTAAATTCTAATCTACCTAAATATTCTAAAATCTTCTTATAAAATTTCTTCTACATTCAATAATAATTTAAAAGGAAAAAAATAACATTACTTAAATTCTAAAATCAATATATGAATCCAATTTAATAGAATAGTTAAACCCCTCTTCGATTTAAATCCTCTCTTAAAAAAAAATAATACCCTTCTATAAAATCTCTTCTTCCTATGCCCAACGTTGTAATACTTATTTTAACCAAATTTAATTCCTTTTAAATGTCATTTAAAGTCTACTTACATATATATATATATATATATATGTATTTATATATATATAAAGATATATATATATATACACATATATATATATATATATATGTTTTATGTAATCATTTATAAACTTAACTATAACCCTCTTATATGAGAGTGTTTTGACTTATAATCCCAAGAAAAAAAAACTCACATGTTCCTTTTAAATTTGTTAGAGTGTTGTCCTAACCCGAAAATTAGGGTTAGGGCGAACACGCTATTGCCCAAACCCCCCCCCCCTTTTTTTTTTGGGTGCGTTTTGTTTCCAAGGGCCGGGCGGACGGCGAAGGGGGAGCCGCGGGAGGAGGAACTGGGCGGAGTGTTTACCGTTGCAGGAAAGACATGGCGCAAGAACTTCCGCTAAGTACGCAGCGTGGGAGGTTTGAGGGAGGCGTAGCGCGGGGAAACACCGCAGCACGGCACCACGGCCGGCTGCGGCCCCCGCTAAACTCACTGCGCCTTGTTTCCTGCGATGGTCCATTTCCCGGTTTTTTTTGCGTGTTTAAAATATATGCAAACAATACATTTATATATATATATATATATATATATATACACACACACAGTGTATCTGAATATAGTCACAGTGTCTCAGTTCCTGGCAGATTCTTTATATATATATATATATATAAATATATGTATGTATCTATATATATATATATAAATAGGTATATGTTTTTGAATGATTTGCTTATCAGATTTTTTTTTTGTAAATTAATATTATCAGACTGTGAATATTAATATTTCCTTTTTGTATAATCAGATTGTCCAAACAACATTAAAGGAACTAAAGATATTTAAGTATATCTCTTTTGCTTCCATTTACTTATTTATTTATATCCCTTTTTTTTTTTTTTATATAATCCCATATAGGCTTACCCATTGTGTTTTAATCTTAATTTGGTAAAACAACAAAATACATTTCAAGGGGATTTCTAAATCTGTATTCTATTTTAGTAACAAAATGATAACATTAAAAACTAAAAGTTCTATATATATATTTTTTTTTTGCAAAGGATAAACTTGTTTAATAAATTTCTTTTCTGCAATAACCAGAAAATAAAAGGCTGTTTTATTAAATTTATAGCAACATGGTTTCATTTATTTGCAGAATACATGAAGAATAAAATGCATCTACTTTTCCTTCCTTGTTAAACACAAAATTTTCATACAATCTAATATACTATTTCTTTCATTTGCAACTAACAAAAAAAAATAGGAAAACATCATATATTTCATTTTCTTTTGCAAAACTACCAATAGGGGGAGAAACATGAGTATTCATTGACAAATATAAATACAAATAGACAAGGATACAAAATAACATTATTACAAATGGGATGAAATCCCAGCAATGCTTTTTTTCTCTACTTAATAACTTGAATATAATACAACACTTTTCTCTTTCTTGAAAGTAAATACTACAGATGCTCTCTTTTCTCTTTTTATACAAACTACTACATTCAATCTATCTCCCTTTTGAAACACCTTTCTGCAACAAAAGAAAACAGCCACATAGCTCTTTATTTCATCTTTTCCCATTCCCATGCAACCTGCAATAAAACACATTTTGACCATGGGAAGCTCACCTCCCAGCCTAGGCTTACTAGAAGCCACCCCCGAGCTTGGAGAACCAAGCACTAGACGGGTTACAAACATGCAACACCACAACAAACATAGGAAAACACTTACATTCAAATTTCCCTTCCCAAGCTACACATTCACCACTTTCATGGTGACTCTTCCATGGGTGAAGTGGACCAAGTACCAATGGGGAGAATGCATGCCAAAAACAATACCACATATGCCACCTCATGGCAACACAAAAGCAACCAAAAATACTTCCTCAATCCTTATGCCCCCCAAAAAGGCTCAAGGCCATATTTACTCCCCTTATGCCCCCCAAATGCATACACAAGGCTATGCATCAAGGGTCACCAAGGACACCCTTGAGAACACTCTCCACAAGGAGAGCCTCTCACCCATGGCTGTCATACTCCTTCCACCCCAAGATCTTCCTACCCTCCCAAGGATAGGAGATCTTGGACACTCCCAAAAACAACAAGAGACACAAACAAACACATGGAAAAGAAAACTACACACTTTAACTTCAACACAAAAACTTCATAAAGCACAATCTTTCAAGCAACTCTTTTCTTTTACAAAACCACATAAGCTAACATTTACAACATAACAAGAGGAAGAAAGAAGTAACCAACCTTATTCTGCCAAAAGGTTTGCTAAATTTAGTTGGGGATGAGCTGCCCAATTCCACACTAACTTTCTCCAAAATTCCACTAAAAGTGATAAACTCCTACTAACTTTTTCAAAACAAGCATAATCTCCAAGAAAGGAGAGTGGGTGATTACTCACTAAGTTTGCAAATTCCTTCCTAAGAAGGCCTCTCACACACTTCCCAACCCCTTGGGTGAGGTGTGAGTTCCTATTGGTTGCCCTTCCCAAACTCTTGCACATTACTCAAATTGGAAAGGGAAAAGGTGGAAGAGGATGGGGAAGAGAGTTTAACTCCTAAGGGGAAGGTTCTCTATCCTAGGAAGAACTTTCTAAGTTCAATTTTCGTGCATCTTGAAAACACCACTTTTTGAAGTGACTTCATAGTCACATGGGAGAAGCCACATGTTTCAAAACACCCCTAACCCATAGGTATACCCTTAGGACCTTTGGAAAAGCCTAAAAACTTGCCCTAGGAGTCCATTAAACCCTTTGGAAACCCCTCTGAAGTTTACCTACGGGTCAAGCTTGAGTTGACCACTCCCATGACTCCCTACCCAAGACAAATTTGGGACCACACTCATGTTTTTGAATGGCTTTGGTAGAAACAAAACTCCCTCCAAGAGACAAGTCAACATCAATAACACTTACTCAGCACATGTGTCAAGTGACACAACAAAAATACAATATAAAAATCACACATGGAAAATTGGTCTCTTGAAGGATTACACAATTACATATAAATTAAATTTTACACTCAAGCATTATACACATCACAAATAAAATACATTACAAGGGGAGGGGTGTTGTCTCTCCAAATAGACAACTCCCGGCTTAACAAACGCACATTGGTCTAGGCTTGGTTCTCCATTAAATTCCATGGTCACATGGATAATTTTCCTGCGCATCTCAATTAGCACATTAGTAACTCCAAATAATCACAATTATACATAATCAAATACATGGATTCCATTGCAAATCAAACACTCATACATTAGGCAACAATAATTCAATATCTCATTTGTTTTCAAATTCAATTTCACATAAACAATTAACAAAATTTCCCAAAATTGAACCATTCATAAATAAGCATCATTTTTCTTTCATCAAAATAAAATCCTGCAAATTTCCAATAATGACATTCACCATCATAATGTAATTCTATTCTAGAAATCATATCTAAAGTTTCATAATCATCATGCATGAAATAAAACATCAACAAATGTCAGTGTGATCCAAATCATGGGATCATATAAGTTCTAAGTCCATAATGCATAAAATAAAGCATCCATAATAGTCTCAATATGCAATTAATCGAAAATGTCAAACTGAATCGGGGTAGGGCCTCACAACATTCACACAAGATAAGGAATATACACCAAAATTGGTGCTAGACCCAACATGAAATTGTAAGTGGCTCGATAATGTAGTGTCAGAAATTTCATAACCCTTTGAAATTCAACCTATTCTTTTGTAGCCACTTTAGTGTCCATTCCCCTAGCATTTGAGTGGGCTCATTCAACCCTTGCATTAGCCTTTTCCCTCTCAGGATGCTCAAGTCACCTTTCAGCAGCTATCCTTCAGCTTCTGTTTCATGTCAGTTGCGTATTTCTCTTGTCGCTTGTCATTTTTGGGCATGATTCATCTGGACAGTAACGTGCCACATGGATGTTATCACATTGTGCGTTAGTCCCATGACATCTTAACATTTGAATGTCGATTCTAAGAGCACTTTCTACTTGTCACCTGCACTTGTCGATGGAAACGGCTTGGAATCTTCTAAACAACTTGTCGACCCCTCTTTTCCCTCCTCTTCTCTCATTTTAAATCCATCTCTTTCATTCATGCAAGCTCTCTTAGCTCTCTAGCTTCTCCAAGCGCTCTCTCTTTCTCCTTCAATCTCTCTAGTTCCTGGATACAATCTCTCTTGTTCTCTTAGCTCTCACAACTTTCCCTTGTTCTCTCTTGCTTGCTACAATAGTCTCTAGTTTTCTACAACATTCTCAAGCTCTCACAATAATCTTTTGCAACTCTCTTGGATTTCTCAAGACTCTTTGGTAATATCTTTCTATCATTCCATCTATCCTATCTTTGACCATCTTGGGATTTATCACATCTTCTATCTATTTAATCATTTTATCATTCTAGTTATTTATCTTTTGATCTATCTATCTATCTGGGTTGTCCGTGGAGGTGGGAACACCAAAAAATGGGTTTGACTAAGGAAGGATTCTTAACACAACCCCCAACATTTTCCCTCTTCTTCGTGTGTGCAGGTTCGTGTTCATGAGGACCTTACTTAGTGGGAGGCTTCATAGCTTGGACCTCTTGTATATTTATGTTTTGCCTTATCCTTCGTCCTGATATTTGTCTTTCCCATATTTATTGGATATTTTACATCCTACGCATGCATACGGACGTTACTATCCTTCTATATGGATCTATGTCCTTATTCATACAAGACTCCAACGTGTCGCGCTATTGTCTCAGACACACGCACTCGTCCTATCTACAAAGACATCTCAGGGCTATCTAGGGACCTCATATGTCTTGCATTAGTTTAATTTTGTTATTTGGTATCCCTTGGCTCACCCTAAGCACTAGTTTAAGTGATGTAGTAGTGGATAGTTTTTTCTCTGAGATTCATCATCTTAGAGGTGACAAATTACCACCTCTATAGATAATATATGATGCTACAAAGACATGAAACCATCAAGTAGTAAAAAAAAAATAGTTGTGTCTAAGTGTTTGTTCCTTGATACTTGATGGCAATGACTTTTCTTTTGGATTTTCTTTACTCTCTCTAGTGATGCTCTCCCTCTCATCCTTAGAGGGAAAACACTTTCATACATCCACCTCATTAACCCAAGATAAAGTAGTTAGTTCAATATTAAAATATCTACAAATACATATGTTGATTCCCAAAAAAGGCTCTCACCAATTTTCAAGGGCAATTCGAGAAGTTCACAAGCATGGGACCTAGTGCGTCTTGTGAAACAACCTCCAAGATTTTAGAGGTCAGCTCTTCACATTCTAGAGGGGATGGAAAAGGATATAAATACGCAAAACAAAACAATCTGCAAACCTATCCTAAAGTGATACACTAAAAATTTAATTAGGTTCACCTTCATTTATGCATAATGTAGTCCATAACCATAAAACATTTGCAAAAATCTCAAAAGAGCACATGCATGATTTGAAATTTCTAAGATATAATTGATGCTTGCTAAAATGGACACAACAAACAAGCTCAAGGTTAGAGTTAGCTTTCAACCAAATAAGCATACAATGAACTTTAAAATCAAAACAATCATACCAAAAAAGAATGAAGACAAGAAATAGAAGCTTGGGATGTAGCAGAAGGAAGAAATATCCCCTCAAAATGCTCCCATTGATTGTCATGTTTACTTTCCTTTGTTCTTCTCCTCTCCAAGATCCAAAACCTGCTTGAGTGTAGCTCTCATTTTTAACATGTGGCCATGGATGCCAAATGAAGGATTGAATGGTTGAAAATGAAATATAACTATGCAAGTGCAAGAGATAGTATTGCAATGAAATGCTAATGAGAAAGCTCTATTTCTCTATAATAACTATGCTAAAAATGCTTCCACTTTTTCTTGAGGATGATGGTAATTCCTTTTATAGGTAAAATTGGCAATTGGATGGCTAGGATTGATTTGGCTTAGGAAGAGCTAGGATTTCATGAGGAGGGCTTGATCCTCAATCCATGTTTGTAACTTCCACCAATGCCATGGTGTCAAGTGGCACCATGAAAAGGCTTGAGAGGAGAGGGAAGAAGCATTAAATGCTTGAGGGGACATGAGGTTAAAACCTAATGTGGTTGAGTTACTAGATAAAGGCTTTATCCAATGTTAAAGCTATTATCCAATTGGGTAAATTCTTGTGCAAGGTTTACCCATAGTTAGACTTTGGTCAAAGGGACAAGACCCATGTAGGTTAGTGTGTTCAAGAAGGGAAGTATTTAAGAGTCTTAAATGGGTGAGATGATGGGTTGAGGGTTAATTTGGGATTATGATTGTGCAAATGATTAGAAGTGGGTTTAGGCTAATTTAGAAGGGATTAGAAGAATCTAGAAGAAGGGTTAGTGAGCAAGTGGGCTTTGGAGGAGAATTGAAGCAGTCGCTGGTTAGGAGGGACCTCAAAGAGATCAATCTGGACCGGTCAACAAGAGTAAACATAATGGAAACACAAAGATATGATGGAGGCAATGCAAACCAAATTGAATTATAACATGAAAACTGATTACAACCAACCGGTAACAACCAGGTTACAAAATCTGGCTCACAGGCCTGCTAAAACGTGCTCAAAGTGTAGAATAAGTCACAATCGGGACCTTCAATCTTAAGATCTATCTTCTATGCTTAGTCCAACTACTTGATTACATTATAATGCTTGATTACAATGATTTATATAATCTAGGGGGATCTGGCCGGTCCAAAAAGGGACCAAAAGCTGAAGACCAAGACCTAATGTGTAAAACCAACAAGGTCAACCTCCGCCAAGAGATTCCTCCAAAAAATCCAAAGGATGAAGTGTAGATCATGGGAAAACATCAGCCACATGCCAAGGAACATCAGAATCAACACTCAGGGCTCCGCAAGCTACAAAAGGGGTCTGGTAGATCACCAATGCAAATAGGTCCAAGCAATTGGTAAAAGGAAATTGTCAACCGATAACAGGAAACTGTCATGGAAACTGATAGCGACAAATTGTCGAAAAAGGATCTAAATGCTCCACAGTTTGGGAATAAGGAATATGATCAAGTCTTCAAGTAAAATCCAACTCCATAGGATCCAGTGAGCCAAATCCAAGACACAGAAAGAAATGATGAAGCTGCAAACAGAAAGCAAAAACAAAAAGGAAAATATTGTTGGTTGATGCAAGATTGCTATGAATTGGGGATGCTCCTGCATCAGACATCCAGGTTTATTCAAAAAATGAGTCTCTCACTTTGTCGGGGTCAAAGGAAAACCAAGGCGTTCTACCTCTTCTTGATAAATCCAAGAGTAATCTTCTACTAGTTTGTCCTCCCATTTCACAAGATACTCCTTATACTAACTACTTTGGGTACTACGCCCAATCCTACTTTCCAAAATTTCTTCAATCTAATCCGGTTCCTTCTGGGGCAACTGTTTCTCCAAGTTTTCAATACTATCCTCACTAAATTATGGTTCATGATACTCATGAAGATCTACAATGTTAAATATAGGTGAAATACTTAGACTTCGGTAACTCCACTTCATGTGCATTCCCAGAACTGAACTTCCTCAAAATCCTACAAGGACCAAACTTTTTCATCTGCAATTTGTTATAAGTTCCAACCAGGAATCTTTCTTGTCTCAAATATACCGTCACTTCATCACCAACTTCAAATTCCTTATGTCTCCTCTTCTCATCTACATTCTCCTTATACTTGTTGTTCATACCCTCCAAATGTTGCTTAACCTGAATATGTAAGGCTACCATGTGATCTGCAAAGTCTTTTGCTTCTGAACTTCTCTGGTCTTCACTACTAATATCTCTTAATTTTGATATACCTCTAGGATGCACTCTAGTAACAATCTCAAAAGGTGTTCTTCTGGTACTCCTATTTACTAAATTGTTGTAGGCAAACTCTTCTTGTGCAAGAATCAAATCCCAACTTCCATTTTTATCTCCAACTAAACATCTCAACAAATTTTCCAAGCTCCAGTTAACTACTTCTGTCTATCCATCAGTCTGTGGGTAAAAAGTATAAGTGAACTTCAAATATGTCTTCATCTTTTTCCAAAGTGTTCTAAAAAAATAGCCAACAAACTTAGTGTCTCTATCTAAAACCATGCTCTTAGGTAATCCATGCAATCTCACTACTTCCTTGAAAATAGGTCTGCTACATGTAATATAGAATAATTCCCTCTTAGTGTTTTAGGCAATCCAAGTATGAAATCCATGCTTATATCCTCCCAAGGTCTTACCGATACTTTCAAAGGTTTATACAATCCCACATTCTGACTACTACCCTTTGCAACTTGACAAACTCTACAACTTTGCACATATTTCTTAACATCCTTATGAATCTGGGGCCAAAAGTACTGCTCACTCACCAATGCTACTATTTTATCAATACCAAAATGTCTAGCTAATCCTTCATTGTGTTTCTCCTTTATCAGATTCTCCCTCATAGAAATCTTAGGTATGCACAACTGAACTCCTTGAATAACATCCCATCTTGAATGAAGTAATCCAACCACTTGCTTCTATCTACCATAACCGGTTTTGTACATTCTCTCCAAGGTTCTGCAAAATCCAAGTCATCATCATACAAGGTCTTCAATTCCTCAAATCCTAATACTGTCACTCTCATCTCTGTTAGAAAATTACTTCTCCTACTCAATGCATCAACAACTTTATTAGATTTCCCACTTCTATGCTTCAACACAAAGGTGTAACTCTGCAAAAACTCTACCCATCTCATATGTCTCTGATTCAACTTACTCTGACTATTCAAATATTGCAAAGCTTTATGATCTATATACAACACAAACTCCTTAGGCAACAGGTAATGTCTCCACTTCTTCAAGGCTTGAACTATGACATAAAACTCTTGATCATACACTGAATATCTCCTTCGAGCATCATTCAATTTCTCACTGAAATAAGCTATTTATTTCCCTTCCCCACTCAAAACCACTCCTATTGTTGTTCCACTTGCATCACAATCCACTTGAAATACTTTATTGAAATCTGGTAAAGCTAACACAGGCTGCTTAGTCACGTTCTTCTTCAATAGTTCAAAACTTTTGTTAGCTCTGGTGGTCCACTTGAATTCCTTCAAATCTCCCCTCATGGTCTCAGTCATGGGGTTGCAAACTAAACTAAAATTTCTGATGAACTTCCGATAGAAACTAGTCCATGAAATGATTTTACCTCTCCAATGATTTCTAGTGTAGGCCAATCAACAATTGCTTTTAATTTCTCAAGGTCCATCTACAAACAATGCTCAGATATCACAAATCCCAAATATACTAACTCACCCTTCATGAAAGTACACTTCCTTAATATTTATGAGAAACTTTTCTTCTCTGAACCTCTACAAAACTTGTCTATTCAACTCTTCATTCTCTGTTGGTGTCATCCGGTGTGCATCTTTGTTAGGAAAACTAGCTCTGAGAACCAGGGCCATGCAATGACTAATACTTCTCATAGGTGGCAATCCATTAGGTACATTATCTTAAACAATGTCTTCGTATTCTGTCAGCAAATCTTTTATTTCTTCCTGTTGTTCCTCTTCATACTCTGGATTGTCACTCTTCCTAGGGATTAAGGCAAAGCACACATTCTCATGTCTCAATCCATCCAAGAATTTCCTTCCATCTACCAAACTGATTCTAGCATTTGTACAAACTTCATTCTTCAAAGGTTCCTCCAAGGGAAACAAGGTTTGCTTCATCCCATTGGCCACAATAGTGTATGTATTCTTCCTCCCATCATCTACTGCTTGTCTATCAAACTGCCAAGGTCTACCCAACAAAAGATGACAAATATCCATAGGTATAATATCACACAAGACTTCATCATGATAGTTCCCAATTTTCAATTTCACCAAACATTTCTCACTTACTAACAACTTATGTTCATCCTGAATCCATACTATTTGATAAGGCTTAGGGTGTTTCAATCTTTCCAAATTCAACTTATTTGCCATCTCTTCTGAAACAAGATTATCTAAACTACCACTATAAATAACAACTTTACAACACTTACTAGATACCTTACATATGGTCTTGAACAAATTATTCCTCTGCAAGGGCTCTTCATCTCTCCCAGTATGACACAAAGCTCTCCTCATCATCAACAATTCTCCATCTTTTGGTTTATTATCTAATCTAGTGGGGTTTTCTTCCACTACCACTGCTCTTCCAGTATTCTTTGTCTTCTTACACTCAAAAGCATGATGCCCTTCTCCTCCACACTTATAGAAAGTTCCTCTAAATGTTCTCTTGTCTGGTCTTCCAAAATTCTCATTTCAGTAGCCATCCAGTTCTCTCCTCCGGTAGAAATTTCTATCATCTTTCTGGTATGAATTACCTTCTTTGTTCACTTCTTGTCCTTGTTCTGATCTATACAAGTTCCTCTACCTCCAGTATATCCTCTTCCTCCTTGAAATATTCCTCTATTATACCTTCCACCTCTGCCTCTTTGGCTCTTCTCATGTCTTTTGTTTAACTTTTCTTCTGCATTTAGGGCATACTAGTAAGCCTCTTCAACACTCTATAATTTGATCAAATTGAGTTCATCTTGTATAGACACTCACAATCCATTCAAATATCTTGCATCTTGTTCAACTTCATCATCAACATGTATGGATCTAATATTCAACTTGTAACATGCTTCGGTGTACTCCTTCACACTAGATTCCTTCTGTCTCAAATTCTACAACTTCCAGAATAGATTCACTTGATAATCAGTAGGCATAAATTTTGATTTCAACTTCGCAATCATCCGATCCCATGTCTTGATCTTCTCTTTACCTCTTCTCTATTTATCAACTTGCAAATGTTTTGACCAAAGATATGCATGACCTTTCAATCAGGTATAGGCATATTTCACCTTCCTTTCTTCTGCAGTGTTTTCAAAATTAAAATATTTCTCCATCTCCAAGATCCAATCCATCAATTCATCCGAATCCAACTTTCCATCATATTTTGCTGGGGCAAAATGAGGTTTGTTAGATTTTGCCAAGATCAAGAGCTCAATGAAATGTACAAAATAGAGACACAATATAGGACAAGAATAACCTATATTCTCATCAATAGAAAATGATCAGCAATATGGATCAAAAGTTCAATAGTTACATACAATGAATAGAGGCCTGCTTATAATATGGATGTATGAGCACACAAATATGACATGTGGCTCAATGAGAATCAAGGGTAGGTAGGAGAAATAATATAATATTCCACATGAGGTGGATCACCCACCGAAGGTGGAATTATCACTCCACAATAAGTGGATATGATAGTGTAATAACAAGATCAACACCATAAAAGGTGGAATTTCTCCTACACACACTATTCCAATGTGGCACAAACACCCAAGTGTCTCATATCCAAACTAAGTATGAAATGCATTATCCTAAGTAAACTTAAGTAAGTGTAATAATATCCATGATGAATAATTATTTACACCAACACCCCCCCTTAAGTGTAACTTAGGGGAATGCACTTAAGTCTACAATGCAACTAAGCAATGCAAGATGGGTCTCGACTACGAGGCCATGTTAGGTACCCATATACAAATGCAAATGCATGCAAACCAATGCAATGAAACCTCTCACAAAGTGGGGAAAGAGAGAAAAACCTAATGGGAAAAAACCCTCCCCCAAAAGAGAGATGAAATCTATACAAGAGAACTCTCATAGAAGAATGTGAGGAACAAAACCCCATGTGAGGAAAAAGTCCCCCCCATATGAGAGAAGAAGAGAAGTCAAACTGTGACCCCCCCTCAATGGAGAATCTGCACCAATGGAAGAAGCTCGATGTATGAAGAAACTGCTCCACGAACATCGAACAACATTCCTCCCCTTAGGAAGAAACAAAACCAAAGGTGTATCTGTAAAGCAGAAAATCGAACCCTAGGTGTTCCCCCCACTCCAAGGAGAGAGAAAGGAGGTCACTAGGATTGACGATTTTCACTTAGGAGAGACTTTACATTCAAAAGAGGGGTTGAAACTCACAAGATCTAATCCCACAAAATCCAAGATTGAATTCTAAATGAGTTTCAAGGGTTGAGACAACAAGGATACCCTCTTTTGTAAAGAATGTAGATAGAAGGATTGAACTAGGAGTGTATGTGAAAGTAGGAAAGATTCACTTGTAGATGGAGATAGAAACATAGGATGAAGCTACGGACCTGAAATTAGCAGTAAAATGTCGAGACGATGCTGACCTGCAAGTTTGAGTGAAAGTTGATCGGACAATGGCACCCGGAGTGCACACGGTCCTCTGAAAAATCCACAAAACGAAGGGGGATCTGTTCGTCTCTGCACAAGGATTCTAGATCTTCAATTACAGCCGCGTACCTGCAACCTACACATAGAAAAGAGAGGACAATTGGGGGGTTAGGGATTAGGGGTTTGCCTTCAGGTCAAACCCAAGTTTTGGAATTAACCAAGAAATGAGAATGCTGTAAATGTAAATGTTTGTAATGTAATCAAGTACTGATACCTTGTTGTAAGAATGTTTGTATTCTTACATGTGAAGGTGTAATGATGTTGTATGTTGTAAGTGATCTCCTCTTCAATGGTTGATTCCTTGTCTTGAATGCAACACTTAGCCTTGAATGGAGACTTAGAATGCTCAATTGCTTGAAGGAATGTTTGCCTATAGCTTCCACCTCTTGTAGGCATATGTTTTTCCTCCCCAAAATGGGAGAGGAAATGTAGTTTATATACTTGTCAATTAGGGTTAGAAGACTAATTTTTCTGACCTTAGGCTGACCTAGGAGGATTATTTTCCAAATTGCAAACTTGAAGACCCGATGCCCAAAAAGAGACCGGGCCCAAAATAGGGCCAAGGACTAGGGGGCTGGGCGCCATGGTCCTGAGGGACCAAGGCACTAGGCACCATGGTCTTGAAGGACCAGAGTGCTGGGCGCCATGGTCCTGAAGGACCAGGGCACTGGGCGCCATGGTCCCACCTCCCGGGACAGCAGGGTGCAAGCAGGATCAGGCCAAGGTGCAGAAAAGATGCAGTTTTTGATGTCACAAATAGGTTTCGGGGTCTCCATTCAGGTTCAGTGTTGCACCGCCATCGTGAAGACCCAAATGCAGTCAAAATTGCAAGTGTCGCAATTTTACGATGCTACATTTAGCCCCCACTTTAGCGGTAGTATAAGCGTACGCCCATACTTCCAGTAAAGTACTAGGAAACAATATTGAAAGACTTTCACCACATCAAGGAGGCAAGATACACCAAGCCCCCAGTGGACTAAGGATCTTACGACTTCGATTGACAAAGTAAAAGGGAAGATCACAAGGGAGAACCATGACTATCAGTAGTAAGGTCCCCTCACTATGAGTCATGCAAGAAAAATACCAAAAATTTTCAAGGCAATGCTAAGTTTGCCAAGAAATTTTCAAGAATCTTGAAGAGATATGGACGGAGTGTATGCCCCCTACGTTAAAGCGATCACACACGCCTCATTGGGGGTGATTGCTCTAAGGTAGTGATACACATAAGAAATGAGAAGGGAAAGGAGCATGTTATCACAAAGATTTACCCCCAAGTGTGAGACAAACCCAAGGATAATAGACACAAAACACAAATCATGAGGTGACTTCTCTTTCCTTGGGGTCAGTATGCTATATGATAATTCATGTATATCATATCTATGTATGCATAATTGTTCTTCATTCCCCAATCAAGGAAGGTCACCTAGAAGAAGGGAACAAATGTGTCTTTTGAGTCAACATGAGAGAGACCAAAAGAGATCTCAATGCTTTGCATCGTCCTCAAGTAGACAACACTAAGGAAAACAAATAGAAGAATGAGAATAACACATAGAAGTAAAAAAAGATATCAAGAGAAGAGGAGAGAGTCTGCTGTGCTAATGAACTAGTCTAGCACGTCATCCACCCCCGATCTTGCTGATCAATATTTCGGGAAGGCAGGAAACACGCTAGAGGAAGAACATCCAACACAGTAGATGGAGCTATCACAAGATCCAGACAAGGGCTATGTTCATGTTCCAAGCCACGTTGTTCTTGTCTAGGAGCTAGGATAAGTGCTTTAGAAAATTCGTTAGATAAATGGTTATCAATATCAACATATTCATATTCACTATAAGAAGCAAGGGAAGTAGCATTTTCATCATGAATAACATTTTCATCTATATCATCATCAAGATGTATAAAAATAGGATCTTTAACTCGCACATGATCAAAACCGTCATGCATCTTATGCTTAGGAGATTTTGGCTCAATTTTCGGATGAGGAGAAAATGGAATAATACTAGCTGAAGGTGTTTTTTGGGATTGCAAAGTTTGAGAAGTAGCTGCACGAGCTCTAAGATGATGCTTTCGTCGACGTTCACGCGCATAACAATTTCGTCTAGTCTTAGTAGGAAGTTGAGAAGATTGAGGAGGAGGAATGTTCTCATCCTTATCACTTGGGTGTTTAGGTTGTGGTCTCTTAGGTTGGATAATAGGAGAAGAGGAAGGTCTCTTCTCTTTATAAAAGGAAGGAGGAGGAACTGCTCCATATAAAGGAGGAATATTTGGTTTAGGAAGGAGACCAAGTCCATCATGACGAGGAGGTATAGGTCTACTTTTAGAAAGTTTATTAGACATAGACATAGTCACATCCATAGGAATGGGTTGGGAATCTTCTTGAGGAAAGACATTAGTTTTATCTTTCAAAGGAAGAACTTCCTTCTCAAGAATGATAGGAATATCAAGTTTGGGTGTTCTAGGTTCACTTAGAGATAGGATCATATCTTTTTTCCACTTTTGATAAGATTTGAAAAGATGATCACTTCGCGGTGGAAGAGATTGGAATTGTTTAGGCCAAAAATAATCAATAGGAACACTAGAAGTTCTTTCAGCTGGTTTAAAGAGACTATGATTGATAGTAACAACTTCACCATTATGGGGAAATTTCAAACACTTGTGAATAGGAGAAGCAATAGCTTTCATGGAAGATAGCCAAGGATAGCCTAGCTTCACACGAAATTGTTTGGACGATGGAATAATAACAAAGCTCACATCAAGGGATTTGTTATGGACCTCAATAGGTAATGTAATAGAACCAATTGCAGGAGAAGAAAATGCATCAAATAATTTCACAACCACATTTGTTTTGTTATAGATCACTTGATTCAATTGCAAAGTAAAAAGAAATTCTTCAGTAATAACATTAACCATGCAAGAAGGATCAATAAGCACTCCACGACAAGGTGTATTCTTGACTTTTGCAACTATATATAAAGGACCATCAGGTGCCCTGATAGTTTCACTGGAATCAAATGTGATGGAAGGTTCTTTAGGGATTTTCTGCTGCTCTACAAAGTTAATCACATTCGGAGTCATAAACACAAGACTATCAGGTGAGAAAGAGGAACCATTAGTCTCAATCACATTAGAGGTATGAGAAGGTAATGGATCAGTAAAAATCTTAAGATTTTGGTTAGGAAGAGCTACAGATGTGTTTCCTTTATCATTCACACCTGAAACAGAGATAGTATTATTATCAATCAAATCTTGAATTTTACCCTTTAAAGCAAAACATCTTTTGGTATCATGCCCAGGTTGACGATGAAATTGACAAAAAGATTTGTTATCAAAATAGGGTGAATTAATCTTTGCAGGATCTATTTGCTTTATAGGAGGGAGAGTAAGCACATTTTGTTCCAATAACTTATTCATAATACTATGCAATGATTCATTCAAAGGAGTAAACTTTCTCTCTTTCTTGAAAATCTTAGAAATAGGAGGCACACCTGATGCTGCATTCACATTGTTGTTGATGATGTTTTCATTAATGAATCCTTTGTTCGGTTTAAGCTTCCGAAATGGTTGTTGACTACTATCACCCTTATCACTTGGAGCCATAGGATTTGCTTGTTCCATTTGACTCACAGTGAGTTGATAATTGTGAAGAGTTGCACACAACTATTGGAAAGAAGTAAACTCAGAAAACAAAAGTTTTTCTCTAATATCTTTTTGTAAATTAGAAATAAAGATTCTTTGAATATCATTGTTAGGTACTGGAAAATAAATTTGAGCACACAAATGCTTATATCTACCAATGAAATCAGTCACTTTTTCTTTAACACCTTGTTTACAATGCATTAAATCAATCAAAGTAACTTTAGGACTTATATTGTTTTGAAATTGTTGAATAAAAGCATTTGCAAGTTGTTGGAAAGAAGTAATAGAATAGGAAGGCAACGAGCAATACCATTGTAGAGCCTTATCTCTTAATGTTCTAGTAAATAGTTTTGCAAGCAACCTTTGGTCATAAGCAAAATTGGTACATATTGTTTGAAAGGTCTTAACATGTGTTAGAGGATCACCTTTACCATTATAAAGCTCCAACTGCGGGATTTCAACATGCTTAGGGGGGATAGCTCAAACAATGTCAAGAGAAAGTGGGCTCTCAACATCAAATGTGGGCACACTAAACTTAGATTGATTCATAGAGGCAATTTGTTGTTGTAAAGAAGAGACAGTTTGCGCAAGATTGTTAATGGTCACTTCAGTGGAAGAGTTCATATTAAACATGTTAGATTGTGATGGAGGTATTATGTTATTGAAAGAAGGTATTGATTAAGAGTAAGGTGGTGGGACACTATGATGGTTAGTCATAGGAGATGATTGGAAACAAGGAACACTACAAGGAGGAATGGAATGGTTGAATGAATTGCCCCCTTGCGTCATGTTCATTTGTGGAGATGTAATAGGTACACTCATTGAAGGAATGAATGAAGAAGTCGGATTGAATGAAGGAAGAGGGTTGATTGAAGAGGAAGGATTTCCCCCATGACTAGTGATCATAGGTGGAATGTTTTGTATTGAAGTAGTCATTATGTTTGATGTAAAAGTAGGTATACTAGCAATAGAAGTTGTCAAAGGGATAGAATGATTGACTTGAGTAGGAGGTTGTGTATAACCTAAAGTTTCGGCACAACTCTTCATAGGCATCACATTCGAATCCACAATGTGTGCAATACTACGCAAAATATCAATTCCATTCTTATCACTTTGAACCATACGTTTTAGACCCTCAATTAATGAAAGAGCTTGACTATCGGGGTATTCATGAGACATCCATTGCTGAAAATCATCAAATTGGTTATCCAATTTCGAAAGTTGTTCTACAGAAACCTCATGGAGAGCTTCTTCATCATTAAGAGGATTAGAGGAATTACCCATGTCCTCGTTAAAAAGGCCATTCAAATTAGGTTCCATTTCCTCGGTAATTAAACTTTGGAAAGGCTTAATTCTAAGGCTTCGTCTAACGGGAATAGTGTAAGTAGGGCTTATTGTTGTAAAACTCATGCACTAGAGAGAGAGAGAGAATTTTGAATTTATTTTCGAATTTAGAGGTAGCAAATTTCAATAAAATCAACCAATCTCCTAGATTTAAGCTGTTAAATGCAATCACGACAATCTCCCTAAATTTCAGAAAAAATGTCAGGGACCGTGGCGAACGGAGTGCACACGGTCCTCGCAACTTTTTTTGAAATTTTCAGGGATGAAAATTATGATGATTTTAAAGCTAATCTGAAAAAATTGAGTGATTTTATGATCGGTAGATAGGCCAAATTAAAGTTGCAATCTCAAAATTGAACCCTACCAAGATTGTTGAAAAATGCAAAATTTGAATTTTGAAAAAGAGAGAGAAACTGAAATTTTGAATTTTATGATTTTAGAGGGAATACTAAAAGCAATGCAAGCTTTGAAATTTAAAAGTTGACTCAATTTCATGCAAAATTCAATTTTGAAAGTGGAAATCAAAGTTGTTGCAATTAAACATTTAATTTCAAAAGTCACAAATTGCAAAAACTTGAATAAAGCACTGAAACTTTGAATGAATGCCCACACACTTTTCAGATTTAGGACAGTAAGAAACACAATTTTGACACAAAATTTCAATTTCCACAATTTTTGAATGATTAGAAGCCTTAATCCAAGCAATCACTAGACCAACTTTGACTTTAATTTTGAAAGTGTTAGAATTGATGAAATCAGCCAAGATTCTGGATTCTAGCAGAAAAATACAGTAAGATCTAGATCCTGAAATTTCAGAAAAAATGTCAGGGACAATGGCGCTCGGGGTGCACACGGTCCTCGCAACTTTTTTCACAATTTTCAGGGATGAGAGATATTATGATTTTGTTGCGGAATCCAAAGTTACAACCGATTTGGAGGTGTTCTGATCAGTGAAATCATCGGTCAAAGGTCGAATCAAGAGGGTTTTAAAAATTAGGGTTTTGACACTTAACCACTTAATTTTCAGAATTAAGGCACAAATATGAATTGATAATTTGCAATAGAAGGGTAGATCTGAAACAAGCATTAACAATTAAACATTTCACAAGCTCAATTACTAAAAAGAAAATTTAGGGTTTTTATGCAATTAACCTCTAAAATTTGCAAAAGATCAAACATGGAAATGTAATTAAGGAAGCAAATTTTTTAGATCTAACCATGAATAATCAGAATTAGGATGTTCACGTTGGGTTCACCAAAATGTAAAGCGAAAAATCGAACCCTAGGTGTTCCCCCCACTCCAAGGAGAGAGAAAGGAGGTCACTAGGATTGACGGTTTTCACTTAGGAGAGACTTTACATTCAAAAGAGGGGTTGAAACTCACAAGATCCAATCCCACAAAATGCAAGATTGAATTCTAAATGAGTTTCAAGGGTTGAGACAGCAAGGATACCCTCTTTTGTAAAGAATGTAGATAGAAGGATTGAACTAGGAGTGTATGTGAAAGTAGGAAATATTCGCTTGTAGACGGAGATAGAGACACAGGATGAAGCTGCAGACCTAAAATTAGTAGTAAAATGTCGAGACGATGCTATCCTGCAAGTTTGAGCAAAAGTTGACGGGATGATGGCACCCGGAGTGCACACGGTGCTCCGAAAAATTCGCGAAACGAAGGGGGATCTGTTCGTCTCTACACAAGGATTTCAGATCTTCAATTACAGCCGTATACCTGCAACCTACACACAAAAAAGAGAGGACGATTGGGGGGTTAGGGATTAGGGGTTTGCCTTAAGGTCAAACCCCGGTTTTGGAATTAACCAAGAAATGAGAATGCTGTAAATGTAAATGTTTGTAATGTAATCAAGTACTGATACCTTGTTGTAAGAATGTTTGTATTCTTACATGCGAAGGTGTAATGATGTTGTATGTTGTAGGTTGTATGTTGTAAGTGATCTCCTCTTCAATGGTTGAATCCTTGTCTTGAATGCAACACTTAGCCTTGAATGGAGACTTAGAATGCTCAATTGCTTGAAGGAATGCTTGAATGCTTGAATGTTTGCCTATCGCTTTCGCCTCTTGTACGTATATATTTTTCCTCCCCAAAATGGGAGAGGAAATGTAGTTTATATACTTGTCAATTAGGGTTAGAAGACTAATTTTTCTGACCTTAGGCTGACCTAGGAGGATTATTTTCCAAATTGCAAACTTGAAGACCCAATGCCCAAAAAGAGATCGGGCCCAAAATAGGGCCAGGGACCAAGGCGCTGGGCGCCATGGTCCTGAGGGACCAGGGCGCTAGGCGCCATAGTCCCACCTCCCGGGATAGTAGGGTGCAAGGAGGATCAGGCCAAGGTGCAGAAAAGATGCAGTTTTTGATGTCAGAAATAGGTTTTGGGGTCTCTATTCAGGTTCAGTGTTGCGCCGCCATCGTGAAGTCCCAAATGCAGTCGAAATTGCAAGTGTCACAATTTTACGACGCTACAGTATCCATGAAGTCTCCCCAATCATGAAGGGAAGATGTATGAAGAAAACTCATGATGAAAGGAATCTCTGAAAACTACTCAAGTGTCCCCATGTCAATGTTGAAAGATACCCCCTCCAAAGGTGGTAAACTATACCACACTGCTGAAAAAGGCACTCGAAGATCTAGTGGAGATGAATGTAGAACAATGTCCAAAGAGTCACATGTCTCCTCAAAAAATAAAGAGACCTCCTCCAACTACTGTACATAAGTATCCACAATCATGTCAACCTCAAAAGAATGATCAGGTAGAGAATGAACAAGAGGGTCAGAGTGTGCCCTCGCAACAATCGAAGAAGGATCATCTTCATCAAAGAGAAGATGAATGTCATCAATGATGTCTCCCAAATTTGCAATGTAGGATTCCATAAAAAAACCTGCAATGTCTGTCAAGTAATCATCCCGTGAATCTGAAGCTGGAAGACAATGAATATCCTGCTGCACTGAATCACATGAAGGCAAAACTGTCGCACTATCTGCATCATCAGGTGCAATAGGTGATGTGATATCAATATGAGGAGATGAAGTACAAGACTCAAGAATGGGGTCACATGTGAGAATCCCCAAGTTCAAGTGTCCAAAGTTCTCCTCAAAATCTGAATCATCACAATAAGTGTGATCAACATGTGTAGAATCATCAAATGTGAAATCATCATCATCAACAAAAGCTAAAAAGGAGTATAACCGAGATGCATGATCAACCACCCCAGTTGCAATGATAGCTATAGTCTCCAAGTCTCTAATGAAAACTGAGTTAGGTGTGAACTCCACAACTCTCTTAGTTGCACCATGTGTGATTTGATAGATAGAAAGGAGATTGTTTGTCAAGTGGGGTACACACAACACATCATTGAAGGAGTTATCCCCAATGTCAATATATCCTTTCCCAATCACATCCATGTATGTATGATTGCCCATCAAAATCTGTGGCATGGTGCAAGGCTCAAATGTAGAGAACATAGACTGCGAAGATGCCATATGATGAGAAGCCCTTGAATCTAGAAGCCATCTCTCTGAATTATGACTAGTAGTAGCACATAGAGCTTTTCCTTTTCTTGGTCCAAAAGAGTGAGTCTTCCCACTTGTAGAAGCCATGAATGCTTGCCCTTTTCCTTTTGAATGTGAGGAAGTAGAAGTTGATGAATCATCCTTCTTGTAGACTTTAGGCAAATCAATGTTATGCTTTTTGATGATATGTGTGAACTCATCAATCTTCTTAGAATGACAACGATGCTCCTCATGACCAATCTTTTTACAATAAGCACAAGTAGGTCTCTCCCTCTTTGGTGAATTATCTCTCTTGGAAGAGAATGAATCTCCTTGTTTTGGAGAAGATGGTGCTTTTTCTTTAGGCTTTGATTGCCATTTCTTCTTGTTTGAGTTGTCCTTTCTTTGATTTCCTTTGTTCCCTTGATTTGCCACTAATGCTTGAGACTTAGAAGCCTTAAGAATGCCCATGCTTATCAACTTAGTTTGTTCCATCATCAACATTTCATTGAAAGCATCAAATGTAGGCATTTTGTAGCTTGAACCCATTGTCATCCTATGGGTTTGGAAACTAGAAACAAATGCTGCATATTCTTGTGGAAGCTTGTCTATCAAGTTGAATATCAATTGAGTATCCTTTTTATCAATGCCACAATCTTTGAGTTGTGCCCTCAACTCATTTGCCTTAGTGACATAATCTTGTATAGTATCAAAGTTCTTGGGATCCAACATGGTGAGATCACTATCAATTTGATATCCCCTAATCTCATCAACTTGACCATACAAGTCTTGAAACTTTTGCCAAACATCCTTGATTAGAGTACATTTCTCAATATGAAAAATGAGATCCTTTGATACATACTTTCTTAAGGTACCAATTGCCATGATATTTTTAGTGAGCCAATCTAAGTGACCAACTGGATCAACCTTAGGATTAGCGGGAGCAACAATAGTTCCATCAATGTAATGAGTGAGTTCTTTTTCCATAAGTTTACTCCATGCATCAATTTTCCAAGTAGCATAATTATGTGGAGTTAAGAGAGGAAACTTAGAAGAAACCATAGCAGCAAAAAAGAAGGAACACAAGAGCACAAAAGCACAAGAGACACCCCCCAAATTCAATCAATCAAAGTACCCCCCCTAAAGTAATGATTTTGGCACTTTATACTTAGTGCGATTACAATGAGCCACTTGCAAAACAAGGCAAGGTGCACTTATGATGCAAATTTTACAACTTCTTAAATGATATACAAGAAACTTCAATCATTAGTGCAATGAATCTAACCGAGATTCAAGCAAATATACAAGTACCAACAGAGCCAAAAATGGTCAAGATCTGAAAGTACAATTTCTACTTACAATGGCATCAATCTGATAGCATCATGTGAAAATAGACAAAAAAATACGCACTTTCAAAAAAAATGGCACCTAAAAAGGAGGTCGGATGACCCCAAACGAAGCCTCTGAAGTTGCAAAAACTGGGATTACTCAGGTACAGTCACCAAAAACTGCATTTTTTGAAAGATTTATGTATCAAAATCAAAAAAATTCTTCACCACTATGGAGAGCATGAAATTCTAGCCCATTTCAAAAAAAATTACACCCAAAAAGGAGCAAAAATGAGCAAGTTATGGCCATTTGAAGTTGAATTGCAAAATCAAAAATGCAAATGAGAGGGGGGTTCAAAAATTTTCAAACCCTGCTGATGTGGCGCTGACGTCAGCAAGTCACTGGGTTAAATTTGACGATCGTATGACCGTCACAAAAACTTCGCCCTTTGCTGACTGGGCATCCGTACTGTACGGATAGATGACGTGGCGGGTGACTGTGCAGGATGACTGTGTAATCCGTACCGTATGGATGTGCTGACTGGGCAGGCTGATTCAGCAGATGACTGTATGTATGAAAATCTGTGTGGCACTGTATGGATTGCTGACGTGTCGGGTGACTCGGATGCTGTACGAACGGTTTTATCTGCATGCTAGTGGCCACCTGCCACGTGGCAGGCGCGGTTTGCTCCGATCGATGTCGGTGGTCGCATGCAGAAGGAGCACTGGAGCTGAGGGCTGGTAGTGGAGGAGAGTCATCCGGTGACGGAGGTAGGTAGAGTTCGGCAAGGATGGGACGACCAGCGTTGGACAGAGCTGTCGGCGGGAGAGGAAACGGCCGGCGGCGGCGCTGGCACGGACGGAGGAGCGCTGCGGTTGGCGGCAAAGGTACGGGTTAGCGACAGAGGTACGTGTCGCAGACCTGCAAACCTGCAACGTGCAAGTACGGGCCACGGGGGGGGGTCTGCGGACCCCCCAAAAACTTGATTTTTTTTGTTTTTTTTTTTCGATTTTTTTTTTTTTTTTTTGATTTTTTTTTCGAAAAAAATAATAAAAAATTTGTAAATCCGTACCATACTAGCAAAATTGGAGAAAAAAATTTTCTCACCAAAATAGGCCGACTTTATAACCAAAATTCATGGAAACGACCTTCTGGACGCAATGGCGGGGTCGGATCTAGTCTAGGACGCCTCCAAAAGATGCTACTCCTTAGATCTGCCTCTTGACATCGCAATAATGCCTCTTCAAGATGAATCAATGAAGCCCCAATGGATCTGATACCATGTTAGATTTTGCCAAGATCAAGAGCTCAATGAAATGTACAAAATAGAGACATAATATAGGACAAGAATAAACTATATTCTCATCAATATAAAATGATCAACAATATGGATCAAAAGTTCAATAGTTACATACAATGAATAGAGGCCTGCTTATGTAGGCAAGGCCATATGGATGTATGAGCACACAAATATGACATGTGGCTCAATGAGAATCAAGGGTAGGTAGGAAATAGGTGTGGGTAGGTGGGAGAAATAATATAATATTCCACATGAGGTGGACCACCCACCGAAGGTGGAATTATCACTCCATAATAAGTGGATATGATAGTGTAATAACAAGATCAACACCATAAAAGGTGGAATTTCTCCTACACACACTATCCCAATGTGGCACAAACACTCAAGTGTCTCATATCCAAACTAAGTATGAAATGCATTATCCTAAGTAAACTTAAGTAAGTGTAATAATATCCATGATGAATAATTATTTACACCAACACCCCCCCTTAAGTGTAACTTAGGGGAATGCACTTAAGTCTACAATGCAACTAAGCAATGCAAGATGGGTCTTGACTACGAGGCCATGTTAGGTACCCATATACAAATGCAAATGCATGCAAACCAATGCAATGAAACCTCTCACAAAGTGGGGAAAGAGAGAAAAACCTAATGGGAAAAAACCCTCCCCCAAAAGAGAGATGAAATCTATACAAGAGAACTCTCATAGAAGAATGTGAGGAACAAAACCCCATGTGAGGAAAAAGTCCCCCCCATATGAGAGAAGAAGAGAAGTCAAACTGTGACCCCCCCTCAATGGAGAATCTACACTAATGGAAGAAACTTGATGTATGAAGAAACTACTCCACGAACATCGAACAACATTCCTCCCCTTAAGAAGAAACAAAACCAAAGGTGCATCTGTAAAGCGGAAAATCGAACCCTAGGTGTTCCCCCCACTCCAAGGAGAGAGAAAGGAGGTCACTAGGATTGACGATTTTCACTTAGGAGAGACTTTACATTCAAAAGAGGGGTTGAAACTCACAAGATCTAATCCCACAAAATGCAAGATTGAATTCTAAATGAGTTTCAAGGGTTGAGACAACAAGGATACCCTCTTTTGTAAAGAATGTAGATAGAAGGATTGAACTAGGAGTGTATGTGAAAGTAGGAAAGATTCACTTGTAGATGGAGATAGAAACATAGGATGAAGCTACGAACCTGAAATTAGCAGTAAAATGTCGAGACGATGCTGTCCATCAAGTTTGAGTGAAAGTTGATGGGACAATGGCACCCGGAGTGCACACGGTCCTCCGAAAAATCCACGAAACGAAGGGAGATCTATTCATCTCTGCACAAGGATTCCAGATCTTCAATTACAGCTGCGTACCTGCAACCTACACACAGAAAAGAGAGGATGATTGGGGGGTTAGGGATCAACCACCGGTGGGTTTACTTCTTTTGTCGGGGCTTCTTCTCCTTCATCTTCACTTACATCTTCAATATGTTGGCCTCTTCTCTAGGATGTCTCCACGACGTCCAACCAGGATGCTATCTCTCACAACATTTCCATCATGGTAGGGTCTGCATTCTCATGCACTCCACCATTCCTAGTTCCTCTTTGTGTCATCTTTACACTAGTCCTCTACAGCTGCAGGTCGGATCCACAATCTGCCACCCTACAACAAAAACCTTAGGATACACAACATCCGGAATGAAAACTCGCTCTAATACCACTTGAAGCAGTCATCGGTTAGGAGGGACCTCAAAGAGATCAATCCAGACTAGTCAAAAAGAGTAAACACAATAAAAACACAAAGATATGACGGAGGCAATCCAGAATAGATTGAATTATAACATGAAAACTGATTACAGCCAACCGGTAACAACTGGGTTACAAAACCTGGCTCACAGGCCTGCTAAAATATGATCAAGTATAGAATAGGTCACAACTGGGACCTTCAATCTTAAGATCTATCTTCTACGCTCAGTCTAACTACTTTACTATATTCTAATGCTCGATTACAATGATTTATACGATCCAACGAGATCCGGTCAGCCCAAAAATGGATCAAAACCTAAAGACCAAGACCTAACATGTAAAACCAACAAGGTCAACCTCCGCCAAGAGATTCCTCCAGAAAATCCAAAGGATGAAGTGTAGATCATGGGAAAAGGTCAGCCACATGTTGAGGAACATCGGAATCAACACTCAGGACTCCGCAAGCTACAAAAGGGGTCTGGTAGATCACCAATGAAAATAGGTCCAGGCAACCGGTAACAGGAAATTGTCAACCGGTAATAGGAAATTGTCAACCAGTAACAGGAAACTGTCATGGACACTGATAGCGATAAATTACCAGAAAAAGATCCAAATGCTCCACGGTTTAGGAATAAGGAAGATGATCAAGTCTTCAAGTAAAATCCAACACCACAAGATCTGGTGAACCAAATCTGAGACACTGAGAAATAAATGTTGAAACTGCAAATAGAAAGCAAAAACATAAAGGAAAATATTTTTGGTTGATGCAAGATTGCTATGAACCAGGGATGCTCCTACATCAAGAATGCAAGTGGGCGAGGGTAAATTGGATTTAAATAAATATATATAAATGTGCATGTCAATTTGGATTTATTTAAATAAATCTTAATTTATTTAAATGAGAAGAAGGGGAGAATTAAATACATTTAATTAATTTATTTAATAGTTGGATTATTTTAGTAATTTTAATTTAAATAAATTTATGAAATTTATTTAATTAAATTGAAGAATAGGATTGAAATGAATTAATTAATAGAAGAATATTGGTGCATTAAACAAATATTAAATATTTATTGAATTTAGTGGACATATTTATTTGTCTACAATACCATAGAGTTAGAGATCACATAAGCAAGACTAGAAAATAGCAAGAAACAAACAACTCTTGAATATTAAACACAAACCACCACATCCTCTTCATTGATGGAGAGAATAAATTACAAAGGCCATTTTGGCATGTTCTAAAATATCCAAATTCTTCCTATGAGGGAGGAGCATCTAGTAAGGTTTGACATAACTGAAAATGCTTCTACCACTATGTCTACCAAAACTTGGTGAAAAATGAACCCCCCTTTTTACATTGCACCCTCTGGCTTATTCAGAGAAAATTTCTCTAATCTAAAATGGTGATTATAACTAAGTAGATTTTTGCATACTCACCATGTGTCCACTGTCATCATGGAGGTTGTTGTAGCTATCATGAGCTTGATCTAGGCACCATTATTTTCCTCCCATGTGCATGACATGGATGTCGCCCAGAAATTCCCTTTTCCTGTTTCAACCGCTTGATCATGCGAGCTTCTCACTCTGTTTATATTCGCACTTCCTATTTTTTCCATGCAGTGCCTCTTATGGCCTTCCACCTCTATAAGGAACAATGACGCACTTTTGAAATCTCCTGGGGCTCAAAACATCCATGGGCCTACGCCTTGTCAACATGTGGCATGCTAGCAAAACTTTTAGAGCCTTCCTTTCCTTTTATGTTTGAAAACCCTGCGGTGCTAGCACGTGGAACCCCCACGTGCCTTCGAGAGATTAAGAAGTCATTGGATTGCTAAAATCATGCCATGCTGACACGTGGAATGCTTGTACCTACCCTTCGCTAGTAGAAACAAATTGGTCCCAACTTGGCGAGATCATAACATTTCACTCAGTACTCAAAATCTGAAACCACTTACATCATTGGAAAGATCTCCAAAAGTTCTAATTTTAGTCCCTTAACACATATCTTTGGCTATTGAGTTAAGGGACCGATGACATTTTCAACCCAAAATTTCACTCCGAATGCCTCCAAAAATGCAAAATACTGAAGCATAGAAAATACAGAAAATATGAATTTTCTAATTTCTCATCCCTAGTCACTCCATCACCTCTGTGCGGCTCCAGATCTCCTTTAAACTAATTTTTACATGTTTCCACCAATGAATTGAGCATATGCCCGTGAAGATGTAGACATAATCTACAATATCAACATAATTTGATTAAATATCAAATCATGATATTACATTTTCATTGACATGATTATTAAATGCATAAATCTATAATTTTAAAAAATACATATCTATCCTCTATATTGATATACCAACATACCTTAATTGATCATTGTTCATGTTTTCAAGTCCAAAATTGAGATGCATAACCAAAATAACTTAGTCTAGTGGGTTACGAAAATGGGATGTAATATTTCTATCTCAAATCTCATTCCCTATTACTATTGATAATTTTATCCTTCTGTCATTTCAACAACCTCACCCTTGGTGATTGAATGGGTTTTGTCTTTGACAACTTGACTGATTTCTAATCCTCAACACTACATGCAATAAATCCAACTCTAACAATAATCACCAATTATAAACTATGAAGGCTCAAACTTGCAAACTTTGAACCCCCTACATAGCATCCAATTCACATTGGCATGACCAATCATCTCCTAATCCAATTGATGCAATAAATCTAATAAGCCACTTCTCTTATTTATCCAAAAGTATACCAACAATAGTATTGCAACTCTATAAAAATGTATCCAAGCAATCTAACACTTATCCAAAAGTATCCACAAGTTTTATCCTTAGTCTTACTAAAATAACAAATCTTGTGATCTCATGCATCTTGATGATGGATCACAGAGTGTGATCCAAAATGTTGATCTAAAAACTCACACATGATCTTATCCAGAAATCTACTACAAGAAATTTGATGGATTGTGAAAATCTTATATCACTAATAACAAATCTTATTAGGCTCCAACCAAGTCAACAAATCATCAAGATATATAATTCCCAATCATTATGTTTTTCTTAGGATATATTATGACCACAATAGCCACACTCTCATAATCATCAAACCAGTTAATTTTTATCTTTTAGTTTGGTTCCTTGATTGTGGTGTTTTTGTGTGGCTTATATTTATGAGTCAATCCTTGTTAAGATTTAGGTGATACCATCCTTTTAAATTATTTTATTATTTTTTCTTCCAATGTCATTTGTAATTTACACATAACAAATGAATCTATTTCACCAACAATGGTAATAGAGCTCATGTAAATATGCAGTTATAATTATTGTTTTGACTTTAGGAAAAGGACAAAATAGCTATAAGAGTACCTATGAGTGGCTATATTGGGTTACATGCATGATTCTATTTTTACCAAGGCATTTTGGAACCTTGTTTTAACCTATGGTAATGTTCTATAGTTGTATTTTGGGCCTCCATAAGTATATAATTGAGGTCTTGAGATGGAAACATTATGGGAGTTCATAAGTTTATACACAGGTGATGTTGGATTGAAGGTTTAAGAGGAGAAGGAAGGAAGGATTGTATATAATCTGTTTCATGAGGATAATACAAGCATATGCCTCTCTTCTTCGTGGAGTTTTTTCTTGAAAGGGTTTCTCCACATAAATTCTATATTGTGAGATGTTCTTCTTGCATTGCTAATTTATGTTTCTCCGTTGCTACTATCTTATGATGAAGTAAATTTTATTCTCTTGATATTTTATATTAATCTAAGATAGGTTTATTAAGTGTGTTAAAGTGGTGGATTTTGGAATAACAAATAAGATGAATACCTTCATGGTTTTTCATATTAAGACAACTTAATTATTAGATTTGCATACATTCAGAGATTTTAAATGGGTGTATTCTAAGCATTTAATCTCATAAATACTTTTATTGGATTGGATATTTTTGATAATTTATATAATTTCCCAACATTTGGTATTATAGTTTCAAGGTTTTACATGGTTTTTATGTGTTTTCATGTGCATGTGTGTGACTTGCATGTTGTTTGCATGTGATTACATGCATAGGATTTGTGGTGTTTTGGTTCTAGGTACTTCATTTTAACTTCTTAGCTTGGAAAGATTGTGGAAACCTAATAGAAAGAATTATAGATTGTTGGTGGCTTTTTTATTGTAGTGGATGTTCTATGTTAACATTGTACTATATATATTGTAAAGCAGAAAATCGCGAGCGAACCCTAAGTGTTCCCCCCCACCACTCCAAGGAGAGAGAAAGGGGGTCACTAGGGTTGACGGTTTTCAGTTAGGGGAGACTTTACATTCAAAAGATGGGTTGAAACCCACAAGATCCAATCCCACACAATGCAAGATTGGATTCTAAATGAGTTTCAAGGGTTATGACAGCAAGACTACCCTCTTTTGTAAAGAATGTAGATAGAAGGATTGAGCTAGGAATGCATGAAAAGTGAGAAAGATTCGCTTATAAACAGAGATAGGAATATAGGATGAAGTTGTGGACCTGGAATTAGCAGTAAAATGTCGAGATGGCACTGTCTTGCAAATTTGAGCAAAAGTTGATGGGACGATGGCGCTCGGTGTGCACACAGTCCTCCGAAAAATCCGCGAAACGAAGGGGGATTTGTTCGTCTCTGCACAAGGATTCCAGATCTTCAATTATAGCCGCGTACCTGCAACCTACACACAAAAAAGAGAGGACGATTGGGGGGTTAGGGATTAGGGGTTTGCCTTTAGGTCAAACCTTGGTTTTGGAATTAACCAAGAAATGAGAATGCTATAAATGTAAATGATTGTAATGTAAAACAAGTACTAGTACCTTGTTGTAAGAATGTTTGTATTCTTACATGCGAAGGTGTAGATGTTGTTGTATGTTGTATATTGTATGTGATCTCCTCTTCAATGTTTGAATCCTTGTCTTGAATGCAACACCTAGCCTTGAATGGAGACTTAGAATGATCAATTGCTTGAAGGAATGCTTGAATGCTTGAATGTTTGAATACTTGAGTATCGCTTCCACCTTCCTTTTCCATCTTACCAAAATGGGAGAGGAAATGTAGTTTATAAACTTGTCAATTAGGGTTAAAAGACTGATTTTTCCGACCTTAGGCCGACCAGGAAACATTATTTTCCAATTTGCAAACATAAAGACCCGAGACCTAAAAGAGATCGGGCCCAAAAATAGGGCCAGGGACCAGGGCACTGGGCGCCATGGTCCTGGGGGACCAGGGCACTAGGCGCCATGGTCCCACCTCCAGGGACAATAGGGTGCAAGGAGGATCAGGCCAGGGTGCTGAAAAATGTAGTTTTTGATGTCATGAACAAGTTTCGGGGTCTCCATTCAGGTTCCGTGTTGCGTCGTCATCGTGAAGACCCAAATGCGGTCAAAATTGCAAGTGTCACAATTTTAGGATGCTACATTTAGCCCCCACTTTAGCGGGAGTATAAGCATACGCTCATACTTCTGGTAAAGTACAAGGAAACAACATTGAAAGACTTTCACCATGTCAAGGAGGCAAGATACACCCAGCCCCCAGTGGACTAAGGATCTTACGACTTCGATTGACAAAGCAAAAGGGAACATCACGAGGGAGAACCATGACTGTTAGTAGTAAGGTTCCCTCACTATGAGTCATGTAAGAAAAATACCAAAAATTTTCAAGGCAATGCTAAGTTCGCCAAGAAATTTTCAAGTATCTTGAAGAGATAGATGGGGTGTATGCCCCCCTATGTTAAAGCGATCGCACACGCCTCAACGGGGGTGATTGCTTTAAGGTAGTGATACATATAAGAAATGAGAAGGGAAAGGAGCACGTTATCACAAAGATTTAGCCCCCAAGTGTGAGATAAACCCAAGGATAATAGACACAAAACACAAAGCACGAGGTGACTTCGCTTTCCTCGGGGTCAATATGCTGTATGATAATTCATGTATATCATATGTATGTATGCATAATTGTTCTTCATTCCCCAATCAAGGAAGGTCACCTAGAAGAAGGGAGCACATGTGTCTTTTGAGCCAACATGAGAGAGACCAAAAGAGATCTCAATGCTTTTCATCGTCCTCAAGTAGACAACAAATGACGAATGAGAATAACACATAGAAGAAGTAACAAAAGAGAGGAGGAGAGAATCTGCTATGCTAATGAACTAGTCTAGCACATCATCTACCCCCCGATCTTGCTGATCAATGTTTCGGGGTGGCAGGGAACATGCTAGAGGAGGAACATCCAACATAACAAATGGAGCTATCACAAGATCCAAACAAGGGCTATGTTCATGTTCCAAGCCACGTTGTTCTTGTCTAGGAGCTAGGATAAGTGCTTTAGAAAATTCATTAGATAAATGGTTATCAACATCAACATATTCATATTCACTATCAGAAGCAAGAGAAGTAACATTTTCATCATGAATAACATTTTCATCTATATCATCATCAAGATTTATAACAATAGGATCTTTAACTCCCACAGGATCAAGACCATCATGCATCTTATGTTTAGGAGATTTTGGAGAAAATGGAATAATGCTTGTTGAAGGTGTTTTTGGAGATTGCAAAGTTTGAGAAGCAACTACTTGAGCTCTAAGATGACACTTTCATCGGCGTTCACTTGTAGAGCGATTTCATCTAGTCTTAGTAGGAAGTGGAGAAGATTGAGGAGGAGGAATGTTCTCATCCTTATCACTTGGGTGTTTAGGTTGTGGTCTCTTAGGCCGGATAATAGGAGAAGAGGAAGGTCTCTTTTCTCTATAAAAGGAAGGAGGAGGAACTGCTCCATATAAAGGAGGAATATTTGGTTTAGGAAGGAGACCAAGTCCATCATGATGAGGAGGTATAGGTCTACTTTTAGAAAGTTTATTAGACATAGACATAGTCACATCCATAGGAATGGGTTGGGAATCTTCTTGAGGAAAGACATTGGTTTTATCTTTCAAAGGAAGAACTTCCTTCTCAAGAACGATAGGAATATCAAGTTTGGGTGTTCTAGGTTCACTTAGAGATAGGATCATATCTTTTTTCCACTTTTGATAAGACTTGAAAAGATGATCACTTCGCAGTGGAAGAGATTGGAATTGTTTAGGCCAAAAATAATCAATAGGAATGCTAGAAGTTCTTTCAGCTGGTTTAAAGAGACTATGATTGACAGTTACAACTTCACCATTATGGGGAAATTTCAAACACTTGTGAATAGGAGAAGCAATAGCTTTCATGGAAGATAGCCAAGGATAGCCTAGCTTCACACGAAATTATTCGGATGAAGGAATAATAGCAAAGTTCACATCAAGGGATTTGTTATGGACCTCAATAGGTAATGTAATAGAACCAATTGCAGGAGAAGAAAATGCATCAAATAATTTCACAATCACATCTATTTTGTCATAGATCACTTGATTCAATTGCAAAGTAAAAAGAAATTCTTCAGTAATAACATTAACCATGCAAGAAGGATCAATAAGCACTCCACGGCAAGGTGTATTCTTGACTTTTGCAACTATGTATAAAGGACCATCAGGTGCCCTGATAGTTTCACTAGAATCAAATGTGATGGAAAGTTCTTTAGGGTTTTCTTGCTGCTCTACAAAGTTAATCACATTCGGAGTCATAGACACAAGACCATCAGATGAGAAAGAGGAATCATTAGTCTCAATCACATTAGAGGTATGAGAAGGTAATGGATCAGTAAAAATCTTGAGATTTTGGTTAGGAGGAGCTACAAATGTATTGCCTTTATCATTCACTCCTGAAACAGAGATAGTATTATTATCAATCAAATCTTGAATTTTACCCTTTAAAGCAAAACATTTTTCAGTATCATGCCCAGGTTGACGATGAAATTGACAAAAAGATTTGTTATCAAAATAGGGTGAATTAATCTTTGTAGGATCGATTTGCTTTATAGGAGGGAGAGAAAGCACATTTTGTTCCAATAACTTATTCATAATACTATGCAATGAATCATTCAAAGGAGTAAACTTTCATTCTTTCTTGAAAAACTTAGAAATAGGAGGCACACCTGATGTTGCATTCACATTGTTGTTGATGATGTTTTCATTGAACTTAATGGACTCTCTATTCGGTTTAAACTTTCCAAATGGTTGTTGACTACTATCACCCTTATCACTCAGAGCCATAGGATTTGCTTGTTCCATTTGACTCACAGTCAGTTGATAATTGTGAAGAGTTGCACACAACTATTGGAAAGAAGTAAACTCAGAAAATAGAAGTTTATCTCGAATATCTTTTTGTAAATTAGAAATAAAGATTCTTTGAATATCATTGTTAGGCACTGGAAAAGAGATTTGAGCATACAAATGCTTATATCTACCAATGAAATTAGTCACTTTTTCTTTAACACCTTGTTTACAATGCATTAAATCAGTCAAAGTAACTTTAGGACTTATATTGTTTTGAAATTGTTGAATAAAAGCATTTGCAAGTTGTTCAAAAGAAGTAATAGAATAAAAAGGCAACGAGCAATACCATTGTAGGGCTTTATCTCTTAATGTCCTAGTAAACAATTTTGCAAGCAACCTTTGGTCATAAGCAAAGTTAGTACATATTGTTTGAAAAGTCTTAACATGTGTTAGAGGATCACCTTTACCATTACAAAGCTCCAAATGCGGGATCACAACATGCTTAGGAGGGATAGCTCGAACAATGTCAAGAGAAAGTGGGCTCGCAACATCAAATGTGGGCACACTAAACTTAGATTGATTCATAGAGGCAATTTGTTACTGTAAAGAAGAGACAGTTTGTGCAAGATTGTTAATGGTTGCTTCAGTCAAAGAATTCATATTAGACGTGTTAGATTGAGATGGAGGTATTATGTTATTGAAAGAAGGTATTGATTGAGAGTAAGGTGGCAGGACACTATGATAGTTAGTCATAGGAGATGATTGGAAAAGAGGAGCACTACAAGGAGGAATGGAATGGTTGAATGAATTGCCCCCTTGCGTCATGTTCATTTGTGGAGATGTAATAGGGACACTCATTGAAGGAATGAATGAAGGAAGAGGGTTAACTGAAGAGGAAGGATTGCCCCCATGACTGGTGATCATAGGTGGAATGTCTTGTATAGAAGTAGTCATTATGTTTGATATGAAAGTAGGTATACTAGCAATAGAAGTTGTCAAAGGAATAGAATGATTGACTTGAGTAGGAGGTTGTGTATAACCTAAAGTTTCGGCACAACTCTTCATAGGCATCACATTTGAATCCACAATGTGTGCAATACCACACAAAATATCAATTCCATTCTTATCACTTTGAACCATACGTTTTAGACCCTCAATTAGTGAAAGAGCTTGACTATCGGGATACTCTTGAGACATCCATTGCTGAAAATCATCAAATTGGTTATCCAATTTCGAAAGTTGTTCTACAGAAACCTCATGGAGAGCTTCTTCATCATTAAGAGGATTAGAGGAATTACCCACGTCCTCGTTAAAAAGGCTATTCAAATTAGGTTCCATCTCCTCAGTATTTAACCCTTGGAAAGACTTAATTCTACAGCTTCATCTAATGGGAATAGTGTAAGTAGGGCTTATTGTTGTAAAACTCATGCACTAGAGAGGGAGAGAAAATTTTGAATTTTAGAGGTAGAAAATCTCAATAAAATCAGCCAATCTCCTAGATTTAAGCTGTTAAATGCAATCACGACAATCTCCCGAAATTTCGAAAAAAATGTCAGGGACCGTGGCGCTCGGGGTGCACATGGTCCTCGCAACTTTTTCCAAAATTTTTAGGGATGAAAGTTATGATGATTTTAAAGCTAATCTGAAAAAATTGAGTGATTTTACGATCTGTAGATAGGCCAAACTAAAGTTGCAATCTCAAAATTGAACCCTACCAAGATTGTTGAAAAATACAAAATTTGAATTTTGGAAAACAGAGGGAAACTGAAATTTTGAATTTTATGATTTTAGAGGGAATACTAAGAGCACTGCAAGCTTTGAATTTTAAAAGTTGACTCAATTTCACGCAAAATTCAATTTTGAAAGCGGAAATCAAAGTTGGTGTAATTAAACACTTAATTTCAAAAGTCACAAATTGCAAGAATTTGAATAAAGCACTAAAATTTCAAATGAATGCCAACACACTTTTCAGATTTAGGATAGTAAGAACACAATTTTGACACAAAATTTCAATTTCAATAATTTTTGAATGATTAGAAGCCTTAATCCAAGCAATCCCTAGACCAACTTTGACTTTAATTTTGAAAGTGTTAGAATTGATAAAATCAGCCAAGATTCTGGATTTTAGCAAAAAAATACAGTAAACTCTAACTCCCGAAATTTCGGAAAAAATGTCGGGGACGATGGCGCTCGGGGTGCACACGGTCCTCGCAACTTTTTTCCAAATTTTTAGGGATGAAAGATATTATGATTTTGTTGCGGAATCCAAAGTTACAGCTGATTTGGAGATGTTTTGATCAGTGAAATTGTCGGTCAAAGGTTGAACAAAGAGGGTTTTAAAAATTAGGGTTTTGACACTTAACCACTTAATTTTCAAAATTAAAGCACAAATATGATTTGATAATTTGCAGTAGAAGGGTAGATCTGAAACAAGCATTAACCATTAAACATTTCGCAAGCTCAATTACTAAAAAGAAAATTTAGGGTTTTTATGCAATTAACCTCTAAAATTTGCAAAAGATCAAACATGGAAATGTAATCAAGGCATCCAATTTTCAGATCTAACCATGAATAATCAGAAAGGATGTTCACGTTGGGTTCACCAAAATGTAAAGCAGAAAATCGCGAGCGAACCCTAAGTGTTCCCCCCCACCACTCCAAGGAGAGAGAAAGGGGGTCACTAGGGTTGACGGTTTTCACTTAGGGGAGACTTTACATTCAAAAGAGGGGTTGAAACCCACAAGATCCAATCCCACACAATGCAAGATTGGATTCTAAATGAGTTTCAAGGGTTATGACAACAAGGCTACCCTCTTTTGTAAATAATGTAGATAGAAGGATTGAGCTAGGAATGCATGAAAAGTGAGAAAGATTCGCTTATAAACAGAGATAGGAATATAGGATGAAGCTGCGGACCTCGAATTAGTAGTAAAATGTCGAGATGGAACTGTCCTGCAAATTTGAGCAAAAGTTGACAAGACGATGGCGCTCGGGGTGCACACGGTCCTCCAAAAAATCCGCGAAACGAAGGGGGATCTGTTCGTCTCTGCACAAGGATTCCAGATCTTCAATTACAGCCACGTACCTGCAACCTACACATAGAAAAGAGAGGATGATTGGGGGGTTAGGGATTAGGTGTTTGCCTTTAGGTCAAACCCCAGTTTTGGAATTAACCAAGAAATGAGAATGTTGTAAATGTAAATGATTGTAATGTAAAACAAGTACTAGTACCTTGTTGTAAGAATGTTTGTATTCTTACATGCGAAGGTGTAGATGTTGTTGTATGTTGTATGTTGTATGTGATCTCCTCTTCAATGGTTGAATCCTTGTCTTGAATGCAACACCTAGCCTTGAATGGAGACTTAGAATGATCAATTGCTTGAAGGAATGCTTGAATGCTTGAATGTTTGAATACTTGAGTATCGCTTCCGCCTTCCTTTTCCATCTTACCAAAATGGGAGAGGAAATTTAGTTTATAAACTTGTCAATTAGGGTTAAAAGACTGATTTTTCTGACCTTAGGCCGACTAGGAAACATTATTTTCCAATTTGCAAACATAAAGACCCGAGACCCAAAAGAGATCGGGCCCAAAAATAGGGCCAGGGACTAGGGCGTTGGGCGCCATGGTCCTGGGGGACCAGGGCACTGGGTGCCCTAGTCCTGAAGGACCAGGGCATTGGGCGCCATGGTCCCACCTCCAGGGACAACAGGGTGCAAGGAGGATCAGGCCAGGGTGCTGAAAAATGCAGTTTTTGATGTCATGAACAAGTTTCAGGATCTCCATTCAGGTTCCGTGTTGCGTCGTCATCGTGAAGACCCAAATATAGTCAAAATTGCAAGTGTCACAATTTTAGGACACTATATATATGAGAATGGAAGACACAAAATCTAACTTTCAATTGGATCTTGTTGAAGAGATCTTTGGTGGGCATTTGATTTTCATGGGTGTTTCTCTTGGAGGTGATCATGTGTATGATTCTTGCATATTAGTGATTGGAGCTCTGGTTTGGCAATATTAACTCATCTTGCATAGTGGTTATGTTCCTCTTTTATGTAGTCATGTGTAGTGAAAGGGTGTGCATGTTGGTTGTGTTTTTACCCTTGTAGTCACATGTGAAAAGACCTATTATTTGGACTACAATATGAAATTCTTGTGTTGGGTTCATGGTTTTACTCCTTCGGCACATGAAAGCACTAGATGATCAACCACTAGTAGCCTATGGGTTGTGGAGTTAGTTATTCTATGACCTAGATGCCCTTGGAACATTTGATAGGTTTGCAATTTCTAAAAGTTGTGGGCTTGTAGATCTATATTTAAATATTATTGTTTAGATGACACATTTAATGTGAATTTCTAAATATTGAAGTGGACCTAATATTTATAGAGATGATTTTGTAGGTATTGCATGTTAACTAAAATATGTGGTATGTAGATCTATGGTAAGACTATATTTGAAGAGTGTTTTGGATGAAGATAGTTATAAGTTTGTGATCTAGATTATGGACTCAAATTAAAACACCTGGTGTATGACTTGCAGTATTGTAGACCTTTTACAATAAAATTTACAACAAAAAAATCATATAGAGATGTATACAACTTCAAAAGGTATCATATTCAATTTTGAAACTTAGTTTATATAGTTTGCAATGGTTCCCAAGAGTCACAAATCCCTTGAAATTCTAAATGAAAAGTCTAGATAATATTTATTACAATAAAACCAAAACATTATCAGATAATAATAATAATAATAATAATAATATTAATAATAATAATAATAATAATAATTATTATTATTATAATTATAAGTCCAACTTCATAAGGCCATAACTTTTCATTTAGTGCTCGAAATCTAGAACCACATACACTGTTGGAAAGATCTTGATGAGCTCTAATTTTACTCCCTTAACACATGCCTTTGGCTATTAATTTAAGGAATGATGATACTTTCAACCCCAAATTCTACACCAAAGGCCTCCAAAAATGTGATTTAGTAGAACCTAGAATATACTTAAAAATTATATTTTTTATATTTTCTACTATCACTTGTGCCAACACCATTAGATTTCTCCTCAGTAGTGATATAATCATTCCTTCCTCCTAAGAGGCAATGGGCCACATTGCATCAACACTCTATAGCAGATGAGAGAAGTATATCTGAATATGTTCTCTAGTAAGCCATTGACATTGGTTAAAATACTCTTTCAAGCACAATAGGATTAGACTCTTGGATTTACGATCCATAATGTCATACTGAGCATCCACAATAGCATATATAGGTCTAAAGACATTATCATAAATAACATCCCACATATCTCAATCTATTAATAGATCCTCCATCTTCAGCTTCCAAATCTCAAAATTATTTCCTAAAAAATTCTCTATCTCTATTCTCTCCAATGAATTTTCCATACGAAAAATCCCTACAAGAAGACCACAAAGTGTCTTCTACACAATCTCACACTCAAATATGGATTAGTTCAAAAATACCAACAACCCACAACCAAAACCAAAGGTGATCAAGCTCTGATACCACTTGAAAGGAATTTGAGGTAGCAGATAAACTTCCTACACTAACCTTAAGAGGAGGATTATGCAAAAAAAAATAGATCTTTACAATTGTTATTAAAATTTAACAAAAATAAACATAAATAGAATACATACCACACATAATTATTTACATGGGACAAACCCTTTTGGAAGAAAAAACCCATAATCCAAAATCTATCTAATATATTATTTAGAAAAAAAACATAATTTAATATAATTACTGTAATGGTGGGAAAATGATGAGTGATAGATCAAGAGGAAAACTAACCCTTTCCCTCAAAGAGAGATGAGAGTTTCACTATTGATTATCCTTCAAGCACTTTTCACCATTACATTAGGAAGATAAGGGGTAATTCACTAGATTCAATCTCTGCACAAAGATGATAAATTGAATTTTGAATGAATTAAGAATGTTAAGTTGATCCCCTTATTCCTTGTTTGAAATGGAAAGGAATTTGGTTGAATTATGTAGTACAAAAGTGACAAAAAATTGATTATAACTTGAGATCTAAATATGGGATGAAGTTGTGCACTTGGATTTGGTAGTAAAATGTCAAGACAAAGTGGCCCTACGAATTTGATGAAAAGTTGTCCGGACCATGGCGGGAATGTACATGGTCCTCCGAAAAATCCGCAAAACGAAAAGGGTTTTTTCACCTCTGCAAATGAAGCCCGAATCTGAAAGTATAGTTGCACACCTGCAACCTACACACAGAAAAGAGAGGGAAATGTGTTGGGATTGGGGGTTTGCCTTTAGGTCAAAGCCTAGTTTTGGAATTAACCAAGTAATGAAAGAAAGTACTTTCAAGTAGATGTAAATGAAAGACAGAATTGTAAATCACCTCAAGGGAGGTTGTAGTAGCAATGTTGATAGAAATTTTTCTGTGGAATTGTATGTTGGAATTAATCTCCTCTTCAATGGTTGAATCCTTGACTTGAATGCAACACCTAGCCTTGAAGGGAGACTTGAGAATGCTCAATGCTGGAAAAGAATGCTTGAATACTTGATCGCTTGTGACCTTATCAAAACTCCACCTATTGAACGTATGCCAATGAGAGAGAAAATTCCCCCTTAAATACATGTTTGAAGGATTTGAATTTCATCACGAGCTGACATTGGGGAGATTTCCCGCTCACTGCACAACCCACAATACATGCTCTAGAAAGGTCCTACCCCAAAATAGGGTAGGGACAGGGGTGCCACGCCCCTATCCTACCCCTTTCTCCAGGGCAGAGTGTAGATAGAGTGATGCGGAGGCCATGGAAGACACTGTTTTTGCAAGCTGAGTACTCTTCAGTCTCCGATCAGGGTAGAGGATTCGAGTTCGCATGTGTGAGGACCCTAATGTAGTCGTAAATTGCTAGGGTCAAAATTTTATGACACTACAATTGCATAGTAAGCTTCTCAAAAGAGTGGCATACAATACATTAAACCTCCAACTCACACATCTAATATATAGGAAATACAATACAGTAAACCATCAAATAGTATTGCAAAACCATGAGCTAAAATTACCCAAAAAAGTGGTACCCAACTTATCTCTAGTTTTTGATGCCCTATTATGTGTCAAAAAACACACCAACATGTGTAAATCCCTCTTATAGCTCTTTCATGTGTCCAACACATTTTTATGTTCCTATTTCAAGAGGCCCAACTTTCGAAGGCCATACATTTTGATCCAAGTGTCTAAATGACAATCCATTTAAAGAACTAAAAAGCTTGTGAACAGCTCTATCAAACTATAACCAACTATGCCATTTACAACCACTTTCAGGCCCATCTGGATCCTCTAAGGCCTTCAAAATTGATTTTGAAACTTTCAATCAAAACTTTCAAAATGAAAAATTTAATATCTTCTTGAGTCTAGACATGATCTTGCAATGAAAATTCATCGACATGGTTATTTTGCCAATCTGTAGCTTTAGGAAAAATTTCAAACCAATTTTTGATTTTTAATGTAAACTTACTACAAATTGTAACCTTATGTAAATACAAGGTTGAGACACCATTTTCCTAATAGGTTATTCACCCATTTGGTTGCAATGAGATGAATAAGATGTGGACTATCTGTATCCACAAGATTATTTCAATGTTATTGAAGGATTTGTTAATTGGCCTTGTCATTTATATATTGGTATGTTACATTATGATAGGATGATACATCTACAAAGACTATTGTATTTTTTGAGTTGATACGTTGATGACACAAAGTTTTATTTATGTTGGTATACCTTAGTTTGAGGTATGGTAATCTTGGATGAATTTTAATTTGTTGTGGTTACTATTTTAGATGGCATGAGTAAGGTAGCTACTAAAAGCCTTTATTATCATTTGAATTTCATTCTTGTGTTCATATATATATTGGTTCAAGATTTATTTATAGTTGGTATGTTTCACCTTGGACTGTTCATTTTATTCCATAGGTGGCATGTTGGGGAATGTGAGGAGTTCATGCTTGATGGTGGTTACCTTGGCTGGTATTGTAGGTGTAGCATCATAAATTGTACACCCCTAATTAGGGTTGTCTGATTGTATGTGTAGGTTCACCTTAGTGTGTCCCATTGCATTTTTCATTTATAGGGTTTCTTTATGCATTTAATTATTAATTTAATTAAATCTTATTAGCCCTCTCTCATCAATTCACACATCATAAAATCTTATTAGCCCTTAACCCTAGGTACACCCCTTTTTATTTTATCTTAATTGAATTTTAATAATATCCTAATTTCAATCTTCAAGATACATTTTTGCATATCTACACATCTTGGATTCACCTACCATTCTATATTTAGCATTAGAATCATGATATCTCACATCCCTAAAAAATCAGAAAAAAGTTGGCCGGACCAAGGTCCCTAACTTTTTTCCCCAAATTTTAGGAAATTAATTTGGTAGTATTATAATGTTCAAATCCTGCTTGGTGTCAATTTTTATCAATTCTAAGTCAACCTTTTATCAAATTTAAAGTTAGGGTGTCATATATAAAGCCTTCATTTCCCTCATTTGAGGATCCTACTCTAGCAATTGAAGAGGATATCCTTGTGTAGGGAAAGAGTAGCTTTTTGTGAAGTCTAAAATCAGAAAATCCATCTATCAATCAAGTCTTCATCAAAATTTTCATCAATCATGGAAGCTTAGGAGATATTGAAGAATAATAAGGGAATCACTAACACTTGGGTGACTTGTACCTCTTCTTTAGGATTGGGTATGATTTCATGTTATTTTCATATCTATATTGAGTTTTAGATATAGATAACATTAATTCTCATATTTGCATTATTTCTTTAGATCTATATTGTTTTTCCTATTTGAAGAATTTAAATTACACTCATTTTAGAGTTTTGCTTAGAACGCAGGGTATAATTCTAGTTTACATCTAGCTCATAAGAATCTTACGAACACATGAGATTCTAGGGTACAAACACTTTTTAATATAATATTAGCTATTTGTGGAGGTGGAAATTGCCAAAAAAAAGGGGTTTGACTAAGGAAAAACCCTATATAGCCACAAACACACCATTTTATAGCTTATTGGTGTAGTTACAAGTTTCCATCAGAGTGGTCAATTTTTGGGAGATCTCATCAAACAATCACATGCCCAGTATCAAAATTTGAACCTGGATCTTAGGGACCAAGGCACTCCACACCCTATTCCTCCCTAGTCAGCTTAAGATTTCACAAGAATTTCTCAAATAGTCTCAAAAAGTGGCCCTCCAGTTTATAGCTTGACCTAGTTTCTCAAATCAAGGCATACAAAGCCTTGGTCCTATCATATCAGACTCAATCTTATATCATAGGTGCACATCAAATCCTTATTCTTGGATCTATACTTTATGTCTTAGTTCTCTTACTTCATTAATTTTTAATCATTGTTGTTATAGTTACTTTCATTCATCTTAGCATAACTTTACATTCTCCTACATCTAGCATATTCCCTTTCATATTAGCAAAGGAATAGAAACCCTAAAAGTATCCCTTGACTCTCTTTCACAAGGGTTAGTCAAATAGTATCACTCCCCTAGGTGCTTTCATATTCTAATGTTTCCAAGGGTGAAAGTGGGATTAGATTCTAAAACTACTCGATCCTATTTTTATCCTAAATAGTAAGCACCTTGATTGAGCATAGGAGCAGGTTGAAGAATCAATTGTATATGTGTGGCTAAGGGATGTATTTCCCTTGCTAGTGTAGGAAGGCCTTGAGCCTTTATTACTCTAATTGATTATTTGTGTTTCTATGGGTGTTACAATCTATAATGTATGATGTCAAGTGAGAAAATATTAGGATTTAGGTGACATCAACCTTGTAAATCCATTAATTATTTGTTATCCTATTCCATTTGTAATTTACCCATAAGAGATGAAATTGTTTCACCAATAGAGTTAAAAGAGCTCATGTAAAGATAGAGTTACAAGTAATGTTTGGAATTTGGGAAAAAGGACAAAATAACTAGGCATCCCATTTGGATAATTCTATTTTTAGGCTATTGGACACATGTAAGGTTTTGTAAGTGCATGTATGATAGTTAAGATAAATGCCATAAGTTGTCATGAGTTTCTATGAGTGTATTTATGACATAAGATTGCTTTATTGGTCTAATTTGGTGATAAGTATTATGACAACTATAAGAGTGTTTATAAGTATCTATTATGGGCTACATGCATGATTCCAAGATGATGGGTGATATGGATTTTTACCATGGTATTTTGGAACCTTTTGACCCATGGTAATATTCTATAGTGGTATTTTGGGCCTCCATAAGTCTATATATTGAGGGCTTGAGATAGAGACATTAAAGGAGTTCATTTTTGTACACAGGTGTTGTTGGGTTGAAGGTTGAAGAGGATAAGGAAGGATTGTATGTAACCTCTATTTGATGAGGATAATACAGATATAGGCTTCTATTCTTTGTGGATTTTTCTCTCAAATATGTTTCTCCATGTAAATCTTGTGTTGTGATATGTTATTCTCATGTTTTTTATTATGTTTTTTATTATTACTATCTTATGATCAAGTAGTTTTCATTTTCTTGATATTTTATGTTCATTTAAGATAGGTTTATTCAGTATCTTAAAGTAGTGGTTTTTGGCATAACAAAGAAGCTAAATATCTCCATGATTTCCTATATTAAGACTATTGGGTGAATATTTTGCAACTAACTTGATTCAACCAATTGCAAAATTATATAATCAACCACAGTGTGCGAGACAACATCTCTCCTCTTTGTAAAGGGAGGCTCCCCCAGTTTATTGCTACTAAAAACCACTAACACTTAAGTATGAGCTAAAACTATGTACACTAAGCTAATCAATAAGGTATTACTTTCACTGTTTTTTTTTTTTTTTTTAGAATAGCTGTTCTTCCTTCATCATATCCTCTTCTTTCAAAATAGATGATCCTTTCTTACAATAAACTTTCAAGTACAACCAAGAAGAGTTAGTAACTAAGAAGCTCATGAAATCTCAAAGACATTACATGAATTCCTATAAAGCTTTAGGAACAAAGATGAAATATACATTTACCTCAAAGATTCAACATACACTTCAACTTAAATTCACAAACATAGAAGGTAAAGCAAGACAAAGGATACAAGTTATCTATTTTATTGAGCATGAAACATTAGGTTGAAATTTGATACGTATCTCAAAGACTCCAACATCAAATTTGACAACATAGCCTTAATTTTAAACACAATAAGTGGCTCAAAGACTACAAGATTGGGTTTAAATATCTTTCATATAACACTAGAATACTCACAATGAAATCCAAACAATGTTGCCAAATTACAACTTGATCCAACACAAAGATTCAAAGCAACTTGTCTCTTTTATTGATTACAATTTGATTTACGTCTAAAAAACAAAGTTTTAGAGTGCTTCCCAAACCAACAGAGTTTTATTACATTGCTGAAACATAGATTTATACAATGAAGCCCCTCATATTCATAGAGAAGAGGCTATGAGTAAAATGTAGGAAAATATAACTAACTTTTGACTTATTCCACATTACAGTCTTGATCTATTTTGACTTGTAATGCAACCACATGTAATTACATCTTTTCATTTTACAAGTTATATGTCAAAACCAAATTACATAATGCATGATGGAAAACAAACTAAGTGTCTGGAGGTATGTCTTAATTATCATCATCCTTGAAGTCTTCACATTGTTTCAAGGTAACCTGTGCTTCTAGGTCATCTGGAATGGAGACATAGTAATAGATTTGAGTGTTCTCAGAGTTGGACAAAAATATGACAAAAACCATGTGTTGTCGAATGAAAACATTAAAAATACAAAAAAGGAAGAAAATATGACTAAGTCTAGGGTCACAGTTGCAATTCAAGTCTTGGAGACCAAATTGCAAGTGTTCAAAGTAAATGCAAAGTTTATGTTGCAATCGGGTCTCAGAGATCCGATTACAAATATGAAAGATAACATCGTACATGTAATCAGGTCTCTGAGACCCAATTACATGTATGCAATCATGAAGAAAAGTTGTAATCGGGTCTTAGAGATCTGATTACATGCAATAGAAGGGAAAGAAACCTTACAATAGGGTCTTAAAGGCTCAATTGCAAGTGAGACAAAGTGTAGATTATGTGCATTCGGGTCTTTAAAACCCAATTGTAAGTGCGACAAATTGTACATCAAATGTAGTTGGGTTTTTGAGACCCAACTACAAGTATGCATGGTGTTCAACATGCAGTTGGGTATTAGAGACCCAACTACAAGTGAGGGTAGTGCTTTCCTTGCAATCAAATCTTAGAGACCTAATTGCAAGTATAATTGAGGTGTGACTCATTTGCAGTTAGGTCTTTGAGATCTGACTACAAACATTCATGGTAATTGGCATGCAATCGGGTCTTTGAGACCCAATTGCATATGGGGGTGATGTTTTTCTTATAATTGGGTCCCAGAGACCTAATTGAAAGTGATAATGCAATCAATTTGCAATGTTGGTTCTCAGACCCAGCTTTGTAGGTAACTTTAAAATTTTAAGTTTAAGATATTAAACCCACCAAAATGATGACTTAGGACTTTAACCCTTGGTGATAAATGACTTGGAGGTGAACTAAACTCGATAGTACATGACTTTTACCTTGATAAGCATGCTTTAGAGTACACGAGCTACAAATCAAAAAAAATTTACATGGCTTATCTCATGTTTTCACAACTCAACCCAATTTATCAAACCAGGGCATACAATGCCCTGGTCTTGTCAAATCAGGCTTAATTTTGTATCAAAGGTGCACATCAGATCCTTATTTTTAGATCTATATTTTATGTCTTAGTTCTATTACTTCATCAGTCTGTAATCATTATTGTTATAGTTACTTTCATTCATCTTAGCATTACTTTGCATTCTCCTACATCTAGCATATTCCCTTTCATATCAGTGAAGGAATAGAAACCCTAAAAGTATTTGTTGGCTCTTGTATACAAGAGTTAGTAAAAGAGGATCACTCCTTTAGGTGCTTTCAAATAATAATGTTGGGGTAAAAGTGGGATTAGGTCCTAAAATTACCTGATTCCATTTGTACCCTAAACATTTAAGTGAACCCAACCTTCTTACATTTGCATTTTCTAATTAGATCTTGTTATTGCATGTTTTTTATATATCAAAAACATAAAAACTATCAAAAATATTGTTATGTGAATTGTGTGTTTAAGTTTTTTATGCACTTTTCATTTCCTAAGTTAGTATTTCAATCATGTCGGATCTATATTTACAATATTTTCATTCATATGATAATGCATTTTCTTATGATGATTATGCTTTTAGTAAGGAAGAACTTGATGAGGCTCTTGATAATTTTATTTATCCCAAACCTTCTAAACCAATATTTTTCCAAATGCTAATCAACATTGTTACTATGCCATTTTAGTGATGATTTTGATAAGCTGGATGACTCTCCTCATGAAGACATCCTAATCAAATCATCCTCCAAATCTAGTAACATGGTGATTTATGACAATCCTCTTTATTATGATTTACCTGCTTTCTAATCCAAACATAAATAATTTAGTAATCATGATTATGCTATGCTAGATGATGGTCTTGATAATTTTATTGCTACTGAAACTTCTACAAATAATCTTCAAAAATCTAAAAGATTGATTAACATGATAAATGTGAATAATCGTAACTTTAAAACACCTCCTAATAAACCCCTCTTTGTGGTTCAAGGTACTAGTCCTTCTCCAGGTCCTCAACCTCTTAACAAGTCTCTCTTTGTGGTTCAAGGTGGTTATACTAATGATGCCTTTCACACTCCTAGAAAACTAGTTATTATTATGAAAGGAGGATATGCCACTAAGAGTCCCTATGAGTATGCTAAACAAATTACCCAAGAGATATAATTTGGTTTCTCACACGTATAATACATGAAACAATAGCCAACCTAATCCTCCTCCAATTATCCCTTCTTCACTTCCTACTTCTCAACCTATTCTTCCACCAACACCTCGTATATCACAACATCTTAGTAAAGAGTATGACCTTATTTAACTTAAAGCTACTCCCACCAAGATATCTCTTTCTAATTTGATTAAAACTTCATCCACAAATCATGGAATGTTACAAGATTCTTTAAAGAATTTAGATGTCCCACCTGCATTGACACCTAACAATGTGGCTTCTTTGATTGACTCCATGAAACCATCTAAAGCTAAAATTGTGTTCTCATGAGATGACTTACCCTCTCAAGAGATTCAACACCAATATGATCATATTATGATTGTTGTCCTTATTAATGGTAATGATATGAGATGAACCCTTGTGGACAATAGATTTGGCCTTACTGTTTATAGCATTTATCTATTGCATAAGATAAATGTGGATACTTCTCTTATTAAAATAGATTCTCTTTCTATTCGTGGTTTTAAAAATATTTCTATAACTTCTTTAGGTACTATAACCTTTCCTATTAAGGTGGGGCCTGTTATTTTACCTGCACCTATTCAAGTCATGCCCAATAGTCTTACCTATAATTTTTTGTAAGGATGGCCTTGGATTCATTGTATGCAAGTTGTTCCTTCTACTCTTAACAAACAAGTTAAATTTATGTATAACAATAAGATGTATACTTTGCATGTTGATACCAACTTACAAGCTTGTTTTCAAATTTGATCTTCCAAATCTTCTTCAATTATTCCTACTTAATTTCCAAGTACTCCTAATTATTCTCTGAGGAATCCTGATTCTTCTTCTATTCAAAATGAATCACCACTTTCTCTTGAAGATACTTCTTCATATGAGGAGGTACTCTTGGGTGATGATTTGGGATCTTTAGATTTTATACCTTTTATAGGAGAATATAAAATCCCCCTAGTAGAACCTAAGAATAAAAAATGAGGATGACATGGTTGAATCTCAAAAGCAACCCACTTTATCTAAACAACTTAGTACAACAACTTTGTGGTTGCTTCAAAATCCAAAGCTTCTTCTACTTTCACTAGTTATGACATTGAGACACATGAGGCCCCACCTTCCCTTACGAAAATGGTTGTTCTTTATGGTCCTAGTTTTCACATCTTAGCTAAAAAAGTGGATATAATGGCAATGGTTGTGGTACACATGGACAAGGGATACAGGTTCCTTTAGAGAATATTGTTCATGAAACATCTTTCAAACCTGGATATAATCCATTTAAGTCCACCAAAGCCTCTAAGAGACCATCCCTTAATTTAAATGTCATTTTCTCTTGTAATTAACTTTCATTAATACACCCTGAATACATCAATTTTGACTCTCATCCACCCTCCTTGGATATATTTTCTACTAGTGATCCCTTGGTTGAGTTTTTAGGAGTTCATGACAGTCTTCCTCATTATCACCATAATCGTGGATTACCCTATTGTTTAAATGTTGAAGCATACTTTTGCAAGGATGTTCAATTAGGCAATGACAATGTAGAGATGATTCATGAATTTCCTTGACCAATGGATGTTCCCCAATGAAGTAATCTTCTTGTGAATGATACCATTGATGTTAAAATGGAGCCTTGCAATAAAGAAAAAATTATAAAGATCAGGAAGTGCTTAAGTGATGATGAGCAAAATCAATACTCTATCTTATTACATGGGTTTCCTAAAATATTTGCTTGGATTTATTCTAATATGTCTAGCATTTATCCTAAAATTGTGACTCATAATATCGTGTTGATCTCCAATACTAAATTTGTGAAGTAGAAGATTCAAAAAATGAATCCTAAAATAACTTTTCTTGTTAAGGTTGAACTTGAAAAGCTTCTAAAAGTTGGCTTTATTCGCTCTATTGATTATTCCCCTTGGATTTTTAATATTTTTTTTGTTGCTACACATGATAAAAAGATTAGAATGTGCACTTATTTTTGAGACCTCAATAAGGCTTCTTTGAAGGATGATTTTTTGCTTCTGAACATTTTTATGATAGTAGATTCTACTACTAGTCATGCTTTGTTATCATTTATGCATGGTTTCTCTATATACAATCAAATCTTTATTACCCTCAAGATAAATTCAAAACTTCTTTCACCACTCCTTGAGTTAAGTTTTGTTAGGTTATGATGTGTTTTGGGCTGAAAAACACCGACACCACCTATCAAAGTGTTATGACTTATCTTTTATGATTACATGCATAAAATCTTAGAAGATTATGTTGATGATATCCTAGCTAAGTCGATCTCTCATTAAGACCATGTTAGGATCCTTCATCAAATCTTCAAAAGAATTCACAAATACAACATATATCTAAATCCTTGAATATGTATTTTTGTTGTCAATAGTGGAAAACTATTAGGATTCACAGTGTTGCATTGTGGTATTGAGGTGGATAGTTGGCATTATGTGAACCTGTATAAGGACATAATGATATGGTATGTTGTTATTGATGTCAATATGTGATATGAAGTGAACCGGCATATCTGATATGTGGGAAGAGAGAACTGGCATGTGTGTGAACTGGTATAAATGCCAAAGTGAAGCGGTATATTTGTTCTAGGTGAACCGGCATGTAGTTATGGGAATCGGCACATGGAAGCATTGTATGACTATCGGTTGGTAGGTAGTTTCTACTTCAGGATTTCCAATTGGAGTACCTCAAGCATGTGTGACTCAATTAGTGATCTCTGTGTGACAAGTTAGCAGTATAATAGAGAACAGATCGTGTTGCCACATAAGACCTATGTGCATGAAGGATCTTGCATGAAGAAGACTATCCCTATCTACCTTGGGAATGTGTGAAGTTTGTTAAATGGTGATAATGCGTGATGGGTTATCAACCGCCATGAAATCGGTGGATAATAGACGATGGAGAATATCTTGAGATCGATTCAAGATTGTTGCATTTAATGCAGTATGATTCAACAGTCAGGATTGAACCTTTTGAATTGCTTAACCTAATAGGTTTAGGGTTTAGGTTTTTTGCTACTGACCTATCTATTTCCTATAAAGTCGATGTTGTGTTTCTTTCTAAAGTTGTTGGCAAAAGTTGTATGTGTGTATCTAAGGGAAGTGATACATGATTCTTGCCAGACCAAAAGAGAGAAGAGATACCTACCAAGTGAATGTGCAGAAGGTGAAGAGGAGCCAAAATGGATCTGCATTAGCATTGAGTGTTGTTATCAGATCATTGTAATTCTTGTTGATCTTTAACCACTTCAATAGTTGTGAAATCCCTTAACAGGGTAGCCTTAACCAGCTTGATAGAAATCCTTTGACAAGGTAACTCAAAGTTATTGAGTTCTGGGAAGCTATAGAGCTTTCGAGATCCTTTAGCTATTGAGTTCTTGAAATCCTCTAACAAAGTAACCCTAACCGGGTATTATAGCCATCCCTTAACCGGGTCATCCCTAACAGGATTGGTTCCTAGCAGAACCTATTGTAATGTCTTTAACTGGACAAGGCTCCTAACGGAGCGAACTTCTAAAGAGTTCAAAAAGTAGATTGTGGGTATTCATCCCCACCATGGTTTTTCCCAATTGGGTTTCCATGTGAAAAATATGTGTGTCATGTGTGATGCTTTGTTATTACCTTTTAAGCATATGATGGTTCTATGTTTTATGCTTGTCTATAAAACATATTGAACTAACTATGGTGAAGATCTGATGATAGTTTACCTATTCATGCATGAGGGTGTAATGGTACTATAGTATTGAGCTAAGAGGAAAGCTAAGTGAGTAATTGGTTTATGATTGTTTTAGTTGTTCTGGGTCTTACCAGTTGCACTCTGTTTCAACCAGTGTCACTGCTTGCCAATCATTTGGAGTATTTGTTGTCAAACTAGTTTTGGACAGTATTTTGCCTGTACTAATTCACCCCCCCTCTCAGTACCGGTTTGGTACTATTCGTTCATCATTGAGTTATCAATTGGTATCAAAGCACTATAGGTCCTCTGTGTTGTAAGCTTAACCGCTTGAGGTAAAGATCCCAGTCAAATGATGAAGAGGGAAGGTCCAAAGTTTAATAGGGAGAATTTCGGTATATGGAAAGATAGGATGAAGATATTCATCAAAAGCATGGGTGCTCAACACTGGAGTTATGTTGAGAATGTCTATGTTGTCCCTACCAGTGCTCTCACCGATGACCAAAAGAGAGAGATACAAGAAAATGGGCAAGTCATGGAAGCCCTTATTAGTAGTCTATCTGACATTGAGTTTATTGATGTTCAAGACAAGGTAAATCCCAAAGAGGTATGGCATGCTCTTAAAAATATCTATGGTGGTGATGAACATGTAAAATAGGCTAACGAAGAAAGCCTGAGAGGGAAGTTTGAAGATATGCAGATGGTTGAAGGTGAGACCATCTAGTAGTATGGAATAAGAATCAGAACAGTTGTTGGAGAAATCAAGAGTGTAGGTGGTAAAATAGAAGATTCCACTATGGTAAGCAAAGTCCTAAGATCCCTGTTGCCGGTCTATGCAATAAGGGTTGCTGCTATTCAGGAGCTGAGATCAATAAACAAGACTAAGGTATCCTTGGACTCCATCATAGCCAAGTTGACAGCCTATGAGCTAAATAGTTTTGATGGCAGTGTTCAAAAGACTGAATCAACATTTAAAGCCTCTGCTATACCATCCAAAAAAGGAAAAGAAGCTAGCACTAGTGGTGAACCTAGACAAAGCAGAGAAATGAATGATGAGGAGATTCTGATGGCATTTGAAGCTCTCCTTGCCAGGAAGCTTCCTAAAGGAACTAGTAAATACAAAGGTAAGCTACCTTTGAAATGCTTTTCTTGTATCCGGATAGGACATATTGCTATAAACTATCCTAATGGCGATAACAAGGACAAACTAGAAAGGTTCAGGAAATTCAAAGGAGGAAACCGGAGAAACTATTTTGTGGTAGTTGATGAAGGTGTCACAGATGAGGAATCAGAAGATGAAGAGAATGAAGACATTGTGTTTATTGCTATAAAGGAAGATGTGGCAAACAAGAAGGCTCTTGTCTCTCAGTTTGATAATTCCAATGAGTGGATCATTGACAGTGGTTGTTCTCACCATATGACAGGTGACTAGAGCAAGTTTCTATCCTTGGAGGAGTATGATGGTGGTGTGGTTCACTTTGGTAATGATGCACCATGCATGGTCAAAGGGAGAGGGTCCATCTCTCTGAATGGAAAGAGTAGTGCTAACAATGTGTACTGGGTTGATGGTCTCAAACACAACCTTCTGACTATTGCCCAGCTGAATGACAGTGGCCTCACTCTAGAATTCAAGAATGGAGTCTGCAAAATCAAAGGAAAAGATGGTGACTTGGTGGCCACCGACATGCAGATGAAAGGTAACCTATTTCATCTAAATTCAAATATAAGTACATGTCTTATGGCTAAGTTTGATGATAGCTGGATATGGCATAGGAGACTCTGCCATGTAAACTTTGATAACATTGTGAAGGCTAGTAAGATCAAGGCAGTTAGAGGGTTGTCGGTGCTAAGCAAACCGGATAATACCTTGTGCAGAGAGTGTCAATTGGGGAAAATGTCTTCCTCAACCTTTAAAGGTAAATCTTTCACTGCTGACAACTTGCTTGATCTTGTGCATACTGATTTGTGTGGTCCTATGAAAACTAGGAGTGTGCAGGGAGATAGGTACTTCATGATTATCACTGATGACTGCTCAAGATTAGTGTGGGTCACATTCTTGAAAGACAAGTCTGAAGCCTTTGTGAAATTCAAAGCTTTCAGAGCATTAGTGGAGAAGGAAAGCGGTAAAAGGATCAAGTGTCTCGGAACTGATCAAGGAGGGAAATTCACTTTCAGTGAATTCAACAAGTATTGTGAAGAATTTGGCATCAAGAGGCAACTGTCTACCCCCCAGACTCCACAACAAAATGGCCTAGCAAAGAGGAATAATCGGACTATGGTTGAAGCAACTAGAACCATGTTTATTCAAGGAAAGGTAGCCCACACCTTTTGGAGAGAAGTGGTGAGCACTGCAGTCTACACAATGAAATGGATACTCATCAAGAAAGGTAAGGACAAAACTCCTTATGAGTATTGGACCGGTAAGACACATGTGGTTAGCTACTTTAGGGCATTTGGTAGCAAATGTTACATCAAGAGGAGTGAACATCAGGGAAAATTTGAAGCTAAATGTGATGAGGGAATATTCCTAGGATATTCCACCAAGAGTAAAGCTCTCAAGTGTTACAACAATAGGACTCAGAGAATTATGGAAAGTATCAATGTAAGAGTTGATGAATCCTCTGAGAAAACTGAGGAAACCGGTAGTGAGCAAGCTGTAATTGAACTGGTTGCAACCTTCTGGGAACCGGTTGTCATTCAACCTAGTACTAGTAACAGTGTTCCTGAACCGGTGAATGTTGATACTGATGAAGATGAGGATGAAGAGGAAAAGCAAGAAGAACCAGTAAAGACCGTTCCTCGGTATGTTAAGCTGAATCATGATCCTAAGCAGATCATAGGAGATAAGGATGCAGGAATCCTTACAAGAAGAAAGATTAGAGAAAACTCATGTATGATCTCTGAATTTGAGCCTAAATCATTCAAAGAGGCTCATAAAGATGAAGACTGGATCAAGGAAATGGAAAAGGAACTTGACCAGATAGAGAAAAATAGTACATGGTCCTTGGTACCTAGACCAGAGCATAAAAATGTCATTGGCACCAAATGGGTGTTCAGAAACAAGCTAAATGAGGATGGAACAATGATTAGGAATAAAGCCAGATTGGTGTGCAAAGGATATGCTCAAGAAGAAGGAGAAGACTATGGAGAAACCTTTGCTCCCATAGCCAGATTGGAAGGAGTTCGTATGCTTCTTGCATATGCAGCTTTTAAAGGATTCAAGGTATATCAAATGGATGTAAAATTTGCATTCCTAAATGGTGTACTTGAAGAGGAGGTGTATATAGAGCAACCAGATGGGTTTTCCCTATCTGAAGACAGTGATATGGTGTGCAGGCTACGTAAAGCCTTATATGGTCTAAAGCAGGCACCTAGAGCATGGTATGAATGTGTGAAGATAGTAATATCTACTTGAAGTCTGAAGGAGATCAGATCCTGATCTGTGAGGTTTTTGTTGATGACATTATCTTTGGTGGAGATGACAAGATGAGTCATGAGTTTGCTAATGAGATGAAGAAAGAGTTTGAGATGTCACTCATAGGGGAGATTAAGTTCTTCATTGGACTACAGATCCAATAGATGAAAGATGGAATCTTTATCACTCAGTCCAAATATGTCAAAGAGGTGTTGAAGAGCTTTGGCATGGAAGATAGCAAACCGGTTGGTACACCGATGGTGACCGGTTGCAAATTGTCAAAAGAGGATGATTCTACACTGGTTGATGAGAAAGAATATCGATCAATGATTGGTAAGTTGCATTATGTAGTGCATAGCAGACCGGATATTGCACATGCAGTTGGCATTACTGCAAGGTTCCAGAAAAGTCCAAGAGAATCCCACTTGGTTGTAGTCAAGCGGATTCTTAGGTATCTAAAGGGAACAGTTGACTATGGATTGTGGTACCCATACAGTAATGATTTCATTCTGAAAGTATTCACAGATGCTGATTGGGCAGGTAATGTGGATGACTGGAAAAGCATAACTAGTGGTACATTCTTTCTCGGTGGTAGACTAGTCTCATGGATGAGTAAAAAGAAGAGTTCTATCTCTCAATCTACAGCAAAAGCAAAGTATGTTGCAGCTTTCATGAACTGCACTCAGACAATCTGGATGAAACATGTTTTAAATGGTTTCAAAATCCCTCTTTCTGAACCGGTAAGTATATTCTATGATAACACAAGTGATGCAGAGGGATCAACTCTGGAACTTTCCCTAAGGATCAAATCAACTCAAGGAGACACATCAAAGGATCCTCTACATACTAGGTGATACAAAACCAGACCCAACTCAACACACCCAATCAAGGACAACCACTTAGGGGTTTGTTCCAACACCTCTACTAGTCTTAACAAAACCCAAACACCATAACACAAGGTTCTACACACCCCAAAACTCAGACTCAAACTCATAAACCGAACTTGCTCTTCTGGGCTCTATTCCTTGTAGCCCTCCAAATCGGGTATTTTCAACTTTTCTCCAAATTATTCCAAAACACTTGACAAAAAAATTACATATTTAGTTAACCATTACTAGGCCATAAAACATAGCCCAAAACCAGACATTACTCCTTTGGACCACATGTACGGATCAGCCACTTTTTATGTAGGATTTTAGGCCTATTAGGCCACTTTTACAAAGCAACCCCCTCAAGAACTTAACTCCACAACTCCAAACCCAAAAAAAGTCTTATGGAATGGTTCAAATTCAAATATTTTCTAGGTTTTATGGTCTACTTCACTCATTTACCCAATCAAATCCAAAACCCTCACTTTTAGGCCTCCAAAACTAGGGCCTTCTCAAATCCGACTCTCCAAACACTTCTAGATCCTATTAATGGATCAAACACCTCATATTTAACCTGCAAAAACATAATCTAGCATAAACCAAACACTTGTTAAGATATTTTGCTTAGACCTTGAATATGGCTCCCCAAATGCACTCTTTCTCACTCAACCCCATACCCTTAGGCATCAAAAACTCAACTCCAAGTTCTTCCCTACACATGAATGATTAAAGCACATATTTTACAATATTCCTGACCCATTCCACAAGCCACAGTAACCACATGAAGTAGAATGGGTCAGATTCACAAAATGACTCTCAAAACCCTCTTAAACTGTCACCTACAGTAGATTTTAGGACAATCAATATAAAAAGTACAAAATGATTGATTAAACCTTTAGACCAATTCCAAATGAAAGTTAAAACATTTCCCTATCACCTCAAAAAAGAATCAGATCAAAAGGTACTGTGAAAATGAAATTATAGCAGTTACAAGTTCAGATTTTTGATCAAAATTTCAGGGAAAACTATGTATTTATTGCTCAAACTTCAAAACTCTTACATTACCAATCAATTTCGACCATCCAAACTTGTCTCCCACATGTGGGAATGAGGTTTAAAACTCATTTAGACTCCAAAAACTGAATGAAACCTCTCTAACTACCCCTCTAACCACCTTTGTGCATTAATCACCTTATTTTGTTGTCAAATTGACACTTTTAGTTGTCAATTGACAAGTTTTTGATCTTCCTTGCTATATGACTATCCCATTACATTAATATGGTCATTTGAGACCTTATTAACACAAAACATTAAACAAAACTCATATCTACCCTTTGAACCCCCTACATGACTCCATTTACCTTGTTTTGCCCAACATGGCAACATTGCTAGTTTTACTACAAATGACTCATCACATGGACTCATATTGCCTTATTAGCATCAATTACATCATTAATGGTCATATTTGACCTTACAACTTAATACCACTCATAGATCTTCCTTATGGCCTCATGGTGGCCAAGCTTTCCTTAGGTGCCCTCGCACCATAGGAAAGTATTCATAGATGTTGATTGGGTAGGTAATGTGGATGACCGAAAAAGCACAACCGGTGGTGCATTCTTTCTCAGTGGTAGACTAGTCTCATGTATGAGTAAAAAACAAAGTTGTATCTCTCAGTCTATAGTAGAAGCAGAGTATGTTGCAGCTTTCATGAACTGCACTCAGATAATCTGGATGAAGCATGTTTTAAATGGTTTCAAAATCCCTGTATCTGAACCGGTAAATATATTCTGTGATAACACAAGTGCTATCAATATTTCAAAGAATCCGGTTTTACATTCTAGAACCAAGCATTTTGAGCTTAAGTATCATTTCTTAAGGGAAAAGTTTCAGAATAAAGAGATTGCATTGGAACATGTTTCCAGTAAGGAGCAGTTAGCAGACATATTCACCAAGCCTCTCCCAAAGACTACATTTGTGCATTTAAGAGGTGAATTGGGGGTACTGCCCCTTCAAGAGGTGAACTAAAAGTATTTGTTCCACATGAGTCAAGTATTGCATAGTCAATTTTTTGTTGATTTATGTGTTAAAGGATGCTACTCCTCAAGGGGAGTAGCATAATGGAACAGGGATGCTTGTGCCTCCACTTTGGCATTGTTGTCAAAGGGGGAGAAGGAGTGAAGCGGAAAAGATATCTATAGAAAATGGGGGAGAAGATGTGAAGTGGAGAGATATCTTTGTATATTGCCATCAATGCCAAAGGGGGAGATTGTTGGCATTATGTGAACCGGTATAAGGACATAATGATATGGTATGTTGTCATTGATGTCAATATGAGATATGAAGTGAACCGGCATATGTGATATGTGGGAAGAGAGAACCGGCATGTGTGTGAACTAGTATAAATGCCAAAGTGAAGCGGTATATTTGTTCAAGTTGAACCGACATGTAGTTATGGAAACCAGCACATGGAAGCATTGTATGACTACCGGTTGGTAGGTAGTTTCCACTTCAGGATTTCTGGTTGGAGTACCTCAAGCCTGTCTGACCCATGTTACTACTTATCAAGTTTCCATTAGTTTTTATATTCTAAGTCATACTATATACTCTAGTCGGTTAACACTACTGAATCATGCAGTCGGTATACACAGAGAAGTCGGTATGCACAGTCTAGTCGATTACAGAAGAAAGCGGTCACAGAATGCAGTACACATCGAGCTATTTACCGAGTATCTTTTTATGTCTACCGAGAAGCAAAGATGACACACTGAGTTGATATACACCGAGTGAAACGTGTTACCAGATTCATTGAACTTGGACATGCATATGAAAATGTGTTACAAGATCGAGGCACATCTAACCGTTATCACAATGGAAATTGCACTAGAAGATTGTGTATGATTTTGAGATCAATCTAACCAATGAAATATTTTGTATAGTTATTCTTTCGAGGAATCGTGTTTGTAAGATTGAAGCAATGAATTGGATCACCGTCTTAAGAGATCTATTTATACAGCATGAGTTAAGAGTTAAGGGTGTGTGCATGAGTCTAAGAAGACTGTTACAAAGACACAGAGGTCACCGAGAAGGTTTTCAGAGAACAGTCAAAGAATAGAGTAAACACAAGGGTTTACCGAGTTACTATAAATGTTATCGAGGTATGCTATAACCAAGGTAATCTATTTTGAGCACATAGAATGTGCTATAACATTTCAGATGTAAAGTTGCAGATATTTGTAATGATTTTATTGTAATATTGTGAAGTTGTAAGAGAAACCTTTAACAAGGTAAAAGACTCTAGTCAAGTCTATAAATTGTAAAGCCTCTAACCAGGTGCAACATTTAGATTAAATGTTGTAAAATCCTTTAGCAAGGTAGATCTAACGGATCTTGTTACTCCTAATAGGGTAAGCTATCAGAAATAGCTAATATGTAGTTCTAACCAAGCACTCTTTATTATTGCAGTAGTGAAGTTGTGGGTGCCATCCCCACCGTGGTTTTCTCTCTAACCAAGAGTTTCTATGTAACCAAAATATATTTGTTATGGAGTGAATCATGTATGATTGTTATCTATTTGTTTTAACTTTATTTTATGTTACTGCACTATTTTGTTTATGCATAACACTAAAGTTATTATTCAAGAAAAGTTTTGGAGTACTGATTCACCCCTCCCCTCTCAGTACATTAGCTTTCCATATTGGGCCTAACAATTGGTATTAGAGCATGAATCTTGGAAAAGGGTTTAACTACCTAAAGAGAAAGATCTTATCAATGGAAGGCTACAAATAATCTCGGAGGATTATGTATCTGCAAGAAGAGCTGGATCATGCTAATCAAGTGATTGCAGACATGCAAAGGCAAATGCAAAAATCTTTGAAAGTAAGAAGAAGATTATCTGATGACTTGCAGGATTCTCAAGAGTTAGTGGAACAAATTGAGACATCATCTGAGAACAGTTTATCTAAAGAGACTAAAGAAATGATTGGAGTATTGAAAGAAAAGAACAAAGCACCGGCTGATCAACTAAAAGCAATTAAAAGAGAACATGAACATTTCAGCACACAAATGACTGAAAATCTAGATGCATTAAGAACAGCTGAGGATAAAACAAGAGATCTACAAAGAGAGAAACAACAAATTGAAGTCTCAGTATCTGATAAAAATGATGAAATCATAAGGTTGACTGGGATTCAACAAAATATGATAGATCAACTAGGTTATGCACATCATGAAACAATTCTGAAGAATGATGAAAATCAAGCATTGAAACTTGAAGTATCAAGGTTGACCGGTGAACTTTAAATAGAGAAGAAATCCAAAGAAACACTGAAGAAGAGTTATGAAGCATCAAAGATGTTGGATGTGCAATTGAATACAAGAAGACCCAACAGACATGCAAGACTCGGTTACAAAGGAAAAGACTCTACCAAGAAAGGAATTCATACTACTAAGAGAGGGGAATCATCAAAGCAAGCTAGAAATAGGAATAACATCAAAAGAAAGAAGCCTATTTGCTACTACTATGGAAATAAAGGTCATACTACCAACATGTGCCAAATCAGAAAAGGTAAGCAACCGAATGTCACTAAGTCCAATGGTTATTGTTACAATTGCAATAAATATGGTCACACATTTAACCAATGTAGGACAAAGTCTGTTAACAACTATCAGAAGGTAAAATACAAAGGGTTTTGTAGAAAATGCAATAGATATGGACATAGTACTAAGAAGTGCTGGCTTAAGCAAAAGAACTACATGTGGCCTGCACACCGAGCAAACACTAGAAGTAACCAAACTCACACAGATCCTTACTGACAATATGCAGCAGTACCATGGGATTACAATACAAGGATATGGTGTGAATGTTGTCGAAGATATGGACATATTTGTGCTAACTGTTTTATAAGGTTTGGAATGAACAACCGAAGATCATGGAGAAATCCTGGTATGGCATGTTTTCATTGTCACAAAGTTGGACACTTGGCTAGAGATTGCATAGATCAACCTGGAGGAGACACTGAAGAAATAAAAGGCAAATTACAGATGATTTGGAAAAAGAAGGAAATTGTGTCAAATGAAAAAAGCACCTTACCTACTGCGTTAGGTACACTTAGTCCAAATTAATCAATAAAGGTATTAAGGGACTGCATTTTCTGAAGGTTAAAATCATAACAGTTCCTATTCTATTATGTACTAAACTAAAAATCTGCATAGTTAAGATGCATTAGTAAGTTTGAAATTCTATCAAAGTCTTTGAAGCACTTTACAGGAAACCTATCAAGACGGTGAATACAGGAAGCCTGTCAAGTCGGTAATGAAGGAAGCTTAGTTACTTGGTTAAAACAAAAAAAGAGAGTAAATCGGTTAAAAAGGAACTGAGTGCATTTAATGTTTTTGACCTAACCCGCACAGAGCCCGATAAGATATTTTATGTACTTAAAAGCATTTTCACTATCATTTTCACTTACCAAGTTTTTGAAAGAGCATAGCAGAGCGAATCCAAGGCAATCAAAACCTCATTCAAAGAAAATCCAAGGTATTTACATCAAATCTCAACATATTGTTAAGCTAGTTTACCGATCTTGTTGCCATTATTTGCTAAGTATAAAGCGTCTATCGTTTGGAATTCTGAAACCCTAAGGACTCTTTAGTAGTTTTTTACTTGAAATCCTAAATGGAGCCCAAGATCCAAGATCCCATAGTTGTCAAGAATGTAGAGAAGCCCTCACTAAAATACTCTTTGACTCCTAAAGTCGCCTCTGAACTGGATGACAAAACGGCCTTTTCACTCATCCCAGATAGAGTAGTGTTAATCAAAGATGTGAGATTCTTCACCAAATGTCATGTTGAAGAACTTGGTCATGTTGAAATAAGAGACACCTATGATGAACTATGTACCGATGGTGTATTAAACAGCAAGTATGAAAACATCAAAATCAAAGGATTGACTGAAGCCCTAACCTATGCTCATGTGTTCAAACCCCAGTGGGTCAAGTTTGTTCTGAGCAGAGTTCATGATGATTTCATGTGGTTAGAAGAGCAACCATTTAAAATCACCAAGGAAATGATTCATGTGATCACTAGTTATCCTATCTATGATCATGCACGAGCTCAAAAGATGATATCACAATCAGTTTAACCGGAGTAGAATCTGATTACAGAGGACTGAAATTGAACAATGTCACCGATGCAGAACTTAAGTTTGCCATTAGAGTAATTGGTTACTGTTTCTTCCAAACAGCAAGGGAAAATAGTGTACCTTGTGCAGCAGTTGACATAGCTTATAAAATTATGAAGAAGGGAATTGAAATTGACTTATGTGAAGTGTTATTGAAGAACCTATTTGAGAATCTGAACACAATAAGGAAGCCAAAGAAGAACAACTCGGCAAATACACTAAAGTTTGGTTCACTTCTTGTATGCATGTTTTTCTACTTTAAAAATTTCTTTCCATCAGTTGGTAAAGTAGTTTGGGAGCTACACTGACCAATCACCCATTAGATTAATGACTTCATCAAGAAGCTAGGTGATAATTTCAATGATATAATGGATGCTTACTTCAGTAAATTTCAAGAAAAAATGCACAACAGGTACCGGATTCCACCCCAGCTAGTGGAGAAATATAAAGATGACATATGCTTTGAGGTAGACATAGATTACTATTATGTGAATGCTGTGGAACCAAGAACTCAATCTTTGCCACCTATGGGTTACAAGATTGACTTTGACATCACACAACAGCAAATTGATGCATTTCTTACATTACCAAGGCATGCTACCAAGCTGAGGTATGGAACCTATGAAGAAGTGAAGGGAAAAGTAAAAATGAGCATTGTAGTACCCAAAGCTACAAGAAAAGCAACAAAGATGATAAAGGTTTTAACGGAGAAATTCGGAGAAGATTCTTCCTCCACACTTTTCAAAGGCACTCTTGCCATCACCGAAGAGGAATCAAAAGCTCAAGAGGTAGCTCTAGCACTAAGCACTGAATTGCCTAAGGGTAAAGTGTTAAAAAGAAAGAAACAGGACACTTCAAAGGCCCTACCGACTCCTCCAATAAAGAGACCTAATACAAGAGCATCTGCAACATCACCGAGTAAGAAACAAAAGAGTGTTACTACTCCCAAGGTAACAAAGACATACAAGAAATCTACTCGGAGACTCATTTTGGTAAAAGAGTCCAGTGATACAAAATCTGAAGATGCAAACAAATTCCAAATTGTCAAGAGTAAGAAGGTAGATATACATAGTTTTGAAAACTTCTGTGCCAAGCTGAAAGAATATGGCGGATTTGATTCATTTAGATATGTCAAGTATGAAACTAGAAATAATGATGAGAAGAGACAAATTGAAGAAGTTGTTATCTGCACACTTCTAAAGTTCCAGTTAGCTCCATTTGAACTAGTAAAGTCACTTCCAAATGAACTTTACTTGCATATTGATAATAGGTGGAAGTATGCAATGGACTCAGAGAAACAAATCAGAGAAAGAAGTCTAGTCCATCTATTTCTTGATATATCAGTAGACGAAATAAAGGAGCATCTAACAACCTACAATTCAAAATTTCTTATCAAACAGAGAGCCTTAAAACTGATGAATGGGCTATATATTGACGTAGAAAATGAGATAAAAGCAAAATGGTAGGAAATCTTCAAAATCAAAGATGTCGGTGAACAATCTATAGTTGAAATCATTGATGTCACCGAGCACGATCTTGATGTCACCGAGCAAGGTGCTGATGCTACCGAACAAGACCCTGCTGACACTATTCAAATAGATGAAGATGTCATGGATATAGAGGAACTGGAGCAGGAAATGATAGAAGGCACTACATATACAAAAGTTGTATCTAGTGAATCTGTTTTAGAACAAGTTCAACCTTATCCACTGATCAATCAACCTGTCTCTACCGAAGCTCCTCGGGATACAACACAAGGCACTGAAGGTCACAAGTCTACAATAGGAGAAGATACTACTCTAGAACAAACCTCTCAAGCACCTTCAAGCACTAAAAATGTTGCAACTAAGACACTCAATACCGAGACACCAAAAGACACCACAGTGGCTACAGGAACTGACCAAAGTGTTGTCTCTACCGAGAAACCTACCGAGGGTCAGCAAGCCTCTCAAGCTATTGTCTTGGTCCAATTGACCAAAGGTAAAGAGAAGAAGGTGAAAAAGCATAGTTTCAAAGTTGATTTATCTAAATGGATATTGTTGCCCAATGTGGATATATCAAAATTAAAGGGGCAAGCACTCATTGATTTTGGTGAACTATGCAAAGCAAAGGCCGAACAAGAAAAATAGATGGCCATAAAAAAGAAGAATAAAGTACTTCAGAAGGTGAAGACACTGCTATCAAATATGCTACCTACAGCTACAGTGTCAACCGATACAGCCATCCACATTCAACTGGATGAACTCCTTAATCAAATAGAAACATCCGGAGTTGATGCATCTGAGTATTTAAGCAAGCTAAAAGACAAGGAGCTTATTGCAAAAATGATAGAAGAGGTACAGAAATCTCTAGCTATTGGCAAAGTCAAACTTGTCAAATTCATTGTTGAGTTGTCCCCTCAACTCAAGCACATTCTTTATTTATTTCAGAAACTCTCTACATTTTCTATATTCATTAAGAACATTAAGAATAAAACTAATACAATTGAGAAAGAGATCACCGATCTCTCAAGCAAGTTGACCACAGAGCCAAATTCAGCTCAGAATTTTTATACCAAGCTTCAACAGCTCATGGCTCAACAATTGGAACTAAGAAATGAAGAACGCAAGATCAGGATGGATATAATGACACTCCAAACATTATTCCTTCCTCATCTTTCATCTGTCTAAGAATAGATTAACCGAGCCACTCGCCTATCTACTACACAAGAGGGAAGCACTCTTGATGGCTTAATATCACTATTGGCTGATATTCAAGCACAAAATTCTTTAATGGAAAGTGTAAAGGATGCACTCTCTGTCACTCTCACCAACGCCTGGAAAAAGTAGAAATCCATTTTTGACCAGTTACCGCCCCCAGATGGAAATTAAAGATTTTTATGTTTGTCAAAAAGGGGGAGTAATATGATAGTCTAGAGGGAGTGATATAATATATTTGGGGAGTGATATAGTGTTGATACATATAGTTTTGATACAGTAGTGAGAATGATATAGTATTCAGAGTATTGTATATAGGGGGAGTATATCAAGCAGAGTATGCAGAGTATCCAAGGACATTAAGCAGAGCACACAAGCACAGAACCAAGCATGCAAAATCAAAGTTATATACAGTATAATGATAAGGGGAGTATATCTGAATATACTATTTCATTTACTATTGTATATACTATCAAGTATAGTCATTTTGCAAAGTATATAGATTTTTGAGTTATGACTTTGAAAGTAGTTTTTGTCAAACATCTCAACTAATGTCAAAAGGGGAGATTGTTACTACTTATCAAGTTGCCATTAGTTTTAATATTCAAAGTCATACTATATACTCTAGTCGGTTAATACTATCAAATCATGCAGTCGGTATACATAGAGAAGTCGGTATGCACAGTCTAGTCGGTTATAGAAGAAAGTAGCCATAGAACGCAGTACATACTGAGCGGTCTACCAATGACACACCAAGTTGATATACATCGAGTGAAACGTGTTACCAGATTCATTGAACCTGGACATGCATACAAAAACATGTTACAAGATCGAGGCACATCTAACCGTTATCACATTGGAAATTGCACTAGAAGATTGTGTATGATTTTGAGATCAATCTAACCAATGAAATATTTTGTATAGTTATTCATTCGAGGAATCGTGTTTGTAAGATTGAAGCAATGAATTGGATCACCGTCTTAAGAGATCTATTTATACAGCATGAGTTAAGAGTTAAAGGTGTATCCATGAGTGTAAGAAGACTATTATAGAGACACAGAGGTCACCGAGAAGGTTTTTAGAGAACAATCGAAGAACAGAGTAAACATAAGGGTTTACCAAGTTACTATATGGGTTACCGAGGTATGCTATAAGCAAGGTAATCTATTCTAAGCACATAGAATCTGCTATAACATTTCAGTTGTAAAGTTGCAGATATTTGTAATGATTTTATTGTAATATTGTGAAGTTGTAAGAGAAACCTTTAACAGGGTAAAAGACTCTAATCAAGTCTATAAATTGTAAAGCCTCTAACCAGGTGCAGCATTTAGATTAAATGTTGTAAAATCCTTTAGCAAGGTAGATCTAATAGATCTTGTTACTCCTAATAGGGTAAGCTATCAGAAATAGCTAATATGTAGCTCTAACCGAGCACTCTTTATTATTGCAATAGTGAAGTTGTGGGTGCCATCCCCACCACAGTTTTTCTCTCTAACCAAGAGTTTCTGCATAACCAAAATATATGTGTTATGGAGTGAATCATGTATGATTGTTATCTATTTGTTTTAACTTTATTTTATGTTACTGCACTATTCTGTTTATGCATAACACTAAAGTTATTATTCAAGAAAAGTTTTGGAGTACTGATTCACCCCTCCCCTCTCAGTACATTAGCTTTCCATATTGGGCCTAAAACTCAATCGGTGATCTCTGTGTGATGAGTTAGTAGTATAACGAAGAACAGATCATGTTGCCACATAAGCCCTGTGCACGTGAAAGATCTTGCATGAAGAAGACTATCCCTATCTACCTTGGGAATGTGTGAAGTTTGTTAAACAGTGATAAAGCGTGATGGGTTATCAGCCGCCATGAAATCAGTGGATAATGGACGATGGAGAATGTCTTGAGATCAATTCAAGATTGTTGCATTTAATGTAGTATGATTCAACGGCCAGGATTGAACTATTTGAATTGCTTAACCTAACAGGTTTAGGGTTTAGGTTTTTTGCTACCGACCTTTTGTTTCCTATAAAGTCGATGTTGTGTTTCTTTCTAAAGTTGTTGGCAAAAGTTGTATGTGTGTATCCAAGGGAAGTGATACATGATTCTTGCCAGACCAAAAGAGAGAAGAGATACCTGCCAAGTGAATTTCCAGAAGGTGAAGAGGAGCCAAAATAGATCTACATTAGCATTGAGTGCTATTATTAGATCATTGTAATTCCTGTTGATCTTTAACCACTTCAACAGTTGTGAAATCCCTTAACAAGGTAGCCTTAACTAGCTTGATAGAAATCCTTTAACAGGGTAACTTGAAGTTATTGAGTTCTGGGAAGTTATAGAGCTCTGGAGATCCTTTAGCTATTGAGTTCTTGAAATCCTCTAAGAAGGTAACCCTAACCGGGTTCAACCCTTAACCGGGTATTATAGCCATCCCTTAACCAGGTGATCCCTAACAGGATCGATTCCTAGCAAAACCTATTGTAATGTCTTTAACCGGACAAGGCTCCTAATAGAGTAGACTTATAAAGAGTTCAAAAAGTAGCTTGTGGGTATTCATCCCCACCATGGTTTTTCCCAGTTGGGTTTCCACGTGAAAAATATGTGTGTCATGTGTGATGCTTCTATCTTGTGATGCTTTGTTATTACCTATTAAGCATATGATGGTTCTATGTTTTATGCATGTCTATAAAACATATTGAGCTAACTATGGTGAAGATCTAATGATAGTTTACCTATTCATGCATGAGGGTGTAATGGTACTGTTGGAACCCTAAAATTTGCAATTTTTAGAATTCCAAATTCCAAGACAAGGAGCAAGAAAAATTCTAAATATATATATACACATATATATATTGAATAGGTACAAGTAATATATTTTATATTTGTTGCACAATATGAAACCATAACATAAACACAATAATGGGCATAAAAAATGGAGTGTGAAGCACCAAAGGGGGTATTTACATCATTTAAAGACCATTTATCCATTATATACCCATAAAATAGCTTAAAATACCTCTAATATGCCTAAACAACTTGTAAAGTGACAATTAATTACATAAACTAAGGCAATTTCGGGATTTGGAATTATTTTTATTTAAAAGGGGGGTGTCTTTTCACCCAAAGGGGTATGAAAACCATTCAAACACACACACACATATATATATGTGTGTGTGTGTGTGTGTGATGTAAAATGTAAAGAGAGGAGAAAAATAGAGAAGAGATACAAGAGGTGGAGGCAATTTTGTACTTTTAAACTTTTTTATCAAAAATAACCAGTTGCATTTTCTTTCTCATATGTGTTGAGAGTTAATATATTTTCAAAAGGCAGTTGCTTGTGATATTATCTAAAGGAGATAAGGTTATTTGTGTTCTTCCAGTGAAATTTTGTGTTTCATATTGTAGATTTGGGTCAAAAAAGATCTACTTGTGAATTGTAATTGTTCCCTGTATTTCTTCCTTGGATGGTCTCTTAAAGTTAGAGTTAAATTCATTCAAGCGGTTTACAATATAGACATTGAAGTAGAGTTCATAAGAAATAGTAACTGACAGACTCATCGAGAGGGGGTGGGTTTAAAAATTGTCTCATAAGTTTACACAATAAGTCCTAAAGAAATATAAGACTCTATAGCCCAAATAAGAGGAAAGGCATTGATCATTTGTAAACAAACCCTTTAACCATCCCAGTTACCCTTTACTTTTAAGCATTAGGATTAGTAGAGTAGGTATAGTAGGTAATTTAGCCAAAGTGTAACATATATACTTTTGTAAGATACATAGATCAATACACACATCTAAAGTCAGTTTGTTTAAGAAACTTATGCCATTCTGAGACTAGGAGACATCAGATTAAGACACTAAATCTGCTATAAAAAGCATTAGTTGAAGGAACAACTAGGGAGTAGGTATACCCGCCTAGGTCCTGCAGAGCCTAAAGTGAGAGAGTTAGTAACCAAATAGGTTCACTCTATAAGTTGGCCAAGTCAATTGGAGGGTTTGATCATAGGAGTTAGCATTTCCTTGGAACCTATCCAATCTGTTGATTTGAGACCCAACAGGTACTATAGTATTAAGCTAAGAGGAAAGCTAAGTGAGTAACTGGTTTATGATTGTTTTAGTTTTCTAGGTCTTACTGGTTGCACTCTATTTCAACCAATGTCACTACTTGCCAGTCATTTGGAGTATTTGCTATCAAACCGGTTTTGGACAGTATTTTGCCTGTACTAATTCACCCCCCTCTCAGTACCGATTTGGTACTATTTGTTCATCATTGAGTTATCAGATACAAAGAAAATAATTGCCATAGTGAGCATGCCACCCCCTTGAAATATCTCTCTATTGCAAAGCTTACAAGGAAAAATTCAAGCTATTCATAGGTTTGTCTCACAACTTGTGGATCAAACCTTTCATTTTACTCAATTTTTTAAGAAGATACTACCTTTCGATGGAATGTGGATTGTTAAAAAGCTTTTGAGGATATAAGAACTTATTTAGCTAACTCTCCTATCTTGCAACCTACTATTCACACTCAACCTTTCCTTCTTTATAGTGCCGCTTCTTCTCATGCTCTCATAGATTTATTGGCATAACATAATAGGTGATGGTAAAGAATGTTTGGTTTATTATATAAACCACACTTTAATCAATTATGAAGCTTGATATACTATGATAGAAAGGAAATGTCTCACTCATTTTTTCACAACTTAGAAGTTGAGACATTATCTTTTGAATGTTGAGACACATTTTATCATCAAATTTGATCCTTTAAAATATCTCTTTTCTAAAACTAATCTTTCAAGATGCTTAGTGAAATGGGTTATGATGTTAACTGAATTTGACCTCAAATTTGTTTCTCAAAAATGAATTAAAGGACAAGCTTTAACCAACCATTTGGTCGATTCTTCTTCTACTTTACCTAATCAAGAGTCCTTTCTTGATGACTTTGTTCTTATTTGGTATTGATAAGACTTGGGAATTTTATTTTGATGGATCTAAGTATCAAACTAGTTCAAGTGTTGTTGTCATTTTAACACCACCTTCAAGAAAATTAATCACTTTATCCTATCATCTCAATTTCCTTTGTACTAACAATATTGTTGAATATGAAGCCCTTATTGCTGGTCTAAAACTGACTTTATCTCTTAATGTTCAACCTTTGCATATCTATGGTGATTAATAGTCGATTATAAGATATAAGTTGCAGGAACTTATCAAGCTAAACAACACAAACTATCACAATATTGTGGCTTGGCCTTATAATTGCTAGAAAAGTTCACGTCTTACACCATAGAACCTATCCCTTGAAAATACAATCGAGATGTGGATGAGATGGAAAGCGTAGATTTTCTCATATCCCTTGAAGATCCTACCATAGATTATCAGTTCATTATTCATAATCTTTCTTCTCCTACTATTACTGATAGTCCTAGTGACATAGCTTATTGTTATACTTTAAATTCTGAAGAATGGTATTCTCATATCTCATGATATTTGATGGATGATACTTTTTCGGATTCTACAAGTAAAAACACTAGAGCTAGAATTTGTAAGCTCGTTATGCGATACATTATTATTATTTTCACTATCCTTTATAGAAGGGGTTATAATGGTCCTCTTTTGTGTTGTCTCAATAAAACCAAGATCCCTATTGCTTTTGAGGAGGCACATTCAGGTACTTTCAGGGGCATTTTGGTGGTAAATCTTTGGTTCAAAGGTTGCTCTGAATGGAATACTATTGGCAAACTATGGAAAAATATTCCTTTGCTTTTGTCAAAAAGAGTCATCAATTTCAACAAGATAACAATTTGATTCATACTCTTGCACATGAACTTAGGTCACAAGTGGCCTCTTGGCCCTTTTATTTGTGGGGTTTGGATCTTATTGGTAAAATTTCCCCTCTTTCCCAAGGACATACCTTCATTCTCACCACCACAAATTATTTTATGAAATGAGTAGAAGTTGTTCCTCTTTGATCCACTACTACTAATGTAATCTATCCAGTCCTCCTAGATAACATTATTTCTTGATTTGGTATACCTTCCACTTTGATTTCCAATAATGGTACCTCATTTAAGAACAAAGATGTGCAAAATTTATTTGAGAAATATCACATTCAACATCTCTTTTCTACACCATATTATCCTCAATCAAATGGTCAAGTTGAAGCTTCTAATAGGATCAATGAAAAAATTCTTCATAAGACTATACATAAGCATGGTAAGGATCAGCATACTCAGACAAGTTTTCACATAGCTACCGATACTACTCCTTACAATCTTGTTTATGGTGCTAACACAATTATACCTTTGGAGTTAGAGATTCCTTTATTGATAATATCTATTAAGGGGATAATTGATGATGATTCTTACCAAGAGCAATGCATTCAACAACTTCAAAATGCTTGATGAGAAACACATGCAAACTCTTGAGAATATCCAGGCTTATCACAATACTTTACAATGAAGCTATAATGACAAGGTGATTCAACATTCCTTCTCTATTAGTGACTTGGTGCTTTATGAGAATTAGGGAAATGTAAATGCTTTTCTAAAAGAAAAAGAAAAGTTTAGCTTGAATTGGCTTGGACCATATATTATCATTGATATCTATGGATCAAGTTCTTACAAAATTGTAGATATGGAAGGTACACCACTTAAGGAACCCATAAATGCTATGCATATTCATAGATATTCTGCGTAGAAATTTTTCTTCCTTTATTTCTCTACTTTTCCTTTCATATTAATTGAGTGATATGTTAGCATGTCTTCCTTAAAGATATGGTTATTAGGTTGTCTTAAATTCATTGTGTAATTTCTTAGGAATTTACATTTTATTATTCTAGCTTATCATTCAATTCTCTTTATGTATTATGTTAGATTGCATCATGTTGTGTTTATTTAAGATATACTTTAATTAGATCACATTGGCCATGCACTTTAACATAATTAAATTACATCATCACTGGTAGCATTTATTAAACACTCAGTTGTTTAGTTAAATCACACATGTATCAACTTAATAATTAAATTATTGAGCAATCAATCACATGAGTATTAAATTAGACATACATCTAAATTTTCCAAATTTGTTACTTTTAATCACAACAATATGACAAAAAAATTTGTAATTAATTGGGAACACCTTTGAGACAAAAAATCATCATCATCATCATCATCATCACCATCATCATCATCATCATCATCATCATCATCATCATCATCATCATCATCATCATCATCATCATCATCATCATCATCATCATCATCATCCTCATCATCATCATCATCTTTATATATCACCAACTCTTTGGATGGTGGTTGTCTAAGCCCTCTAGGCCCTATTGTGGTGGTCCCATGGGTGTGTGTCAAAGGATTGATGTGGAACATGAGTGACTCCTCAATGAGCTCCTTCAATCTTGATCCATCACTATACCCGTATACATTGTTGAATCCATATGGGCCTCTATAAGCTCATGATGAAGGTGATCCCTCTCCTCTCACCCAAGATCCAGCTCTATCCTAATTGCATCAAAAACATCTTTATGTTGTCCATCACTCTGTAGTTATCTATGTGTGATGTGAGAGAACTGTGGAATGCATGATGAAGTGATAATGTCACCAAGCACATGACAAATAAATTCACACCATTCTTGCACATTGGTTGTAGAGAGAGAAAGAGAATGTCATACATATATATCATCGCATAATCAAATTCAAATTTAACTCTTTAAACAAATTTTTACCTTGATCCCCCTCCTACTAAGTAGGATCAAGTGAGGTAGGAGCCTAATGGTGCAGGAGCACCTAGGAATTAGATTGTTTAGTTTTTCAATTTTGGCTTGTAATGACCCTAACCAAGTCAGTGGTGAATAAGGAATCTAGGAGGGTTCAAGAGTTAGAGTTTTGAGTCAATGTAGGCCTAGGTTGTTTTCATACTTCTTAGGTTTGCATTTTTGTGTAAATAGTGATTTTGAGTAGTCAATTGACCTTTTTGATGGTCAAAAGTGTCAAAAAATGGTACAAGTATTAGGGAGGGTTAAATTAATATTAGGAAAGTTTTAAAAGTCATTTGTGATGACTTTTAATAGGTCTTATAGGTTGGAAAGACCAAAAGTGCAAAAGTTGCAAAGTTGCAAAAAGTTGTCATGACAACTTTTGTCCTGAATTGGTTAAGTGACGGATTTAGGGATTGTCCAACACCCTAGGATGACTCCACATGTGGTAAATCTATAAGTACCCTCTCTTGCATGGTTACCAAGGTTGGTGAATGTGTTTTGCAAGCTTAACAATCTGAAACTACTCATTTTCAAACTAGTTGGCAGCATTTTGGCTTGATTTTACTCATTTTGTAATTAAAGATGGATTCAATCCATTGATCCAGAAATGGATTGAGTTTATATTGTGTGTTATTGTTTTTTTGGTTCAATTTAGATCTTTATAGTTACTGTTCATTAGTGTTTTCTTGGCTTAGTTTACAAGCAGCTAGTTTTGGCTTGTATATAGTAGTTTTCTTGTAAATATGGTTGCCCCATGAGTTCCACATGTGATGCCACCATAGCTTGTTGGGACATGATGAGAAACCCTCTATATAGTATACATATGCAGGTTCAAGTGCTGGAGAAGATCTTTGATATGTCTGTCACCTTATTCTAGGTGAGTCCAGGAGCAACCCGACTAGAGGAAATAAGGTGAAAATGACGTGCCAAGTGTAGGGGTGGATTTCAAATAGCTTTCCAAGTTTTTGAAGGGCTCCTAGAAGTTGCAAAAAAGTTTTTAATGCAAGGATGAGCCCTGAAGATTTAATTTATTGCACAAACCCAAACTAGACCTGTCACTGCCACCTAGAAGGCCTATAAACCCTCCAAAACCCTCATTTTGGGGTTAGCACATTGAATGGTGGAACAAGAAGCTAAAACCAAAAAAATATATTGAGGTTATATGAACCATTGAAGAAAATCCAAGATTGTTTGGGGGCCTTTTGGACCGTTTTCACTCAAGCCCTTAAAAATCGGTTCTAGGAGGCCTAATTGGGCTAATTCCTTGTAGCCATTTTCTAGGCAAGATTTTGGAATTGGTAAAAAAACTATTGTTTACAAACCTCAAATGGACCCTAAACACATCCAAAACATGAATGAAGACACCTCCACACCTCTGCATTATCTCACAATGGTAGGAGGTCATTTTGACAACTTGAAGCCAAGAAGCCATAATTGAGTACATGGAAAGCACTGTGAATTGGTAGGGTTCCCAGCCAAAACACTTGAACAAGACACCTTAGAGAGATCAAGAATCAAGCCCTAGAAGAGTTTGAGAAGGACTTGAAGGTATAGAGAGCAACTAGGCCCAGTGAGTTGGTGCAATTGAACAACACCAATTAAGTGAAGTGTTGAGAAAACTAGGCGAACCCCATCAAATTGGTATCAGAGCCTATAAGATTTGGGCTAGGTGAGTAGATGTCCTCAGTTCAATCTATAGGATACAAAAACATGGTGACCAATGTAGAGTTGGAAAATAAAGTGGATGATCAGGAGGAAGAGAATAGACTCATGAAGGAGAAGTTGCTAGAATTGGAGAGTAAGCTTGGAGAGGTAGAAACCAACGCGGATGAAGTGTTGTAAAAGTGGAAGGAGCAGAAGGGAATGGTAAAGAAGTGGCAGAGATAGACAAGATACTTTAATCTAATCCTATCCTAGAGAATGAACCTTTTTTGAAGGTATTGAACACCTTGAGTGACAAATCACTGGAAGGATTGCCATTGTTCACTGGTAAGATGGAGGTAGAAGTGGTCCAAGAATGGATAGAAGGCATGGAGAACCATTTTGAATGTGAAGGCATAACTGAAGCCCAGAGAGTCAAGGTAGCCAATTCAAGGATGAGAGGATCTTCTCTTACATGGTGGAAATTTGTACAAGATGAAAGGAAGAAAATGGGCAAAGCACCCATCTCTTCTTGGAAAGGGATGTTAGTCAAAATCAAAGAAGTCTATTTGCCTGATGACTATGAAGTGCAAATTCATAGGAAGAGGCAAAACTTAAGACAAAAAGACCCTAATTTTAGTAGCTATATGGAGGAGTTTCACAAGCTTAGCCTTAGATCTCATGCGGTGGAAGAAGAGAGTCTCAAGGTTGCTAGGTACCTAAACGGTCTATGATGGAACATCCAAGAAGAAATCAGTCTAATGAGCCCAAAAATAGTCCATCAAACCTATCAACTTGCCCTTCAGGTGGAGAAAAAATTGAAAAGATGACATGACTCAAGCAACAATAGCAGCAAGGGTAGAGGAAAATACAATAGAGGCCATAGAGGAGGCTTTGGAGGAAGAAGTTCTGAACAAAGAACACAAGGAGACTAAACTCACCGAGTAGGAAGATAGTGGTAGTAGTAAAGGAGGATTCAATAGAGGAAGGGGATCCAATAGTGGTTTTAGAGGAAGATCTAGTGGCCAATCTAGAGGTTCCTCATACTTTGCAACAATGAAGTGTTACCATTGTAACCGACTTGGTCATCCAGCATATAGGTGTCCAGAGAAGGGATCATCAACACATGGTGGTGAAAGAAGAGTGAGTTATCTTCAAGAAGAGTCTTCAAGCAGTAAGACTTTAGAGGTCTCCTTAGAGTTAGAGTTAGGTGACAACTTGATGATAAGGAGAACATTGATCAAAGAATCTATCAGAGAAGAGCCAAGCTAAAGAAGGTCCTTATTTAGGATCAAATGCAAGATTATGGACAAAGTGTGCAAAGTGATCATTGATTCAGGGTCTACAAAAAACATTGTGTCATAAGAGGTAGTGAGTAAGCTCAAATTGGAAAGGATACCTCACAACAGTCCCTATAGAGTCGCTTGGTTGAACAAAGGCCAACATGTCCTAGTCAATGAGAAAGCATGGGTTGATTTTACCATTGGAAGGTATAAGGACAAGGTGTTATGTGATGTCCTACCCATGGATGCATGCCATCTTCTATTAGGAAGACCATGGCAATTTGATAGACAAGCTATCCATGATGGAGCCAAGAATACATACTCATTCAAGAAAGATGGAGTCACATTCAAGATTCAGTCTATCCTTGAGAAAGGAGAAAAGAGGACAGTAGGTCCTAATGTTCTTTTGGTGAATGAAAAATAGTCCTTAAAGAAACTTGAGGAAGGTGAAGGTATAGGGTTTGCACTTGTGATGAATCCCAAAGGAGAAGACAAGAAAGAGCAGCAAGATTTTCCATTAGAGGTGCAAGATTTGTTGAAGAAATTCAAAGGTATAGTAAGTGAAGGACAGCCAGCCACCTTACCTCCTAAAAGAACCATAAGCCATCAAATAGACTTCATTCTCGGAGCATCCTTTCCTAATAAAGCAGCTTATAAAATGACTCCCCAACAAAATGTTGAGATTTCCAAGCAAATCCAAGAGCTCTTAGACTAAGGCCTAATTAGGAAAAGTATTAGCCCTTGTGCTATCCCTACCATGTTAGCACCAAAAAAAGGTGGTACTTGGAGATTGTGTACTGATTCTAGAGCCATAAATAGGATCACCATCAGATATAGGTTCCCTATTCCTATAATAGAAGACCTAATGGATTGTTTAGGGGAAGCCAAGTACTTTACCAAGATTGACCTTAAGAGTGGCTATCATCAAATTGGGATTAAGGAGGGTGATGAATGGAAAATTGCATTTAAGACTACTGACGGTCTTTATAAATGGCTTGTAATGCCATTTGGATTATCCAATGCTACAAGCACCTTCATGAGACTCATGAATGAGGTGATGAAGGACTTCATAGGTTAATTTGTGGTGGTCTACCTTGATGATATTCTGATTTTCAGTAAAGATAGGGTAGATCACATTGATCATTTGCAATATGTATTACAAAGATTGTATGATGAAAAGCTAACCATGAATTTGGATAAGTGTGAGTTTGTTAAGTAGGAGTTGTTTTACCTTGGGTTTGTGTTGTCTCAAGGAAACCTCAAGATGGATCCAAGCAAGGTTGAAGCCATTGTAAATTGGCCAACTCCTAAGATAGCAACAAAGGTGAGAAGCTTCCATGGACTAGCTTAGTACTACAGGAAGTTCATTAGGCAATTCAGTGCTATATGTGCACCAATGCTAGATACCATTAGAGGTGGAGTAAAAGAAAATTTTTAGTAGAGTGAAGCAGAAAACACAGGTTTTGAAACCTTGAAGGAGAGGATAGCTACCCAACCGGTACTAGTGTTGCCTAGTTTTGAGAAACTTTTCATTGTAGAATGTGATGCAAGCAATATTGCAGTAGGTGTTGTCCTAAGCCAAGAAGAAAGACCAATAGCTTTCCATAGTGAGAAGCTAAGTGATGCCAAGATGAAGTAATCCTCTTATGATCTTGAGTTGTATGATTTAGTGCAGACATTGAGGAAGTGGAGACATTAGCTCCTCCCTAAAGAATTTGTGATCTATACAAACAACCGAGCATTAAGTTTCCTAAACTCACAAAATAAACTCAGTCATAAACACATGAAATGGGTGGATTATATGTAGGCCTATACATTCACCATTAAGCACAAGAAAGGGCAGTTCAACAGGGTAGCTGATGCATTGAGTAGAAGGCTTTTGACGGTCCAAGAAATCCAATTGAGAAGCATAGGTGTGGATAGTTTTAGAGACTTATACCCAGAGGATGAAGACTTCTCAAATGCCTAAAAGGTGTGTAAGGAGTATCAAAATCACTTCCATAGTGAGTATTCTAGTTTTACTTTGTAAAATGAACTATTGTTCAAAGGTGGGTAGCTTTGTGTTCCTAGAGGCTCAATGAGAGAAAACCTTATTCAAGAGAAGCATAATGGCAGCCTTAGTGGACATTTTGGAGTCAATAAGACTCAAGAGTTGGTTCAAAGGTACTATTATTGGCCAAGGATGAATCAAGATGTGAGGAAATATGTGGAGACTTGCATAGTTTGCCAAAAAGCCAAGGGTACTTCTACAAACGTCAGTTTATACCAATCTCTTCCCATACCAAATAGACCTTGGGAATGCATTAGCATGGACTTTGTATTAGGTTTACCAAGGACAAAGTAGGGATATGACAACATTTATGTCATTGTGGAAAAATTTAGCAAAATGGTTCACTTTGTGCCTTGCAAGACTACTCATGATGCATGCCAAATTGCTCAATTGTTCTTCAAAGAGGTGGTGAGGATACATGGTTTACCCATGAGCATTGTTTTAGATAGGGACTCAAAGTTCATGAGCCACTTATGGAAGACACTATGGCAAAAGCTTGGCACCAACCTCTCTTTTGGATCAGCCTACCATCCTCAAATAGATGGGTAGACCGAAGTGGTGAATAGAAGCTTGGGAAACTTGTTAAGGTGCCTTACTAAGGAATATGGTCAAACATGGGATCAAGGACTCTCACAAGGTGAATATGCATACAATGAGACCATAAATAGGACTACTGGCAAGAGCCCTTTTGAAGTGGTCTATGGTGTGCACCCAAGAGGTATTTTTGAGTTGAGAGACTTAGGAAGTGCAACAGCAAGAAGTGGATATGCAGAGGACTTTTCTCAATCAATGAAGGAGGTCCATGAATCAATTAAACAAGCCTTGATGGAAAACACAAGAAAACTCAGACAAAAAGCTGATGAAAAGAGGAAGGACTTGTAATTTCAAGTGGGGGATCTTGTCATGATGCAATTAAACAAAGCAAGGCTACAAAAAGGAGGATAGGTCCATGTGCCATTCTATCCAAGTATGGAGAAAATGCATACAAGGTGGATCTACCTAGTGACATAGGCTTGTCACCATTTTTCAACATAGCAGAATTAGTTGCATACAAGGGACCAGTTCAAGGTTTAGATTGCAGTCACCCAGAGGTTTTAGATGATATGAACAACCTTCAGTTACCAGCCAAACCAAATCCAAAGGCCAAGAAGTTGTTGAGTTCAAGGATTGCCAAGAAGGTAAGACACCAAACCTATTGGGAGAACCTAATCAAATAGCAGGGTATGGATGATGCTGAAGCTACATGGGTGCTGGAGACAAAGTTTAAGAAGCTTGGAATTGATCAAAATCTGATTCCTAAGAAGGTGACATGATCTTCTTTTGTTTCGGAGAATGGTGCAGGAGCACCTAGGACTTAGATTGTTTAGCTTTTAAATTTTGGCTTTTACTAACCCTAGCCAAGTCAATGGTGAATAAAGACTCCAAGAGGGTCCAAGAGTTATATTTTTGAGTCAATGTAGGCCTAGGTTGTTTTCATACTTCTTAGGTTTGCATTTTTGTGTAAATAGTGAGTTTGAGTAGCCAATTGACCTTTTTGATGGTTAAAAGTGTCAAAACTTGGTATAGGTATTAGGTAGGGTTAAATTAGTATTAGGAAAGTTTTAAAAGTCATTTTTGATGACTTGGAATAGGTCTTATAGGTTGGAAAGACCAAAAGTGCAAAAGTTGCAAAGTTGCAAAAAGTTGTCATGACAACTTTTGTCCTGAATTGGTTAAGCGATGGAGTTAGGGATTTCACAATGCCCTAGGATGACTCCACATGTGGTAAATCTATAATTACCCTCTCTTTTATGGTTACCAAGGTTGGTGAATGTGTTTTGCAAGCTTAACAATCTAAAACTACTCATTTTCAGACTAGTTGGCAGCATTTTGGCTTGATTTTACTCATTTTGTAATTAAAGATGGATTAAATCCATTGATCCAGAAATGGATTGAGTTTCTCTTGTGTGTTATTGTGTTTTTGGTTTAATTTAGAGATTTTTAGTTATTTTTCATTAGTGTTTTCTTGCCTTAGTTTGCAAGCAGCTAGTGTTGGCTTGTATATAGTAGTTTTCTTGTAAATATGGTTGTCCCATGAGTTCCACATGTTTTGCCACCATGAATTTTTTGGAAATAGTTTTAAACCCTCTGTTTAGTGTAAATATGCAGGTGCAAGTGTTGGAGAAGAGCTTTGATATGACTGTCACCTTATTCTAGGCGAGTCCAGGAGCAACCCGACTAGAGGAAATAAGGTGAAAATGAAGTGCCAAGTGCAGGGGTGGATGTCAAATCAATTTCTAAGTTTTTGAAGGGGTCCAAGGAGTTGGGAAAAAGTTTTTAATACAAGGAGGATCCTTGAAGAGTTCATTTGTTGTACAAACACCAACTTGACCTGTCACTGCCACCTAGAAGGCCTAGAAACCCTCCAAAACCCTCATTTTGGGGTTAGCACATTGAATGGTGGAACAATAAGCTAAAACCACAAAAATATATTGAGGTTATATGAACCATTGAAGGAAATCCAATATTTTTGGGGGGTCTTTTGGACCATTTTCACTCAATCCCTTAAAAACCGGTTCTAGGAGGCCTAATTGGGCTAATTCCTTGTAGCCCTTTTCTAGGCAAGATTTTGGAATCAGTAAGAAACCTATCATTTGCAAACCTCAAATGGACCCTAAAGGAATCCAAAATATTAATTAAGACACCTCCACACCTCTGCATCATCTCACAATGGTAGGAGGTCATTTTGACAACTTAAAGCCAAGAAGCCATAATTGAGTACATGGAAAGCAGTGTGAATTGATAGGGTTCCTAGCCAAAACACTTGAATAAAACACCATAGAGAGATTAAGAATCAAGCCCTAGAAGAGATTGAGAAGGACTTGAAGTTATAGAGAGAAACTAGGCTTGGTGAGCTGGTGCAATTGAGCAACACCAAGTAGGTGAAGTGTTGAGAAAACTAGGCGAACCCCATCACCTAAGCTACTATATTATGTGGTATTGCCTCACTGCTCTCTCCACATGCATACATCCTTTGTATATGAAGATGTAGAAATGATGGTGATGACCTATGTAGACTTGAGCTTGGTCTTTATAGGGATACCTCCTCCTCATCTCCTGTGGTATCTTGTCCCCTATCCTCTCACGGTGGAGGGTCCGCAACTCCAATTTCATCACCTACATGATCAGGAATGACCTTTCTCTCCTAGCCATCCTCCTAGTCTGGCTCATCCTCCTAATATTATATATCATCATCTTCATTACTCAACTCATTTAAAGCCTCATCTCCTCTATCTTACTATGTGAATCCATTGGTCTCACCCAAGGATCAAGATTCCCTCTCAGGTAGTCTAAAGGAAAGATGGCCCCTGGGAAGCTCATCTCCCATCATATCACATAGCTATGCTATAGACTAGCATCATCCTAGAGTGGGGGCATATACCTGTCTCTTCCCTCATTCTCCTCATCATCTCTAATCTCCACATCTTGTATAGTACATCTATGTCTTGCTCTTGGTCTCATAGCACTACAAGAATGGCATATGTAGATCGACACTACTATAGGATAGCCTTTCTCCAAACCAAATTTCCTCATCACTTAATCAAAATAGAAGGGAATGATGATGTTTCCATGACACCCCTCTAGAAATTAGCCCCAATGCATGTGTCAAAATTGTACCTATTGACCTAGCTAAACAACTATCCATTTGTAAGGTCTCCATATGATATCATAAACTGTAGACTGTTAATCACAACTCTCCAATATAATAAATCATCACTTTTCCAAGATCTCATGCATGGATATGCATGAGCCCAGGGCTCGTTAATATCAACATCCAATAGGAACCCCACTACCCTCGTACATTCAATGTGCTTGAACATTCAAATTTGGAGTAGTGTGCAAGTCAACAAACTCTTCCCTTCACCATATACATAATCTCCTAAGTCATGGTAGAGATGCACCAGTATACGACATCCCCATGCAAACATGGTATGGTGCTCATCCATCTCATGAATGGTATATGTCAATCCTTCATTCATATGATTGTCTCACCCATCAAGACACACGACTAGTACCATTATGGTAATCACCAATCTCCTCACTAGCAAGATAGCACATGTTAGATGAAGTAGCCATCTAATGACAATCTGACCTCTCATCTCTTTGGGTGTGGCTCTACAAATGCAATATATTTGATCTCTCCTCCTCTCAGTTTGTGAGTGGTGTGACTGATATCTCATATTCCTCCCTCTCACAAATAATTGTGGGATGTGGTATACATCCTCCAATGTATTTATCATATCCCCAATTGGAACAAAGAATGTGGATGTATCTAGGTCCCACCTTTCCATCTAGACCACCAGCATTGGCCCATGAAACTTGATAGTGGGCAAGAAACATACTCACCATAGGCCTACTACATGAAGAAGTCTTTAATCCTCTAATGATAGATGAGGAATCTATCTTCACAAATGGTTGCATGTGTGTCTTGATATGTGTTCTCGTAAATATAGTAACTCCTACAAAATCAAATATCATGTATCAATATCCTCAACATCAAACTCATCATAGAACTTGTCCTGACCCCATGAGTGCCATATGTGCCCCTTATCTAAGATCATGGTGCCTTGATGGGACCATGGCATCCATTCTAGGTGGCCCTTGTCAAAATTAGGGTTTTGATAGCTAATCTACCAACCAAAACACAAAAAATCACTAGGATGTAGTTTTAGTGGGCCTACCTCATCCAATGGAACATCCTTGATGACCGATTGCCTTATACTCCCTATCTAGGTAGGCACTTTGGGTCATAGACATGGTATTTTCTACTATGTGGGCTCCTCCTCTACACTATGAGACAAAAAAAGTGAATAAGACAAAGGAATAGTGTCACTTTCACTGTTTAAGGTAATCTCCTCTCTAAATCCTAATTCTATATTTTACACTTAATCTTTAACATCTTGAGCTAGAGAACTCTAATTTTTGCATCATATAATCGAGGTGTGACTCATGTGTAGTCGGGTCTTTGAGATCTAACTACAAACATTCATAGTAATTGACATGCAATCAAGTCTCTAAGACCTCATTGCATATGGGGGTGATGCTTTTCTTGTAATTGGGTCCCCAATACTATTAGGTCCCAGAGACAACTGAGAGGGGGGGGGGGTGAATCAGTTGTCAAATAAATTCAAACCAAAAACAACTTAACCAACTTAATGCTTAATACCAGTAAACCAGTTAAGTATGTCGGTAGACAGTTTTAATAGTTAATTGCTATATCGGTAAAGATTAACGCATGAAACATAAACACAAATTCATCCACAACACATAACACTAATATTTGTACGTGGAAACCCTGTAAGGGGAAAAACCACAGTGGGAAACCTTACCCACAATTAGATGATACTACTACAGATAGTAAGTGTACATAAATGGGATCTGCACATGCAGAAAGGCCAACAGCCTAGAGGTCACTGCTCAATCACAAAATGGGAGTCACGCTGACTATAGTTGGATGGTTAAATCCAATAAGAATGTACTACACAAAATAGCATCTTCATATGCTAGATTCAGTACCAGTGTAATGCTGATATGCTCTCACAAAAACCTAGCTTCACCTTCAAATGATGTTTGTGTGTATTTCACTGCTTAATCTCGCATATACCTTCACACAATTCTTTTTTGCATTCCACACTTGATCTTAAAATTAAGATCTTACATTTATACCATAACCTAAAACCAATTTTAGTAGGTCATCTCTACAAGATATTACAATAAAAACATTTTACAAATAATATAATATCCGATGCAATAACTGATTGAACATGTCAGCTTAATGCATTTACAACAATAATTAATCATCTCCATAGCGTGCCATGCTGATCTGGAAAAGATAAACCTGTCGGTGTAACCTTAGATAACCCTGGACCTATTTTCCGGTAAAAGCAAATATGCAAATATGAATATACCAATGATTAATTCATTAAGATAAGATGTCCACATGATGTCTTTGATATTACCAAGTGTCTTCCATATCATTTCAAGTGTCGGTGATCATTATATCCTGATGGTGAACCATATATCAGTAATTGTGCAATAGTTACTTGCTTGCCGGTGAATGCTGCTAGATCTCCAAAGTGATAGTGTTTTAGTAGGTGTTGACATCAATGACAAAATCATACCAAAATACCAACAGATACTTGATTGCAATTAACAATTCAATCAATTTGTGATGTCAGTTCTAAGACCCAATTTTGCAGGTAACTTAAAAAATTTGTTTAAGACATTAAAACCCACCAGAATGATGACTTAGGACTTTGACGCTTGATGGGAAATGACCTGGAGATGAACTATGCTTGAGAGTACATGAGTTTTACCTTGATAAGAGTACTTTAGAGTACATGAGCTACAAATAGGACAAAATTTACAGGGGTTATCTCACGTTTTTGCAGAGTCTGAAATTAGGGACAACAATTGGATCTGACTGGGGAACTTATTGTGATCATCTCTAAAATGACTAAAGGGAGTTGAATACAGAACTCTAAGTGCCTTCAAGTCTTTCCATCCATTGAACTACATAGTAAAGCAACAAAGACACAAAAGAACATATAGGTTGACATGACTAACTAAAAATAACCTACTGAAACAAGATGCAACTTTGTGCAATTGCACTTATTGGAAAGGGAAAAATAACCTATCCTAGACTAACCAGCAACAAGTTCTTCCATAAATGAACCCATTCATTGGCTCTCCAAAATAGTTTTCCTTCTTTAACAACTTGCAATGTTGTATAGTAAGTAGACACAACCAGTTGAAGCATGAAAAATTGTACCACATCTTGATGCACCAATTCATGGAAGAAATGAACAAATCCACTTTCCTCCTCAAGTTGGTCATATGTGCTTTTGCTCCAAAGTGGATCAATGAATCTGGGTTGCCCTTGCTCAACTGTATATGCACCTTTATTCTCACTCGTGTGTGTGTGTGTGTACAAGTGTGACCTTTGATGACTTTCTAGCTTCCAACCAAGCTAGATGTCTTATAGGGCATCCCCTTGATAGGACGCATAGACTAAACACTTCCTGTTGGTTTTACCTTTATTAGTTATTTCTTCAACCACAACCTCATGTGATCCAAATGAAAACACGGTTGCATTACTTACTTCATCATAGTGTTCACAAACTTCAATTTTGGGAAAATTTGAGTTGTCATCAAGACTTGAACAAAATTCCTCTACTATGTTTATGGAAAGGTATTCATCAAGTTCGATGTTATCTTCCACATGCACAATATCTACAAGTTCATGAGCTTGAAATATAAATGTATTCTTCTCATTTTGTTCAACTTAAATGGTACCTTCATGCATGTCCATCTTTTCACATCTCAAGACATGATTGTCCTCCTTTACCAACATCTTAGAAAAGTGGCTTTCATCCTTTTTCTTGTTATTCCCCATGGTATTTGACATGGTCTTTTCTTTTTGTTCAACAACTTTCTCGTACTGCATAAACCAAATATGAGAGTTGCCAGCTATGTCTACTTCCTTCTCTTGGAAGAGACCAACAAGATAACTTTGCCTCGATTTAGAGTTCCTCATTGTTACATTTGTTGATGGTGCTTCAAGTACAAGCCTCCCCAGTAGTGGAGGAAGCTTTCTTTGATTCCTTATAGCATAATTGTAAGCATCATTTGAATAAGGTCTTCTTGAAATATCCTTGTAAGGAATAGAGAATAAACCTTGAGATATCTTCTTCTTGAGAGAAAGCAACTCATTAGCCAACCTTTGCACCATATGATCTAATGTGTTGGTTGAAGATGATTCCAAAGAAGAGTTTTCTTTGGAACCATTTGGGTCTATCCTTATCTTATCCACAATGATAAGATCATCTTCAATCTTAGTTGTCAAAGTTTGTGCTAAGCTACAAGATTAATTGAATTTTCTCTTCTCAACATAAAACTTACCTCAAGCACTTCAGCATTGATAAAGAAACACTTCAAATTCTCAGTTGTAGGTTGAGCAAAAGATGGAATTGTATGTGTCAACTTTTTGAAGTGGGCAAAAAATTCATGCATAGGTAAATGAGATTTATTTTTCAATTGGGTGAGTTGGGCCAACAAAGAATGAATGTCTCCTCGAACCTAGCTCTAAGAGTAGCCTAGTTTGTGATGGTCTATAGTGTGAGGTGGTATAACCAATATGAAACTACACCTTGTAGAGTTTTAATAAAAAGTCTCATTGAAACATCCTCATGTTCCACACCAAGGACATAACACAAAATATAGAAGATAGTGTTGTGATCATTTGGATGTTGTTTTCCATCCCTGTAGAATCTAGGGAACTTCTTTTGTGAGCCATCAGGAAGAGCATGTAGAGGTGGAGTCAAATTCAATGGATCAAAAGCATACCTTGGGTAGCCATTTTACATCTCCTTGGGTAAATCTTGGAAAATTAATAAAATAAATTACAATGAATAAGATACCAATATACTTCGACCAAAAGCATGAGGCCTTTGGATGCGCATCATATCCCCAGTAGAGTTGCCAAAAATTGTTTGGTGAATATATTGCAACTAACTTGATTCAACCAATTGCAAAATAGTAGTTTCAACCATATTGTGTGAGACATAGTCTCTCATCTTTGTAAGGGGAGGCTCCCCCTATTTACTGCTATTAAAAACCACTAACACTTAACTAGAAGCTAAAATTATATACACTAAGCTAATTAATAAGGTGTTACAATAACCATATTCTCTTTTTTTTAAATAGGTATTCTTCCTTCATCATATCCTCTTCTTTCAGAGTAGATGATCCTTTCTAACGATAAACTTTCAAGTACAACCAAGTAGATTTAGTAACTAAGAAGCTCATGAAAGCTCAAAGACTTTCCATGACTTCATATAAAACTTCAAGAACAAAGATGAAATATGTGTGTAGCTCAAAGACTTCAACATACACATGGGGGCTTCACTGGCTAGGCAATATTATATCATGTGCATCCATATTAGGGGTTTAATATCCCAAAAATGAGGGTACATATATTGCCTATTGGTGAAAATAGGGGATTTTTTAATTCAAGCTATGAAAAAATATAAATATTTGGTGAAAACAAGGGGGCTTTTAATTTAAGTTGTGTACTAGGAGGGGGTGACAAAAAGGGAGTTTAGGGCAATATTTTTTAAGGGGATTCCTTAGTATGCCATGAACACATGTACTATAACCCATGTTCACTAAGTGAAGCCCCATGAACATACACTTCACCTTAAATGCACAAACGTAGAATGTAAATCAACACAAAGACTACAAGTTATCTCTTTGCTTGAGCATGAAACATTGGCTTCAAACATGATAAGTAGCTCAAAGACTACAAGATTGGGTTTAAATCTCTTTCAAATAAAACCATAATACTCACAATCAACTCCAAATAATGTCGTCACATTACAACTTGTTTCAACACAAAGACTGAAAGCAACTTGCCTCTTTTATTTATTGCAACTTGATTTACATCTAAAAACAAAGTTTTAGAGTGCTTCCCAAACTAGCATTGTTTTATTCCATTTCTAAAAGAGGGATATTTATAATGAAGCCCCTCATATTTATAGAGGAGAGGCTATTACTAAAATGTGGGAGAAAGCTAACTAACTATTGACTTATTCCACATTACATTCCTGATCTATTTTGACTTGTAATGCAACCACATGTAACTACATATTTTCATTTTACATGTTATATGTCAAAACCAAATTACATAATACATGTCAAATAATAAACTAAGTGTCAAAAGACACGTGTCTTCATTATCACCATTATTAAAGTCTTCACATTGTTGCAAGGTAACTTGTGCTTCTGGTTCATCTAGATGGAGATATTGTAATGGATTTGGGAGTTCTCAGAGTTGGACAAAAATTTGATAAAAACCATGTGCTATCAAATAAAAATTTTGAAAATACAAAAAACAAAGAAAAATTAACTAACTTTGGGATCACATTTGCAATTTGGGTCTTGGAGACCAAATTGCAAATGTTCAAAGAAAATGCAAAGTTTATTTTGCAATCCGGTCTCAGAGATCCGATTACAAGTATGAAAGATAACATTGTACATGTAATCAGGTCTTTGAGACCCAATTACATGCATCTAATCATGATACAAAATTCTAATTGGGTCTCGGATATCCGATTCCATACAATGGAAGGGCAAATAAACCTTGCAATAGGGTCTTAAAGACTCAATTACAAGTGAGACAAAGTGTAGCTTATGTGCATTTAGGTTTCTAAGACCTTATTACAATTGAGACAAAGTGTACATCAAGTGCAGTTGGCTCACTACACAACTACAAGTATGCATGGTGTTTGGCATGCAGTCGAGTCTTAGAGACTACAAGTGAGGGTAGTGTTTTCCTTTCAGTTAGGTCTTGGAGACTCGATTGCAAGTATAATCGAGGTGTGACTCATATCCAGTCGGGTCTTTGAGATCCAACTACAATTGTTCATGATAATTGACATGTAATTGGGTCTCTGAGACTTGATTGCATATGGGGGTGATGCTTTTCTTGTAATTTTAGGTCCCAAATATTCGATTGCAAGTGACAATGCAATCAATTTGCAATGTCGATTCTAAGACCCGACTTTGCAAGTAACTTTAAAATTCTATACTTTAAGACATTAATACCCACTAGAATAATGACTTGGGACTTTGAGGCTTGATGAGAAATGACTTGGAGGATAACTACGCTCAAGAGTACATGAATTGTACCTTGATAAGCATGCCTTAGAGTACGTGAGCTACAAATTAGACAAAATTTGCAGGAGTTATCCCATGTTTTTGCCAAGCCTAAAATTGGGGACAACAAAGACAAATTATTTTTTAAAATTCTCCTACAATCATAGATTTTCAAAGAGTGTAGTCTAAGCATTGAATCTCATAAATACTTTTATTTGATTAAAGATTTCTAATGATTTTTGAAAAAAATTCAACAATCCTCAAGGCATGTCATTACTAATGTCATCATGGTCTTCCATATTATGGCACATCATCATACATCTCCTCAAGTACATTAGTCACTCACACACTTGTCACATTTTCATTATATTATTTATACCTCGGTGTATAACTTCAAATACTACAAAAATATAGGTTGTTCATTTTAAGTCAAAATATGTTTGCATGCAATTTTTATCACATCATTTTATCATAGAAATCATCATTGTTTTAACCTGTTCTATTATTCTTCTCATTCTCATGTTATCCTTATTTAGTATTTTATCATCTCATGCATCTCCATCTCAATTTCCACACATATACCCATCTCTCCATTCCCTTCTATTTCTCTGATCCCCTTTGACTCATTTCTCATTCCTTTATATTTCACTCTCCTTTTGAGAGGCCACTTGTATCTTATCAACCCACCTACTTTCTCAAGGGGGAATCCCTAATCCTTTTCCTAACTACCATTCATCTAAATCTTACGTTTAATTTTATCCCTTTCAAAAATCTATATTTTTTTCTTCATTTAAGTATTCCATTATATCCTCTAGTTGTACCATCATCTCAATGATGTACAAATAGAGAGACCTAAAATTGACAACATCCTAACATCACATCTAACACCATCACTTTCAACAATTTTGACACCAAATACATCTTACTTATCTATTCAAGTGTTCCACTAGAATTGATTGAATAAATTATTGTTTTTATTCAATTAATTTAATCAATTCGTCTCTTTCTTCTTAATTTCCCACATTGATTAATTTCCCACATTTATTTAATCAAGTCAATCATCTTTGCTACTATTTATCCAAAAATTGAATAAATACACTTGAAACATGGTGCCTCATCATTAATTGGATAGAATAGTGAATTTATCAATCAATTAACTATTTTTGGATTCATCCACCAAATCTTGAAGCCTTAAAATAACCAAAAATCAACTTTGCACAAGGCTTCAAAATTGGCACATGGATTCAACAAATGACACATCTCTCATCCATCCAAGCGCTCATCATGGACACCAATCCCATGATGTAACTTGTCAGTTGATCATTCTCACCTACATGAAAATTAATCATAACACCCCACCTCTCATGGTGAAATCCTTTCCATCCATCAATCCAATGAAAAATCAACAAATCATCTCCCAAGCCATTCTAAAGGTAAAGAGAGGAGATGCAATAAAGTTATGTTGCCAATTTCTTGAGTGATCTATTTCAAGAATCACATGGAGAAATAAGCTATAGTCATCAATTATTTTTAATGGTAAAGGTTCATTACTTTAATCATTTGTTTGCACTCCTTTATTTGCAATCTAAGGTGCATACTATTGTACGCTTGGATTAATTTTTTTATATTATTTCCTATGGTTTTAGGCCTATATTTTAGTTTTCATACTACTCATTATAATTGTTTTTGTTTTTTGTAGATCTTAAGATGGAAAACTCATTGTGGGAAGAATGTTCATAATCATCATCCTTATATTTATCTGTTATATGAATGTTTGAATATTTACTTTCATGTTGACTACTTATTTACTTGGAAATATATCTTCATAATAGTTCATATGTAAATTGAAGTGGGAGTAAAATGTGATTACAAAAATTACATATGAATGCTTTCCTCCTTTATTTTTTTACCTCACTTTGACAAGATTATCTCTAATGCAATAATAGTGTACGAATTGACATATTTTTGCATGAATGTCAACAAACTTGAATAAACCCATATTCACAAATCTTAAAATTTTGTACCTATTGTAAACACCTAAAATTAATTAAATTAATGTTTAATTAATTTAATCCTGTCATCATAATTAACCAATTTAATCGTGTTTATTCCCTTTTGCTAGACAGTTCAAATAACTGGAAGACAACTGAGAAGGGGGGGGTGAATCAGTTGTCACAGATTACTGGAACCATTAGCAATTAAAACTTGTACAAATACATTTTGTGCTTTTAACCCATCTCAAGTCGAAGAGACTTATTCTATGCCCTACTATTCTATGGGGGTTGGGGGAGGCAGGGAATGAGGAGCTGGGAAAGCAACTGGATGAAGCCCCTCCACGTAACATGGCAAGGCAATTTTGAAGCATGGGTCTATGACCCCTTACATGTAAGACCTAATACTGCAACCCAAAACATTAATACCGGAATAGCAGTTAAACCAATTAAGCATAAACAATAATCACATAAGAAATGCCATCCACATGACACCAAGATTCATACGTGGAAAACTCGGTAAAGGGAAAAACCACTGTGGGAAGCCTACCCACAATTAGATAATACTTCTGCAATAAGTATGTGAATTACAATTGAGGAGCCTGCACTTGCAGCAAGGCCAACAACCTAGAGCGCACCACTGATCAAAAAAGGAGCCTCACTGACTACATAAAAATCCATACTACAATCCGGAGAAGTGTTGAACTACAAAAGATAGCATCTCCTACTCCTGAGTACAGTTCTGGTTAAGCTCAATACCAGAGGACTAAATCCTCTTACATAAACCCAATTCGATCTCCAATGATCGACCAAATCCTCTGCCTGAATGATATTACATTATTCACACATTACATTCCTATTCCCATTCTTATGATATGATATACAATAAGATCTTACATCTATATATATAAACCCTCAACCATAAACAATTAACTCGACCACGAGATAATAAACCAATTACATAATTACAAACCATGCCAGCCTTAGACCAAACAAATAATACCCAACACATAAGACATCCCAGAAACACATCAAGAGGTCCAATCCACACGTTACATTAAAGTCGGTCCATAACCTAGATCAACTGGGACCTAGTATAGGTCCACATGCTACAACAATGATCTCCATCCACCAAGTCTCAAACATGATCACCAACAACATCCGGAAACTCCACTAGAAGTTGCACCAACACCACTTATGCAATTCGTCAAAGATCTTCATCAAAAGCTTTATCAGTGAAACCCTCATCGTAACTAGAAACCAAGCTTCTAAGCAAATAGGATAGAATCCGATCACCAGACCAAAACCAACTTACTGAATATGAGCATGGGTATCATGATTAAACCAATTCCATAACCAAATCATATCGGAGCCTACCGGATCATGTCGGATCCAAATCAACCAGAAACCACTCAACCTACCGGGACCAGAAGCATGCTAGTAAAGAATCCTAACAACTAGTGTTGGCATCAATGACAAAACATCAGTGCAACACATAATTAATTCCACCAAATGGCCAACAATCTCCCCCTTTAGCATTGATGGCAACACTAGATGTGAAAAACATCTAAGTACCAAGAAATGCCAAACAAGTATCCCCTAATGGACGACAACCAACAATCTCCCACATACAGCTTTGAAATATAGACCAAACTCCCCCTAATGTATACAACTCCTTAAGTTTTCTTTTTCACATCTATATCTCTCCCCCTTTGACATCAATGCTAGAAATCTGACAAAAATATCAAAGCAAAAACATAAACCATCGAATCACAAAGATGACTACTCCCCCTAAGCAGTAGCATCCCTACATCAGTGCCAGAAAAAGTATCTCTGATAATGCATACCAGACTAATGCCAAACCGCATCAATCAAGTCTCTACCGGAGGGGCAGAAACTCCCAATCTATCTCTCAGGTATTCAAATGATTCCTTGGGCAAAGGTTTAGTAAAAATATCTGCAATCTACTTTTTAGTGTTCACATAAACCATTCTAACTTCATTTGCTTCCACCTTTTTCTTCAAAAAGTTGTACTTGATAGATATGTGCTTTGTCTTTGAATGAAATACCGAATTCTTTGATATATCAATAGCAACAGATTTATCACACTAAATAACTACTGGTGCATCACAATCCACCTTTATATCCTTCAACATTTGCTTCATCCATAAAACCTATGTACAATTAGTAGCAGCAGCAAAATACTCAACTTCAACTGTAGATAAAGAAGTACATGACTGTATCTTGCTAATCCATGAAACCAACTTCTTTCCAAGAAAGAAAGCTCCACCGGAAGTACTTTTTCGGTCATCAACATCTCCATCCCAATCCACATCTGTATATGCACATAAAGTAAAGTTATCATCCTTAGTGTACCACAAACCATATTCTGATGTACCTTGCAAGTATCTAAAAATCCTTTTCATTGCACTCTCATGATTCTCTCTAGGATCACTCTTAAATCTTGAAACAATACAAACAACATTCATTATATCAAGCCTAGTCTGAGTCAAATAAAGAAGACCTCCAATCATAGATTTGTATCTTGTAGGATTTATCTATGCAAAAATATCTTTTCTTGTCAATTTCTCACTTGTAACCATAGGAGTACTTACCAGTTTAGAATCTCCCACACCATATTTCTTCAACAATTCCTTAGCATATTTAGTTTGACAGATAAAATACCTTTGTCAGTTTGAGTAATCTGCAAGCCTAAGAAAAATTTCATCTCACCAATCATAGACATCTCAAATTCTTTCTCCATATTCTTAGAAAATTCTATGCATAACTTATCTTCACCTCCAAAAATAATGTCATCAACAAATACTTCAATAATCAGTATATCATCATCAGTGATCTTATAATATAAATTACTGTCAGCACTGCCCTTAGTAAAACCAAGCTTCAAAAGATATTTGTCCAACCTTGCATACCAAGCTCTAGGTGCTTGTTTCAATCCATATAAAGTTAGCAAACCATGTTTGTATCATCTGATAGTGAAAAAACATCAGGTTTCTCAATATAAACTTCCTCATCAAGATCCCCATTCAAAAATGCACATTTAACATCCATCTTCTATGCCATAGCCAACTCTCATCAATCTATGTAATCAAACATGTCTTCTCACAAGAGTTCAAATGAAATATATTACCTTTTGTCTATGTACTGGTTGCAATCTCCAAACTAGATCTGTTAATGATTTTGCATTTTCCATCCTTGAACTGTAATTGAAATCCCTTATCCACCAATTGTCCTAGACTCAAAAGAATATGCCTTAAACCTTCAACATAATAAACATTGTCAGTATTGTTCTTACCATCCAATGATATAGTTCCTTTTCCTTTGATCATACATGCTTTGCCATCTCCAAATCTAACTAGACCAACATCAAATTCTTGCAAAGATAGAAACTTCCCTTTATCTCCAGTCATATGATGTGAACAACCACTATCAATTACCCATTCATCATCGTCTTCAATTTTAGCAGCAAGTGCCTTCTCTTCAGGTACATTCTCTTCCAGTGCTGAATCATCTTCCTTGATAGCCAAGAACACCCATTCCTTCCCATTGCCGGAACCACTAGCAAAGTCTTATGTCAGTTTATCATTAGAATCAGTAATGTCTTCCTCATCCACTATGTAGCATGGTTTGTCTCTATTTTTCTTATACTTATACTTTTTCTAATATCCAGGGTTAGGCTTAAATGATCTTCTAACTCTGTCTTCAAATCTTGAATTCCTTTCAGAACATCTAGATGCAAAATGACCAATCTTATTACATGCAAAATAATTAAAAGGTTCTTTTCCTTCATACTTACATCCTACCGGTCCTTTAGGTACTCTTCTAGAAAATAGTGCTTCAAGTTTCTCAAACTCATCATCTTCTCTCTTCATATCTTCTAATTCATTAGCATACAAAGCTTTCCAATCTTGCTTACCGATTGCAGATGTAGATGCATGAAAAGCAGGTTCAGTCTTCACATCTCCAGAAGGTCCAAATTCTTCAAGATCAAAAGAAGATAGCTTCCCAACCAAAGTATCTTTGTTGACAGATGTATTAGACATTGTTCTCAACCCATTAATAGCAGTAGCCTTCATTTTTTAAGCCAGTGGTATTCCCATAACAATCTCATTTACTCTTTCCATGAATGCAGTAATCCTTTCATCTTCTTCCATCTTCAGATTTTCATATCTCACTCGGTAACCATCAAGTTTAACAATCTTCACTGTAGGTTCACCTTCATTAAGAGTCTCCAACTTATCCCGTATAGCCTTTCCAATGTATTTTTCGGTTAATCCCATTATTTGTTGATCCAAAAGTACACACAAGAGGGCTTCTCTTGCTCTACAATCATTCTCAAGCTCCTTATCCAGGTTTGTCAGAGGAGGATTGTCAGATCCCGGATTATAAGGTGTGACACCATTCTATGTGGTCTCACAAATCTCCTTGCTAAGACATCTCACATGAGTCTCCATCTAAATCTTCCATACTGTGTAATTTGTTCCATCAAGCCTAGGAATATCTCTCCGAAAGATAACTCCAAAACAACTGGATGAACTTGAACTGTTAGTCGACATAGGATCTTCCTCAAGCAGTGAAGCTTTCTGCAAAGAGGACCAAAGCTTTGATCCCAATTGTTAGACAATTCAAATAACCCAAAGACAATTGAGAGGGGGGGGGGTGAATCAGTTGTCACAGATTACCAGAACCATTAGCAATTAAAATTTTAATACTGGAGTAGCAGTTAAACCAATTAAGCATAATCTATCCTTAATCCTTAAACTTTAACTCTTCTAATCCATTTCAAGAGCACACCCATGTTATTTAAACCCGCCTATCCTCTTGAGGGGGCATACCACTACTTCCTCATCAACCTTCCTCCTCGCCATTCTTCCTCATCTCAATACTGGGGCATCAAGCTACTAGTCCTTATCCTCACCATCCACTATGTTTTATTCTTCTTTGATATAACATCACTTAATGATGCTATATCAAAGAGGGGCAAAATGTAGACACCTAAAATTAATTAAATTAACATTTAATTAATTTAAGCATGTCATCATAATTAACCAATTTAATTATGTTTATTCACTTCTTCTTAAGGTTAATCAAATTTAATTAATCTTATCACTATAGTCCAAAATTAATTTATCAAATAAATTAATTATTTCCCTATTCTTCTAAAGTCAACCAAATCATTAATTCTTCTAAATTCCTCTTAGTTAATTAATTTTAATTAATTAACTTAAGTCATGTGATTCCTACAAATCACTTTTCCTAATCCCCACTCAGCCTAATTAATTCTTCTAGAAACTCTCTTAATCCTACTTATCATTATTCTCCAATCTTCTATTCCTCCACTCATGTCACATAAACATTGAGACTTTCAAGGAAATTCAAATTTCTTTGAATCCCCCCATGCATCCTTTATTTTGGAATTTTTAATTCCTCTCTCCTTTCCCCAAGGAATTTTATATTCCTTTTTATTCTCCCAATACACCTTGTTCCATGTCTTCCATCCCAAATCAATCTCAACTCTTATTACCAAAATCAATCTTGGCCCTCCATTGGCCTCCTCCAATCTATAAATTAGAGACTCATTTCCTCACAAAAATAACATGGAATCTTCCTCTAATCTTATGTTGCCCCCTTTTTCCTCTATCTTCCTCTATCTTCCTCTATCATATCCTCATCATATCCAAATAATTCCTCATCTAAAATAAATCATTTTTTATCCAAATCCATCTATTCCTCATCCATCATAATCCGAATCCAATCCTAATCCACCAACCTTGTTGTTGATTTGGAGAGCATTCCACATCCATCAAAAAGAGCACATCCAAATAAGTGGAGCACAAGGGTGCCTCTACTTCATCATTTGCTCAATCGAAGGAATAAGAGAGATCTTCTCTTGCAAGGTAATAGTATTAGTTTTATGATTTCTATTTGGTTTCCATATCATTTGTGTTTGAACTAGCCCTCTCATGCCTTGCTAGATTTCCCTTGGTTCATTCTGGCACACCCAGTGGGACCCACGTCCCTAATTTGACTTTTTCTTGATTTTTTTGTGAGTTTTTAATCGTAGGTTCTGGATTAGTATGAGCGACTATACTTTAGCGTGAGCGATACGGGTTTGGTGTGAGCGATACAAGTTTCAGCGTGAGTGCTCACGTTTTGACGCGATTGCCTGCAGTTTAAATTTTCATAACCCGCCATTTTTGGAGGTTTGTTGATCAGCATGAGCACTTCAGGAATAGCACGTCCACATGTGACTTATCTTTATTCACCTTTCTTTTCAAATTTTCAATTATCTAGTTTTCTTTTTTACCAGTTATTGAAAACACATAAAAAGGCTAAAATAACTTTAAAAATTAGTTAATCTATTTTATCCAACTTTTTATTTTTATAAACGTCACTTTAGCGCAAGCGCCTTGAAAATATCCTGCCTTTTTTTTTAAATTTGAATTTTCAAATTTTTTGTTAACCGCTAACATTTTCTGTTTCTGGCACGAGCGCGATCTCTTCAGCATGATTGATAGAAGAACAACACGGTCATTCGCAGGTATAATCTGTGTTTTTAGGACCTTGCATTGCTTTCTATACATTCTGTTTTAAGCATTAAGACCTCACTTTAGCGTGTACATAGGCATTTTGGTTACTGTGCAGATGCTTCAGCGCGACCGTCTGCAGAACAGCGCAAGCGCTATTTCTACATAATTTTGTATTATTAATCAGATTTTTGAGTTTTGCAAATTTTATCTGAGTAGTCAAAGGCCTAATTTGAGACTACTAACATGTTTTCCTTGCAGGGCATTATATAGAAGACCATATTCTCACTAGATTAGTCTTGTGTGTGTTTTTTCTAGATAGATAACATTTGGATTTTGGCTTAAAAATTAACCACTTGTCTTCTATTTCTTATTTTCATTTTGTTTGCATTCTTTTTTACCTTTAGCGGGCCTGCTCTCCTGATTTGTCTGGCACACTAGTACAGGCATTGGTGAGAGGGAAACGACCCAAGTGAGTACGACTGAATCCAATCATTCCAACTCACTATAATCAAATTGCCTTTTGAGATGAAAATATCAAAGGACAAAGCTATCTAAGTGTACACTCATATCGAGTACTTTGTAGGGCCCTTGAGGTCTAAATCACGCTTGCGTGACTACTATTGTGCTTGGTACTTTGTTGGGCTATAAGCCTCAATCGTGCTTGCACGACTACAAAAGATAGTATTTGAACGGAAACCCTTACTAAGAGATCTAGGAATATAAGCCACGTAGTTCACCTCCAAAATGTGGATAATCTTTGTGTAAGGGAGATAGTAACTCCCCCAAGAGACTTTCCATATCATGCCCCCATTAGCATTTGGAGTCAGATAATACATCATTGAGAATCCATTGCATGAGACTCAACGGTCATATTTTGATTAGCTATTGGGTGTGTACCTGAGTCAACAAGAAAAGGTTTTCCTCCTCAACCAACTTCCTAGGATAACATGTTGTGCTTGAAGTCTCTATTTGTGTCAATGGCTAAAGTGTTTTCTATGTCTTCTTTCCAAGAGTAGAATTGGTAAAAAACACTGCCCCCTTCGAATTCCACTTTGTCATTATCAAACCCCCTTTTCTCTCATATTCATCTATATCAAATCTCTAATCCATTTTCATCCATCTAAACAATCATCAATCCCCAACCAATATCTCTATTCTATCATTAATCCAATCTTGAGTAACCTTCCCCTTCCTCTTCATACCATCAATCCATTCTTCCACAATCATTTTCATTCCATCCTCAAGGACTTAGCACATCAACCTAATCAAATCTCCAAAATCATAATTGATTCTAATCAACCCTATCAATCAATCAACCTCATCCTAAGGTCAACACTTTGTGAATGTTTAACATAGACCTTTATCTTTAATCAATCAATCAATTGGCTTTTGTGCTTGGGAAAGAATTTCCCCCAAGTACCTTTGCTTAATCATTTTGGGTTTATCAAAACCCTAATCCTTTTACCCTTTTTTTCTTAGGCATGTAAGGCTACCCTAAGTAGAAGAAGGTTTGATCAATTGCAAAGGTCTAAATTTTACCTAGCTTGGTTGTCACCTTGCTTGTGGTCTGCATCATCAATTCCCATCTAAGTCTTAATCTAGCGGCTAAGGTGTTATCCTAATCCAAATCAATCTAATCAAATCTAATCCAATCAAATCAAATCCAATCTAATCCAATCCAATCCAATCAAGTCAAATCCAATCCAATCCAATCCAATCAAGTCAAATCCAATCCAATCCAATCCAATCAAATCAAGCCCAATCCAATCCAAGAAAATCCAATCCAATCCAATCAATCCTCAATCCAACCCAAATTTTCTAAGTCCTAGTCCTCATCTTCATCCAACATCACCACCTTTCTCACATGGCTACCCAAATTTCACATCGAAAATTCAAGGCTTGGTATGAGCAGATGCTCATGGAAGTTTACGAACCACCTCAACCTGCCTACCAAATCAATCCCATAACCTCCCATCCATTTATCATATCCCCATCCATTTCATCTCTATCATACCTCTTATCCTTCATCTACCTTTGACAAGGGAAATCCATCTTATTCCCCATCTATATCTCCATACTATCCCTCACCCACATACCCCTCTAATCCAATATGTATACCTCCATCTACCCTCCCATCCACATCCCAATCCCCATCTTCTTACAACACCTTCATTACCTCTACTCCCCATCCAAATCCTTTACTCCATAGTCCTCCAGGCCTTAATCCTAATCCCCCAATCCATAATCCCAATCCCCCATCTAATATGAAATATCCACATAATCCTAATCCTCCAAAATCCACATCATCCCCATCCTCCAAGTCCTTAATTCATAATCTCATCCAAGAAATGATAGCAAAGGAGACAAAATCCCCACCTCAAAGAAAAGTTTTCAAATCTCCTCGAGCTCTCCATCCACCTCCATCACTTCCAAATCAAGACAAACCTCAATCCCCCCAATTTCATGATAACACCATCCCTCCATCTACCCAAGTCAGAGCTTCCATCATACAATCCCCACAACTCCAAACATGCCAACAACTTGTTCCAACGCATGCTAGCATAGATTTCTCTTCACCTCAAGATCAAAGAATCTATCCATCTCATGATACCTCTCCATCTCAAAATCCATGTCTACCCTCCACTCCTTCTAATGATACCACCCCTGCCACTTCCTCTCATGATCATATAATCCCTCCGTCCAATGATCTCCTTCCATCTCAAGATCGAATCATCCCTCCCACTCCATCACATTTTTCCATCCAAAGTCAAGATCAAAATGTTCCTCTATCTCCATGTCATGTCGCAATCCATCTAAAGATCCTAATCCTCCTTCCACAACCCATCCGACTCAAAATGGACCCGCATCGTGTTTCCAAAATAATAAGTATCCTATTGGGAAAACAAATTCTCAAGATGTTGGTGCATCTCCTATTCCTCCTAAATCCAAAAGTCTTTCACATAAATCAAAATCCCACCATCCCCCGTCATCCACATCTATCTTAGGACCCTATGTTCCAAAGCTAAATCCTTCATTCCTTCCATCCATTTTGGATCCTTACATCCCTCCATCCACCACCACGTCCCCTCAAATAATCCCTAAGGAAGATCAACAAAGGAACACATCATTGAATCCCTCCCAACACTTTCCCTCCATCAGCCCACCATCCAAAATATCCCTAAGTCAGCCATCCTCATGCACCCATACCATTTCTACTGGATGCCAAATCTAAAATGAATAAAGTCAAGAATCCACAAAAATCAAAGGATCAACATGTCCCCTCAAAAAGACATGCTCAAGAAAATAAAAATATGATCCAAAAGAAGGAAAAATAAAAAAGGGCCCAAAAGAAAAAATCAAAAACTATGTGGATTCCCAAACTACTCATAAAAGCTATGCATCTCAAATTAAAATCCAAATTGGCATCAAAACTTGTTTATCCAAAATCTCCCTCCACTCATAAGTCCTCCAATCATCCATTTAACAATCCACCATCATCAAAATCCATTTTGGGCCATTACACTACCTTAACTCCATCACCTCCTTCATCTATTTTTGGGTCCACATTTCCTAAAGTCCACATTTTATCCTCCATGTAATTCAAAACTCCCTCCTCCACCACTCCACCACCCTTCAAGGTGTGTGCCAATGTTGATCTTCCACAAGTTTTTCAAAAACCCATCCATTATCCAACATTCATTTTCCATAATGTCATCCTTTGCATAAATCCTCATCCCCCTCCGTCCTTCATCCACTTCATCTCCCTAATTATTTCTAATAACATCTATGAGCATACCCCCAATTCAAAGAAGCACTAAGAGATATTATCTGTGGAACTAGATGCTTGAGTCCTCCCTTCCTCCTTCACGCATCCACTATCTTCCACATCCATTTATCCTCATCCCGATCCATCCAAACTATTCCAAAAAATCCAAAAAAAAACAAAAGAGAGAAAAAATTCATCCAATGGTGAAAACCACATCTTGTGGCACCTTGGGTAAGTACCATGATGAAAACTTGGTAAACAAGCATCATGTGTAATCCCTCCTCCTCTTGAACTCTACACTCGGGAGCAATCTTCATCCATGTCATCCTACCATCCACATTAAGTCCATCCTCCTTTCCTATCTTTGATCTTGACTATACTATCCATATCCTCCATTGGATATCCCTCATCCTATCCAAATGAATCATCCATTCTTACCTTTGGTCTTGATCATGTTAGAGGCAAAATAATGTATATGCATGCTTTGGAACATACAAGCCTTAATTCCTCTACCATCCATATCCATTGCACATTATCCTTCCATCTCATACATCTCTATCCACCATCCTTCCATCCTTAATTCCACTACCCCTAGTGTGGGGCATTCCACTCCTTTGCAAAATAGTCCTTGGGTCTCCATCATCCTACCCTCCATCCTTTATTCCTCCATATTATATCCATATCCATCAACTCAATCCATATGTCTCCTATCCAAACAATATTTCCCTTCATTCATCCATCTTTTTACCAAACCTTGATTCTCCTTTTCATTGGTTCCAATCTATTTATCCAATCATCCACAATCAAATCCTATCCATTCAATCATATTCCCCATCTCATCCAATTAAATTCAATCATATTCCCCATCCCATCCAATCCTATTCAATCATTAATCTACCTCCCATATTATCCAATCCATTTTCTCCATCGAAACTGAGCTTTTCCTATTGACTTGCATGTAGTCTAAACACCCATCCATACTGTGCTAATCAACTCCAAGTGGCAATCCTTCAATCTACACACCTTGCACAAACAACTTATATGTTGCCTCCCATCAATCTATCCACACCCTACCCATCGGGATGCATCCTTCCCATGTCTGACAGTTTATCCAAGTCCATCACCTGCCCATCAAGATGTATCCTTCCCATGTCTACCAATCTATCCAAATCTATGTCCTACTCTTGGCAAGATATATTAGTTGGCCATGTGCATGTTGTTTGCATGATTGAGATTTTTGCTCTGATTTTTATCTTGTGTCCCAGGACTATACTTGTTAAGGACTGCCTGGATCATCTTATATCTTGGTATGTCTTAGTTGGTGTATAATGGGGCATAGTTTTTATGGTATGGTGTGTTTGAAGGTTTTCCTTGTATGAACCGACAACCCTGCATTTGTGTTTATCAACACTTGCATGATTGTGTACAAGGCATACATGTTTGTCAGAGAGTCAGTCCACGCCTTGGGTTTTCATGACATCCTGATTCCTATAATTAGTGGTGTAGATAATCTGTGGCAATATCAAAACTAGGTTTTCTCTTCATATCTGCAAAACAAAAAATCCTATCCACATCATTTCCTTCATTCATCTCAGAGACGCCAATTCATTTATTCCCTCTTTCATCATTTTCATCCTTTCATTATTTACTCTTCTAATCTATTTCAAGAGCACACTCGTGCTATTTAAACCCGCCTATCCTCTTGAGGGGGCATACCACTACTTCCTCATCATCCTTCCTCCTCACCATCCTTCCTCATCTCATGATTGAGGCATCAAGATACTAGTCCTTATCCTCACCATCCACTATGTTTTATTCTTCTTTGATATAACATCACTTAATGACGCTATATCAAAGAGGGGCAAAATGTAGACACCTAAAATTAATTAAATTAATGTTTAATTAATTTAAGTCTGTCATCATAATTAACCAATTTAATTATGTTTATTCCCTTCTTCTTAAGGTTAATCAAATTTAATTAATCTTATCACTATAGTCCAAAATTAATTTATCAAATAAATTAATTATTTCCCTATTCTTCTAAAGTCAACCAAATCATTAAGCCTTCTAAATTCCTCTTAGTTAATTAATTCTAATTAATTAACTCAAGTCATGTGATTCCTACAAATCACTTTTCCTAATCCTCACTCAGCCTAATTAATTCGTCTAGAAACTCTCTTAATCCTACTTATCATTATTCTCCAATCTTATATTCCTCCACTCATGTAACATAAACATTGAGACTTTCAAGGAAATTCAATTTCTTTGAATCCCCAAATGCATCCTTTATTTTGGAATTTTTAATTCCTCTCTCCTTTCCCCAAGGAATTTTATATTCTTTTTTATTCTCCCATTCACCTTGATCCATGTCTTCCATCCCAAATCAATCTCAACCCTTCTTACCAAAATCAATCGTGGCCCTCCGTTGGCCTCCTCCAATCTATAAATTAGAGTCTCATTTCCTCACAAAAGAACATGGAATCTTCCTCTATCTTCCTCTATCATATCCTCATCATATCCAAATAATCTCTCATCCAAAACAAATCCTTTTTCATCCAAAGTCATCTATTCCTCATCCATCATAATCCAAATCCAATCCTAATCCACGAACCTTGTTGTGCATTTGGAGAGCATTCCACATCCATCAAAAAGAGCACATCCAAACAAGTGGAGCACAAGGGCACTTCTACTTCATCATTTGCTCAATCGGAGGAACAAGAGAGATCTTCTCTTGCAAGGTAATAGTGTTAGTTTTATGTTTTTTATTTGGTTTCCATATCATTTGTGTTTGAACTAACCCTCCCATGCCTTGCTAGATTTCTCTTGGTTCACCTACTCTTTCATCTAATTTATTCATTACCTTGGTTTGATTTTACAAATGTTCAATCTATCCTTAGAATTTTAAATTCAAATGTAAAAATAGATCAAAGTTGATTCCTTTCTAATCATACATTGCACGTTGACTATTTCTTTAAATTGCATATCATGATGTTATCGAAAAAGATAAATTGTTATTCATTATGATCATCTAGAACTTACTAATGAATCATCCTATGAAAAAAGAAAGACACGTGACTAGACACATTGTATGATTCTTTTTCATGACTTCCATTATTCCTCCAAACAAAACAAACCTACCTATTATGGGACCTAAAACAATGGTTTTTTATCTGTTGTGGATAAGTCGTGATCAACCTCTTTTGGAAAGGAGGATGAATTGTTGGAGCCGCAAAACATGTGTGAACAACAATGGGAAAACTACGACAAAAGCACCCACAATCAGTGCTGAAAGTCATGATGTTCCAGAATTCCAAATTCACCTCAAGCCGTATAATGTTTGTTTCTGTTTAGTACGAATCCAGATGCAGATCTATGACTTCCAATTTTGTGCTTTTTTACAATGTAAACAATCTCCTTTCAATTTTGTGTTTTTTAAGAAAGTAAAACAAACAAACAAAAACATGACTATTGAAAAGATGAAGCGTCGAAGCCTTAAAACAAAGCAAAAAATAGCTTTCTACATCGTTATTTGAAAAAAAGAAGATATAGCTTTTTTCTGGCATCCTGAGACATGAATCCATAACAAGGTGCGTAGAAGAATAATATTTGTCTTTATTTAGTTGTATTTAAGTAACTTTTTCTTAACTAAGTATCATATCATGATTTTGGAATGAGTGTTTGAACAATGTCTCATAATCCGTATTCATATTATAATGTTTCATTAAATAGGGTTATACAAATAATAAGTTGTGTATTTGCATAGTGAAATTTATAAGAATTCTTATAAGTAAATTTTATTGAATATCTTTCTGATAACCTTGATAGGTCTAGGAATAGCGAAGGAAAAAGGTCTACACAAAACTCCTTAATGTCTACTCAAAAGATAGTCAAAGGATCATAACTTTAGAAGCACAAGTCGTTCTACAAGAAACACATATAAAAGTGCTACTAAAAAAATATTACTACCCTATGAAACTAATAAACCAAATTTACAACAAAATCTATAATGGGGGCCAATGCAAATTACAATATATGCCACAAGCCACCAAATGGAGTAACATTACATTTAACACAAAAAATAACATATACTTGGCAGACCCACCACCTCTACGTCAACAAAACCCTCACCATCGTAGCAATAAAAAAATGTCAAAATATCTTTCACAGGAAGTAACACCTTCAAATGCTTAGCAAATTCCTCTACTATGTGTTGCAATCACAATTGTCATTTCCTATATGCATGTAAATAATTAGGGACTAACATGAAATAAACTTCATTTTAGTCAACCACAATGTCATCATGGATTAAATATGAACTTTTTGCATTCAAAAGCAATGAGGCATGGGACTACAATTGAATTGCAATGTCAAGAATATTCCACCACCCACAGGTGCGTCTAGGGCGGCAAGTTCCTATATTCTAATCACCCATAATCACCATTCCCTCCATAATCATGCATTCATGATAAACTTTTAGGATTCCAACACTAAATTTGGCTCCCATTTCTCATTTTGTGCATTGTCTCCTTTACCAAGATCTCATATGTGCAACTTTTACCTAATTGACCTCTTGAAGGGGCACCATCAACTACTTAATCCTCCATTAATTCTTCCAATCAACTAAGACATATCAAATATTTTTTGCATCTTTTAATCTATTCTTCTTAGCTACACTAAGACATGCAATCATTTTCTTTATCTCCCAATCCATTATTCTTACCTATTTTTTCTTTGAAACGGTGTTATTTCATACATCGTCTCAAAGGGGCAAAATATAGACATTAAAATATTTATTATTTTTCTCTTATTATATTATTAGTATCATTTTCCAACATCCATTGCCATTTTATCATTCCTACATTCATTATCATTTTATTATCTAGTAATCCCTAATCCATTACCATTGAATTAAATAGTTCTTTGTTATTTAATTAAAGTGAACTAATTTTTCATACTATTCATCAAACAAATAGTTAAAATCTTAAAATCTACTTAATGTTCTCATATTATCGATCAATTATTTAAATGAAATAAATTAATTTCACCATAATTACTATCACATTATCCATTTAATAAACTATAAAATCCTTAAATGACATCTCATTTAATTAACTAATGAATTTCAGAATAGTTAAATAATCAATCAAATCAGTCAATTCAATCATACAACCACTTATATCATTCACTTGTTTCAACTCACTTGTGTAACATCCATGCAATCAATTAACATTCTCCAACTTACCAATCAATCTAGAGTTAACTCAATCATCAAATTTAGTTTGACTAATAATCCCAAAATTAAATGATTGCTAATTCACCATGATTGCCTTCTCTCCATATCACATTCATCAATAATAGATTAGATTCTTAATTCAAGATCAAATTTGAGCCATCCATCCAATCCTCCAAAAACATATATCCCAATTTCATCATTTTGATCAATTCTTAATGCAAATATGAATCTAAAAACCCAATAAATGCTAATGGTGTATTCACGAAAAAAAAATGCTCATATATCAAGCTCATAAAAAATAAATGTATTTCAAATATTATTTTTAATGTTTATAATTTCATTTTAATTTTACGAGCTCTTCTAATTCATTTTAATCATTAACATGTTTCATTAGATAAGATTGTGTAAATAAAAAGTTTTATGTGTACATGTTAAAATTTATAAAAATTAAAATATAATTTTATTTCATTAAATTCAATATATTTTAAATTTGATATAAAATAAATATCTTAAAAAATTTAATTAATCTATAAATTTTTTATAAAGAATTCATTTCAACATAATCATTCTTTAGAGTCTTTAAAATTTTAAAAAGTTCCCCACAAAATTATATTAATTTCAAAAATTGTTGAAAAAACCCAACAACATAAAAATTAAAAAAGCATTTCTAAACACTTCAACACATATAATTAAATTTTTAATTATAATCAAAATTATATTTTCAAGAATCTTCCACCTCATCACCATAATAAACCATATTTCAAACCAACATTTTCAACTTAATAAAGTAACCATTTAGGCACTTTTCAAAACAAATAATAATTTATAAATATAAAACAATATAAACTCTAATAAAATCACAATCCAATCAAATATGGTCCGTACAACAAAATAAAATATATTTTTATTTATACAAATAAAAATAAAATAAAATTTATTCACATTATTAACTGTCGTTAATGATAACGAAAGTAAAATACCTTTCAAAATATTCTAAAATACTTAATGTCCAGATCGATACAAACAACGATAGAACAGTAAAACAATCACCTGCAACTCAAATTACACCCACACATTCACAGAACTGTGCAACAAACCCCTGCAACCAAGGTTCCAGTCTCACGAGTCACACACCTGTACAACCATAAAACAAACCCCTTGATCCAAATTCCAATCACAACTGCACAACTAAAAAAAATCGCCAAATCCCCAAGCATATAGAACCAGAATGTGTTTCCCATTCCAGCCGAACACTCAGAAAACTGTACAACAAACCCCTGCAACCCAGGTTCGAATCCCACAACTCGCACAGTTCTACAACTATAAAACAAACCCCTTGATCCAAATTCCAATCACACATCTGTACAACTACAAAACGAAACCCCAAATCCCCAAGCATTTAGAACCAGAACAAGTTTCCCATTCATGGAGTAGCTGCAGACAAGTAGGTCATGGAATTGCGAGATAAGCAGAAGCAGCAGCAGCGGTGGTAGCAGAAAACGTCCGAGGCAACGGCAGCCGTTCCTGCAACCAAGGAATTAAAAATTCCCCTTTTAACATTACCACGCCTTGGCGGAAGGGGGAAAACCCTAATTATCTGAATTCTGTGAGTCTGAGGATTTCTGGTAATCAAATATCTATCCCAATAAACTCGTTCCTTCTCCATTTTCGAAACCCTAAGAAAAAAAAGAATTGCCAAAAGGATCTGCACTCCAAGCTCTCTGGAATGAATTGCACCTTAAAATATTTTGAGCTCCTCTAGTGAACAACGAAACAGATCTTCTAGGCGACAGAACGTTAAAGATTACAGCTTCGATTGAAATGATTTCATCGCCTTGGTTTCAATAAGACTAAAATGAACTTATAGTAATACCGCTGCACACAGAATACAGCGATCTTTAGAATACCGGCGGTATGAAAAACGCGTTGTTCAATAAACCACTTGTGCTGCTTCTCCTGTCTCAACTCAAAGCAAAGATCGACATTTTATGCGTAATTTTTTTTAAATTCACGGTTCGTTATGAGTTCTTAACGTTTTGCTTGAGGACAGTAGATCAGTTCACATCAAATAGACAAGAGAAGAGAGGAGGGCCAGAGAAATAATTATCTTGTACGTTACGCAATCTTTCCAGAGGAAAATATCATCGGCCTTGGCTTCTTCCATGGCCGGAAAGTCCTTGGACGTTTCCATGGCTGATTCAGCTCGCACTACTCGGCTCATCAAAATGAATAACCAATACTCGGCTCATCAAAATGAATAACCAACATGTATGTGGAGCTTTTCTATTTGGGGATTTAAGTTTTATTTCATGGATTGTGGAAATCTATTATCATTAAAAGGAGAACACTTGAAATGGAAGTGTGAACGAAGAGATCGAGTGGGCCTAGGCATAGTCCGATAAGGAACGAGCAAGCCCCACATTGTCTCATCTTCAACAAATGGTAGTGAGGGTTCATTAATACTCTCCAAGTTAGCTTGCACAAGTACTGGCGCCTCTTTTTTAGGTTTTTCATTTTGAGATTTAAGTTTTTATATTTGAGCAAAGTAAGACAAAGGAGAATAGTGGAAATTGAAGTGTGAACGAGAGAGATCGAGTGGGCCTTGGGTATACTTCGGAAAGAAACAAGCAAGCCCTACATTGTCTACTATGGAACAAATGACAGTTAAACCAAAAATATATATCAAGAGGTTTGTTAATTTCTTGGAACAACACTCTCAAAGTTAGTTTGCATGACTACTAGCCCTTCTTTTTTAGGTTTGTAGTTATTGATTGGCATTCTAATCACAATCATTATGTAGGGGCAATAATTGGGCCATAATGTATCCTAATATAGATTACTAGGGAAAAGGGCCGAATAGTCGAGCATGTTCATATATTTGTTATACCATATGTTAATTTAATGCCCAATATTTATAAAAACATTCCACCTATAATTGTGGTTTTTAAGTTGTTAGCGTTAATGATGAGTAATCATAACTAGATGAAATGTATTCCTTAGATCTAAAAAGCAACAAATCCCATGATGAGAGATAAATGCACCAATAAAGCATGACTTAATGCACAACTATTGGTCTCACTTTTTGGGGCTTTTTTTGGACACCTCGATGAAAGCCATGTTGATGTGGCCCTAGTAAAATGTTAGTTATAAGCAGGGGACTTGCCAAATTACTCTAAAAAATTGGGAGCAATCTAAAATTCTCACGTATAATTTTGAGAAGTGTGAAGATAGGGTGCTTAACTACTTGGTCCTCTCCCCTATAGTGAATATATAGTAAATAATGGTATATGTGAATGCAAAGCAATATAAGAGGATCTTAAGGTGTAGGAAAATCTGAAAACTCATAAAAATAGAGAATAAAAACTTAACTATGATTTTGTCAAGAACAACTTACAAGATTTTAATTGACAATCTTAAAAATGCATCAAATAGAAGGCAACAAGGAAAGGTGAGGATAAAGACAAAAAGAAAGTGGTTTTGTCACTTCAAGATAAATAAGAGGCAATTGAAATCAACACCAAAGTATGTTAGTGTAGGTTTTTTTATTTTCCTTATGTTAGGGGGATTTATTTTTCCTACACATATATTATTAAGCTTGCTTAGGTTATTAGGTGTGGTTAATATGAGGACACGTGGTGAAATACATTAGCTACATGTGTAACTCTCCATCTTACATTGGTAGTTGAGTTACACACCCTCTTTTGGCTTGTTGTGCCACCTCTCATAACCACTATTTTGTCATTTCCTAAGTGGGTTATGGGGTAGTTGGGTTTCTCACCCTCTTTTAGCCTTATGTGCCACCTCTTATAACTCCTTTTTTGTTTTCATGTAAGGAGGTTATGCCACATATTTTGACATTTACCAAGTAGGTAAAAACCTCCCACCTTTTATGGGGTAGTAGGTAAAACCTCCCACTTTTTATGGAGGTGGGAGTTAATGCACCTCTTGGTTGTATATGCTATTATTTTTCTATATAATAAGCAATATACTCTCACCTTCACTAGTTAAGTGATAGTTCAGTGAGAGTCTTCTCTAAATTCTCTTCTTTATTTCTATTTTTCTCTCATATCAGATTTATCTTTATTCAGCTATTTTGATCCTCGATCATCCGTTGCTTGGAGTTGCATGTGATCTATGACCGACATCAGATCTTGGCTCAATTCTTACTTCTCACAGAATTTAACATGGTATCAGAGCCGTGTTGTCTGGTATAGCTCATTGCTTTTCTGATTTATTTGAGAGATATGAGATTGTTAGATAGCTAATATTTTTCTTAAAAACCAAGTATGCTTGTCTCCTGCATTTTCATGTGATCTGGAGAATCAGAACAGTTTAAAGGAAAATAAGCTTCTAGTTAAATCTGGTTTTATATATGTGTTCTTTGAGATCTGAGTGATTGCAGCATTTTTGGTAATATTGGAGGCTTCTTTAGCATTTCCAGAGTGTCCAGAAGGCTTGTGAAAATCATAAGTGACTTTTATTTCACCAAATTCAGAGTTTGGAGAACACAGTAAAAAAAAATCAGAATGAAATATTTTACTAGAGCTGTTTTCATTTTGGCCCTAGTGTTCTAACCTCCGTTCATTTTCAGAAAAAAATATTTTTGGGTTTTGTTCCCAGCATCGAAAAACTTCTAGGTTTTGAAGGGTTTTTCTATAAAATTAATATTTTTTGCAAAAATCGAGTTTCAACAAGGAGTAAGTCATTTTTCTATCAGGAAAATTTAGCAACCTTTCTTAAAAGTTGCATAACTTTTGCCTCGGGTGTCAGTTTTTTGCAAATGAGTACTTGACGGAAAGATGGAAATGAGCACTCTTCATAAGTGCAGGTCTTATTGAAATATTCTACCTTTTTTTTAGATATTGCAAGTTGAATCAGCTACATGTTTTTTTCCCTTCTATAGATCATATCTTTCTTCTCACAACTCTATTTTACAAAAATGAATAGTTGTTGGAAAGGTATTAAGATACATTGAGCAGCAATAAGGCTAATTTTTTAAGATTTTGTGTTAAATTTATATGTATTTAAACTTTCTATTTTGGCCATTAAAGCCTTAGAAAGCATTGTAATCTGATAAAAGCCTTGTAAATGCACTAATTATAAAGTGCCAACCTTGTAATATTTGGGGGGGGTGATTTCAAAGACTAGTGAAAAGGGGGGGTGTCTCTTGTGTCTTCTTTCTTGCACTCTTCTTGACTCTTTGCAATCTTCTTTTCTACTATCATGGATGCATCTACAGTTTCACTTTTAACACCATATAATTACTTTGAATGGAAATCTAAGATGATAATATATCTGAAAAGATATGGATATCATCGTGTTACTATGGGACTTGAAACTGAACCTCAAGATGCTACAGAAAAGATTAAATGGTTTAATAAATGTGATGAAGCTTTTGGTACATTGTGCATGTCAGTCTCTCCTGACCTTCTTTTTCACATTGAATCCGCTACTACACCAAATGCAGTATGGACTACTTTGGGAAACCTCTTTGGTAAGAAGGATGAACTAAGAGGTCATCAATTGGAGAATGAACTCATAGGGTTGAATCCAACCAATTTTGATACTATCCAAGACTTCTTCACTAAACTTAAGTCTATAAGATTGCAGTTGGAACAGTGTGGAACTAAGAAAGATGATAAGCAACTGATCTTGAGTATTCTTTCTAAGCTTGGTCTTAACTATTCAGTGTTTTTTTCTACATTCTATGCTACCAAATGTGCCCTAGGTACCACATTCAAAATGCCTTCTTTAGATGATTTTGCTGCAGAACTCACTAGGGAGCAAGACAAATTGGTTCAAATGGGTACAATAAAGCCCTCTAAGTCACATGCCTTAGTTGTAAATCAAGGCATAAAAGAACAGAAAGGGTCTAGTAAGCAAGATAAGAAACAAAAGAACCAAGGAGAGAAGAAGAAAGATCAAAAATCTGCTACTTCAAAAGCAGACAATGAGACCTCTTCATCAAAAGGTGAACAACCTAAGAAGGAGAAGGTCAAGTGTTCTTATTGTAAGAGGCCTGGTCATGATGAACATAAGTGTTTAAAGAAACAAATTGATCACCTTTCAAATCTTCTTGAAAAGAATAATATCAAGGTTCCTGATTCAATCAAACAGAGTTCATCAGGAGGATCTTCTAAGGACATAGATAAGAGTAAGGAGAAAGGAAAGGGTAAGGCCCTAGTTGCTATTGCTTCACAACCAAATTCTTGGATAATTGACTCAGGTGCTTCACACCACATGGCTTCTTCAGAAGATGATTTCACATCTTTAGAGCTATGTTCTATGCCTTCCATCCTAATGGGTGATGACACTCCTGTTGAAGTGCATGGGAGAGGGTCTGTTGATGTGGGTGAAGGAACATTTCTAGATGTCCTTTGTGTTCCATCTTTATCAACTAATCTCCTATCTGTTTATCAGATCACTCACACTGGTTCTGGCAAGTGAGTTGAGTTCACACTAGATGCAGTGGTAATCAGTGAAATGCATAATGGGTCTACTGTTGCTGTGGGAAAAGCAGATCATCATTCTAGATTATATCAGTTTTCTCACTTTGTTCCTGACTCTCCTTCGACAGTTTTACTCACTCATGCAGATGAGGTGAGTTGTTTGTGGCATCAACGGTTTGGCCACTTGAACTACCGTTACTTGCAACAACTCAGTCAACAAGAAATGGTTTCAGGGTTGCCTTCTATTCGATTTTCTGATGGATTTTTCCAGGGGTGCATTCTTGGTAAGCATCTAGAGGAGAAGTATGATAAAGGTAAAGCTTGGAGAGCTACACAACTATTGGAGTTGGTACATAGTGACTTGGCAGGACCATTTCCACAACCATCTTTTAGCAAGGCTAGATATGTCTTGACATTTATTGATGACTTTTCCAGATATACATGGGTTTACTTTCTCAAACAAAAGTCTGAAGTCTTTGAAAATTTTCTAGATTTCAAAGCCTTTGCAGAGAAACAATCTAGGAAGTTCATCAAGATTCTGCGTACAGATAATGGGGGTGAATATGTTAATAATCAGTTTGAATAGTTTTGTGCTTCAGAAGGTATCAACATGCAGCACACAGTTCCATACAGTCCTCAACAAAATGGTGTAGCAGAACGAAAGAATAGGTCCTTGAAGGACATGGCTAATTGTATGATTCACTCCAAGTCTTTGGCACCTCAGTATTGGGCAGAGGCCATCAACTGTGCGTTTTACATCCAGAACCGAGTTCCTCATAAAGCTGTGAAGGGGGTAACTCCCTTTCAAGCTTGGACTGGTCGAAAACCCACAGTTAAACACTTTAGAGTGTTTGTTTCTCTTGCATGGGCCCACATTCCAGCTGAAAAATGCAAGGCTATGGATCTGCAGAGTAAGCCTTGCATATTTGTTGGATATCCAGATGATGTCAAAGGGTATAGGCTTCTCCATCCCACTACTCATGAGTTGTTCATTGAGAGGAGTGTTCATTTTGAGGAGAGTTCTTCTAGTTCTTCTCATACCACTTCTCCATCCACTCTCACATTGGAGAGATTGCATTATGATGACAGTTCTTCAGTGGACCTTAGACCTCCTAATCTTGATGAGGAGTCTTCTTCCTCTACTTCAGATGGTGACAGTGATGATGAGGATTCACATTCCTCTCATAGTCATCATTCAGAGGTTGATGATTCTCCCCCAGACTCTCCAACCTCAATGCCTCTTTGGGCTCGACAAACATTTGAGTCAACAGGAGATTGGCTTGGTGATCCATTAGATACTAGAAGAACAAAGTCACAATTTCAGCAAGCTCCACATCTCTTCATTGCTTTAGCTTCTGATCCACAGTTCTTTCGAGAAGCTTCAGGTCTTCCTGAGTGGGATGCTGCAATGCAAGAAGAGTTCAATTCCTTGGAAAGGAATCACACATGGGATTTAGTTCCTCTTCCTAAGGGAAGGAAACTTGTTCGATGCAAGTGGATCTATCGAACAAAATTTGTAGCAGATGGGTCGGTTGATAAGTATAAGGCTCGCTTGGTAGCAAAAGGTTTTTCCCAAGTTCCAGGGGTTGATTACTCTGAGACTTTTGCTCCAGTTGCTAAGATGAATTCCATCCAACTTGTTCTTGCTATAGCTGCAGCCCATCGTTGGGAAGTTCATCAGATGGATGTGAAGAGTGCATTTCTTCATGGTGACCTTCAGGAGGAAATCTACATGGAGCAACCACAAGGGTTTGTTCAGGATCCTTCACTTGTGTGTCGACTTCGAAAGTCTCTCTATGGCCTCAAACAGGCTCCTCGAGCTTGGTATGCCAAGATGGACTCATTCCTTCTGACAGTTGGTTTCACTCGGTGCCATTCTGATCCGAACGTATACATTCTGCAATAGGATGAAACTCTCACATTTCTTGTTCTCTATGTTGATGACTTGTTACTCATAGGGAGTCACTCATCCACCATCAAAGCAGTGAAAATTGCTCTACATGATAGATTTTTGATGTTAGACTTGGGTCTTCTGCATTACTTCTTGGGAATTGAGATCACTCAATCATCTTCAGGAATCTTCCTTAGACAACCCAAATATGCACTTGATATGCTCTCTAGATTTCACATGGCTGATTGTAAGCCTGCACCTACTCCATTTTTGTCAGGGGTCAAACTTGAGGCTAAGTGCTCTTCACCCTTGGTTGATGGCACTTTATATCGACAGCTTGTTGGAAACCTCATTTATTTGACTCATACGAGACCCGACATTTCTTATGCTGTGGCCATGGTCTCTAGATTCATGTAGGAGCCACATGAGTTGCATTGGAAAGTAGCTAAGCGGATCCTCCACTACATTCAGGGTACTCACAATTATGGAATTCAATATGTAGCAGGTGTGGATATTGACTTGGTAGGATATACGGATTTAGATTGGGCAGGTGATTCTCAGGATCGCAAGTCTACTTCTGGGTATTGCTTCTCACTTGGTTTTGGTCCAGTTTGTTGGTCGAGCAAGAAGCAGTCTACAATTGCTCTTTCATCGACAGAGGCCGAGTATCGCAGGGCAGTCAATGCCACCACTAAGGCTATTTGGCTTCAAAATATTCTTACTGAGTTTGGTATTCCAGTTAGAAAGCCTACCATCATCTTTTATGATAATCAAAGTGCTATACAGATCTCAAGAAATCCAATTCATAATCAGAGGATGAAACACATTGAGATACATATGCACTATATTCGGGAGCTCATTCAGGAAGGCATCATTGATCTTAAGTATTGTTCTACATTGGAGCAAACTGCGGACATCTTCACCAAACCTTTCACCGAAAGCAAGTTCCTTCATTTGAGATCTTTGCTTGGGATGCAAAAGGTGTCTACTTCAGGAGGGGCTTCTTAGTCCTTCATTCTTTCTCTCTCTATTTAGGGGGGGTCTATTCCTCTTATGGGGGGCTTCTTCTTTTGGGGGGGATATTTATGTACATGGGTACCTAACATGGCCTCATTTGCCGAGACCCATCGTTTCACCCACCTAAGCTACGCTTAAGGGGGGGTGTTAGTGTAGGTTTTTTTATTTTCCTTATGTTAGGGGGTATTTATTTTTCCTACACATATATTATTAAGCTTGCTTAGGTTATTAGGTGTGGTTAATATGAGGACACGTGGCGAAATACATTAGCTACATGTGTAACTCTCCATCTCACATGGGTAGTTGAGTTACACACCCTCTTTTGGCTTGTTGTGCCACCTCTCATAACCACTATTTTGTCATTTCCTAAGTGGGTTATGGGGTAGTTGGGTTTCTCACCCTCTTTTGGCCTTATGTGCCACCTCTTATAACTCCCTTTTTGTTTTCATGTAAGGAGGTTATGCCACATATTTTGACATTTACCAAGTAGGTAAAAACCTCCCACCTTTTATGGGGTAGTAGGTAAAACCTCCCACTTTTTATGGAGATGGGAGTTAATGCACCTCTTGGTTGTATATGCTATTATTTTTCTATATAATAAGTAATATACTCTCACCTTCACTAGTTAAGTGATAGCTCAGTGAGAGTCTTCTCTAAATTCTCTTCTTTATCTCTATTTTTCTCTCATATCAGATTTATCTTCATTCAGCTATTTTGATCTTCGATCATCCGTTGCTTGGAGTTGCATGTGATCTATGACCGACATCAGATCCTGGCTCAATTCTTGCTTCTCACAGAATTTAACAAAGTACTCAAGGCAAAAAAAAAGGTGAAATGGAAGAAGTATTCTAGGATAATTAAGATCTATATAGCCATATGTCTACACTATTAATGAGGTCTTAAGAACTATGTGTTATTAAGCTTATGAATATGAACAAGAGACTTGAAACTTTAGAAACAAAGGGGCAAAATGAAAACATCAAGATAAAAAGAATTGTAGAAACTAGCCAAAAGATTGGAAGGACAATTAATATCCTACAAAACATCATAGAAGGGGAACAATGAGATTTATGCCAATTGAAGACAAGAAAAGAAAATAATTCAAAGGGAGTAGAAGGAAGTGACATGATTCAAATAAAAGAGAATTAGTTAAAAGAATAGATGAAATATGTCAAATCTTAGCCATAAGTAGGGAGCAAATTTTAAAGAAAGAAAAAAAAAATCACAAAGAAACAAGTTAAAATGCAAATAATGATGAAAAGGTAGATAGGAGAAAGCTTTAAAAAGTATTATTAAAGTTTAAAAGAAATTTGGTGAGAAGAACACTAACATTTTAAAAAGAGATTTCCTTAGAGACTAGTTGCAATGAGAAAGTTACACCTAGAAAAACCATGGTGATCAATAAGTCATTATCAAAAGAATATATTAGTGATAACTCCTATTTATTCTTCTTCTCTTATCACAATCAAACTTACAATCATACCTACCTAGAAAATATGTAGCCTTAGATCCTTGTAGAGAATAATTATAGCATATTTTATTCATAATATTCAAGTTCTTCTACATATATTTCCCTTGATTGGAATTCTTTAGACTACATTTATTCTTCCTTCATTGCTAGAGAAATGGCACAATAATGAGGACTATGAGGAAGATTGCAAGCCTCACACCAAATATCACTTTCAAAAATATTTATGTTGTATTTGTTTAGTGTAAATTAGGAGTCTCCTTCAAATAATTCCATGGATCAAATCTCCTTTAGTTAACACTTTCCATATCATGCACAAGTCTATTGTTTTCTATTTTGCATTGTAAGGCATGTTTGGCACCTTCATGGTATTTTGATAGTTTTTTCTATTAGAAGAGAAATTCTTCTCATTCTTAGCTGCCTTATAAATCAACTCAATTTAGCAACTTTAATTCCCCCCATTTTAGGCATTTCTGTTAAACAGTTCGAATAACCAGAAGACAACTGAGAGGGGGGGGAGGTGAATTAGTTGTTGTAGATTACCGGAACCTTAAGCAATTAAAAATTTAATATCGAAACCCAAAACATTAATACCGGAATGCTTAAACCAAATACCAAAATAGCAGATAAACCAATTAAGCATAAACAACAATTAGAGAATAAATACCATCCACATGACACCAAGATTTATACGTGGAAAACTCGGTAAAGGGAAAAACCATAGTGGGAAGCCTACCCACAGTCAGATAATACTTCTGCAGTAAGTATGTGAATTACAATTAAAGGGTCTACACTTGCAGGAAGACCAACAACCTAGAGCGCACTACTCATCACAAAAGGAGTCTCACTGACTACATAGAAATCCATACTATAATCCAAAGAAATGAATGAACTGCAAAGATAGCATCTCCTATGCCTGAATACAGTTCCAGTTAAGCTCAATACCAGAGGACTAAATCCTCTTACATAAACCCAACTCAATCTCCAATGATCGACCAAATCCTTTTCCTGAATGATATTACATTATTTTCACATTACATCCTCACATATATCCATTTCATATATCTTGATGATCTACAATGAGATCTTAAATCATATATATATAAAGCCTAGACCATAAACAATCAGGTTGACCACCAGACAATAAACCAATTACATAATTACAAAACATGTCAGGACCAAACAAATAATATCCAGCCCATAAGACATCCTAAAAACACATCCAGAGGTCCAATCTACACATTACATTAAGACGCTCCATAACCTAGATACACCAGGACCCAAATTAGGTTCACACATGCTAAAGCAATGATCTCCATCAACCAAGTCTCGAACATGATCACCATCAACATCCTGAATCTCCACTAGAAGCCGCACCAACACCACTTATGCATATCATCAAAGATCTTCAACAAAGCTATGCTGGTGAAACCCTCGTCGGAACAACAAACCAAGCTTGCCAACATACAGGATAGCATCTAATCACCAGATCAAAATCGACTGATTGAATATGAACATGAGTAAGCCAATTTCATAACCAAATCATACTGGAGCATACCGGATCATGCTAGATCCAAACAAACCAGAAAACACACAACCTGTTAGTCTCAAATTTCGATTTCCCTTCTATCCTTCCTGTAAGAAATTAAATAACTTTGTTTGCATATGAAGAGGACATCAAGGAAATAGACCTCCAAAATAACATATAACAAGGTTTCAAAACCTTCTACGCTTTGAACTTATCCAAAGTTCAGGTGGGTATACCTTTTGTGAATATTTTCACACTTTAAGATTGAGATCCACAGTAAACCAATGCTAAAAACCTATGGATTTCATCACCTCAATGAAACTGAAACATTTAAAGAAAAACTTGTGTTCATTTTCAGTATTGATCCTCAAGAAAAATAGAAAGAATCCCACAATTGGATACCAGTGCCTTATCCAGGCTACAGAATCACCCAAATCAAATTAGAATTCCAAAACTGAACATTCTCATACATTTCACCACCTCAACCATAATTAACCCCATACATTTCTAACATATACATGAGTTTTATCCTCTTAAAACTAAAACCATTCAAATTCAAGATGAGCAAACAATTGATTTACTGATAGAGATATTTCATGCATATTTAATTCCTCTCCCTTGAAGAGAAAAGCTAGAAACATATCCATATGACCGCCTTACAATCCATGTTCAATCAAATGAAACCAGCAAATTAACGAGTGCACACCAGAAGACAACACAGATTTAGGCCTGAAAAGTGTTGATCTGTATCTTTATATTCATTTTTGAAAAAACCTTACATAAATCAAAGTATTTCTGAAAAAACCAGAAAAAAACCCTTGATATATTTTAGCAGAGTTTCTTTACAAAATTCTTGTGATCCCCCTTTTCTATTAGTCCTAGTATCCATTTATAACATTATGGATGCATACAAGCTTCGGACCTTCCTAAGAAAAGTTTGTTACAAACCGCAATGTCTTCCAAGAAAAAGTTACAAGTCTTTTCCGGTATCAACAGCCTCTTTGGTTTGTTGATTCACTGTAGAATTTTCCAATGGTTCTGTGTTTTCCTCTTCTTGCATCACATACTTTTGGGTCCATTCTTGGAACATGTCATCAGTAGGCCATGACTAGCCAACAATCTTTTTCTCCAACTTAACCAACCTTTTCCAAGAGTTCCTTACCTTTTTCACCTCTGATTCCAAGAAACCATAGTGTGACTTTATCTTTTCTATTTCCTCAATTGTTTTAACAAACAAAGATGTGTCATCTTTGTTGATGATTTTGTTCACCCTTAAAGACAAATTAGCTCCCATCTCATCAAGCCATACCTATTTGTCCTTCAACTGATTTTGGCTAACAAAACCCCCAGGAAACAATTCAAATTTATATTCCTTCCTGTACAAATTAGTCTTCCTCTCTACATTGGCTATTCTTTCTACTAGCTTGGTCAGGCCTTTTGCTAACTCACATGTGGATTTAGTAATGGCATCAGATCTTGCTTCATCATAGGATGCACACATAATTTCTAAATCCACTTCTCTTGGCATCCACTTATTCAAAATGACTCTAAAATAGCCTTGTCCTCATTCAGCTTGCACAAAGTATCCAAAAATCTTTTCATATTAGTGTGCACAATGGGGGCCTCTATTGTATCAGCAAAACTCAAAGTTGTGGCCTTTACCTTCTCTTCATATTTATTTGCAAAAAAGGCTTGAGCCTATTTTAACTTTTCCAACTCATGTTGAATGGTCTCAGCTAGTTGAAAACCAGAAGGCATAGGAGAAGGGGGAAATTCTATGATACGATTGGTAGGTGGAGGTCTTTTTGGAGAAGATGCAATCATCAGGGTAGAGGACTCACCTCCTTGGTGTTGTCTTGCCAATTGACTCTGTAGTCTAGCAATAATACTATCCCTGTTGGCTACCTCATTTTTGGCTTCATTATAAGCCTTTATAATTGTTTCTATTTTCACTTGGAGATCAGTTCTCTCCTTTGCTTCTTTCTCAGCCACCGCTACACTAAATTTTGCAATTTCTAGAACTGTGCTAGCAGCTTCTACCACCCTTGTATCCTGAACTCTCTTCACTATCATACCTCTTAGGAAACTGGATTCTGAGGTATCTTTCCTCTTTCTACTTTCATCCCTCTTCAAGGACCACATGACTAAAGCAACATTATCCTTGTTGAATATCACTCCCTCCATAGGCTTGGTCTCTTTCCTGACTGCTTCAAGTACCAAGGCATCTGCTATATCCCATTTAGGGAGGAGTAGAATACCAGCCTTTGACACCATTTCCCTTCCTGCTTCAGGAGTGATGGCTTGAAATTCTACCATCATTTCTTGTTTCACTTCCTCCTCTACTAAATTGGCATCTTTATGAGGCTGCTCACTCTTCCTCTTTTCACACCTCACCTTGAATTTCTCTATATTTTGCTTCCAAACAAATTGCATGAAGGCCTCCGTCGTGACAAAATTACTGTCAGCTAGGAACTCCCCACTGGCTTTCTTAATAGTAGAGTCTATCTCTTTACCTTTAAACTCATCAGCAGTAGGTGGCTCTTCTGGCATCCCCTCTTATGTTTCCTCATATGTGTAGGCAATCTCCCCAAGACTCCCTAACTACAATAATTGTTCTACTACTACCTATTCATCTCCTATATGGATAGGGGATTAAGATGGAGAGTATAGAGACTCACTTGTTTGCACTTCCTTCCCCACTCTTTGCCTTTTAGGGTAGTCTTGGATGTCAATGACATCTTCAATTTCTCTCTTTCCTCTTGAAGTAGAGGGCTCACCTATTACTGGCATCAACACACTATATTTGGACTTCTTATACATTACATAATTTCCCGGAGGGATGGCCTTAGCAAAGGCAGGCTTAGCTAGAATTAACTTGGTCTTGCCAAGATTTTCTCTTATTATAGCTTCCCTCTTTTCCTTCAAAGTTTGCATTAAATCTTCAAAATAAAGAATTAAGAATTTGATCTTTTCCTCAAAGGGATTAAAGCTAGATAGAGGGTCATAACTACTGTCAAATTGATGAATGAGATTCAGAGCATTCTTGTAGGCTAACCACTTTTCTTTCCTCAATTTCTGCTCATCCAAACTGAACTCATTTCTAATTAGATCCTCAGGGAAATGAAATTGATGTGGCCTACCTTTGCACACTTCTCTCCTCCTGAACATGCCATTGAAAAAATACTCAGGGTCAGCAAACCTTGTTACTACAGTAGGCAATCTATATGGTTGAAAGAAATCTTCAAAGTACTTCCAACCACCCTTGGTGATCACAAATTGATGGGCCACGGTAACAGTTGGGAAAATGGTCCCCTTTCCCCTATTTATTAGCTCCGCCTCTTGCACGCCTCCAATTTGCCATAGGACCTCTGCAATTCCTATCTTCAATGGGACTTGATAGGGCAATAAATATGGAGTGCCTCTAAAACCGTAAACTCTGAAAACTGTAGAGACATGGTACAAGTATGTGTCACCCTAGTTGTGCACAATCTTGATGCCTTCAGCAAACTCCTTAGGCCTAGGGAATTCTAAACGAGCTTTGGGGATCCTAGGGTTTTTTGAACATAAAAGAATCCTAATATTAGATGCAAAGCATCTGTTAAATTTTAGATAGCTGGCATCCTCTTTGTCCCAGGACAAAATAGTGCTCCACAGTTGTACAGGCATCACTTCACCATCCTTTTCCTTGACTAAATCCATTTCACTAGAAAAGTAATCAACACCTTTGAACCAAAACATGTGCATGAGAAGAGAGTGCCATCCTAATTGTCTTTCTACCTTACCACTTTTTATCCCCATCAGTCCTGCATGGATTGCATATGTGAGATAAGGTGCATAGTCAAATGTTATTGCCAAAGAGGGGTTCAGAATTTGTGCTATCATCAGCATATAATGAGTTGGCATGGTGGTTTCAGCATCTTCCCCAAAGATTTGACATATTGACCAATACATGCCTTTAGCTCTTAAAGTGAACAAATTCAGGGAGAAAGGCTCCATGGTACTAGGGCCTGCAACAACTAACCCTCCTATTTTAACAAAAAACTCTTTCAAAGGTCCACCCCTGAGGTGATCCCTTTGTACATTGTAAACTTAGGCCAGGGTATCAAAATATATGGGCTCTAGATAATTAGACATGTCAATAAGCTTAAACACCTTTCTAAACTCATCATCATTGATCTCAATCAGGGCTCCTCCCTTCACATTCCTGATACATTTGGCAACTGGGTCATAATTGTGTGCAATCTGGGTTAATAAATCAACATCCATGAAAACCCCAGGGACTATGAGCTTTCCTACGTCCAATTCCCATATACTATTCATTTGGGCAACGACATGTCTGTGACCGAATCCTACTTTGAAAAGACCCAGACTTGATATCCCTATCTATGGATCTCTTAACCAGTTTCCCTTGTCATACAAACCGTCACCAATTCTTAGACGGGGGGCTTTAGGTACCAATTCTTTAATTTTGGCTGCAGCATTCATGGACATAGTCAATTGTTCCAAGAAATCATCACATATGTTTCTATCCTGATAATTTACCTTCCCTGTGAAATCCCTTCTTGGTGCCATCCTGGTAATGCAATTATATCAATTAAGACTCAAACAAAACTCTGATGAGGCAAGCACCTGGTAATACCGATTTTCAAACTGCAACTAGCAAGCAAGACACAAAAACCTGTTACTCGCCTAAAGAAGATCGCTCTACACCAACTCCTCTACAACAAACTCATCGAAATGGTGCCGATATTCAATTTGATGTGGACCTTAATATGGCAACTTGGCATTGAATTGAGACATTAACCCACATGCTTTGGCCATCAACTCAAAATTGAATTCTCAATTGAATTCAAAATTGGGCTCTAACGGATCACAAGCTTTTCTGAGTATTTCGCTGTTTCGTTGTTTTTCCATTTCGTAAATCTTAAAACCCTTGCACCTTTCATTCGCGAAGCAATGACGCTCATCGGATCTTGGAAACTTGCACTACCTTTACTTCCCCTAGTCATTCTATATTAGTAACAGGCCCCACCCTCCCTTCGCTACTTTGCAAAAGGTAAACCTTGCGTACTTTAATCGCACGAAACAACGTTAGCCGTCTTATCAATTACCACCTGCTCAATCTTTACTTGTTATGGTGACCACCAGTCTACTTCACTAACCATGCACAACCATCATTGCTAGTGGTTTTCGCTACTTCACGAAGCTAACTACCCCGCATCTTCGCGCTGTGAAAAAGCGCCCATCGTTGGATCAATCTCGAGATGTACAACCTTTAACGCACTTAAAACTTTAAAGAGGGCCCTCGGCATGGAAATTACCTGCTTTTCTCTATCACCGGTAAATGAATCTTACGTGTCAGTTAGCTATTCGACCAAGAACTCCATCGAGCTCCAATTTAGGACCACCATGTGTTCTATTTCACCATGGGTTTCAATGCCATCGTTGGTTAAATCAAAGTGGGCCCTCAACAATCCTTTGGAGCCACATGTATCTGACAGGCTATCTTTTACCTCAGCCAAGCAATCCACCTGTCCTACTGCGTCATCCGCCATGTGACTGCCATGTCATTTTACTACTTCATGAACGATGAACTTCGTTTGATTTCAGGCTGCGAATCAACACGGGCAGTCTGATCAACTACAAGTTGATCAATCTTTAAAATCATGACTTGCCTATCTTTCGGGTCCACCAACCTTTCACTATTTCGTAGACTTTAAATCTCAAGCAGCTTTTCCTCGCGAACTGTTGGATCCTGTCTAAGATGATCATCTCTTAACCCCTTCGTGATCATCTTACCTGGGCCCTCCACCTTCCCTTCGCTACTTCACGAAAGGTAAACCTCGGACCATTTCTGGTTGCAAATCCATGTGCACCGTTGGATCAACTCCAAGTTGATCGGCCATTAACCAAAGAACCGCTTACCTCTGGGACCCACCCATTGTTTCACTATTTTGCAGACTTTAAAACACATGCATCGTAGGAAAGCGAATCAACACGGGCCATTGGATCTAATATGAGATGCATTTTCTTTACCTTACAAACCATCCTTCTGTCAGGCCTGTTTACCTTTTCTCTACTTCGCAGAAGGTAAACCATGGGCATCTTCTCCCAGTGAAACAACGTTCATTGCAGGATCAACTTTGACTTGAATGATTGTTAAGAATCCTGACAAAGATTAAAAACAAGACATAGGTAAAGGCATAAAAATTAAAATAAATTTAAAACCCCCCTAGGGAAAACCTGAAGGGGGGACACCTTCATGATGGGCTGACGCTTCCACTTAAGTGGGAAAGTAATATGAAAATAGAATGCCAGAAATTCAAAATGGGAAAAAGGGAAAAGGTGAATTCTTAAACCTTCAGACCTAAAACTCAAAGGCAACATGAAGGGTTTAAGCATACCATTTCACACCTTAAAGAGCCAGAGAACAAAAATATCCAAAAATTAAAACAATGATAACAACAGCTCTGACCAGGGATGGTTGATTGCAAAATCAATACAAGAATATAGAAAACTCTGGAGAACAGACCAAACACAAGCCCAAAAACAACCAACATAAACAAACCTAAATATATATAGACTAAGACCTACTATGCATGGACTTTAAGAGAAGTAATGCTTCAGGAATTGTTGATGCACTGGAAATTCCTATATCTCATCATTCATTGTTTGCAAAAATAATGAATCTTTTCCATTTAAATCACAAACAACAGAAGGGCCTACCCATAATGATTCAAATTTCTTATGTTTCCCTTTATCTTGCCCTCTTGCATTCCAATGAAGAACCATGTCACCAATTTTAAACTTCCTCAACGTGGTTCTTTTATGAAACAAATATTTGGATTGCAACTAGATCTTCAAATTTCTCTTATGGGCCAAATTTCTGACTTCTCCCACCTCCACCATTTTAATCATTTTGTCTTCCATACGTTTGGATAACTCCATATCCTCGGCTTGTAGGAACTTGTATACAAGAAGAAGATTATTGACTGGCACCCTAGATTGCATGCCATAAACCAACTCAAAAGGTGACACACCAATTACTTTCTTGACAGTAACCTTGTCTGCCTATAGGGCCAACTTTAACTTCTAGTCCCAAGACCTTTTGTTCTCCTCAAGGATTTTCTTAATAATATTCAGAAGGCTCTTATTGTTGGATTCAACTTGCCCATTACCCTTAGGATGATATGGTGAAGAATAAGACATAACTATTCCATGACAGGTGCAAAATTCAATGAACTCCTATGATCTGAAGCTCATGGCATTATCCATTACCAGTTTCACAAGAACACCAAATCTGGTTATAACATTATCCACCAAGAAGTCAATAACAACCTTACTTGTGGCTCTTCTAGTGGGTATAGCTTCAATCCACTTAGTGAAATAATCAGTGGCCACTATGATCCACCTATGACCTCTTCGTAATTTCTCAACTATTTCTCCAATGAAATCAATGCCCCATTGGACAAAGGGGGCTTCCACTGTAACTGGGTGGAGGGGCAAAGCTCCTTCATACTTCAATTTGGAAGAAAATTTTTGGCATGGGTCACATCTCCAAACATGTTCATGGGCATCTTTGAACAAAGCAGGCCAATAATACCCAGCCCGGACTATCTTACTAGTTGTGGTCTTGGTAGAGTAATGACCTCCACACACTCCATCATGCATTTCAGTTAACATCCTTTTAGCTTGAGATTTGTCTAAACACATCAACAATGCCCCATCTCTATTTCACCAATATAGATCACCCTAAATAAGGACATACTTCTGAGATTTCAACTTCAATGTTCTTCTCTATTTGTGAGTCATCCCTTCTGAATATGTTGCATCCCTTAAAAAATGTACTATCTCTGAGTACCAAGGCTATGTCTCAATACTTGTGACTAGGATGTCCTTAGTTTCAACATTATTCGCCTCAACATCAAAAAGGTTTGATTCAGCTATTAGTTTAGCAAAACCTAAACCTCTTACCAATTTAGTAATTTTAATCTCTAAATCAAACTCTTGAATTCTGGTTATCCATCTACATCTTTTACTAGTAACCTCGGACTAAGATAAAATGTCCTTGACAGCCGCATGTGGGACATAAGCAATTACCTGTGCATTTACAAGATATGGCCTAAATGCTTATACAGCCTTGACCAAAGCATATGCTTGTTTCTCCATGATTTCATATTTTAGCTTTGCGGCTTGTAAAGATTTCCTATAAAAAGCTATAGGATGTTCATATCATTCATTATCCTTTTGTAAAAGAACTGCAACCACTATATGATATGAAGCAAAAGAAAACAGAGAGAAAGGCTTACTATAGTCAGGGGACTTCAACACTGGTGCCTCCTGGATAGCCCTTTTAATTTCACCAAAAGCCTTTGAAGCTTCTTCATCCCAGCAAAACTTTGTATCCTTCTTAAGCAATCTAACAATGGGCTTGACTATCTCTGCAAAATTGGCAATAAATCTTCTAACAAAATTTACCTTGCCTAAGAAAGACGAGATACCTTTAACACTTTTTGGCTCAGGTACATTATTTATAGCTTCAATTCTTTCAGGGTCTATTCTAACCCCTTCCTTGGAGACAATATGCCCGAGCAACTTTCCTTCAGTGACAACAAAATGACACTTTTTTGGATTTAAAGAGACACCAAATTCAAGAGCTTTATTGAAAACCTTTTCCAAGTGCCCACAGTGGTCATCCACTCTTTTGGAGAAACATGTTAAATCATCTTGGTACACAACCATGATAATATTAATGAATTCCTTAAATGCTACATCCATTGCTCTCTGGAAAGTAGCTCCAGCATTTTTTAATCCAAAAGGCATTCTTACATATACATATGTTCCCCAAGGGGTGGTAAAAGCAGTCTTAAATTGTTGAGATTCTTTTACTAACACCTAGTTATATCCTGAGAACCCATCCATCATAGATAACAGGTCACAGTTGGTTACTCTCTGCAACATTGCTTCCATATTGGGAGAAGAATAATTATCTTTTAAAGAAACAACATTTAGGTTCCTAAAATCAACACAGAGCCTTATGTCCCCATTCTTCTTCCTAACTGGGACCAAATTAAACACCCATGATGAATGCCTTATAGGCTTAATGATCCCCCCCTTCCCCCAGCTTGGTTAACTCTTGTTGCATTTTAGATTCTAACAGGGGGTTGATAGGTCTTTATTTTTGTCTAAAAGGCTTAGCATCTGGAAGCAAAGGGACTTCATGCTGAAATAGATCTTGTCTATACACCTTTAGATCTTCATAAGACCAAGCAAAAACATGCTTATATTTCTTCAACAAGTTAATAAGGTTCACTCTGACACGAGGAGACAATTTTTTGCCAATATACACCAACTTAGGGGATGATTTTGTCCCCAAGTTTACTTCCTCCAATTCATCTAACTTGGTGGTTGACTGCTGATGCAAATGATTCTCACTGTAACTGAACATACCTTCCAATTCTACTAATCCTCTAGGTATTTCATTAGTTTCCAACTAAACCATGTCATTTCCAAACACAATTTCTCTATCTTTCACCACTTCTACCAATGCATTGCAATCAATTTTTTGTCCATCATAGTCATCAATGCATTATATGAATATGAGAATGGCTTCATCATCTGTAAACACTTGCCAATTATATATATTGTCAGGAATAGTGGGCCTAAATTTTATCTCAATTGTGGATACACTGGTTAGTGTTATATCATCATTTTTTAATGCAACATTTGATAAGAAATCAGCCATGATATTCTTTGATCTTTCTATCCAATTAATAGAGAATGCACTAAAATGTTCAATCACATCCCATACTGCATGCTTATATCTTTTCAATCGATCATTTTTAGATGCATACTTAGATCTAACTTGAGAAACAACCAACTCCGAATCTCCTAGTACTCTTAACAACTGAATCCCATGCCTTTTTGCAACTTCAAGCCCCAATAACAAGGCTTCATATTCAACAGTGTTGTTTGTACACTGAAAGGCTAACAAAAGGAATATTTGAAGGTTATACCTGATGGGGACACAAAAAGAACTCCTACTCCAGATCCTTCTTTAGAGCAAGCTCCATCAAAATACATGTGCCACAAATCATGTTGTTGAGATTCCAATTCAGTCACAATAGAATCAGTATTCTTCAACTGAGGTAAAATTGGTTGAATTCTAAAATTGTCAAGATCCACATCAATCATACAGTTTAGCATACTAGGGTCTATTTTCTCAATTACCCTAGGGGCATGTGGTTCTGTATACAACTTATCCTGGCTTCCATTGACTGGGATAGTAGCATATGACAAATCCAACTGAACATTTCCATCTACTATTGCAGCCCATTGTCTAGATAATAGCATGCCATAGTGAGGTTTTGTATCAGTTACTATGACATCCATCTTATATGTTGCTTCAGGGAATGTTGCTATTTTTACTTCCACATCTTTCATTGTACCTATCACTGGCACTTCTTTGTTATTCATAGCATAACACTTCCCATACACTATACTTACTGACAACCCTAATTCTTTCATGACACCATGTGGCATCACATTTGCAGCTGCACCAGAATCTATCATATAGTTCTCAATTAATCGGTTGTTTACTAACAAAGTAACATAGAAAGGATCAACCTATGAAGGCTCTTGTGTAATAGTTGTTCCAACATATACCTTCGAGGTTTGCAGCTCATGATCCTTTTCATCCTTGATTGAACCTAAAGGTAAAGTTGTACTACTGTCAGATATCTTAGAAAATAAAGATAAACCAGCTTCTCTATGTTCCTTTATTTTCAATAATTCAATCAATGGGACTGTGACCTTCATCTGAGTAAGAGCCTGAGTCATATCAAAAGTGGAATTATTAATCAACTCAGTATTAGTCTTAACTTTCTCTATCTTAGGCTGACTTGCCCTTTTCATTGTGGTAGTTCCTTGTATATCAGCAGTAGCATCATTACCCATACCCTTGGCTACATCTTTAATTTGGTTATTCTTTTCTTGACCATCTCGAGGCAAGGTGGCATTACTTGCTGCTTTCTTTTGAGATACTTCTTTTATGAACATTGAGCCAGGTTCCCCTTGATCTCCATCCTTCTTACTACTTCTCAAGTTATAATTATGTTTGGCTTTGGCTATGGCAGCCTTAGTAAGATTTCTTACTTCTTCATCACTGGGTCTTCGGAGATGAACTTCTTCATCTTCAATAGTTACCACATTCAAAGTAGGATGCCAATCAAGTGTCAACTATCCTTGGTAAGATTTATTACTATTTAGCACATCACATTCACTAAATTCAATTTGTAACGACTCATCATCACTTTCAATAATAGTTTCAAACATATTAATATCAGGCTTGACCTCTTTTCTCATGGATTCTTTGAGGGCTTGAGCTACAACACATTGATGAGGAGAATGTGGTCCATCACAAGCCATGCACCAAGGGATATTTTCCATATTATGAACATTTCCTCCTTTCAAAGGATCTGGGGTATCTTGGCTTTGAGCATTTTTTGGCTTATCATTTTGAGGTTTTCCATCCTTCCAAGTGGTGTTATAAGGCATGTCATGCAATCTAGGAGGTCTATCTTGCCATTTATAATGAGGTTTTTCATTTTTACTTACATTGGCGGTAAGGTCTTTCATGACAGTCATTAACTTCTCAATTTTGTCATCTTCCTTAGAAACTTTATTAGGTTGTTGTTTTGATTCTTGCCACAACCTTCCATCAGTTCTCCTTCCTACTTTTCCAGACGCCTTCCTATTACTCTCCATATTAATGGTAATCCTAAATGCATCCCTTAGATTATGTGGATTTTTATCCCTTAGAATATAGGTCATTTTAGAATCAAAAGCATTGTAATAAGTGTTCAGATACATATTATCATCTAGCCTCATGACTTGATAGAGCCTATGCGTTGCTTTCTGAAATCTAGCATTGAAATATATGACAATTTCATTATTAGACTTTCTAATATTGTTGAACTCATTGAGCATGAAGCTCACATTTGTTTTGTCACCATATTGTTCTTGAAAGCAATTCTTAAAATCCTCCCAAGACCCAATGCTAATCATAGGGAGACCTCTATACCAATCCCTTGCATCATCAACTAAGGATTGTACAAACAATTTCATGATGACATCTTCTCTATAATTTCATAATCATTTATCAAGTCACCGAGAGATTTTAGGTGCTCTTATGCACTAATTGCATTATTGCCACCAAATTTGTGGAGTCTATCCCTTAATTTAGTAGGAACATGGTTAGGGTACCCTGGGATTTCATTAACGAAGAGTTGTCTGTATAACTCCAAGTTAATGGGTCTTCTCTGGAATTGATTAGCAGTAAGGTTATTTCCCATGTTCATTCTTACATTAGGACCATGAATCAGAGGGATTTGGTTACCTTGATTAGTAACAGGGGCTTGACTTTCTGGGACAGTGCTCGCAAGCAAGGTTGACTGAATTTTGACTGGAGGGAGTGAAGCATGCTGAGGATAAGGTTTATTTGGGTTTGCTAATGGAAAAATGATAGGAGGAGCCTTTAGATAATTAATCTTTCTTTTAACCTCTTGATTGGCTACTTCTAATTCAACCTTTTCCAACTCCCTTTGCAGATCTTCCTTCTCCTTCCTCATCCTATCTATATCTCTCTCATGTGAAGATAACATATGAGAGATTTCTGTTGTAGTCTTAGATCTAGACCCATCTTCGATGCACTTTTGTTTTCCTTTGTCAACATTATTTCTAACAGGTTGTGGGTCACTAAGGATCTCCCTATTCATTTGCACGACAGATTTGTATGCAGGGTTGGTCTTGGCAACTAAAATTTCTCTAATGACTGGACCTTCATCGTCACTCTTAGCTTTCTCTTGGGTGAATAATTCAAGATCAGCAATCTATCTTAGAAGCCTATCCCTCTCCATCAATTTAGGTTTCACCTCCTCTTCCTTATTTTCTTCCTTTTGTGTCCTTAAGGAAATTAAATGATGGACTTTTCTATTCAGGGCCTCAATTTCTTGGGATACCTTATCTTCATTGGGGAACATTTCTTTGGAGTCTGATACATTAACTTGGTCAATATCAATTAAACTAATATTTCCATCTATTGTTATGGGTACAGAGTCCATCTTAATATTTGAACTGTTCCTATCTTTCCCAGATAAACTAACATGAGAGATTCTCTAATTTAAAATCTGGACTTCCTCATTACTACCAAACAACCTAGAATGGAAACCCAAAATGTCCTGCTCAGATTCATGGGAAGAAGAATTTGAATTTGCATATATGGGTCTTTCAGATGACTTACCTGCATTAGTGTTCTTTTGTACCCAAGCAACATTAGATGATTCATGTACAATTGATCTTTTCTGGCCTCTTCGTGCTTGTTCAGGTAATCCCTCTTGCAACATCCCTTGAGGATGCTTCCTCATGAAAGACCTAGTGTTCCTTCCTCTCTGCATTATACTTGTTTATCTTAAAAGAGTTATACTTATTCAAAGAGCATTGGTTATACTTGTTAGAGTCGCCACCCACACAAATTGTGGGGAATTAAGAAAACAAGTTTGACAAATCTCTTACAAAGATTAAAAAAATCGAGAAGATTTTTTAGGTTAGAGGATAACACAAACGAGAGATAATGCAATCTGCCACAAACACACAGATATCCAAACAAACTTCTGAACTAATTCAAGCACCGATCTGTAACATAAATACACATTATGACGTCCCCATCAAAGTCGCCACTTTTGTTAGTCTCAAATTTTGATTTCCCTTTTATCCTTCCTGTAAGAAATTAAATAGCTCTATTTGCATATGAAGAGGACATCGAGGAAATAGAACTCTAGAATAGCATATAACATATAACAAGGTTTCAAAACCTTCTACGCTTTGAACTTATCCAAAGTTTAGGTGGGTATACCTTCTGTGAAAATTTTTACACTTTAAGATTGAGATCCATAGTAAACCAATGCTAAAAACCAATGGATTTCATCACCTCAATGAAACTGAAACATTTAAAGAAAAACTTGTGTTCATTTTCAGTATTGATCCTCAAGAAAAATAGAAAGAATCCCACAATTGGATACCAGTGCCTTATCCGGGCTACAGAATTACCCAAATCAAATTAGAATTCCAAAACTAAACATTCTCATACATTTAACCACCTCGGCCTTAATTAACACCATACATGTCTAACATATACATGAGTTGTATCCTCTTAAAACTAAAACCATTCATCAAATTCAAGATGAGCAAACAATTGATTTACTGATAGAGATATTTCATGCATATTTAATTCCTCTCCCTTGAAGAGAAAATCTAGAAACATATCCATATGACTGCCTTACAATCCATGTTCAATCAAATAACCCTAGACTATTAAAATGAAACAAGCAAATTAACGAGTGCACACCAGAAGACAACACAAATTTAGGCCTGAAAAGTGTTGATCTGTATATTTATATTCATTTTTGAAAAAACCTTACATAACTCAAAGTATTTTTGAAATGACTAGAAAAAACCCTTGATATATTTTAGCAGAGTTTCTTTACAAAATTCTTGTCATCCCCCTTTTCTATTAGTCCTTGTATCCATTTATAAAATTATGGATGCATACAAGCTTCAGACCTTCCTAAGAAAAGTTTGTTACAAACCGCAATGTCTTTCAAGAAATAGTTACAAGTCTTTTTCGGTATCAATGGCCCCTTCGGTTTGTTGATCCACTGCAGCATTTTCCAATTGTTCTGGGTTTTCCTCTTCTTGCACTACATACTTTTGGGTCCATTCTTGGAACACATCATCAGCAAGCCATGAGTAGCCAACAATATTTTTCTCCAACTTAACCAACCTTTTCCAAGAGTTCCTTACCTTTTTCACCTTTGATTCCAAGAAACTGTAGTGTGACTTTATCTTTTCTATTTCCTCAATTGTTTTAACAAACAGAGATGTGTCATCTTTGTTGATGATTTTGTTCACCCTTAAAGACAAATTAGCTCCTAGCTCATCAAGCCATACCTATTTGTCCTTCAACTAATTTTGGCTAGCAAAACCCCCAGGAAACAATTCAAATTTATGCTCAGTATATTCCTTCCTGTACAAACTAGCCTTCCTCTCTACATTGGCTCTTTCTTCTGCTAACTTGGTCAGGCCTTTTGCTAACTCACATGTGGATTTAATAATGGCATCAGATCCTGCTTCATCATAGGATGCACACATAAGTTCTAAATCCACTTCTCTTGGCATCCACTTATTCAAAATCAGCTCTAAAATAGTTGTGTCCTCATTTAGCTAGCACAAAGTATCCAAAATTCTTTTCATATTAGTGTGCACAGTGAGGGCCTCTACTATATCAACAAAACTCAAAATTGTGGCCTTTACCTTCTCTTCATATTTATTTGCAAACAGGGTTTGAGCCTATTTTAACTTTTCCAACTCACGTTGAATGGTCTCAGTTGGTTGAAAACCAGAAGGCATAGGAGAAGGGGGAAATTCTATGATAGGATTGGTAGGTGGAGGTCTTGTTGGAGAAGATGCAATCATCAAGGTAGAGGACTCACCTCATTGGTGTTGTCCTACCAATTGACTCTATAGTCTAGCAATAATACTATCCCTATTGGCTACCTCCTTTTTGGCTTCATTATAAGCCTTTAGAATTGTTTTTATTTTCAGTTGGAGATCAGTTCTCTCCTTTGCTTCTTTCTCAGTCACCGTTACACTGAATTTTGCAATTTCCAGAACTATGCTAGCAGCTTCTACCACCCCTGTATCCTGAACTCTCTTCACTATCATACCTCCTAGGAAACTGGATTCTGAGGTATCTTTCCTCTTTCTACTTTCATCCCTCTTCAAGGACCACATGACTAAAGAAGCATTATCATTGCTGAGTGTCACTCCCTCCATAGGCTTGGTCTCTTTCCTGACTGCTTCAAGTACCAAGGCATCTGCTATATCCCATTCAGGGAGGAGTAGAATACCAACGTTTGACACCATTTCCCTTCTTGCTTTAGGATTGAAGGCTTGAAATTTTGCCATCATTTCTTCTTTCACTTCCTCCTCTACTGAAGTGGCATCTTTATGAGGTTGATCAATCTTCCTCTTTTCACACCTCACCTTGAATTGCTCTATATTTTGCTTCCAAACAGATTGCATGAAGGCCCCTGTCATGACAAAATTACTATCAGCTAGGAACTCCTCACTGGATTGCTTAACAATAGAGTCTAGGTCTTTACCTTTGAACTCATCAGGAGTTAAGTTCATTTTAGCAGTAGGTGGCTCTTTTGGCATCCTCTCTTGTATTTTCTCATACGTGTAGGCAATCTCCCCAAGACTCCCTAACTGTAATAATTGTTCTACTACTGCCTATTCATCTCCTATATGGATAGGGGATTGAGATGGAGAGTATAGAGACTCACTTGTTTGCACTTCATTCCCCACTCTTTCCCTTTTAGGGGAGTCTTGGATGTCAATGACATCTTCAATTACTCTCTTCCCTCTTGAAGTAGAGGGCTCACCTATTACTGGCATCAACACACTGTATTTGGACTTCTTATGCATTACATAATTGCCCGAAGGGATGGCCTTAGCAAAGGCAGGCTTAGCTAGAATTAGCTTGGCCTTTTCAGGATTTTCTCTTATTATAGCTTCCCTATTTTCCTTCAAATTTTGCATTAAATCTTCAAAATAAATAATTAAGAATTTGATCTTTTTCTCAAAGGGATTAAAGCTAGATAGAGGGTCATAACTGCTGTCAAATTAATGAATGAAATCTAGACCCTTCTAGTAGGCTACCCACTTTTCTTTCCTCAATTCCTGCTCATCCAATATGAACTCATTTCTAATTAGATCCTCAAGGAAATGAAATTGATGTGGCCTACCTTTGCACACTGCTCTTCTTATGAACATGCCATTGAAAAAATCCTCAGGGTCAACAAACCTTGTTACTGTTGTAGGCAACCTATATGGTTGAAAGAAATCTTCAAAGCACTTCCAACCATCCTTGGTGATCACAAATTGATGGGCCACGGTAACAGTTGGGAAAATGGTCCCTTTTCCCCTATTTGTTAGCTCTGCCTCTTGCACACCTCCAATTTGCCTTAGGACCTCTACAATTCCTATCTTCAATGGGACTTGATAGGGCAGTAAATATGGAGTTCCTCTGAAACCATAAACTCAGAAAACTATAGAGACAGGGTACAAGTATATGTCACTCTAGTTGTGCACAATCTTGATGCCTTCAGCAAACTCCTTAGGCCTAAGGAATTCTAAAAGAGCTTTGGGGATCCTAGGGTTCTCTGAACATAAAATAATCCTAATCTTAGATGCAAAGCATTTGCCAAATTTTAGATAGCTGGCATCCTCTTTGTCCTAGGACAAAATAGTGCTCCACAGTTGTACAGGCATCTCTTCACCATCTTTTTCCTTCACTAAATCCATTTCAGTAGTAAAGTAATCAACACCTTTAAACAAAAACATTTGCATGAGAAGAGAGTACCATCCAAATGGTCTATTTACCTAACCACTTTTTATCCCCACTAGTCCTGCATGGATTGTATCTATGAGATAAGGTGCATATTCAAATGTTACTGCCAGAGAGGGGTTCAGAATCTGTGCTATCATCAACATATAATGAGTTGGCATGGTGGTTTCAGCATCTTCCCCAAAGATTTGACATAGTGACCAATACATGCCTTTAGCTCTTAGAGTGAACAAATTCAAGGAGAAAGGCTCCATGGTACTAGGGCCTACAACAACTAACCCTCCTATTTTAACAAAAAACTCTTTCAAAGGTCTACTCCTGAGGTGATCCCTTTGTACATTGTAAACCTAGGCCAGGGTATCAACCTTTATGGGCTCTAGATAATTAGACACCTCACTAAGCTTAAACACCTTTCTAAACTCATCATCATTGATCTTGATCAGGGCTCCTCTGTTCACATTCCTGATACATTTGATAACTAGGTTATAATTGTGTGCAATCAGGGTTAACAAATCAACATCCATGAAAATCCCAAGGACTATGAGCTTTCCTACGTCCAATTCCCATATACTGTCCATTGGGGCAAGGGCATGTCTCTAACCTAATCCTACTTTGAAAAGATCCAAAACTAATATCCCTATCTATGGATCTCTTAACCAGTTGCCCTTGTCATACAAACCATCTCCAATTCTTAGACGAGGGTCTTCAGGTACCAATTCTTTAGTTTTGGCTGCAGCATTTGTGGACATAGTCAATTGTTCTAAGAAATCATCACATATGTTTCTATCCTGATAATTTACCTTCCTTGTGAAATCCCTTCTTGGTGCCATCCCGATAATGCAATTATATCAATTAAGACTCAAACAAAACTCTGATGAGGCAAGCACATGATAAAACCAATTTTCAAACTGTAACTAGCAAGCAAGACACAAAAACCTGTTACTCGCCTGAAGAAAATCGCTCTACACCATTTGCTCTGCAACAAACTCATCAAAATATTGTTGATATTCAATTTGATGTGGACCTTAATACAAAAACTTGGCATTGAATTGAGACATTAACCCGCATGCTTCGACCATCAACTTAGAATTAAATTCACAATCGAATTCAAAAATGGGCTCTAACGAATCACAAGCTTTTCTGAGTATTTCGTTGTTTCGTTGTTTCACCATTTTGTGGAACTTAAAACCCTCACACCTTTCCTTCACAAAGCAACAACGCTCATCGGATCTTGGAAACTTGCACTGCCTTTACTTCCCTCGGTCATTCTATATTAATTGCATGCCCCACCCTCCCTTCGCTACTTCTTGAAACGTAAACCTTGTGTACTTTAATCGCGTGAAACAACGTTGGTCATTCAATCAATTACCATCTGCTCGATCTTTACTACTTACAGTGACCACTAGTCTACTTCACTAACCGCGCACAACCATCACTACTAGCGGTTTTCGCTGCTTCACAAATCCTATCTACCCCACATCTTCGAGCTGCGAAAAAGTGACCATCATTGGATCAATCTCGAGATGTACAACCTTTAACTCACTGTACAACCTTTAACGCACTTAAACCTTTAAAGTGGGCCCTCAGCACGGAAACTACCTGCTTTGCTCTATCACCGGTAAATGAATCTTACGTGTCAGTTAGCTATTCACCCAAGAACTCCATCGGGCTCCAATTTAGGACCGCCACGTGTTCTATTTCACCATGGGTTTCAACACCATTGTCAATTAAATCAAAGCGGGCCCTCAACAATCCTTTGGAGCCATGTGTATTTGACAAGCCATATTTTACCTCAGCCAAGCGATCCACCTGTCCTGCCACGTCATCCACCAGTTGACTACCATGTCATTTTGCTACTTCACAAACGGTGAACTTCGTTTGATTTGAGGTTGCGAATCAACGCAGGCCGTCTAATCAACTACAAGTTGATCGGTCTTTAAAATCATGACTTGCCTATCTTTCGGGTTCACCAACCTTTTGCTATTTCGCAGAATTTAAATCTCAAGCAGCTTTTCCTCGTGAACTAACGCGAACCATTGGATCATGTCTAAGATGATCATCTATTAACCCCTTCATGATCACCTTAGCCAGGCCCTCCACCTTCCCTTCACTACTTCATGAAAGGTAAACCTTGGACCATTTCTGGCTGCGAATCCACGCGCACCGTTGGATCAACTCCAAGTTGATCAGTCATTAACCAAAGAACTGCTTACCTCTAGGACCCACCCATTGTTTCATTATTTCATAGAATTTAAAACACATGCATCTTAGGCAAGAGAATCAAGGTAGGCCATTGGATCTAATACAAGATGCATTTTCCTTACCTTACAAACCATCCTTCTGTCGGGCCCATTTACCTTTTCGCTACTTCGTAGAAGGTAAACCACGGGTATCTTCTCCCAGCGAAACAACGTGCATTGCAAGATCAACTTTGACTTGTACGATTGTTAAGAGCCCAACAAAGATTAAAAACAAGACATAGGTAAAGGCGTAAAAATTAAAATACATTTAAAACCCACCTAGGGAAAACCTGAAGGGAGGACACCTTCATGACGGACTGACCTTTCCACTTAAGTGGAAAAGTAATATGAAAATAGAACATGGGAAATTTAAAATGGGAAAAAGGGAAAAGGAAACTTCTTAAACCTTCAGACCTAAAACTCAGAGGCAACATGAAGGGTTTAAGCATACCATTTCACACCTTAAAGAGCCAGAGAACAAAAATATCCAAAAATTAAAACAGTGATAACACAACCTACCAAGACTAGAAGGGTGTCGGTAAAGCAGCCAAAACAACTAGTGTCGACATCAATGCAACACATAATCAATTCCTCCAAATGGCCAACAATCTCCCCCTTTGGTATTGATGGCAACACTAGATGTGAAAAACATCTAAGTACCAAGAAATTCCAAACAAGTCTCCCCCAATGGAAGATAGCCAACAATCTCCCATTCAAAGATATAGCAATGAAGTTTTGAAACAAATACCAAACTCCCCCTGTGAATGATATCTCTGTAAAGCTCTATTTTTCACATATATCTCTCCCCCTTTGACATCAATGCCAGAAATCTGACAAGAATATAAAAGCAAAAACAAAAACCACTAAAACACAAGGCTAACTACTCCCCCTAAGTAGTAGCATCTCCACATCAATGCCAAAATGAATGATATCTCTGATAATACATATCAAACTGATGCCAAATCACATCAATCAGTTCTTTCTTGGAGGGGCAAAAACCCCTAACCTATCTCTCAGGTACTCAAATTATTCTTTAGGCAAAGGTTTAGTGAAAATATCTGCAATCTGGTCTTTAGTGTTCACATAAACCAGTCTAAATTCATTTTCTTCCACCGTCTCCTTCAAAAAGTTATATTTGATAGATATGTTCTTTGTCTTAATAGTGAAATACCAGATTCTTTGATATTTCAATAGCAGTAGAGTTATCACAGTGAATAACTATCGGTCCAGTGCAATGCACTTTAATATCCTTCAACATTTTCTTCATCCATAGAACCTTGTACAGTTAGTAGCGGTAGCAACATACTCAACTTCAAGAGTAGATAAAGAAGTACATGATTGTTTCTTGTTGATCCATGAAACCAACTTCTTTCCAAGAAAGAAATTTCCACTAGAAGTACTTTTCCGACCATCAACATCACTAGCCCAATCTACATCTGTATATGCACACAAAGTAAAGTCATCATCCTTAGGGTACCACAAACCATACTTTGATGTACCTTGCAAGTATCTAAAAATTCTTTTCACCGGACTCTCATGATTTTCTCTAGGATCACTCTGATAGCTAGATGCAATACAAACAACATTCATTATGTCAGGCCTAGTCTGAGTCAAATAAAGAAGACCTCCAATCATAGATTTGTATCTTGTAGGATTTACCGGTGTAGAAACATCTTTCCTTGTCAATTTCTCACTTGTAACCATAGTAGTACTTACTGGTTTAGAGTTTCCCATACCAAATTTCTTCAACAATTCCCTAGCATACTTAGTTTGACAAATGAAAATACCTTCATTAGTCTGAGTAATCTACAAACCTAAGAAAAATTTAATTTCCCCAATCATAGACATTTCAAATTCTTTCTCCATATTCGTAGAAAATTCTATGCACAACTTATCTTCACCTCCAAAAATAATGTCATCAACAAATACTTCAATAATTAGTATATCATCATTAGTAACCTTATAATATATATTACTGTCAGCATTACCCTTAGTAAAACCAAGCTTCAAAAGCTATTTATCCAACCTTGCATACCAAGCTCTAGGTGCTTGTTTCAATCCATATAAAGCTTTCCTTAATCTGTAAACCATGTTTTTATCATCTGAAAGTGAAAAACCATTAGGTTGCTCAATATAAACTTCCTCATCAAGATCCCCATTCAAAAATGCACACTTGACATCCATCTAATAAACCTTGTAGTTCTTATGGGCAGCATAGGCAAAAAATAATCTTACAACTTCAATCATAGCTATAGGTGCAAAAGTCTCACCATAATCAATTTCTTCCTTCTGAGAATATCCTTTACAAACCAATCTAGCCTTATTCCTTACAACTTGACCATCTTCATTCAATTTATTCCTAAAAGCCCATTTAGTTCCAATAACATTCTTATTTTTAGGTGAGGGAACTAAAGTCCATGTGTTATTCTTCTCAATCTGATCTAATTATTCTTCCATAACTTTCAACCAACATTCATCTTTACAAGCTTCAATTACTGATACCGATTCAACTTGAGAAATTAAACATACCCCATTAGTTGCCAGTCTTCTTCTTATCATCACTCCATTGTTCTTATCCCCAATGATCTGATCTTTTGAATGATTCAATCTCACATACCTAGGAGTCTTCTGACTCTCTATTCCTCTTCTCGGTTCTTCAGTTACTATTGAATTTTCTGATACCGCCGAAGTAACTTGTTCAACATTCTATTCTGGTAAAGATGTTATCAGTTTAGATATTGTGTCTTACCGGTTTCTCTTTTGATATGTACTATGTTGAATGTATAAACCGTTGTGCTCACTTCTTCTCTCCAGTAGATATGAGGTAGACTAGCTTCCATCATCATTGTTCTAGCAGCATCCAAGATATTTTTGTTCTTCCTTTCCACAACTCCATTCTGCTGAGGTGTTCGAGGAGCATAAAATTGTCTCCTAATACCATGCTTCTCAAAAAATTTATTAAACTAACTATATGTGTATTCTCCACCATGATCTGACCTCAAACATTTAATATTCAATCCTGTCTCAGTTTCCACTTTAGCCTTAAAGATTTTAAACTTTTCAAATGCCTCAGATTTCTCCCTTAGAAAAGTAACCCACGTCATTCTAGAATAATCATCAATGATTAGCATAAAATATCTATCACCTTGAACACTTTTAACTCTAGTAGGGCCACATAGATCAGTCTTAATAAGATCAAGAACATCATTAGATTTATCTTATATACTACTAAAAGAGGCTCTGACCTGTTTTCCCATTTGACATTCTTTACATACCGGATTATAGGGCTTCATAATCTTAGGTATATCTCTAACTTCCTTAGTTGAATTGATCTTAAAAATGCAATCAAAATTCACATGATATAGCCTTTTATGTCATAGCCAACTCTCATCAATTTGTGCAATCAAACATGTCTTCTCACTGGAATTCAAATGAAACATATTACATTTTGTCTATATACCGGTTCCAATCTCCAAACTAGATCTATTAATGATTTTGCATTTTCCATCCTTGAGTTGTAATTGAAATCCCTCATCCACCAATTGCCCTACACTCAAAATATTATGCTTCAAACCTTCAACAAAATAAACATTATCAGTATTGTGCTTACCATCCAATGATATAGTTCCTTTTCCCTTGATTATACATGCTTTGTCATCTCCAAATCTCACCAGACCACCATCAAATTCTTGCAGAGATAGAAACTTCCTTTTATCTCTAGTCATATGATGTGAATGTCTATTGTCAATTACCCCTTCATCCTTGTCTTCAATTTTAGTAGCAAGTGCCTTCTCTTCAGGTACATTCTCTTCCAGTGCTGGAACATTTTAATGATAACCAAGAACACCCATTCCTTCCCATTGCTGGAACCACTAGTAGAGTCTTTCGTCGATTCATCATCAGAATCGGTCACACCTTCCTCATCCACTATGTAGCATGATTTATCTTTTTTTTCTATACTTTTACTTATTCTGATATCCAAGGTTAGGCTTAAAATATCTTCTAACTCTTTCTTCAAATCTTGAATTCCTTTCAGGACATTTAGATGCAAAATGACCAATCTTATTACATGCAAAATATTTAAAAGGTGCTTTTCCTTCAAACTTACTTCCTACCAATCCTTTAGGTACTCTTCTAGCAAATAGTGCTTCAAGTTTCTCAAACTCATCATCTTCTCTCTTTATATCATCCAATTCCTTTGCATATAAAGCTTTCCAATCTTTCTTACCAGTTGATGATGCAAATGCATGAAAAGAAGGTTCAGACTTCACATCTCTAGAAGGTCCAAATTCTTCAAGTTCAAAAGCAGATAATTTCCCAACCAAGGTATCTCTATTGAAAAAAGTATTAGCCATTGTTATCAATTCATTAATTGCAGTATCGTTCTTCTTGTAAGTCAGTGGTAGGGCTCTCAGAACTTTAGAATCAATTTCATCTTCACTCAGAGTTCCACCACAACATTGAATTCCCATAACAATCTCATTTACCCTTTCCATGAATGCATTAATCCTTTCATCTTCTTCCATCTTCAAGTTTTTATATCTCACATGGTAACCATCAAGTTTAGCAATCTTCATAGTAGGGTCACCTTCATTAAGAGTCTCCAACTTATCCCATATAGCCTTTGCAGATGATTTGCCAGTTAATCCCATTATTTGTTGATCAGAAAGTGCACACAAGCGGGCTTCTCTTTCTCTACAATCATTCTCAAGATCCTTATCCAATCTTGTCAGAGGAAGGTTTCCAGATGCCGGATTATGAGATGTAACACCATTCTGTTTGATCTCCCAAATCTCCTTACTGAGACATCTCAAATGAGTCTCCATCTAAATCTTCCATACTATGTATTTTGTTCCATCAAGCCTAGGAATATCTCTCTGAAAGATAGCTCCAAATGAACAAGATGAACTTGAACTATTAGTCGCCATAGGATCTTCCTCAAGTGATTCATCTTTTTGCAGAGAGGGCCAAAGCTCTGATACCAATTGTTAGATAGTTCAAATAATTGGAAGACAACTGAGAGGGGGGGGGTGAATCAGTTGTCACAAATTATCAAAACCTTAAGCAATTAAAACTTTAATACCAGAACCCAAAACATTAATACCAAAATGCTTAAACCAAATACCGAAATAGGAAATAAACCAATTAAGCATAAACAACAATCAGAGAATAAATACCATCCACATGACACCAAGATTTATACGTGAAAAACTTGATAAAGGGAAAAACCATGATGGGAAGCCTACCCACAGTCAGATAATACTTTTGCAGTGAGTATGTGAATTACAATTGAGGGGCATGCACTTGCAGGAAGGCCAACAGCCTAGAGCGCACTTCTCATCACAAAAGGAGTCTCACTTACTACATAGAAATCCAGACTACAATCCAAAGAAATGAATGAACTGCAAAGATAACATCTCCTATGCTTGAATACAGTTCCGGTTAAGCTCAATACTAGAGTACTAAATCGTCTTACATAAACCCAACTCGATCTCCAATGATCGACCAAATCCTCTGCCTAAATGATATTACATTATCCGCACTTTACATCCTCACATATATCCCTTTCCTATATCTTGATGATCTACAATGCAATCTTACATCATATATATAAAAACCCTCGACCATAAACAATCAAGTCGGCCACCAGACAATAAATCAATTACATAGTTACAAAACATGTCAGCCTTAGACCAAACAAATAATATCCAATCCATAATATATCCTGGAAACACATCCAGAAGTCCAATCCACATGTTACACTAAGCTGGTCCATAACCTAGATACACTGGGACCCAAATTAGGTTCACACATGCTAAAGAAATGATCTCCATCAACCAAGTCTTGAAAATGATCACCACCAACATCCTGAATCTCCACCAGAAGATGCACCAATGCCACTTATGCATATCATCAAATATCTTCAACAAAGCTCTGTCAGTGAAACCCTCACCAAAACAACAAACCAAGCTTGCCAACAAACATGATAGCATCTGATCACTAGATCAAAAACAACTGACTGAATATGAACACGAGTAAGCTAATTCCATAACCAAATCATACCAGAGCATACTGGATCATGCCGGATCCAAACCAACCAGAAACCACACAACCTACCGAGACCAGAAGGGTGTTGGTAAAGCAACCAAAATAACTAGTGTTGACATCAATGACAAAACATCAATGCAACACATAATTAATTCCTCCAAATGGCCAACAATTTCTTCATATGATATTTGATACTCTTAATATATCTTTCCATTTTGTATCTCTCTCATAATTAAAGGGTTTTTATCCCTCAAGAGCTATCACATTTTATAATTTAAACTACATTAAAATTCACATAAACTCATTGGTCTCATTTTCTTAGGGATTTTAGACATTAGCCTTTTAAATCTTATGTTGAAGATAGACACCATTTCATTTATCCCCTTCATTATATTTATGGATTTGTTAATAGTGAGTCAAGGGTCAATCCTATTGATATTTCTCTTTGACTATCGCACAAAATTTATCCCAAGTGATAATTCTTTTGTGTAGGAGGTTATTAAACCAATCCTTGGCTCAATTATCAAGGGACTACATAAATAATTTTATCATTACATCCTCATCTATTATGTCATTGTTGATCTCAAAAGCTTACGCTCAAAGAATAGCCTTATGGGAGTTTTGTGTATGAGGGATTGATTATGCTACACCAAATGACCCTTGGGGTTTTAGAAGCCAACTCTTTGTTTTTCTCTAGGTGAATAAAAAGGGAGAAGAAAATAAAACAAAACAGATCTAACCTAAGGTGATGCACCAAATCTTTTACAACACTTTAAAATTCTTCACCAAAAGAATAATATAGTTTTAATGACTTGCAAATCCATGCTAAAACTATATAAGTTTCAAATCATAACAACCAATAGCTACATTCATTTAAAATGATAGAGCATTAGATTTAACCACAAAACAAAAATAAACACACAAAATAGACATTTAATGATCATAATTTGATGTCTGATTTCTATTAAATTGCTTGCATACAAGGCTAAGGTTTGAGAATTAAATCCTACCATCAATTCTTCTAAGTGATATTTTTAATTAAAACTAGTGAACCCACTTTACAAAGTCAACTCTAGCTTATACAAGAAAAATCCCTTTTGTTGGAAATAATAGTTGCAACTAGAAAGATTCTTACACGTTTGCTACCCACGGATCACTATCATGATGATCATTGTAACTCTTTTCTAGCAATTATTTTTTCTCCTCATGTGACAACATTACCATCTAGACAACCCACTACTTCTATAGGAACCACTTGAGTGAGAAAGCTTTAAAACTATATTGATATTTGCATTCTCTGGCTCTACCACATGGCACACTCTATGGCCTTTTTGAGATATCCCACTTTTAAAAGAGCCAATAACGCACTCTTATTCTCCTTCAAGATCAAAACTTCTCTGGATTTGTGCCCTATCAACAGGTGGCATGCTCTGACATTAGTTTGAACTCCCTTCACTTTTCTTTTTAGCTTACCCACAACCATAGAAATGTGGCACCATTTTGCAAGTTGCCAATAGCTTTGTTTCTGTAGGAATCAAGGAACATTAAGAGGGGGGGTGAATCAATGTTCTATAATCTTTGACTTTATTAAACTATTCTTTCAACCACTTAATGCATATGAACAAAAGAAAGATGCAAGAACATAAATCAAATAACCACAACTCCATAACACCAAGATTTTTGTACGTGGAAACCTAGTGAAGGGAAAAACTATGGTGAGGATGAGCCCACAATATAGGTATACTCTGCAGAAGTATAGAAATATTACAATGGGGAATGAACATGCATTCAGGCACACTGCCTAGAGCTCACTACTCAAAAGAGAGGGGCTTACTTCCTACAACTCAAATACAAAGATTATAGATCATTAAAACTGATGAACAACATCTACAAATGCTAATTTACAGTTCCAGTTAAGCTTGTTACACAAATTTCATACTCTGCTCACACTTCATCTTATACTGCTTTGTTTCACTGTAGTATCACTGATCTGGAGCACTTGTGAATGCGAAACTACACACAATCAATTACACCCAACCTTTGCATCATAAAATGACCAAAACCTTCACTCTTATATATCCACAATAAGAAATCATATCGGCTACATGTTGGCTCAACCACATTTAATTATTTTATGAACCATGTACAAACTAGTGGCAAAATCCAAACTCAAATGCTAATTCAGACCAAAAACAATCAAATGCATGCTACTACATATGTTGGCTAAACATCCTTGATCACAAAAACATCTGTGAAAGTAGCTCCACTTAATCCACTTAAGGATTTATCATGCTAGGCAGTCGTACTGCACTGTCAAACAAAAACCTGATACACTAGATCTTCTAACTCGCACATCAATCATCAGTGGATGCTAAAATTATGGAACAAGTTACTCTAGACATTTATCAATCTTTCCTTAGATCCGCAACGCAAAATATTAACCCAAAACAAAATGCCAACCAAAATACCAAACACTGTCAAACACTCTGTTCTAAGCTTGCTAGACTTAAACCAATCTTCAATATGACTTTTGGTATGAGCAATTCATTCACTACAGATGGGTACACTAGCTTAGGTTACCATTAATAAAAACTCTTGATAACCTGTGTAGTGTCTCTTGCCAACAATCTCCCCCTTTGGCATTGATGGCAACACTTAGTGAAAACTGACTAGAAAAATGACTAAGTGTCAGAAACATGCTTCAAAACTCAAAACTCCAAAACTCCAAAGCTCCCCCTGAGATGAATATTACATTTTTCACTACCCTACACACCCCCTTTGACATCAATGGCAAAGGCAGGTATCTACATGCCAAAATTCATACAAAAACTCTATATATAGCAACATATGTACATATAAACATTCCTATCTTACATAAACTTAAATATATATGCAAAAATGTTCTTCAATAAAATCAAATCATTGTCCCAACCTTACCTTAGGCCCTCCAAAACTAAGATGAGACCACTGAAGATAAATGCCTAGATCTCTGGCAACTAAAGATCTATGGGATCATTTGTGACCATGGCATCTTGAGGGCTTCATTTAAGGCACTAAACATTGTTTCCATCTTAGGAGCAATTAGACTCTGAATCTCACCAACTCTACCAACACTCTTGTCCTTAACATGCATTAAGCTCTTAATATTGTCAAGCAATGATACAACTTGACCTGCTTGGCTGGCCATAGAAGTAGTCAAGGGATCAAAGCACTGAGAAATACCGACCAATTGCTTCTCATTCTCCTTTATCTGCTTCTCAATGTCTTCAACAAATTTGGAAGATGATAAACAAGATTTGTAGGCATTGCCTCCTTCAGATAGGGAATTCTAAATACTCTTTACACAAGTGTCTAACAAAATCCTATCATTTACAATCATCTCCTTCAATTCATTGAATCTTTTATCATCAAATTCATTTCGGACCTTAACCTCAGCTGACTTTTCAAGAGACTCAAAATGAGTACTTACTGAGTTGATTAAGCTCTTCAGCTGTCTGGAGGGATAATCAGATGTGTCCTTCTGGGATGTAGGCATTATCATCTCCAAGACATTGAATGCAAGACTTAGCAACTCATTGTCCTCCATGTGAGATTTCATAATATCCTCTCTTGCTTTGGCCTGTGCAAAAGATGCAAACTTTAATTTCTGGATTGGAGAGAGCGTCGCCAAATTGATATGCCCTTGAGTCAATTATGGATCATCCAAGTCTATCTTATCTTTCTCTAAGAATTCCTTCACTGCCACTGCAATGTCTCTTTCTTCAACTGTGATTTCAATCGTCTTCTCCTTAGTCACCTTCTCTGCTTCTTCCTCAGTCACCTTCACTATCTCCACATTTGTTTGGACCGAACGATTAGTATCCTCAACTACATCCTGCACTGTTTCTTCATTAATTTTATTCATCTCTTCTCCAACTCTTGTTTGTGGAACAGAGAAAACATTAACTTCAACTTGTTCAACATCTGGAATGGATTTATCATCACCACCACCTTGCCCTTCTTCTAAGACAACATCAAATCTATGTTTTTCAAGAATTGTCTTCGATATCTTCTCTGTCTTTTTCACCACTTCATTTGTCTTCCCAATCATAAGCTTATTCACCCTTGTTTTACTTCTGAACTTCCTTTTTGCTTCCTTAAATATTCGATTCATCTCTTCAATTGATATAACATGGCATAGACTTATCAAAACTTGCTCTCTAAGTATTTCCTCCTTAGCACTGGCATTAACTCTCCTCATTTGTAAGAGATTATATAGGCTTTTTGGAATCTCAAATATGATTTCTATAAGTTCTGTATTGAATGTATTCAATTATTTTACTGTGGCTTATTCTAATACTCTCTTCTTAGCATCATCAAATTTATCATAAAACTCAAAAAGTGGCTTTAAGTTACCTTCTACAATGATGGCTTTTTTTATATCATCAACAAACATATCGGATTTATCTATCTTCATTTTCTTACTTGTCTTCTCTTCACCAGATGGTTTGGATTTAGAGACTCTTGTTGCTTTGGTGCCCTTTCTCTTGATTTCCTTTACAACTTCATCAAACTCTGTTTCCTCATCATCTTCAACTGCTACATATTCTCTTGAACTTTTTACCTTATTTCTCTTTCCTTCCTTGCCAAATGATTTGACTTGTGATTTCTCAGTGTTGGCTAGCTTAGGAGAACTAGAGGAGGGTGTAAAGCTTCTGGTTTTCCTTGGCTTGCTAGGAGAGGCTCCTAGAATAGTAGATATTTCTTTGGTGGGTTTTATTGGCAATTGATACTCATCTGGGTTATAAGTGTTGTCATTGTTGGCAACACACTTCATGGGAGTCCGACAATCAAGGGAACTGACATTCAGGAAACCGCCAAACTTGGAACTGGTATTCTAAGGCTGACATAGGAGATTGATCCAGCAAGCGTGGAAGCGACAACATTCATATAGTTTTATGTTTATATTTTATCTGGGCTGACATGTGTCTTATCTTTTGTGATATGTTTGTAAGCTGACATTAGGTATTTGTGTTTATTCATGTAAATGGGTATATAAGCCAGTCTGGGTTAGATCATTATATAATGATGTGGTATTATGGGAGATAAGTGATGCGAATTTTTTTGTGATGTTATCTTGATTGATAGAATACGAACGCAAAGATCTGCAATCAGTCTTGATTTTTGGACTAGAGAATTGGGAAGCAATCTAAGATACTAGTAAGGGAGGTTACAGTTTAACTAGAACCCATCTAGCATAGCAGATGCACATTATGAGTTTTGTTTTTGTTTGTAATCTAGTATTTGGATCTGTAGTTAGTGAGGCTCCTTTTGTGATGAGAAGTGTGCTCTAGGTAATGTGCCTTCCTGCATGTGCAGGCCCGTCTTGTAATATTTATTCATTTGGCCAGTGGATAGATATTGTGGGTCACCAATCCTAGTGTGGTTTTTCCTCTTTGAGATTTTCCACGTATAAATATTTGTGTTATGGTGTTGATTCATGTGGTTGCATTGATATTACTTGTTGTTACTTTATTTTATGCATAACGGTTAATAAGTGGATTTGTTAATAAGGTTAAAATTATTCTATCTCACAAAACACTAATTCACCCCCCCCTCTCATTGTTCTTGGATTCCAACAATTGGTATCAGAGCCTTGTGCCTCGGAATACGTCTAACAGCTTGAGGAAGATCCTAAATCCGGAATCCATGGAGATGAGTCTACAGAAAGAACTTGAAGTAGCACTTGAGGACTATGATGTTGAAAGGTTGAAGAACTTGAAGTTGCAAGATGAGTTGAATTCTGCAAAGGATTTCATTCTTACCCTGCAGGAGAGGTTATCATCTACTCAAGCTAAAAGGAAGGAACTTTTACAAAATTTTGATGATGAAGAGAAGAATGCCCTTAAGGAATTATGTCAAAAGTTGAGTCAAGAGAATAATATCATGAAGAATGAAATGCAAGGCATGACTATGGGGATGTCCAAGGAGATTGAAGACCGGAAGAAGAATGAAGAAAATCTTGTTATATCTCTGAAAGACGGATCTAAGGAATGCATTAGGTTGTTGCATGAGAATGATGTGTTGAGAACTAAGTTGGTGCAATCACAGAACAATGATAAAGAGTTGAAAATAATGATGTCAATCTTGAGAATTGATTTGGACGTTGCAAATGAATACAAAGAAAAGTTCAAGGTCAGTTCTGCAAAGCTTGATGAATTAATGAAGGATCAAAGAGACATTGGAGACACTAGAGGTCTTGGATTTGAGCATGGAGAAAGCTTTGGTACTGCAAATCAAGGGAATCCACCAAACAACCAAAATCAGAAATCACCGATAAGGAAACCCAATGCACATAAAATTAATGATAGATGCTTTGTTTGTAATAAGTTTGGTCATAGAGCAAGTCAATGCAAAAATAGAGAAAAATAGAATAATAATGTTGTTCCCAGTTAGTATTAAAAGTGTAATAAGTATGGTCATAGGACAAAAGATTATAGAATGAATGTGAGATGTCATGCATGTGAAAAGTTTGGACATATGGCTAATCAATGTAAGTCGAGGAATGGTCAAGGACTCAATAAGGCAATTCAGAAGAACAATGTTACTTGCCATGCATGCAACAAAATAGGACATATTGCCAAATATCACAAAAGCAAGAATACATCGGAAGGGAATGATACATCAAATGAGAAAGGAAAGCAAAAGGTTGATGAGATCCGACAGGCTCATGCTAAACAATGAATTAGAAAGTCTGAAAATCAATCAGCAGAGGTAAATTCTCCAGTTACCCAGCTGACAGAGCAGATTGTTGATTCACCAGCAGGAGACTTATTTAGTAACTAAGGCCTTAGCCTTAGGGGGGCAAATTAATGTCAGATCTTGCATTGCCCCTGGTAGTTGTCTAAAAGCTTGTTTCAGATCTTGGTGAAGATAGTCTGGAGATTCACCGGTGCTAGGATAATGGATTTTCTATCTAGTATCATATGTCGGCATGTATTAATGTCAATGGTAAATTAGGGTTTCACAGATTAAAAGAGATAAAGTTGTTCAATTTGCAAGCATGGTAATTGGATATGAGGTAACTCAATCAAACCGGTTGAACTCTGTTTCCAGCTCCTGTATTTTCTGTGCGCACAAGATGGTGAAAGAAAATGAGAAATATGATCTTTGTTAGTGGATGTGTGATGAGTTGATTTCTAATTTGGGAAAGATTAAGGGAGAAAAGAAAGGTACATTCCAGTATGGAAATCTCATTTTCTGTTTGATGCTTTTCTTTTTAAATGAGATACCGAGATCCAATAAGAGGCAATGGACCTTTGATATACTAATAGGTAAACAGATCAAGGATGCATTGAGAAACTTGGGACAAGACAAAGACTCCATTTTGTGGGGTTATTTCAAGGCATTTCAGAAAGCTATGAAGAAGAGGGAAAGGATCCCTTAGCATATTGTTGATAAATACTCTACCGACATATGCTTCATGGTGAAAAAGGATGAAACTTTGATGGAGGCAGTACAACCTAGGACTATCCAGGTTACTAAGATGGGCTATGAGGTTGACACACAAATCTTGGACCTTTATGCCAAGATGCTTATAGATGCCCCGATTGATGAGAAGGAGAAAAAAATTGGCACAACTAAGCAGAAGGAATCTAAGGTGAAGATTGGTTTCAACAAGAAGAAAAGGGAAGGACAAATCAAGAAGGTTGGACGGGATGTCCAAAATATTTCCTCTGAAATCAAACAAATCATTGGTTTGGAAGAGACATCTCCTCCAACAGTTATTCAGGCTTCTCCAGTAGTAGGAACTGGTAAGGGTTTATCTAAGAGGAAGAAACCAAAAAAATTTATTGCTCTTGTTGAATCTGGTTTTAAGACTAAGGAAGAAATCCCAAAGATTCCTAAGATCTATATGAGGATTCGGAGGAAGAAGCCTAAGGAAGGGAAGTTATAGAAATCCACAGTCACTCCTCCAGTAGCTCAAAAGAAAATTTTGAAGGAGAGGAAGCCTCTTGAGAAAAGGAAACCGACCAAGGAGTTTGCTCCCACCCCTGATAAGAAAAAGAAATCAGATTTAGATAATGCTCTTGAATCCGGTAAAAGTGTAAAGGTTATTGCTCATCTTTCTGTTGCTGAATTGATTGATTGGATCACAAAGGATGGTATTTTGAGTAACATACAACACTATTATGGTGATATGGATGATAAGGAACAAAAGGAGATTGAGGAATCAGTTTTGTTATATTTAGACATGTATAAGAAAGCTTTAATTAAAATTGAGGCTCAAATATCGACAAATTTGTATAATAAGTTAGATGCTAGGAGGTTATCAGTAATTGAGGATGATAAGAATATTAAAATTTAGGAATTGCTAACTGTTTGTGATGCTATAATTGATGAGGAGATGCATGAGTGTCTAAAGTTTGCTAATAAAACAATTTTCCGGAGTAGACACCGACATATGGTGGGAAGAGTAAATGAAATTGTGAAATAAACTCATGAGGCTTGGGTCAAATTCTTTGTGGATAAACCAAGTTTCTTTACATCATTGGTTATTCTGCCTAAGTATGACATTCCAAAAATCTTGGTTGATGCTAAAGGTAAAGGTATACTAGGTGAAGATCCATCGGTTTTGGAACGAAAAACATCTTAGGACATTTCTCTGGCACTTACACTTGTACAGGATGTTGAGATCAATAAATCGAGAGATAATCCTTTGGTAATTGATGTTGATATAGTTGAAGTTCATGAGGTTGAGGTAGTGGAAATAATTGCACCAAGTGGCGAAGCCACCAGTGCTGAGGAGGTAAAGAATAAAATAGATCACAAGGCTAAAGGTAAGGTTGATCAGAATGAGGTCTAGGTACCGACACCTTCACCGGTTGTTGGTCTCTCATTGTTGGCACTTGACTCATCCAGTCAAGAAGATTTTGGTCATCTTGGAAATAAGAACATTGAGCAGTTGAAAAATTTTGAATTGATGTTTGTTGTAGCTCAGAAATTAAGGAAGGAAGGGTCAAAAGATAAGCAGGTCATTGAGCAAGCTATTCCTATTTTGCAGCAAATTGCACCGGAATGCAAGATTAATCAGGTAGCTAGTCCATCAGGTAAGTTGAAAGGTTTGACTAAGAACATTGCCAAAGAGTATAAAACTCTTCAACAAGTGTCAAACCGACAGTTGGTGGAAAGGTATAATGCAGCTAGGAAGTTCACCTATGATAACATGATCACATCTGACAAGGCTAAGCTAACAGATGAGATGACAAGGATTGATGAGGTTGTTCATCAATGCAGTTGAATATACCAATCTTACACTAACATAGAAAAACTAACAACAAACCTGGATAAAAAGGTTAAGGAGGATAAGGACAAGTTGGAACAATTTGTGGTAAGTTTTGATGGTACTGAATCATTGACTAGCATAGTTGATGGTCAAATTTTTCTTTTAGAGTCTGAAATTTCAGCCCTGGAGAAGGAAAAAGACAAGTTAATCCGGCTAGCTAGAGAGTTGAGAGGTTTGGTAAGTCCTCGGCTAAATACTTTGTTACTTCATAAGTGGGAATGTATGGAACATATGAGTTTGCCCACACTGCATGCTTACATTTTGAATGGGTTTGTATCTATTTTGGGAACTTTGAAATCTAGTTGGGATACTTATTTAGCATTTTTGAAGGGTGCTTATCCAGATATTTTCAAGTATATCTAGATCCGGTAATCACATTTTGGTTTGTACAGAATTTCATTTCTTATTCTTTTTGCCCTGATCTTTGGCATTGTTGTCAAAGGGGGATAAGTGGATGTGGAAAATGTCTAGGGACATAAGAAGTAATGTATAGCTCAGGGGGAGTAGTCTTCTCAAATCAGTTTTTGGATGGGAACCAGTATAGCACTTCAACGATTCATTTTTCACATGAGTGTTGCCATCAATGCCAAAGGGGGAGATTGTTAGCAATTGACACTCATCTGGATTATAAGTGTTGACATTGTTGGCAACACACTTCATGGGAGATCCGACAATCAAGGGATTCGGTATTCAAGGAACTGACAAACTTGGAACCGATATTCTAAGGCCGACATAGGAGAATGATCTGGCAAGTGTGGAAGCATCAACTGTCATATTGTTTTATGTTTATATTTTATCTGGGCCGACATGTGTCTTATCTTTTGTGATATGTTTATAAGTCGACAAAAGGCATTTGTGTTTATTCATGTAAATGGGTATATAAGTCAGTTCGGGTTAGGTAATTATATAATGATGTGGATATATGGGAGATAAGTGTAATGAAAGGTTTTGTGATGTTATATTGATTGATAGAATGCGAATGTAAAGATCTGCAATCGGTCTTGATTATTGGTATAGAGAATTGGGAAGCAATCTAAGATATCGGTAAGGGAGGTTACAGTTTAACTAGTATGGATAGTGCTTTAACCGGAACTCATCTAGCATAGCAGATGCACATTTTGAGTTTAGTTTTTGTTTATAATCCAATATTTGGATCTGTATTCAGTGAGGATCCTTTTGTGATGAGCACTGTGCCTTCCTGCATGTGCAGGCCCCTCTTGTAATATTTATTCATTTGACCAGTGGATAGATATTGTGGGTCACCAATCCCACCATGGTTTTTCCTCTTTGAGGTTTTCCACGTATAAATATTTGTGTTATGGTGTTGATTCATGTGGTTGCATTGATATTACTTGTTGTTACTTTCTTTTATGCATACCATTTAATAAGTGGATTTGCTAATAAAGGTAAAATTACTCTATTTGGCAGAACACTAATTCACCCCCCCCCTCTCAGTATTCTTGGATTCCAACAGGTTTCTCCTCTTCAACTACCTTTTACCTCTTCCTGGCTTCCCTCACAACTTCCTTGGAGATGCCAATGCTCAATGCATACTCCTCAACTTGTTTTATGACCTTCCAGACTCTCAGGTTTCTTGAATTGGCTATGCAACTACAAATCTTTTTCTGCAAAAGTGCCAAATCTCTCATTTGAAGTATCTACTAGTTTGCTCAAGAGATGTTGAGCATACATCTTAATTATTTTCTCATCTACCTCATACCCCATTGGCATGATCCAAACTGATCTAGGCTCCACTACTTCCTTCAAACACTGATCAATATCAACCATGAAGCATATTGTATATTGGTACTTCTCAACAATGGACTTAGGGATCCTTTCCCTAGACTACATCATTCCTTGGAATTTTTTTAAGTAACCCCAAAGAGTAGTTTTTTGAGCCTTGGTGTCAATGCTATATAGATAGTCTCTGATCTAAGCATAGACCAACTTGTCATTTGACCATTGAATATTTTCTACTCCCAGAACCTCATTCATGAAGTAGAAGAATGAACATAAGACCAAAGTGCCATACTTGAAAGTGTTCTTCTTACTCTTCATTATCTTGGTCAAATTCTTCATTAGTTCACTCCACAGCAACTCACATAAGTCATATTCTTTATTTTCCTTGATCATCTCATAGGCTGCATAGATTGCAGTACCAAATACAGAGTGATGCTCTGCAAAAGAGGGTTAGAAAATATATTTGAAGACAACACACACACAAGAGCAAAAATGTTAGTGTTAGCAACAAAAGATTATTCTAAACAGGTATATCAAAAGAGATACTAAAAGCATGAGAGAATATTTAATTAGGAAAGTAAATATGATGAGGCATCTCCAAATGCCTCCTAACATGCTCTGAACTCCTTCTCCTTTGTTCCTCTCCTCTCCAAGTTCCAAACTAGTGTAGCTCTCAACAACTTTTTGCACTATGGATGCTTATGGAGGTTTGAGATTGAAGTATTTGCTCTAAATGTGAATAAAAAGCTAATACTAGATGCTATGATGCTAAAATGATTTATTTTAAACCAAAGTGACAAGATATTAGTGATTTATGCTAAATGCTCTATAAAATTCTCTATAACTTAGATGCATACAAGTTTTCAGGATCATGACTATGAATGCTAAATGCTTGAAGATTTAAAAATGAGGAATAAGAGCTCTATTTATAGGTAAAATGGAGCAATGGATGGTTGAGATTGGGTAATCTCAACAAGGGTTTGGATTGAATGGTATTCAATCCATGTGAAGGCTTTCAACCCAATCCCAGGATGACAAGTGTAAATGTGAGATAGGTTGAGAGGAGAGGGAATAAGCATTAAATGCTTGACATGACCTGAGAGTTAACTTGGGAGTTAAGGTCAAGGTTAGGTTGAATGAATAAATTCTTTTATCAAAGAATAAAGCTTTTATCCAATGGATAAACTCTTGTGCAAATGCAAAAAGGATAACCATGGTCAAAGCAATAAATGCTTGAGGAGACACATGAGTGCAAGTTGAAATAACCATAAATGGCTATGTAAGAGCCATAAATGGTCATGTAAGAGCCATTAGTGGTTTTGGAAGACTTTGGAGGTTAAATTGTTGAACACACAAAACATTAAATGTTTTTCAAAGACTTTGAAGTCTTTGAGAAGTGACTCCAAGTTGCTTAGGAATGTGACAATAATCAAGGGATGGATTAGGCTAATTAGGAAGGGGTTAGAAGAATCTAGAAGGGGTTTTAGGAATGCAAGTGGATTTGGTGGGTGAGGGAAAATAGGATTTTATTTAAAATAAATTAATTATTTCAATAAATGTGTGCAAGTTGCATTTGTAAGAAAATGCAAGTGGGGGGGGGGGATTGTTGGTGTAAATAAATATTCATTATGGATATTATTACACTTTACTTAAGTTAACTTAGGATAATGCATCTCTTCGTAGTTTGGATTTGAGACACTTAGGGAAGTGTGCACATAGGGATAGAGCTTGTAGGAGAAATTCCACCTTTTGTGGTCTTATTTTGCTGTTACACTCCACATTCGGTGGGTCATCCACCTCTTATGGAATATTATATTATTTTTCCTACCTACCCCTAGTATTTCTTACCTACCCTTGTTTCTCATTGAGCCACATGTCATATTTGTGTGTTCATACATCCATATGGCCTTGCCTATATAAGCAGGCCTATATTTATTGTATTGGTTAATCCAATTGATCATTTGCATATTGATAAGAATACAGTTTGTTCTTGTCATTCTATTGTCTCTTTTTATGCTTTTCATTGTGCCTTTGATCTTGGCAAAATCCTACATGGTATCAGAGCTATTGGGGCTTCATTGATTGGTTTTTGGAGACATCGTGGAAGGCTTCTATTTTTGGATTCGGGGATCTTCATTTTTTGGGGGCATCATACAGTGATTTGGACATCACCGTTGAATCCAGGAGGCCATTTCCATAAATTTCGACTATAAAGTCGACCTATTTTGGTGAGAAATTTTTTTTCCCCATTTTGGCTATTATCGTACGGATTTCGAAATTTTTTTTCAAAAAAAATAAAAAATTAAAAAATTAAAAAAAAAGCGATCAAAAAATCAAAAAAAACAAAAAGTGTTTTTTTTGGGGGTCCGCAGACCCCCCCCCCCCCCCCCCCCGGCAGTACGTGTGTTGCAGGTCGTACCTACGCTGCAGACAGTACTGCAGTGGGTACCACCCACCACCGCTGTAGCCGCAGTCGGAGCCTCTCACCGGCCGCCGAGAAACTCCCGCCGGTCTCCGCCTTTAGCCGGCCACCTCCTGCCGCCGGCTTCCCTCGGCACCTCGGCCCGCCGGTCTCCGTCCCTCCGACGCCTCAGCTCCCAGTCGCCGGCTACCTCCGGCGATGCATTCGCCCCGCTGGCGTCCACTAACCAGACGGACCCATGTCTGCCACGTGGCAGGCGGCCACTGGCCTGCAGTCAAAACTGTACACCCTGCACAGTGCCACGTCAGCATCCATATGGAAGCACAGTCAATAGCACAGTCACCGCGTACAGTTAGCTATCCGTACACTACGAACGCCCAGACAGCAGGAAGGCGAAGTTTTCACAACGGTCATATAGCCGTCAAATTTAAGATAGTGAATTGCTAACGTCAATGCCACATCAGTAGCTTTTTGAAAATTTTTTGACCCCTCTCCATTGAGCTTTTCAATTTTATAGTCCAACTTTGAAAGGCCATATCTTGCTCATTTTTGTTCCTTTTTTGGTGCAATTTTTTTTGAAATGGGCTAAAATTTTATGATCTTCGTAGTGGTGTGGTTATTTTCTGATTTTGGTGCACAAGTTTTTCAAAAATTTTGGATTCTCTCAGCTGTACCTATCCAATCCTCAATTCTACAACTTCAAAGGCCTCGTTTGAGCTCATACGACCTCCTTTTCAGGTGCCATTTTTTTTGAAAGTGCATATTTTTTCATCTAATTTCATAATCTATGATCAGATTTCAAAGATTTTGAGTAGAAATTGTACTTTCAGATATTGGTCTTATTTGACCTATTAGGTACTTGTAAATTGCTTGGATCTTAGTTAGATCTCTTGCATTATCAGTTTGAGTCTCTTTTGACCTTATTGAAGCAGTTGTAAAATTATAATCAGAAGTCCACTTTGCCATTTTTTGTAAGTGGCCCATTGTATATGCACTAATTATAAAGTGTCAAATCATCACATTTGGGGGGGGTTCTTTGATTGAGTAAATTTGGGGGGGTGTCTTGTGTGATTGTGCCTCTCTTTGTGCTCTTTCCATTTTTGTTGCAATGAGTCCTATTAAATTTCCACCTTTAACTCCACATAATTATGCATCATGGAAAATTAAAGTATGGAGTAAATTAATGGAAAAGAGTCTCACACATTACATAGATGGAACAATAACAACACCACCTGATCCTAAGGCTGATCCAAATGCTCAAATAGAATGGCTCACAAAGAATTGCATGGCTCTTGGAACCTTGTGCAAGTATGTATCAGATGACCTCATTTTTCACATTGAGAAGTGTAAAACAATCAAAGAGGCTTGGGATATGTTTCAGAAATTGTATGGTCAAGTTGATGAAATCAGAGGCTATCAGATTGACAATGAGCTCACCAACTTGGATCCCAAGAGTTTTGATACAATCCAAGATTATGTCACCAAAGCAAATGAGCTAAGAGCAAAGCTTAAGGATTGTGAAATTGACAAAAAGGATGCTAAGTTGATATTCAACTTGTTGGACAAGCTTGCGCCAGAATATGCAGCATTTGTGTCTAGCTTCCAAACTCATCGTTTGACAGTGGGGAGTTCTTATGTTATGCCTTCATTTGATGCTTTCACAGAAATGTTAATATTGGAACAATCTAAGTTGTTGAACATGGGGTGTCTCAAGTCTTCAAAGTCCAAGGCTTTGGTGGCTAATCAAGGGAATCAAGGAAGTCAAGGCAAAGATTCCAACAAGAAGAAGTAGAACTCTAAGTCTAAGCCACACCAGGAAAAAGGACAATCATCCTCTCCATCCCAAGGTGATTTTTCATCCTCTTCCAAGAAGGGGACACCACCTAAGAAGGATAAACCAACTTGTGCATATTGCAAGAAGTATGGTCATGATGAGCATCGATGCCACTCAAAGCAAGTTGATGAGTTAACTAATCTTCTCAAGAAAAACAACATCAACTTGCCATCTGCCTACACAAAGAAGGATTCATCTCCTTCCTCTTCCTCATAGTCTAAGGGAAAAGGGCAAGCATTTGTGGCTACAACAGGTTCTTCACAGCAATGGATACTTGACTCGGGTGCCTCATATCACATGGGTTCTACAAAGGAGTAGTTTTCTTCATTGGAGCCATCTAAGGTACCTCACATTTACATAGGTGATGATACACAAGTAGAAGTTGAAGGGAAAGGTTCAGTTGACATGGATGATGGAACATTTGAGAATGTTCTCTATGTTCCTAACTTGTCTACCAATCTTCTCTCCATCTACCAAATCACTCACTATGGGAATGGGAAAAAGGTTGAGTTTACACCAGATTTAGTTATGGTAAAGGAACTTGATGATGATGCCTTGGTAGTAGTGGGACAAGTCAATGACAACTCAAGGCTTTATTCATTCTCCCACTTTGTGCCAAGTTCACCTTCTAAGGCCTTTCTTACTCATTCAAATTCGGAAAGTAAGATATGGCATGAGTGGTTTGGTCACCTCAACTACCGCTATCTTCAGCAACTCAGCACTAACGACATGGTCACAGGTCTACCTCGAATCAGTTTTTCAGAGGGTGTATGTTCAAGTTGTTCCATGGGCAAGCATCCCGAAGAGAAGTTTGATAAAGGGAAAACTTGGAGAGCTTTGGAAGTTCTTTAACTTGTTCACAGTGATGTAGCAGGTCCATTTCCAACACCTTCATTTAGTAAGTCCCACTATGTTCTTACCTTCATTTAGTAAGTCTACTTCTGGTTACAGTTTTCACCTTGGTTCGGGCCCCATTTGCTAGTAGAGAAAGAAGCAACATGCTATTGCTCTCTCTTCGACTGAGGCTCAGTATCGAGGTGTTGTTAACACAGCAACTGAGACCATTTGGCTCTAGCAGATTCTCACAGAGTTTGGATTCACCACTCCATGGCCGATAGTTCTACATTGCGACAATTAGAGTGCTATTGCCATCTTGAAGAACCCGATCCAGCACCAACAGACCAAACACATCGAGATTCATATGCACTATATCCGAGAGCTCATTCAAGAGCAGGTCATTGATTTGCAGTATTGTCCTACAGTAGAACAGGTTGCTAACATATTCACCAAACCTTTCACCGAGAGTAAGTTCCAACAGTTGCGAGCTCTCTTGGGGGTGCAGGATGTGTCATTAGGGGGGGTCAGCTGACTTCTCCTTCCTCTCTTATGGGGGGGACTTTTTCCTCTTTGAGAGTCTTTTGTACATTCATCTCTCTTTTGGGGGAGAGTTTTTTCCCACTAGGTTTTCTCCCTTTCTCCATTTGTGAGAGATTGTATTGCATAGTTTTGCTTGCATTTGCATATTGTACATGGGTACCTATCATGGCCTAGTAGTCGGGACCCATCTTGCATTGTAGTAGTCGGGACCCATCTTGCATTGTTGACTTGAGTCTTCATTCCCCTAAGTTGCACTTAAGGGGGGGTGTTGGTGTAAATAAATATTCATTATGGATATTATTACACTTTACTTAAGTTAACTTAGGATAATGCATCTCTTCGTAATTTGGATTTGAGACACTTAGGGAAGTGTGCACATAGGGATAGAGCTTGTAAGAAAAATTCCACCTTTTGTGGTCTTATTTTGTTGTTACACTCCACATTCGGTGGGTCATCCACCTCTTGTGGAATATTATATTATTTCTCCTACCTACCCCTAGTATTTCTTACCTACCCTTGTTTCTCATTGAGCCACATGTCATATTTGTGTGCTCATACATCCATATGGCCTTGCCTATATAAGTAGGCCTATATTCATTGTATTGGTTAATCCAGTTGATCATTTGCATATTGATGAGAATACAGTTTGCTCTTGTCATTCTATTGTCTCTTCTTATGCTTTTCATTGTGCCCTTGATCTTGGCAAAATCCTGTAGGGATAAATGAATTAAATAAATGTTTGATTTAATTTATTTAAAAGAGAAAAGAGGATTAAATGAAATAAATATGATTTATTCATTTAATTGATTTGTGAATTCGGTTGAATTAATTAATTAAAATATATTGAATAATTTATTTAATTTATAGGAGAATGTTTGAAGATGAATTAATTAAATGTTAATTTAATTAACTGATGGCTTAGTGGATTTTTAATTAAATAAATACGAAATGTTCATTTAATTAATTTGAACAGATTTATGTGACTACATTTGCCCCTCTTTGGGATGGTGCGGTTTATCGCGTCATTTCAAAGAAAGAAAAATAGGTGTGAAGAAATGCCTCATAAAATGTTAATTTAATGGGTGGTATGCCCCTTCGAGAGATGGGCCAAAAAATTTCAAAAAATCGGGCGATCTCTTGAAAAAGAATGAAAATTGGCAGGGTGATAGAAGAGAAGAATTTAGCAATATGAGTGAAAAATAGAAGAAATCGAAGATCAAATGGAGAAATGGGAGGCTCAGGAAGTTCACGGGGACCACGGCGGTGAGCGGGGGAAAATTTGGAGTATGGTGAAGGGTTTATATGGGGAGAAAGGGGTGAAAATAGGGTCATTTGAATCTGCGACCATAGTGAAACTAGAGCTCTGATAGTGACATTTTGGAGGAGCGAGTAGCAGTCGGGATGCCGGTACCCATTGCAAAGCACCGATTTGAGTGAGTTTGTCGATTCCAACAGCTAGAGGACTACAAACCAGCGGTACGCAAATTTAAAATTTTGAATTTTATGCATTTTTGACATGTTTTTTGCTGAGTCCAAGTTGAGTCAGGACAATAGCGCCGAAACTATGTTTTGGCACTGTTGTCTAATTAATTAGCGCTTTTGTGCCACAATGGTGCTATTGTGTTATTGTTTGAGTGCTTGTGAAAATATGAGCTCTATTGTATGCATGTTTGAGCGCTATTGTGTGTTTAGCACTTTTGAGGGGTCAATTGAGCACTTTTGATGTGAAGCGGCACTATTGCGGAGCTTTTGTAGCACTTTTGTAATTTGAGTGTTTTTTTATGGATGATTAAACGCTTTTGTTAGGGTATTAGCGCTATTGTTTAGAAAGTAGCGCTATTGTTTGCAAGATAGCGCTTTTGTTTAGGAAAATAGATGCCCCAGTTTGTGTAATCTCCTGATGCCAATGATGGATGGATAAGGATGTGAAGTGAGAGTTGTTTTGAACCATAGCAGCCCTGATGAGACTTAGGTCATTAAGATAAATGTCTATTGAAGTCTAGGTGTACAATGATTGTTTACCGATTGAGACCCGAAGATACTTGATCAAAGTATCTATTGATAGTTTAGGCTTAAACTTTTTAGAAAGTTTAAAACAAAACAACTAATGATGATTGATTGATGCACGTGTGCAAGAGGATCTATGCGTCTTACAGTTGCGCAAGAGACATTTGGCTACACAGGGGCTATGTGATTGGCTGAAAGAGGCCAAGATTGATTGTATTGCAGCGACTGGGCTGTATGATGTGAAGCATATGCCTGTGATTTGGATAAATCACGGTTTGATTATAGCCTTGGCAAAGCGCTGGCACAGTGAGACCTGCACATTTCACTTAGCACAGGGGGAGATGACTGTGACACTGGAGGATGTGTGGCGTATCCTGCATATTCCCATTCGGGGTGAGCTGGTCACATATGATAGATCATGGGGGACTCTAGCGATGTAGAGATTCTTCAATGAGGATGTGTATATTGATGACGGTTTGATAGCCTGTGAGGATATCGCAGCTTTGTATGAGCCATTACTAGCAGTTTTGTCTGAGATCATGAGGGGGTTACTGTGTCCAGATAGATGATCACATGGTCTGGCCATTGGTTGGGGGTAGGTGATAGAGCAGATGATGATAGAGGGGACCCGATTTTCCTAGGGATCGTGCGTGTTAGCACACATGTATCAAGAGCTGCATGAGGTAGTGTACTGCGGGAGAGGCTCCTTGGTAGTGGGAGTGACGCTACTGCATATATGGGCATGGGAGCACTTACCAATTATGCGACCAATGAGTCTTAGATTCTAGGTAGCTGACCAGCCCTATATGTTTATGTACAGCGGTATGATGAGTCAGCCCCACCTGGGGAAGTTAGAGTGGTGGAGGTGGGCACTAGATGACATGGATGCAATGATTTGGAGACCCTACATTGAGTGAAAGCCCTGGGAGGATGATGTAGAGGCATTGCCATATGTATTCATGACTCGATTCCTCATTGGGAGGACATGCTATGATGTAGAGAGACAAGTGTCGGGTAGAGTGATGAGACAGTTTGGACAGCAGTAGGGATTGTCGAGGGGATCAGGAGAGTACGCCAGAGTAGTCTGAGAGAGATATGCATGGGGGCCAGTACTTCCTTATGATTAGGTATTGGTGGAGTTCCCGATGTTACAGGTGAGGCCATGGGATATACGGCTGAGGGTGGTAGATGCAGGGGTATCGAAGGAATATACGCAGTATATGGTGACTCATCATATTCTGCCAATATCAGATCCAGCAGAGTCGATTCCTGATTTTGAGGAGGAGAGGGGACGGAGACGGAGGAGGAGAGGAGGTTGAGGATCGATGGTAGGTGGAGGAGGTAGAGGGCATGGTGGTGATGGAGGAGGTGGCGAAGGAGGTGGCGAAGGAGGTGGGGATGGTGGAGGTGGAGGTGGTGGAGGTGGCGGAGGAGGTGGCTCAGGTGGTCGAGTCTAGTGGAGAGGGAGAGGCGGTTTGCCACTATGAATATCACAAGGACCGTTGATGCTGGGAGGAGTCAGATTAGGTGGCTGAGGTATGGAGAGGGAGATACCGATGGATAGAGGCGAGGGAGCCACTAGAGAGGGAGCTACAGGTGAGGAACCTATGGATACAAGGGAGGGAGCGACAGGGGGTGGTGATATTTGGGATCATATGCTAGAATATTTGCAGACTCGACTGACAATAGCTGAGACACAGGTAGAGGATCTAGAGGAGGAGGTTGCAGCTAGAGATGTACATCTATTTGCACGAGAGTCAGAGTTAACTATGGTGCTGTGAGAGAGGGATAGTGCGGTGGAGAGATTAGCGAAGCTGCAGGAGAGAGTCCGAGTTGGAGTAGGAGCGCAGGGTCCTACTGGGGAGGTGATGAGACAGTTTGGACAGGCACAGGCTGAGATAGAGTATTGGCGGGGATTATATGAGCAAGTGGTGCTAGCTAGTCAATGAGCACTGAGCTATTCATAGATGCAGTAGACCAAGTCAGAGCAGTCTCAGAGGATGTAGAGTAGTGGGGGTGTGATGGGTCCACGATGAAGAGAGGTGTCAGGTGGTGCAGGAGCTAGTGGGGGTTTGATGGGGCCTCCACAGAGAGATAGATCGAATGGTGCAGGGACTAGTGCAGGAGCAAGTGGTGATGGTGGTGCATTATATGGTCAGAGTGGCATCTGAGAGAGCATTTTTGCATGCATGTATTTATATTGTCATTTTGGACTATGTCTTGGATGGCTCTTGGTAGCCGATTTTGTAGACTTCATTATACTCTGATACATGAGATGATATATATATATATATGAGGAGATCCTATGTTTGGTTATGATATGCATGTTGATATGTATGGATGTTATGTAGGATTAGGAGTTTATGAGTTTATGCTTAGATGGATACGTGTATATGTATGCATTTATGAGATGATTCCTATATGTTGTTTATAGGCATGCTTTATGATGATTTATGATGTTGGATACTAACATGTGGATGCAATTTAATATATGTGTGCTTTTGATGGCTTTTGGGATAGAATGCCTAATGTATGCAATGTCATGATGCTTATGTATGCAGAACAAAATGATGATTTATGATGGTATAGATAGTAGTTGGTACTTTATATTAGCACAATGGGGGGATAATGATATGAAATGATGTTAATGCAATGTTTTTGAATGAATGATTTATGTATGCATATGCATCTAGATGGTTAAGAAATGAATGTATATGTGGATAAACAAATGTAAAGTACAAATGTTTAAATGATGATTTCTAAATGAATGCATATGTTTATAATATATGAACCAGTGTTTGAGACAAATGGTTTTATGATTCTAAATGCCTAAATGTGATGATAATACAACTTATGGTTTAATGAATAACTGCACCTTAATGCAATTAAAAAGGGATAATGAATGCAATTTAAAAGAAACCTAAAATGAGTATAATAAGACACTAATAATGGATGAATGAATGCACTTTTTAACTAATGAATAGATAAATGAATGTATGCAACAATAAATGATAAAGGATAATAAAGGATGATAAAATGATAATTGATAACTGACACTAAATGAATGCATAGTAAATGTCTAATACAGTCAAGGACAATTGGTTTATATGAATGAATCTAAACATCCTGATTATGCAATGATGAAATGATATAAGAAGACTAATGTTAATAAATGATAATGATCTATATGAATTTTAAACAACTAAAATGATATGAAATGTACTTGATGCAAATGCAACTAAATGTAATGATGATGATATGATCATGATAGATGAATGCAAGGTTGTTTATGCTTTGCATGATGCACTGATGATGTATCAGAGTACTTGGTCACGATTGTATCCAAGACCAACTTAATTTTCACATAACTGCTTACATTAACTTTGTTCACACTCGCATGCAAAATTATGTAAATAAATGATTTAATGGATGGATGGTATGCAAGGGAATGCAATATAAACAGATGAGATGAAATGATGATCCATAGTGCTCTATTTTCATCAAAGAGCTTTAAAATGTTGTAAGAAAATACAAGAAACTTGACATAATGATTCAAGATGACCAGAGTATTTCTTACATAGATTTGATATAGCAAGTTAATACAAACAACTTGATATAATGGATCAAGTTGACCAGATTATTGCTTGTGGAACAGACAAGGATTATCTCTATTTATGCATGACTTGGATTGTCCTCCTTGATCTTGGACTGATCATATCCTGAGACAAGTTCATACCTTAATAAGAGACAAAAACCTTTATCCAAATTGGATGAGGTAGGAGGAACCAAAGAAGGAGCATTGTTCTTGTAAGAAAATAGTATGTACATAAAGAATAAAGAATATGGATCCTTGGTAATCGTTCAAGCTCATATGGTCGAGGTATACGCTATAGTCAGCAAGCCGTAGTGATCTATGACTGCATTTTGCATAAGATCATGTAGCTTAGTGAACTTCCCATGTAGACACCATTAGTACATGCCCTAGAACTTCACCAGAATAATCTGCAGAAGATACACAAACAATGTTGTAGGAACCTGATATAAATAACCCACAAATCAACCAAGTATTTGATAGCTTTAAACAAAATTTTCTTGTCAAATAAAACATCATTTTGTCTTTGTTTTGGTAAGGAACGATGCATCCTTGTTGAAGACAGTTTGAGTGTTGATGTTGATTGTTTGGTTGATTTTGAGAAGTGATCATCGTGCTGATAGTCCTGATACTTAATATAATTATAGATCCAATAGCCAACAAGATGAGAGGGGGGGGTGAATCATACAAACTTAATCATCCATAAAAACATTAGATTCAACCTCGGTCAATATATATCAGTCATATAACCAAAACTGTCAAACATGCAAACTCAAAAGCATATGAACAATATAAACCTCAGAACACCAGATTTAACATGGAAATCCAAATAGGGTAAAACCACTATGGGATTTTGGACCCACTAAGAAATATACTCTTCTAGAGTATGCTCGGTTAAAAACAACTCTTGTTAAAGATTACAAACACATTGGTAGATGTGACTCGGTTAAGGGATTTCCCTCAGATCTATTAGGATCTTCACTTTGTTAGAAGTGACCTTGTCAAAGGATTTCAAACACTCAATCAGAATGTCACCTTACTAGAGGATTTACATATAAGACTATTAAGTCCACTCGATTAAGAGATTTTCTATCACTTTCACAAAATAACAGTAATAAAAATCTATCTGCAACTTCACATCTAAAATGCTAAAGCAGATTCCTATTTGTTCAATACAATTGAGACATAGAACTAATCTTGTCTATCTGCTGGGCTTCTATACTCTATTATTCTAACAGGTCTTCAAGCTTCTGTGCTCGGTAATCACTATGTAGCATCCCTGTGCATACACTTGCCCGCATACATTGTTTATCAACAGTTTCCTATTTATAAACAATTAGGTAACCACTTAATCTCTTTGATCACATTTCCCATGATCAATCGTAGCCATCAGATCTTCAATCTTGTCCAGGTTCAGTGCATCTTTCGATCTGAAAATGTTTTACCCCACCTTGGAACTTATGCCAGGGTATTGCGGTTCAATTTGAGTTGTAGATCTTCATCTTGACTTTCCATTCCCTTAGATTCGTTAACAAACTTCTTCCATGGCTTACCAATCATTGATCTGCTCCAGCTCATCAGCTTCTTTCATTAAATACTGCATGTAAACATTTAATGCATTCTGTTATAGCTCAATTACAACTCGGTAACAACTCGGTAGACATTCCGCCTTCATTAATCAATAGTGATAACCTTAGGGTTTACCGACTAGGTTCCTCAGGGTTTACCGACTAGGTTCTTTGCCTGATAACATAGTATAGTATTAACCTTTACATTTTACAACATATGTATGATGTTAAAACAATCTAAAACATCATGATCTCATCATTGTCTGACTCGGTAGTAGTTGCCCATTGAATACCTTATTCATCCCTTTATTCATCATATTCTTTCCTGTGTCTTTTACCGACTTCTTTATAATCTTCATATCATACTTCTCAAGATATGGCAACATCATACTGAATTAGAAAATCAATTTCTTGACATCAATGACAAAATAATAATATCAAGATAGTAAAACATCTTTAATCAGTTATGTCCATAATCATCAAGAACCTTCTCAATATCCTTATTGAAATGCCAACAATATTTCATTGTCTGTTATAATGCAATATTGCCAACAATCTCCCCCTTTGGCATTGATGGCAAAACCAATTGATTTGACCTTGATAGATTCGGATTGCTGTGATTCTAAAATGTTGAAATGCTCTCCCCCATACATTAGACTTCTCCTATTTTCTCAGTCTTCTTTCCAATATGTAGTATGCTCTTCTCCCCTTTCATAGGTATTCTCCCCCTTTCATAGGTATTCTCCCCCTTTGAAAAAAATGCCAAAAGAAAAGAACTAAAACATAATTTGTTTCTGTAAGAAGTTATTTCCTGTTGTTGTGTATCAACCGAGTCTCGGTCAGAGCATTTGTCTTCAATTCCTATTCCCTATAATATTCTCTGTATTATTTCCAATATTAATTCCAATACTCTTTTAGAAAACTACCTAAAGTGTATAACTCCAGCATCAACTTCCAAAAGATATTCAATAGAGTCATCGGATTGATGCTTTCACTGAATTCAGTCAATGAGTAGAAGATAGGTGTAGGACCCCTAACTTACTTCTGAGATATTCAAAAGTGTCCTTTGGTAGTGGCTTGGTGAAGATATCTGCTATTTGCTCCTTTGTGCTAACATATTCCAACACCACTTTCTTCTCTTGAGCTTCTTCTCTAAGATAATGATATTTGATAGATATGTGCTTTGTCTTAGAGTGCATAACAAGATTTTTTGAAATATTAATGGCACTAGTATTGTCACAGAATATAGTTACTAGCTCGGTAACTTTCTCATTTATACCTTCCAACAGTTGTTTGATCCATGCAATGTTGGTACAATTCAATGTTGCAGCAACGTATTCAGCTTCTGCTATTGACTGTGAAACACATCCTTGTTTCTTGCTAAGCCAACTCACTAGTCTTTCTCCTAAAAAGAAAGCTTCACCACTTGTGCTTTTTCTGTCATCAATGTTGCCTGCCCGATCAGCATCAGTATAAACTTTTAAATCAAAATCATTTCCTTTCTGATATACTAAGCCATAATCCTCTGTGCCTTTCAAGTATCTAAAAATTCTTTTGATTGCTGTCATGTGTGTTTCCTTAGGATCTGCAGAGAATATTGCAACTATACCTACTACATGTGCTATGTCCAGTCTGTTGTGAACAACATATTGTAGCTTTCCAATCATGGATCGGTAGAGTGTCTCATCAACAGATGCAGATTCGTCATTCTTTGATAATTTACAGTTGGTAGTCATAGGAGTACTTACTAGTTTTGAATCATCCATTCCAAATTTCTTCAAGATTTCCTTTATGTATTTGGATTGAGTAATGAAAATCTCATTTTTCATTTGCAGTATCTGTAAACCCATAAAATACTTTATCTCACCAATTAATGACATCTCAAATTCTTTGCTCATTTCATTTCCAAAGTTCTTGCATAAAGAGTCATTTCCACAAAATATAATATCATCAACAAATATGGCTGAGATCAGTATGCCATTTTCATCATTCTTCATGTACATGTTGCTGTTCTCATTTGTCCTTATAAAACCAATCTTAATTAAATAAGAGTGCAATCTTTCATACCATGCTCTTGGTGCTTGTTTCAAACCATATAAAGATTTGTTCAACTTACATACCTGATCTTTATTATTGTCTTCAACAAATCCTTCAGGTTGTTCAATGAAAACTTCTTCTTCTAATATTCCATTTAGAAATGCAGATTTGACATCCATTTGATATACCTTGAAGTTCTTGAAAGTAGCATAGGCCAACAATGTTCTTACTCCTTCAAGTCTAGCAACAGGTGCAAAAGTTTCACCATAATCAATTCCTTCTTCTTGTGCATAACCTTTGTAAACTAATCTTGCTTTTTTTCGAATGACCTCCCCTTTTTCATTTAGCTTATTTTTGAAAATCCACTTTGCACTAATTACATTTTTGTCCTTTGGTCTTGGGATTAGTGTCCATGTGTCATTCTTCTTGATTTGATCAATCTCTTCTATCATAGCATTTACCCAATCTTCACTGTTAAATGCCTCTTTTACTATTCTCGGTTCAAATTCAGATATCAAACATGTGTTTTGTCTCAGTTTGTTCCTTGTCATCACTAGATCATCCTTATCTCCTATAATCTGACTTCTTGCATGATGTCTTCTGATATACTTGGCTAATACAGGCTCAGTAGGCTCTGTATGATCTTCTTCATCACTCGGTAACTAGATATTTTCTTCATTTTCTTCAACAGTTTTCTCAGTAGGACTTCTCTGTTGCACATAGACAAATTTATCATAGTCTTCTAGTTCTTTGGAATTTCCTTCATCATTTCTTTCTGCAAATTCATCAATTTTCACATTTGCACTTTCTACTATTTTGTTAGATGATTTGATCAGACATTTAAATGTTTTCCTTCTAGAATAATAACCTAGAAATGTTCCTTCTTCACTTTTTTTATCAAACTTGCCATTTCTATCATCTTTATGAACATAGCATCTACTTCCAAAGATTTTAAAATAACTAACATTAGGTTTCTTATCATACCAGATCTCATATGGTGTCTTCAAAGTACCTTTCTTCAATTGAACTCAGTTCAAGGTGTAAATAGTTGTGCTTATTTCTTCTCTCCAAAATGTTTGTGGCACCTTCTTCTCAATCATTAGTGTTCTAGCACAATCCACAATAGATTTGTTTCTTCTTTCAGCTATTCCATTCTGTTGTGGAGTTCTCGGTGCAGAGACTTGTCTTTTAATACCATGATCATTGCAGAATAAGTTGAATTCATCAGATGTGAACTCTCCTCCTCTATCTGATCTAAGACATTTCAGTTGTCTTCCTATTTCATTTTCAACTCTTGCCTTGTACCATTTAAACATTTGAAAAGCTTCTGATTTTTCTTTTAAAAACATTACTGACATCATCCTTGAATAGTCATCCACAAATAATATGAAATATTTATCACCATAATAACTTTGAACTTTCATAGGACCACAAAGATCAGTGTGCACTAGATCTAAAATTCTCTTAGAAGTGTAAGACTTACTTGTAAAGATTGATCTTGTCATCTTACCCATCTGGCATCCTCGACACATAGCATTCTTAGGTTTTTCAAGACTCGGTAGACCTCTTACTTTGTTCTTCTTACTTATCTTGATCAGGTTATCAAAATTTACATGACAAAACCTCTTATGTCATAGCCAAGTATCATCAATCTTTCCATGCAAACACTTATTCCGAGTTGAGTCAAGGTGAAATGTATTACCTTTTGTTTGTGTCCTGGTAGTAGCTAACTTTCCATTCTTGTCATGAACTTTGACAATTCCTTTCTGAAATTCTATTTGGTAACCTATGTTGTTTAGCTATGCTACACTCAACAAATTGTATTTCAAACCTTCAACCCAATAGACATCATTGCATCTTGCATTATCAAGAAGTGTTAAAGATCCTTTACCTCTTCCCGGACATGGTGCATCATTACCAAATCTAACATAGCCTCCATCATAATCTTCTAACATAACAAACTTGTGTTTATCTCCTGTCATATGATGTGAGCATCCACTATCTATAATCCAAGAATCATTAGTGTTTATGTGAGATATTAGGGATTTTTCTTCATACCTTTCTTCATCTGATCCATCCTTGATAGCCACATAAACAACTTCCTCTGTATCAATCTCATCTAATTTATCATCGTTAGATTCCTCATTAGCTATTAAACATGTCTTTCTATCTCTTCTTCTGAAGTCTCAGTGTCCTCTGTAATGGTTATCTTTTTGTCTGTCATCTCGGTAATCTCTCTATTCAGTAAATCTTTGTCAGGACAGTTAGAAGCCATATGTCCAATCTTATCACAATTGAAACATTTCAAAGGTAGTTTTCCTTTATACTTACCTTTGCCTCTCGGTAACCTTTTGGCTAATAGTGCTTCAAACTCTTCTTGCTTTCTGATTTCTTCATACAGTTTGTGTACTGCTTCCATGTTCTTCCGAAATCTTTCACTTGCTCTACTATGATCTCCTTCAGAGTACTTATACTTTATTTCATTGTAATCATTAGATTCATCAAGATGAAAAGAACTAAATGCAGATTCAACTTTGTTTATCGAAGATCCACTGTTATCAAAATTACTTAACTCAAATGCATGTAGCTTACCAATAGTAGCATCCAAAGAAACTGGTATATTAGGTACAGACCTCAATTCATTGATTGTTGAGACTCGGATTGCATAAGCTGGTAGAAGGGATCTTAACAACTTACTTGTTATATCCTTTTCTTCAATAGTTCCACCTGCTCCTTTGATTTGATTGACAATCTCCTTTAGTATTGTACTATACTGAGTTATGTTCTCACCTTCATTCATCCTCATAGATTCAAGTTGTCCTCTTAAATTGTCTGCTTTTTCTCTTTGAACATGTTCATCTCCTCCATATACTGATATGAGCTTATTCCACATTGCCTTTGCATCATTGCAGCCTTCTAGATCATTAAACTCTGAATCGGTACTGTGCAAATGTTATTTCAATCATTGCTTGAATATGTTATTGCTTTGCCTTTATCTCTTCCATAGTCAATGGATAGGTGCTCAGTGTGACAAAATAATTCTCCAGATAGTATACAACATATTCTCCAACTCCTGATAGATGTAGCTTCATCCTTTTCTTCCATGTAGAAAAACTTGACTTGTTTAGCTTTGGTGCATCCCTCTTATACATATTTGGATCTTTAACTCAAGTGCCTTTTAACTTTCCTTCCAGAGTCCAAAGCTTTGATACCAATTGATAGTTATGATACTTAATATAAGTACAAATCCAATAGCCAACAAGATGAGAAGGGGGGGTGAATCATACAAACTTAATCATCCATAAAAACATTAGATTCAACCTCGGTAACATATATCAATCATATAACCAAAATTGTCAAACATGCAAACTCAAAACCATATGAACAATATAAACCTCAGAACACCAGATTTAACGTGGAAACCCAAATAGGGAAAAACCACTGTGGGATTTTGGACCCACTAAGAAATATACTCTTCTAGAGTATGCTCAGTTAAAGGCAAATCCTGTTAAAGATTACAAACACATTGCTAGATGTGACCCGGTTAAGGGATTTCCCTCAGATCTGTTAGGATCTTCACTTTGTTATAAGTGACCTTGTCAAAGGATTTCAAACACTCAATCAAAATGTCACCTTGCTAGAGGATTTACATATAAGACTGTTAAGTCCACTTGGTTAAGAGATTTTTTGTCACTTTCACAAAATAAAAGTAATAAAAATCTATCTGCAACTTCACATCTAAAATGCTAAAGCAGATTCCTATTTGTTCAATACAATTTAGACATAGAACTAATCTTGTCTATCTGCTGGGCTTCTATACTATGTTATTCTAATAGGTCTTCAAGCTTCTGTGCTCAGTAATCACTATGTAGCATCCCTATGCATACACTTGCCCACATACATCAAGTTTATCAACAGTTTCCTATTTATAAACAATTAGGTAACCGCTTAATCTCCTTGATCACATTTCCCATGATCAATCATAGCCATCAGATCTTCAATCTTATCCAGGTTCAATGCATCTTTCGATCTGAAAATGTTTTACCCCACCTTGGAACTTGTGCCAGGGTATTGCGGTTCAATCTGAGCTGTAGATCTTCATGTCGACTTTCCATTGCCTTAGATTCGTTAACAAACTTCTTCCACGGCTTACCAATCATTGATTCCCTCCAGCTCATCAACTTCTTTCATTAAATACCACATGTAAACATTTAATTCAGTCTATTATAGCTCGGTTACAACTCGGTAACAACTCAGTCAATACTAAACTTCACTCGGTAGACATTCCACCTTCATTAACCGAGAGCGATAACCTTAGGGTTTACCGACTAGGTTCTTTTCTTGATAACATAGTATAGTATTAACCTTTACATTTTACAACATATGTATGATGTTAAAAAAATCTAAAACATCATGATCTCATCATTGTCTGACTCGGTAGTAGTTTCCCATTGAATACCTTATTCATCCCTTTATTCATCATATTCTTTCTTGTGTCTTTTACCGACTTATTTATAATCTTCATATCATACTTCTCAAGATATGGCAACATCATACTGAATTAGAAAATCAATTCCTTAACATCAATGACAAAATAATAATATCAAGATAGTAAAACATCTTTAATCAGTTATGTCCATAATCATCAACAACCTTCTCAATATCCTTATTGAAATGCCAACAATATTTCATTGTCTGTTATAATGCAATATTGCCAACACGTGCAAGTATTTTTCAATGCTTGCTTTGGTATCTGCTCGGATGAGTATGTACAATGTGTTGCCATGTTTTTCTATGATTTTCGATGTTTTCTAATGTTTTTGGATTTTGTGAGATATTTTTGAATGTTTTTGGTATTTTTGCGAGATAGTTTTGAATGAAGAACTCAATGAATCACAAAACAATGTAGAATCCACTTCCATCAATAGGTTAAGGGTATTGCCCCTAGTTTAGACATGACAATGAAAAGGTGGGATGCAAGACACATGAAGTACTTTCTTGATTGCAAATTAATAACAAGTCATGGTTTGGACGGGTGGATGTGTGTATGTAGTGGATGTGATCACAACAAGGCTGAAAGATAATGGAGCCATAGCCTTTACGAGTGGTGCTTGTTTTCCAAGTTTTCACCATCGCACTTACCCAAAGTGCCACCAGAGTGGTTGTTCACCATTTGGATGCATGATTTTCTTCACTATTTTGATGTTTTTATATGTTTCCTCGGCTCATTTATCTGGATGTTTTTGGTATTTTGCAAGTATATATGGGAGCCTAATGCTCTATGCAGCCTATGTATAAAACCATTTGAGGTGCATGTTGTTGATCAGATCTGCTAGCGGTTCTCCTTTTGAAGTAGCCAACTGATATGCCTCGGACCCAAATACAGCAGTAATAACATATGGACCCAACCAATTTGATTCAAACTTTCCCTGATGTTCTTGATTCGGTTGGTTACGAGGATTTTCTCAAAGAACAAGATCACCTACCTCAAATGTACGAGGTCTAACTCGATGATTATAGCTTCAGCTCATGCGCTACTGATAGGCCTTGAGGTGATTGTATGCAGCTTGTTGCTTCTCATCAAGTAGCTCTAAGTCTTGGAGACAGGATACTCTGTATGCTTCATCATCTATGAGATTGTGTAAGGAAACCTGTAGTGATGGTATCTCGACCTCAATAGGTAAAATAGCTTCTGCACCATAGACCAATGTGTAGGGAGTTGCGCCTGTAGGGGTTTGAATGCTAGTTCGATATGCCCATAGTGTTGGATTCAATTGAACATGCCAATCACGATCGGCATCATTGATTGTCTTCTTTAGGATCCTCAATATGTTCTTGTTTGATGCTTCAGCCTGACCATTGCCTTGTGGGTAATAGGGAGTGGAAAAGCGGTGTTGGATGTGAAATTTCTAACAAAGTTCACGTACATCCTAATTTTTTAAGGGAAGATCATTATCTGTGATGATGGACATGGGTACACCATACTGGCAGATGATGTAATTGAGGATGAATGAGGCGATCTACTTGTCGGTGACTTGGGTAAGTGGAACAGCTTCGATCCACTTTGTGAAGTATTCGGTGGCGGTAATAATGAATTTGTGGCTGTTGGATGAAGATGGATGAATTTTACCCACAAGGTCAAGGCCCCATTGACAAAAGGGCCATGGTGTTGTGATTTGTTGTAATTCTGGTGCTGGTGCATGTATCAAGTCTCCATGTACTTGGCATTTGTTGCACTTTCTGACAAAGTAGTAGGAGTCTTTTTCCATGGATGGCCAATAGTATCCAGTGCGCATGAGTTTCTTGGCTAGTGACAGACTGCTTGCATGCATTCCACAAATTCCTTCATGTACCTCTTCCAAGGCCTTTTTTATCTCATCTTGTTCCAGACATCGAAGGAGAGTGCCATCAAGCCTGCGTCGGTATAGGGTTTCAACAATAATGGTATATCGAGCAGTTTGGTGAATAAAGGTTTTACGTTGGTTATTCGATTGGTTAGGAGGAAGTGTGTGATCGCGGAGGTAAGTGTAAAACTCACCATACCATGGGGATTCAGAACCGATAAGGCAACAAATCATCTTGGATTTGGGGATATTATAAGCGAGGATCCAAAGTTGTTCTACCAAGAACTCGTAGCATGTTGAATTCTATGGAAGATCTAGGAGAGATGCGATAGTAGCCATAGCATCAGCAGCTTGATTTTGATCTCTTGGTATCTGCTCAAAGGTGATAGTAGTAAATGATGTCTTTAATTTGTCCACCATTTGTTTGTATGGCATGAGTTTGTCATCTTTAGTCTGATATTCATTAGTTGCTTGTTGAATGACTAGTTGGGAGTCGCCATATACTTGTAGTTCTTGTAATTTCCATTGTACGGCTAGCCTGAGTCCTGTGATCAAGGCCTCATACTCTGCTATGTTGTTGGTGCATGGAAATGTGAGCCTGTAAGACTTCAGGATGCTATCACCTTGAGGTGTGATAAACAAAATGCCTACCCTTGAGCCATGCCTAGTGTACGAACCATCAAAGTATAGTTTCCATGGTTGTGTTGTTGTGATCATGAATATCTCTTCATCTAGAAAATTGGAAATGAGAGGATGATCGCCTATGAGTGGTGCATCTACCAACTGATCTACAATGACTTGACCCTTAATAGCTTTATGGCCTGCATACTCGATGTCAAATTCACTGAGAATCATCACCCATTTGGCCAAGTGGCCTGTCAATGCTGCTTTACTAAGTAAGTATTTGAGTGGATCAATCTTCGCAATGATTTGTACCTTGTGGGTTAACAGATAGTGCCTCAGTTTAGTGGCTGCCAAGATTACTACTAGGCAAGCTTGCTCAATAGGTGTGTAGTTGAGTTCATAGCCAACCAATGTGTGAGAGATGTAATAAACAGCACACTCTTTCCCTTTTGCATTGTGTTGTGCCAATAGTACACCCAATGCCATATTTGTTGCTGATATATAGAGTAACAGAGGTCTACTCAGATCTGGTGGGATCAGCAATGGTGTATTTATGAGATAGTCTTTAAGCATCTGGTATGCTTGCTGGCATCTGATATCCCATTGAAAGTGGATGTTTTTGTGCAGTAGATGTGTAAAGGGGTGACACTTATCTGCTAGTTGTGTAATGAATCTTCAGATGGATTGTAGTTGTCCTTGTAATGTCCTTAGCTGACTGATGTTCTTTGGAGGTGGCATGTCCATGATTGCTTTGACCTTTACTAGATTGACCTCAATACCTTTGCTTGAGACAATGTATCCTATAAGCTTCCCTGAGGTTACTCCAAAGACACATTTCTTTGGGTTGAGTCTAACATGATATTGTTCTAGTCTATCAAATATTATATCTAATATGTCTAGATGACCTTCTCTGGTGAGTGATTTTTCTAGTAAGTCATCAACATAATCTTCCATTATGGTATGCATCATCGTGTGGAAGATGGTGGTCATTTCTCGTTGATAGGTTGCTCCTACATTCTTGAGATGGAAAGGCATTACATTTCAGCAGTATGTGCCCCATGGACATGTGAAGATTGTCTTATGTTGATCCTCTGGTGTGATCTTTATCTGATTGTATCCTGAAAAGCCATCCATGAGTGAAAGCATGGCATGTCCTGCTGTTAGGTCCACTATGATGTCGATGTTTGGTAGGGGGAAGTCACCCTTAGGAAATGCCTTATTCAGATCTCTAAAGTCAGTACAAATACGGATACCCCCATTTGGTTTGTCGACAAGCATAATATTGGATATCCAATCTGCATAATCAATTGGTCTAATAAAACCAACATCTAGGAGTTTCTTGAGTTCTGCTTTGACTAGTACTACAATCTACGGGTGCATCTTACAAAGCTTCTACTTGACAGGTTTGGCTCCTTCTACTACGGTGAGGTGATGCATGACTAAATTAGGATCAAGCCTAGGCATGTCTGCATATGACCATGCAAAGTTGATCTGACGCTTTTGAAAGAACTTTACAAATTTAGGTTGTTCCTCTGGAGTTAAAAGAGATGTCAGATGTATGTGGTGAGGAGTTTTAGTAGTCCCCATGTTGTATTCTTTGGTTTTTTTGATGAGAACCGTTGATTGTTCTTGTTGTGTATTAGCAGGGAGAATGTCAAACCTTTCATCCACCAGTGCCTCAGAGAGGTTTTCACCATTGGATGCGCTCTTTCTTTTTACTTTTGTTGGATCAAACAGTGTCACAGTGTGGTTTTCACTGGAAGATCCATGTTTTATTATTATATTTTTGCAGCTAAAAGGTTTGGCATCCACCCCGAAGTATGTTGCGCTATTAAGTTCAATGGTGAATCCAACTTTGTGATCCCCGCTTGGTATGTTATCATGTAGTTCCAAAAAGTCAATGATTACCTCATCGTTTTGGAAAAGGTCAAGACATGGGGGATTAGGTTGGTTCCATTCGATGAGTTCAAGATGGATAATGGGAATTACCTCATCAGTTAGGTTAAGTTTGTTAGATGTGTCAGTGAGGGTTAAGACATTGTAGTGAAGGTCGTTGATGGTACTCTCCTTGTCAGAATCAGGCGTAGGATGTGACGTAGGGTCTGTGGAAGATGTTTCTTGCTCAAGAACCCAAGAGGTCTTTATCTGTGCTTCTCCATAAACAGGGATGTCTTTGCGAGGTGGAGGTAGTGATGTGTCTTCCTCATCTAAAATATTAAACTAGATGGAATCAAATTCCCATTCATGTGAGTCAATCTCTGAGCCACTTTCCAATATCTGATTACTATATCATACTGGGATGTCTTTTGAGTTAAATACTACAGCTATGATCGATTGATGCACCATTGTAGATGAAATGATCAGTGTTGTAGGAAGGATTATGGGGATCAATGAATCCATTACGGGGAGTATTGGTAGTGTTGACTCTGTTGCTTCTGCTGGAACTGTTGATGTTGTAGATACTGTTGTGGGTTCTGATACAATTGTTGCCACTAATGGTGCTATTGATGTTATGGCTACTACTGGTGAGGTTGTTGGTTTGTTTGGTGGGATGATCAGTGTTGTAGATGGTTGTGTTGGGATTCTTAGCCTTAGTGGGGCAGTTGCGATGGTGTTTGATGCTACTTTTATAATCAAAGGTGTCCTCTTTGTAGTAGGTTGATATAGCGGTTTGCTAGGTTTTCCTTTAAATCTTAGCTTAGGAAGGATCTCCTTTTCAAAGCTTAGGCCTATATTATCCTTGGGCTTTAATTCCAGCTGCAGTGGTTCATGTCATCCTTGTTTGCAAGGTCCCAAAGCACTCTGACCATCGTAACCCACTCTTTGCAAAATAAGGAGGCCTTTGCCATACTGATCTATGGGAAGCTTAGCTTGCAGCATATCGGTGGTGATGGGATCATTATAGATCCATTCTGCTAAGTCCTCATCTCTGGTTTCTTCTTCTTGACTCTTCCCTAAGATGAAAGGCATCAAAGGACATGCTGGCCTGATTAGTGGTTGTTGAAGTAACCATTGAGGTTTACGATGTGTTCTAGGAGAAGTGGGCATTTGTCCCACATAAAAGAGTTGACTCAAATTGTATTCTCCAGGACCTTCCTCTACTATTTTCATCTTGCTTGGGTATAGTGGTGTTTGAACTGGCAACAGAGGCTATACTTACATATGAGGTGGAGGAGATGGCTTCTCTATTATTGGGAATGGTAATCTCTGGTTGATGACTTATATTATGACAATATGCGAAGGGATTTGCATCGCCCAGGATTGTGATCTCTACACCATTATGTGGGAACTTGATACACTAATGGTAGGTGGATGGAATGGCTTGCATGGCGTGTATCCAAGGTCTTCCTAACAATAGATTGTATGGAAGAGGAAGGTCCAGAACTTGACAGATGATGTGCTTCACCACAGAGCCCACTCGGATTGGTAGTACCATAGCTCCTTTGGATGAACGCTCTGCATTGTCATAGGCTTTGATTGTGATCTTCTTGCAGGGATCCACTGATTCTATTGCATATCCCAAAGCTGTGACCAACTGCAGTGTACAAATATTCAGGCCGGCTCCATTATCGATCAAGACTTGCTTGATCCTATGCTGGTTGATAAATCCTTCAATGTATAGTGAGGCGTTATGAGGTTGCCGGAAGGATGTGTTGTCACTTTCAGAGAAAGTGAGACAAGGTGATGACTTAAGATTTCCAACCATGGCTTGGAACTGATCTGTATTTAGGTTTGCAGGGACTGACGCCTCTTCAAGAGCTTGATCCAAGATTGTTTTATGGGATGGAGATAGGCGGAATAGTTCTAAGATAGAGATCAGCGCGGGTGTTTTGTCTAACTGTTCCACAAGGTTATATTGCTTTGGGATAGATGGGGTGCCTTGTGGAGTTGCTTTTATAGTAATCTTGCTGCGACATATAACAATATTGCAAGTGGAGCTGGGATTTTTGATGGTTATAGTTGCAATTTGTTCACTGGCATCATATAGGTGAATCACTATATAATTATACATGGCTTGTGTATAATTGGTGGTATCTGTGTTTCTCCCTGAAGTAGAAGGACCCCTTTGATCTTGTGATGGAAGTGGATTTTTAAACATAAGATGTTCATTGTTCATTGTCTTTGGGTCATACCCTTCAATCTCGATTTCACCTCGGTCAATAAGATCCTGAATAAGATCTTTCAATATGTGACAATTGCTTGTCTTATGTCCTCTTCCTTGATGGAAATCACAATGTTCAGTATCCCTCCACCATGAAGGTTTGACTTGAGGTTCATAATTTGATGTTTTGGGTAGGGTTAGTAGATTTTGAGAAACCAGTTGTCATAATACTGTTTCGATGGGTTCCCCTAAGGGACTGTATGTTTGCTTTGGTTTTTGTTGACACCGTCTGGGTTCATCGTGAGATGTGATGCGGCCTTGATTTGGGGGAGCAACTATGTTAATCTGAGGTGGTGGATTCTGTCTTGCAAATCGAACTACAGGTTGTGCACTTTTGATAGTTCTTGCATCCACAACTTTGTCATTGACGACATTTTTTTTTTTGTTCTAGAAGCTTGGTTTGTCACTATTGAAGCATGGGCGAGGACCATCCGTTGGCTCATTATAGATTTTGATAAGTCCTTTCTTGATGAGACACCACTCACATTTTAAGCCTTTCGTGATCATGTCATTGAAAGAGTCTGTGTCTTTGACGTCCAGGTGAAATTCTATTTTTTCGTTTAAGTTGGAAATAAATATTTCCACTAGTTCTTGTTCAGACAACTGAAGAGAATGTCTGCTAGACATTTGACGCCATCATTGCAGGAAGACTGAGAATAGTTCACTTGGTTTTTGTTTAGTGTTACATAGATCAGCCATGGTGATATCACGTTCAATGTTATGTGAGTAATGTGCCAAGAACTTCTGAACTATCTCTTCAAATGTCCTAATGCCACCTGGTAGTCGAAAAAACCATGATGTGGTTGTTCCTCCCAAGCTTTGGGGAAAAAGATGCATGAGGTACCTATCTTGATATGCCACTTCGAGGCAAGCTGAATGGAATTCTTTGACATGATCGCGAGGATCTCCTTTTCCTCGATACTTTTCAAACTTGGGTGTTTCAAACCGTCATGGAAAAGGTGGCATATAAAGATTCCTATCAAAGGGATAGGGACAAATGTCATTGAGTGAAAATTGATTAGTCTTCACACCACTACGAAGTTGTTGGGTGAGATTTTCAACTTGTTGCCGCAACATCTCTATGTCATTTGGAGGAGGAGGTGGTGGTGGGTTACCTTGAGGAATGTTATATCTGATGTGATCTCTACCTCTTTCTTCATCATTGTGACTTTGTCATTCTGATGCTTGTCTTAGTTGTGCAAGATCAAAGTCAGAGGGGAGTTTGGCTCCTTCTTGAGCAAGCTTTAAAAAGTGACCATCCGCATTGCTCCTGAGTATTTCGTCAAATAGTCTGTTAAAGAGAGGGTTGTGTTGAGCCCTTTCTATTGTTGCAGAAGTAGGAGTACTTGGGTTTTTGTCATTCGCATTCCCTCCAAGGGTTTCTTGGAACTCATTGATATTTTCTTCCTCTTCTTCTTCAATTTCTATTTCTTGTCGCCTTGACTGTGATCGGGTATGAGCCATTTTGTTTATAAGTTTTTTGTTGAAGTTGGGTGAAAATGATGATGAGTTGTTGATGAAATAAAAGATTGATGTTTGGTGAATTGTTTCTTTCTTTGAATTGCTTGTTGTGTTTTGATAAGGTTTGATGTGATAAGGTTTAGATAAATATGAGATGTGTTACAAACTTAACTACCTAGTAATGAGAGGATTCACTCATAAACTAGTTTTAACCTGTGTAGATATGTCTCTTAGGATGAGCTTATCCTAGATGTAGAAACAATCTAAAAGTGATTTGTTGTGTTTGATTTCAAGCAATATCCAAAATAGAATTTAGGACAAGAACCTCTTAATGTTTTGAGAGTTGAAATGAAGTGATGACGTGAAGGTGAGAAATGGATGAAATGTTTAACTTCAATAAAATATTTGTGTCACAAATGGAACAAATTCTACCTCTTCTCTTTTGAGCATTGGTGGCATTTCTCGAGCTACGTTGTATGTGATAAAAATTTCTAGGAAGAAGTTGGGATTGATCTTGACTCCTTGGTTTTTGTGATAACTCAAAGCTCTATATTGCATGAAAGCTCTGTAGTTCAATGACTCTGGATCAAATTCGTTTGATTTGCTTTGAAGGTATAGACGCATGTGACATAAAAAAGCTCTATGAGAGACAAAGATTTGTCTATTTAGATAGAAGAATTTCCTCCTTTTGATCAAAGCCTTTGAGCTCAATGGTATTCTTTTCAAGTTGATGTGTTGATGAAGATTCTTCTTTCTCAAGATGTGAAGAATGGTCATATAGTTTGATACTCTTCTCTTTGTTTTTGATCTTTTGGTTGGATGAATACTTGTTCTGATTTTTCAAATTTTATGATGTTTCTTTGACAAGAAAACAAAGCAAGCACACAAACACAAGAATGTTGCCTTAAAGGCACAAATGAGCATGGGTCTAGACCAACCCAATCCTTGGACTTCTTATGACCCTTTCCTTTACATGTAGTTTTAGGTGTTTTTCTTTCCAAAGCCTGAAGTCAGCTCAATTTGCACTTGGTCTTGACTAAAATGAAAACACTTCAAACACTTTGTATCCCTAAGGTCAAATGGCCAGTTGTGATAAATTCAACCCACATCTTGATATTTCTTCACCTTTGGTACTACATACCTTATGAATCCTGTTATGGTAGGTAAGGATGTGATATACTAAGTCTTGCACGAGCATAACAAACAGATGATCCCTATGATGGGGGAGTCACCACTTTCATAAAGCCACAAGTGACTTTTCAAAAAGCTATGTTTCTACTCAAGGAAATATGTATGGTGAGTATCTTGGGAGCAAAACCATCTATGCTCTTGCACTGAATTATATCACAAATATCATCAATCAATAGAACGGGTGGGCTACTACTTAAAAGTATTTAGTAATTTTTGATGTCTTTGGACATAAGTTCATTCTGCAGTGACTCACTTAAGAGCCTTGTAACTTGTGGTGGGTGTTGGCATATGCACACTCCAATGAGACATTGTATGTGATTGAAGTTTTTGGCATTGATGGCAACCTTGCAATCCTATGGCACCAGCAAAGACATTATACCGGCTTCAGCAGATCACACTCAACACTGGCACTCAGGACACCGACACTAGCACCAGCACAGAAGAAAAGAAGTATACCAGCACAAAGGCCGACAGGATTTTGCTATACAATATTTTGTTTATTATTGTAAGCCGACTTGGAAAATTATAAAATTACTCTTATATATAAAGGAGATCATTGTAGAAATTTGTATGAGGGATGGAGAAGTAAAAAGGAAAATATTAGGCAGACCTAATGTGCAAAATATAGGTCAAAGGGTATATGTAAAGAACAGAGCAGGAACTGGTATTGAATTTGGCATTGAAGATGCTTTAGATATTATATTTGTATAATCCTTATTTGTAAGTTAGTGTGACTTCCCATTGAGCAGTGAGCTCTAGGCAGTTGGCCTTCCTACATGTGCAGGCCCCTATTGTAAGTAATATTCTCTTATTGGCCAGTGAGTGAATATTGTGGGTCACAAATCCCATCGAGGTTTTTACCACACTAGGTTTCCTCATTAGAATCTTGTGTTATGGTGTGCTTTTCATGTGGATGTTCTTGATTCTATTTATTGCATTATTTATTGCATACCGGTACACTGTTATATTATGTTCTCATGTTTTAAGTTAAGAAATTCTTATTACCGGTCAAATACTAATTCACCCACCCCCCTCTTAGTATCTATGGGACCCCTAACAATTGGTATCAGAGCCTGGTCCTCTATTTTCAGAAGCCTAACAGCTTGAGGAAGATCTTGACACCAGTAAAAATGGAAAATCTGATGAAGCAACTTGAAGGAGCTCTTACAGACTATGATGCAAAGAAATTGAAAAATATCAAATTAGAAGATGATTTAAGAGCAGCTCAAGATATCATTCAGGCACTTCAAGAAAACTTTATTGTTGCAAGAAATAAGAGAAGGGAACTTTGTGAAAAATTGCAAAATGAGAATGATGAAAAGGAATCACTTAATGATATGATAAGCAAGTTGAAACAAGAGATTGTGACAACAAAAAATGAAATGTAGGATATGACTATGAGATTTTGCAAAGAGATTGAGGACAGGAAGAAGAATGAAGAAGAATTGACCAGAAGACTAAGTGATGCAGCAAATGAGAACACAAGACTTAGCTATGAAAATGACATGTTGAAGACAGATCTAATGCACACTCAGAATGACTCAAATGAACTAATGAGAAAAAAAGAAATCTTAGAAAGAGAACTGGAAACTGCAAATCAACACAAAGAAAAATTCAAGAAAAGCTCAGAGGAACTTGGCACCTTGTTGAAAATTCAAAAACCTAAAGGTGACACTTCTGGAATTGGCTTTGAAGTTGGTGAAAGCTCTGGTACTGCAAATACTCAGGATCACAACAAATCGGTAAGACAACCTAATGCTTATAAATTCAATGGAAAATGCTTTAACTGTAATAAGTATGGTCATAGAGAAAATGAATGTAGATCTAGAAATTATCAGAATATCAACACACCCACCGGTCAATGTTCTAAATGCAACAAAGTTGGTCACAACTCTGAAAACTGTAGAATGAATGTGAAGATTTGGACATTTATCTAATCAATGCAGAACACAAACCGGCATAGGTTATGGGAAAGTTATTCAGAAAAATAATGTAACTTGTTATGCATGTAACAAGATTGGGCATATTGCTAAATTTTGTAGAAGTAAAGGAACACCAGTAGACAACAAAAGTGCTAGCTTGAAAGGTAAAGAAAAATTTGAAGAGGTTAAGCAAGAATTCTCAAAACAATGGATTAGAAAAGCTGATCTAAATATTGGGAATACTCCTCCACCGGTAGAACAAACCAATGCTTCACCGATAGGATAGAGTGATGCTTCATCAAAAGGACAGAGCAGTGCTCCACCGGTAGGAAGTTCTTCATCTAATTGAAGAAAATTTCCTTGAGGGTTTGGCAATCTATTGATACATGTGTTAATTATTCCCTCGATTAGAGATAAGAAGTTGAAAATTACTTATTACCGGCAAACAATGTTAAGTGAATACTTAACCGACATGCAATTAATGTGGTAGATGGAGAAAAGACACTATAAAGTTAAGGTTTTGGCTCCATTTCATTTCACTGATATTTCAAATTTTTAGAGAGCACGAAGACTCTGAGCTAAGGCATTTCAAGCAAGAAGCAAGCACACTCCAAGCAATCATCCATCCAAGGCAGTAAAAGTTAGTTCCCGAGATAGCAAAGAAGGATGATACCTTAGGTGCTTTTTCTCAAATTCCTAAGGGAGTTGTATATGTTGAAGACCCTAGAATGTACATCCACTGCAACATTGAAGAATTAAGAGATGAGGAAATTAAAACCATGTATAAAACCATGATATGTGATAATACCGGCAATGTAAAGGATGAACACAAAATCTTTGAGACCCTAGGATTTACAAAAATCCTTAGCATTCCTAAATTTCCAAAGGATGTGATTAGGATAGTTTTAAGCAGGGTACATGGAGAGTTTTTCTGGTTAGATGCAATCCATAAGATCACCAAGGAAGCTGTGAAAGTTGTCATAGGGTTACCGACCACCGGTAAGAGACCAGATAAAACTAAGAAGGTTTCCAATGACCTAGTTATAAACCTAATTGGTGCAACATTTGACAAAAGGTCTTTAAGGGTTAATGATGCAACAAATATCAATGTGAGATTCATCAGTATGATATTAGGTTATAAAGCTACTCATGCTAATAGACTTAATTCAGTTTCAAGTTTATGCATTAAGAGTGCTTATGACATGGTCACAGATAATGCAAAAATTGACATATGTGAGTGGTTAAAGGATGAACTAATTGACAACCTTGGAAAGATCAAGAAGGAAAAGAAAGGAACTTTCAGATTTGGAAATCTATTAGTATGCCTAATGCTACACATAACAAAACAGGTTCCTGGTATAGGTTACAAAGAACTTGGATATGACATACCGGTAGGAAAACAATTGACTGAACTATTCAATAACATGGGTGATAACAAGGAAAACAATATTCATGACTTTTTCCAAGCATTAAAGACCAAAATTGTAGACAAATACAAAGATGGTATATGCTTTGTCATCAAGAAAGATGAAATCTAGATGGAAGCAATCATCCCAAGGACAGTTTGGGTAACCGAGATGGGATATGAAACAGATGATTACATAGTTGAAACATATGCCAAAGCACTTCTGGAAGCCCCCAGAGAGCCAAAGGAAGAAGTATTTGGTAGTGCAGAGAATATTGAAAGACAAATTCAATCAAAGAAAAGGGTGAAAAAGATTGAGGCAGTTGTAAGGAAAGGGTCCAGACAAGCAAAAGCCATTAAAGAAGATGTATTGAAGAAAACCAGCATAACAGAGGATGAGTTAGCAGCTCCATGGACTGAAACTCACCTATCACCGGTAGGTACTTCTTCAAGAAGTGACATGCCTACAACTTTTAAAAGAATTGTAAGAAAAAGAGATCCCTCACTGGCAACCACACCTTCACCTAGGAGGACAAGGCAAAAGCAACAAGTTGTGAGATCTCCGGTAAGAAAGGTCACACCAAAGAAGAAACTGACACCTAAGAAGAAGAAGAGGACAAACAGAGACTTGGCCCCTCTTGATATATTACTGAATGAAATCATAGAGGAAGGTAAACTAAAGAACATAGAGAAAATATATGACACTCTAACAGCTGATGAGAAAGAGCAAGTTGAAAAAAGTGTTATATTACATATGGATATGTACAAAAAAAAATTGATGGAAGTAGTCAATGAAATTCCTGATGAATTATTCAAAAGACTTGAGGCAAGAAGACAAGCAGTGATAGAATTGGATAAGAAGAAAAAAAATTGAGAAGCTACTTGTTGTATATCCGGTAAACTCTCCACAAGAAATTGATGATTTAATTGCTCAAGCAAACCGGTCAGTATTCTCTACTGCACACCGACATATTTCACTAATGGCGGGAAGAGTTAATGAAGTGACAGAGGAAACAAAAGATGGATGGGATATATTCGTGGTTGAGAAAGAAAAACAAGAAGAGTACAAGAACCCTAAACCTATAAAGGTTTATCAGAAAGATAGAGACAAAGGGAAAGGAAAAGTTGGCGGACCACCAAGCATCAAAGTTAAAGACAACTTACCCCCACCTACTTTAAATACTCCACCAGTGAAAACAACAACTACTGAAGATCAACCGACAGCTGAGAGTATGGATGTAGAGGATAATAATCCTAATTCTGAAGTCCTATACACTGTGGATGTTGATACTCAGAAGATCAACATAGTAGTAGATAAAGATACAACTGATAAGTCAGATATGGCTAATGAGTCTCCGGTAGCAAGGGAAACTAAGAAACCAGCAAAAGATAAAGAGAAAAAGGCAGAGACTGAGTCACAAACTGAGGCAATACAACATACAGAGAAAAAAATGGAGCTAAAGGCTCTGGAACGACATCAACCGGAATAGGTACATAAGGAAATAGTGCTACCGGTAACTAGTGAAGTAGGAAAACCAGTGCTTAAAGAAATGCAGACACAAACTGACCTACCAGAGGTCAATACAAGCTTGGTTACTTCCACCGGTACTCAGATTGTTGGATCATCATCAGCATACAAATCAACAAATGTGACTGAGGTGCTACTAGATTCTATCAAGAAAATAACCGATTGCAACTCACAAGCTTACAAAGCAATTGATGATTCCATACCAATTTTGAAGGTATTAGCTCCCAACTGTAATATAGATAATAAAGATTCTTTAGGACAATTGGATACATTGTGTAAATATATCTCAGAAAACATTGAGAAAATAAAGGAAGAGTCAGTAAAGGATAAGGTAGAAATTGAAAAACAGAAATTCTTTGATGAGGAAATAAAGAAGTGTAATAGAGATTTTGACACACTTCTACTGGAACTATGTAATTTTTTGAAAGAGTACAAAAAATTGCACAAAGATGCCTGTAAAACAAACTTTTTGACTGTAGATATTGACAAGAAAATGAGCAAGGTACAGGATGAGATCAATAAACTTGCAGATAGTTTTGTCAACTCACTTGATACACTATCAGTTTTTGAAGAGAAGATAGCAAATATTAAGGAAGAACTACTCAAATTGGAAAAAGAGAAAGAAAGAATAATAAATAAGGCAAAAAATTTGAGATCTAAACTAAGTCCAAGATTGGACTATCTAGCATCTCTGTGGAAGGAAATTTCTGAGGCATTAATACAAGGAAGCAAAACATTGGCAGAGCATTTGCAGCATCTCACCAGTACAGTGAAGAAAACTGAGACAACAATAAAGGATAGTAAGAAGTTTATGGATAGTATAAACTTGATTTTGGGAGATCTTTTTCAGATAATAACTACCCAGCTACAAGGTTGAGGTTATGGATAGTTGAAACTACAAACTCTACTGACATCTTGACAACCTTTGTCATTGATGCCAAAGGGGGAGTAGTGGGATGAGAAAATTCAAATCACGGGAATCATATGCTCAGGGGGAGCACTCACATTTTTTGTAACATTTTTGGACTACACATTTTTGGATACTTTTTGAAATTTCTCATGAGTGTTGCCATCAATGCCAAAGGGGGAGATTGTTGGCATATGCACACTCCAATGAGACATTATATGTGATTGAAGGTTTTGTCATTGATGGCAACCTTGCAATCCTATGGCACCAGCAAAGACATTATATCGGCATCAGCAGATCACACTCAACACCGACATTCAGGACATCGACACCGGCACTGGCATAGAAGAAAAGAAGTATACCGGCATAGAGGCCGACAGGATTTTGTTATACAATATTTTGTTTATTATTGTAAGCCGACTTGGAAAATTGTAAAATGACTCTTATATATAAAGGAGATCATTGTAGACATTTGTATGAGGGAAGTAGAAGTAAAAGGGAAAATATTAGGCAGACCTAATGTGCAAAATATAGGTCAAAGGGTATATGTAAAGAACAGAGCAGGAACCGGTACTGAATTTGGCATTGAAGATGCTATTGTAAAGTAGTACAAGATATTGGATTTGTATAATCCTTATTTGTAAGTCAGTGTGACTTCCCATTGAGCAGTGAGCTCTAGGCAGTTGGCCTTCCTGCATGTGCAGGCCCCTATTGTAAGTAATATTCTCTTATTGGCCAATGAGTGGATATTGTGGGTCACAAATCTCACTGAATTTTTTCCCACACCGGGTTTCCTCGTTAAAATCTTGTGTTATGGTGTGCTTTTCATGTGCATGTTCTTGATTCTATTTATTGCATTCTTTCTTGCATATCGGTACACTGTTATATTATGTTCTACATATTTTAAGTTAAGAAATTATTATTACCGGTCAAATATTGATTCACCCCCCCCCCCTCTCAGTATCTGTGGGACCCCTAATAGTGGGGCCCATTTGTCCTTTCGGCAAGTTACACTGTAGGAACAGCTATACCCAAGGCTACAGCTTTTGCTCTCACCTGATTTCTGTAGTGGCTCGAAGGATTTACCATGCGAGGTCATTCTCAAGAGTGATGTGTCTCTTGGCAGGCCTCTCTTTAAAAGATAAAAATTTGAGTGTTACTAACACTTTTCTCTTGCACCTAGGACCACAAAAGCCAAGGGAGAGGATAGTGTGTGTTAGAAGTAGGACCACTCGACAAACCTTTTTGCACAAGTGTGCCAATCATGAAAAATACTTGTTCTTTTTAACTGATTTTTATTGCAATGTGATCTAACTATTTGGAGATGTTTCTCCAACAATCATGGTGTTCTTTTTAACTTTCAAAGGCAAAATGTATTGTAAACTAGGAACTTGAAATCCTGGTCAACTGAATTGAAAAACACGTTTTTGCTTGAAGTAAAATCGCTTCCAAAATGAGACAAATGGATTGTGAAATTTTATTTGCACCAAAATGGAAGTGTTGATTGTGAATCTTTAGTTTGATGCAAGAAATAAATTTGCCTTGTTGATTTTAAGCACCAAAAGAAAAATTAAGCCTAACTTGCAAGAAACAAAGTTTGTTTTTTGTGAATTTTAGAGCACCAAAAAGAAGTGATCCTAGCTTGCAAGAAATGAAAAATTGCCTTTGTTCATTTTTAGAGCACCAAAAAACAAATTTGTCCTAACTTGCAAGAAATGAAAAATTGCTTTTGTTCAATTTTAGAGCACAAAAAACAATTTTTTGCTTTTTAAAGGAGTTAGTTTAGACCTGCACAAGAAACAAATAGTTAGTAAAATCCAAACCTAGGGGGGGGCTTCCACAAGCCTAAGAAAAACACTTTTTCGGTTACAAGGTCTTTTTTTACAACGTTCTGTTACAATAGCGCTAGTCTGTGTGAAAATAAAAGCGCTATTTAACAAAAACGAGTTAATACAGAGACAAAAGCGCTAAAAGAAAAATTTTGACAGCACATGCAAAAGCATCAGAACAAGCACAAAAGTGTTATTTAAGCTACAAAAGTGCTAACTAAAGGTCAATAATGCCAAACTTGAGACAATAGAGCTATTGTAAAAAAAATAACGCTAGAATATCAAGTTGCAATAGCGCTACAACGTGATCAAAAGCACTAAAGCGTGACCTGTGTGTCAAGTTCAACATTCAAACATGTTAGTTGGTTTTAAAAAAATTGTTTTTGGGTGTGTGGATTCACGTCGGGTTCACCAAATGATGCTCTGCAAAAGAGGGTTAGAAAATCTATTTGAAGACAACACACACACAAGAGCAAAAACGTTAGTGTTAGCAACAAAAGATTATTCTAAACAGGCATATCAAAAGAGATACTAAAAGCATGAGAGAATATTTAACTAGGAAAGTAAATATGATGAGGCATCTCCAAATGCCTCCTAACATGCTCTTAGCTCACTCTCCTTTGTTCCTCTCCTCTCCAAGTTCCAAACTAGTGTAGCTCTCAACAGCTTTTTGCACTATGGATACTTATGGAGGTTTGAGATTGAAGTATTTGCTCTAAATGTGAATAAAAAGCTAATACTAGATTCTATGATGCTAAAATGATTTATTTTAACCAAAGTGACAAGATATTAGTGATTTATGCTAAATGCTATCTAAAATTCTCTATAACTTAGATGCATACAAGTTTTTCAGGATCATGACTATGAATGCTAAATGTTTGAGGATTTGAAAATGAGGAATGAGAGCTCTATTTATAGGTAAAATGGAGCAATGGATGGTTGAGATTGAGTAATCTCAACAAGGGCTAGGATTGAATGGTATTCAATCCATGTGAAGGCTTTCAACCCAATCCCAGGATGACAAGTGTCAATGTGAAATAGGTTGAGAGGAGAGGGAATAAGCATTAAATGCTTGACATGACCTGAGAGTTAACTTAGGAGTTAAGGTCAGGGTTAGGTTGAATGAATAAATTCTTTATTCAAAGAATAAAGCTTTTATCCAATGGATAAACTCTTGTGCAAAGGAAAAAGGGATAACTATGGTCAAAGCAATAAATGTTTGAGGAGATACACGAGTGTGCAAGTTTAAATAACCATAAATGGTTATGTAAGAGCCATAAATGGTCATGTAAGAGCCATTAGTGGTTTTGGAAGGCTTTGGAGGTTAAATTGTTGAACACACAAAGCATTAAATGCTTTTCAAAGACTTTGAAGTCTTTGAGAAGTGACTCCAAGTTGCTTAGGAATGTGACAATAATTAGGGGATGGATTGGGCTAATTAGGAAGGGGTTAGAAGAATCTAGAAGAGGTTTTAGGAATGCGAGTGGATTTGGTGGGTGAGGGAAAATAGGATTTTTATTTAAAATAAATTATTTTATTTCAATAAATGTGTGCAAGTTGCATTTGTAGGAAAATGCAAGTGGGGGGGATAAATGATTTAAATAAATATTTGATTTAATTTATTTAAAAGAGGAAAGAGGATTAAATGAAATAAATATGATTTATTCATTTAATTGATTTGTGAATTTGGTTGAATGAATTAATTAAAATAAATTGAATAATTTATTTAATTAATAGGAGAATGTTTGAACATGAATTAAATAAATGTTAATTTAATTAACTGATGGCTTAGTAGATTTTTAATCAAATAAATACGAAATATTCATTTAATTAAACTGGACAGATTTATGTGGCTACACAGAGTTCTCCCACCTAGAGTGATAGATCTTATAACCAATCACCATTGAAGCAAATTTTATATCATGCTCAAGTATGTCATTGATATTCATTGCCCTTTTGTCAAATTTTGATCTGGTTGTATTAGTAAGAAGTTGGTTCTTCATGAACTTTAGCATAGGAAAATCACCACATGAGCTTAGACCAGTTACAATCATGATTGCATCCTTGTTAATCTTAAACAGCTTGGTCAACCACATAAATTCATCATGCATTCAGGTCAAAACATACCTAACCCATTAACTCTCTTCAAAAATTGGAAACTTGATGAACTGAATAAAATTCTTTGACTCTAATGCTTTATATTCATCTTTGAGGTTATATCCTTTATCTCTAAGATGATTCATTAACAGGTTTAATAATTGAGAGCTCTTGAGTTGACTAGACTGGCATGATTGTATGCCCTAACATCCTCGACATGAAGAACACCATACAAAATAGATGAAATTGTTAGGACCCGAAGGCAACTGAGAGGGGGGGTGAATTAGTTGTCTAATAATTTTATCTCAAATACAACTTTAACCAAACTTGAAATATAATACCAGTAAACCAAACTAAATGTCGATAAATAGATTAATAGTTAATAATAGTACTGGTGAAGCTTAATCCATGAAACAAAAAGAGAAACTATATCCAAAACACATAACACGGAGATTTGTACATGGAAACCCTGTAAGGGGAAAAACCACAGTGGGAAACCTTACCCAAAATTAGATGATACTACTACAGATAGTATGTGATTACAAATGGAGTCTGCACATGCAAAAAGGCCAGTTGCCTAGAGCTCACTGCTCAATCACAGAATGGGAATCACACTGACTACAAAATGGATGATTAAATCCAATGATAATGTATTGCTCAAAGTGACATCTTCTATGTTGGATTCAGTACCGGTTAAGCTCTGATTGTCTTCTTCAAACCTTCCTTGAGTCTTCAAATGATGTCCATGTGAGTATCTCTTCTTATATTTGCATATACCAAATATAACCTTACAATACCTTATTACATACCATACCATGTTAATCTCACAATTGAGATCTTACATATATACCAAAACCTAAGACCAAATGTGTAGGTCAGCTCACTAAGAATACTACAATAAAAATCAATTACAAGTCAAGATGTGATGCATCATGTCGGCTCAAAAATAATATTAATTGATTAAACCATCTCCATAATGTATCGTACTGGTATGGAATAGATAATGCATGCCGGTCTATAACCTAGACCAATTTGCTAGTAACAACAAACATGTCAGCCCGATTAGATCAATAACCAAATCTCCAAAACCAAGTGTCCAAACCATGTCTTCGACATAACCAAGTGATCTCCAGATGATAACAAGTCATCCTTAATGTCAGTGAACAATATAACCTGTTGGTGAACCAAATACTGGTGGTTGTGCATAGTTCACTGAACTTGCAGATGAACATAATCAAAGATGTCTAGAAGGATAAGTGTTTATAAGTGTTGACATCAATGACAAAACCAAGCAACATATCCATAATAACAACAATCTCCCCCTTTGGCATTGATGGCAACACAAGATGAAAAAACCATCTAAGTGCCAAAGTAGAAATGACAATAAACCAAAAACCAACAATCTCCAGAATAGATCAATATCAGAAACTAAAATACAGATCATCTTTGCATTTGTATAATCTCTCCCCAAAAGATAATGTATTTTTCCATAGATATATCTCCACCTTTGACATCAAATGCCAAAGTAATATAAATACCAGATACAACCAATTCATAGAACCAATTACAAATACCAACTACTCCCCCTGAGAAGTAGCTCTCCTCCATCAAAGCCAGAAAAAAGGTTTCTTTGTAAATTCTGTCGGTCTGATGCTAGTCTCCAATTGTCTAAGTCTCTACCGGTGAGGGTATAACCCCAAGCTGCTCTCTTAGATATTCAAAGGTTTCCTTAGGCAAAGGCTTAGTAAAAATGTCTACAATCTGCTCTTTAGTATTCACATAAACCAATTTAACTTCTTTTGCTTCAACATTCTCTTTCAGAAAATTGTATTTGATAGAAACATGTTTAGTTTTAAAGTGAAATACCAGATTCTTAGATATATCAATTGCTGTTGAATTATCACAATAGATGATTATAGGTTCTTTGCATTTTACCTTTATGTCCTTCAATATTTTCTTAATCCATAATACCTGAATACAATTAGTTGTTGCTACAACATATTCTAATTCTATCGTTGATAATGATGTACAACTCTGTTTCTTGCTCAACCATGAAATCAATCTGCTACCAAGAAAGAATGCTCCGCCAGTGGTGCTCTTTTCGTCATCTACATCTCCTACCCAATTAGCATCTGTGTATGCACATAAATCAAAATTTTCATCTTTAGGATACCATAAACCAAGATTTGTTGTGCCTTGTACATACCAGAAAATCCTTTTCACTGCTCATTCATGACTTTCCTTAGGATTACTCTGAAATCTTGAAACAATACATACTGCATTCATAATATCAGGTCTTGTTTGTGTCAAATACAGTAAACCTCCAATCATAGATTTGTATCTTGTCGAATTAACAGGGGCTGAATCATCCTTTAATGATAGTTTATCAATTGTTGTCATAGGAGTACTTACCAGTTTAGAGTTTTCCATACCAAATTTCTTTAGTAATTCCTTCAAGTACTTTGATTGACATAAGAATATACCTTTATTAGTTTGAGAAATCTGCAATCCTAAAAAAGAATTTTATCTCCCCAATCATAGACATTTCAAATTCTTCCTACATCTTATTAGAAAAGTCTTTACACAATCCATCTTCTCCTCCAAAAATGATATCATCAACAAAAACTTCAATAACTAGAATGTCTTCATTAGTCACCTTGAAATATAAGTTGTTGTTAGCATTACCTTTAGTGTAACCAAGCTTCAAATGAAATTTGTCCAATCTAGCATACCAAGCTCTGGGAGCTTGCTTCAATCCATATAAAGCTTTCCTTAACTTGCAAACCATATCTTTATCTTTTATCAATGAAAATCCATCAGGTTGTTCACTATAAACTTCCTCTTCAATATCACCATTCAGAAATGCACATTTAACATCCATTTGATAAACTTTATAGTTCTTGTGTGCTGCAAATGCAAGAAATAATCTGATTGCCTTAATTCTAGCTACCAGTGCAAAGGTTTCATTGTAATCAATTCCTTGTTTCTGTGAGTATCCCTTACACACTAATTTTTCTTTGTTTCTGATTACCTTACCATCTTCATTAAGTTTATTTCTGAGTACCCATTTAGTTCCAATTACATTTTTATTTTTAGGTCGAGGAACCAGTGTCCATGTATTGTTCTTTTCAGTTTGTTCTAATTCATCTTCCATAGCCTTAATCCAATGTTTATCTTCACATACCTCATTAACTGATGCTGGTTCAATTTGAGAAATTAAACATACATCTTCATTTTCCAGTCTTCCTCTAGTCATAACTCCTTGATACTTATTCCCAATTATCTAACTTTCAGAGTGATTCAATCTAACATACCTGAGTGTGTTCACTTGTTGTTGTTCTTCAGTCACTGTGGAATTCTCTAATTATGCCGGTGTGACTGGATCAACATTCTATACTGGTGCATTTTGTATAGGTTCATTTGTGATTATCTCAACTATCATTTCAGAGTCCATAGACCTTGAATCTCTTCTAAAGTGTTCATCAATCTTCACATTTGCACTCTCAATGATTTTCTGCAATCTCTTATTAAAACATCTATATGCTTTTCTTTTAGATGAATACCCAAGAAATATTCCTTCATCACTTCTAGGATCAAATTTGCCAATATACTCATCTCTCCTAATGTAACATTTGCTTCCAAATATTCTGAAGTACTTAAGAGTAGGAATATCACCAAACCATAATTTATAGGGTGTCTTATCGGTTTCACCTTTGATGTGAACTCTGTTGAAAATGTAAACCGTTGTATTCACTACTTCTCTCCAATATACAAGAGCTAGATTTGCTTATGATATCATGCTTCTAGCTGCATCCAGAATAGTTCTATTCTTCCTTTCCACAACTCCATTTTGTTGAGGTGTCTAGGGTGTTGATAGTTGTCTTCTAATTCAATTCACTTCAAAAAATGTATTGAACTCCTTAGATGTAAATTCACCTCCTTGATCTAATCTCAAACATTTAATTTTTTATCGGTATCATTGTCTACAAGTGCCTTGAATAATTTGAATTTCCCAAAAGCTTTTGATTTCTCCTTGAGAAAGGTAACCCAACACATTCTAGAATAATCATCAATGATTAGCATAAAATATCTATCTCCCTATAGACTTCTTGTTCTTGTCGGACCACATAAGTCAGTATGAATTAAATCAAGAACATTATTGGTTTTCTCATAAATGCTTTTGAAAGTTGTTCTAACTTGCTTTCCCAATTGACATTCCTTGCATACCAGATTGTGAGGTTTTACTATCTTAGGTAAATCCCTTACTACCTTAGATGAACTAATCTTCATAATGCAATCAAAATTTACATGACAGAGTCTTTTATGTCATAACCAACTTTCATCAATATGTGCAATCAAGCATGTCTTTTCAGTGTTATTCAAATGAAAGATATTACCTCTAGTCTGATTGTCGGTTGTAACTTCCAAACTAGTTCTATTCATGATTTTTCATTTACCATTCTTGAATTGTAACTGAAATCCTTTTTCAACTCATTTACCTTTAGGCATTTTCTTGCAAATAATGCTTCAAGCTATTCAAGTTCTTCATTTTCCCTTCTGATGTCTTCAAGTTCTCTTGCATAGAGTGCTTTCCAACCAGATTTATCAGTTGATGATGAAGATGTTGTAGAAGATGTTGCTTTGAAAGTCAAATCTGTCTTAATTGTAGCAACAGGACCAGACTCCTCAAGCTCAAATGTTGAAAGTTTTCCAACCAAGGTATCTCTAGATACTGATGTATTAGGCATAGTTCTCAACTCATTAATAGCTGTTACTTTCATTTTGTATGTCGGTGGAAATGCTCTCAAAACTTTAGAAACAATTTCATCTTCACTTAAGGAACCTCCACAACATTGTATTCCCAAAACAATTTCATTAACCCTTTCCATAAAAGCAAAAATTATTTCATCTTCTTCCATTTTCAAATTTTCATACCTAACCCGGAAGCATTCGAGTTTTGCAATTTTGACAATGGTATCACCTTCATTCAATGTCTCCAACTTATCCCAAATAGCTTTATTAGTAGATCGATCTGATAGTCCCATGATTTGCTGATCTAACAAGGCGCTCAAAAGTGCTTCTCTTGATTTACAATCATTCTCTTGATCCTTAACCAATGTAGGTGGATTAGGTTGACCTGGTGTAGGACCAACATAACCATTCTTTGTAACATCCCATATGTCTTTTCCAATGCAATTCAAATGTGTCTCCATTTTTGATCTTCCATATACCATAATTAGTTCCATCAAGTTTCAGACTATCCTTCCTGAAATAGTTAGTTGTCATAGAATCTCCTCAAGTTGTTAAACTTCTGCAAAAAGAGGACTGGGCTCTGATACCAATTGTTAGGACCCAGAGGCAACTGAGAGGTGGGGTGAATTAGTTGTCTAATAATTTTATCTCAAATACAAATTTAACCAAACTTGAAACATAATACCGGTAAACCAAAATAAATGTCGGTAAACAAATTAACAGTTAATAATAGTACCGGTGAAGCTTACTCCATGAAACAAAAAGAGAAACTATATCCAAAACACATAACATAGAGATTTATACATGGAAACCCTGTAAGGGGAAAAACCACGATGGGTAACCTTACCCAAAATTAGATGATACTACTGCAGATAGTATGTGATTACAAATGGAGTCTGCACATGCAGAAAGGCTAGCTGCCTAGAGCTCACTGCTCAATCACAGAATAGGAGTCACATTGACTACAAAATGGATGATTAAATCCAATGATAATGTATTACTCAAAGTGACATCTTCTATGATGGATTCAGTACTCATTAAGCTCTGATTGTCTTCTTCAAACCTTCCTTGAGTCTTCAAATGATGTCTATGTAAGTAGCTCTGCTTATATTCGCATATACTGAATATAACCTTATAATACCATATTACATACCATACCATGTTAATCTCACAATTGAGATCTTACATATATACCAAAACCTAAGACCAAATGTGTAGGTCAGCTCACTAAGAATATTACAATAAAAATCAATTACAAGTCAAGATGTGATGCATCATGTCGGCTCAACAATAATAATAATTGATTAAACCATCTCCATAATGTATTGTGCTGATCTGGAATAGATAATGCATGCCAGTCTATAACCTAGACCAATTTGCTAGTAACAACAAACATGTCAACCCGATTAGATCAATAATCAAATCTCCAAAACCAAGTGATCTCCAGATGATAACAAGTCATCCTTAGGGTTGGTAAATAATATAACCTATTGGTGAACCAAATACTGATGGTTGTGCATAGTTCACTAAACTTGCCGGTGAACATAATCAAAGATCTCTAGAAGGATAAGTGTTGATAAGTGTTGACATCAATGACAAATCAAGCAACATATCCATAATACCAACAGAAAATGCACCTAAGGGTTCTACCTCAACATATTTGAATGAGTGTTTCTTAAACCTAGGGTGAGGCCTTTCAGTGATATCGACAACCAATAGAGTGCCCATTTTTAGAAATTTCAATTTGGAAAACTTCGTAGATAAATACCTTTTTCATCGGATTAGGGTTTGTGATGAAAAATCTCTTTCACACTTCAATCTCTCGAAAATCTTCTTGTAGAGCACGCTTAACCTCTTTCTCTTTGAACGCAAAGTGACAAATGAGAAGGTAAAGTTACCTTTTATCATCCACACACTTAACTTTTTAGTACAATAAATGCTCTTGCCCTAAATATTTTGGATACTCTTATTCCATCCACAAATTCAAAGATTTCTCCATAGATCAACACAAATTATTCCAGAGATCATTCCAAATCAACTGAAATATCTCAATATAACTATCAGCCTGTCGAATTCAGGCACTAGCCACTAGCAAGGGAAATGGGATTTTCTTGAAAACCCCCCTAGGCTAGAGGCCTTAAATTAATTCTCGGATGAATTTCCAACACCAAATTCAAGTGCGAACCCATTTCCTGTATCAGTATCACTTTTCTTTACCCATGTCTTCTTCATTTGATTTCTGATCTCATTCACTTTCCTTTTACCTTTATCATCTATTTGCACACTCTTGTTCTTGTCTATTATATCCTTCTTGTTCACATTTTTGCTTCTGCTAGAATATTGCAATGTGACCTAATTTTTTGCAATTGTAGCACCCAACATTGCCTTATCCAAACCTATAATTCCATTGATTTCCTCTTGATCTGCACTAATTAGCAATGTGTCCAAACCTATTACATGCATAATATCTAACATTCCCTCTATTGAAAGAGTTATTCATCATACTTCTACATTCACTTGATTTATGTCCATACTTATTGCAATTGAAACATTGTTCAGAGAAAGATGGACCATTTTGATTCATTCTACTTCTGCATTGAATAACTTAATGACCTAATTTATTGCAAACAAAGCAATTATAACCCCTAGCTTACCTCAGAGATATTCAAAGGTAGCCTTAGGCAATGGTTTAGTGAATATATCCACCAACTGCTTCTTAATAGATACATGCTCCAATCTCACTTTCTTTTCCTGCACCCTTTCTCTCAGAAAGTGATACTTCAATTCAATATGTTTAGTCCTTGCATGCAGTACTGGGTTCTTAGAAATATTCATAGCACTAGTGTTATCACAATGTATGATCACTGGTTCTATCATACCTTGCTTGAATCCTTCCAAGATATGTCTCATCCATATGGCTTGTGTACAATTCATGGATGCAGCCACGTAATCTACTTTAGTTGTAGACTAAGATATATAAGTACATTTCTTATTGGTCCAAGATACAAGTCTGCCACCTAGAAAGAATGCACCACCGATTGTGCTCTTCTGGTATTCTACATTCCCTTCCCAATTAGCATCAATGAATACCTGCAAAGAAAAATTGCCTCTGTATGGATACCATAATCCATAACCAATTGTCCCTCTAAGATATCTAAATATCCTCTTTATTGTTGCCATATGTGTCTCCTTAGGGATCTTCTGAAATCTTGCTACTAAACCAACTTCATGGGGCAATATCTGGTCTACTATGAACAACATAGTGCAATTTCCCAATCATGGACCTATATTCCTTTTCATCCATAGAGGGTGAATCATCCTCTTTTGACAATCTACAACCGGTAACCATAGGTGTTCCAACCGGTTTACGGTCTTCCATTCCAAAGGTCTTTAGCACTTCCTTCACATACTTGAACTGATAGATAAAAATTCCACCTTTCAGCTATTGGACTTACAATCCAATGAATTTTTTTATCTCACCTATAAGAGACGTCTCAAATTCTTTCTTCATCTCATCTACAAAAGTCATACTCATATCATCATTTCCACCAAATGTAATGTCATCAACAAATACTTTAGCAATCAACATCTTGTCTCCTTCAATCTTCAAATAAATTTTGATGTCCTCACTGGTTCTATGAAATCCTATCTTTATTAGATGTGCATGAAATCTTTCAAACCATGCCCTTGGTGCTTGCTTCAATCCATATAATGCCTTATGCAGTTTGCATACCATATCCTTATCTTCTATCAATGCAAATCCATTTGGTTGTTCAATGCACACCTCTTCTTCAAGAATACCATTCAGAAATGCTAACTTTACATCCATTTGATAGACTTTAAATCCTTTAAAAGTTGAAAATGCAAGTAACATTCTAACTCCTTCAATCCTAGCAACCGGTGCAAAGGTCTCTCCATAATCTTCACCTTCTTCTTGTGCATACCCTTTGCATACTAGTCTTGCCTTGTTTCTAACAACTTCTCCATCATCATTCAACTTGTTTATAAATACCCATTTTGTACCAATCACATTTTTATCATCAAGTCTAGGAACAAGTGACCAAGTGTTGTTTTTCTCAATCTAATCAAGTTCTTCATTCATTGCATTTAACCAGTCATCATCCTTAAGAGATTCTTTAACTGTCTTCGATTCAACTGTAGAAATCAGACAAGAGCTTCCTTTGATTTTCCTTCTAGTCTGCACTCCAGTATTCTTGTCACCTAATATCTAATCTTCAGAATTATTTAACCTTACATACCTAGAAATTACCTATTCTAGTTCAACAACCTCTTCTTGTTCTTCATCTTCTTCATCTATTGGTTGAGTGTCTTCATCTGCATTGTTCTTCTCAACATCTTTCTATACATCTGGTTCAATAAACACAAGTTTTTGTTCATCATCTATTGGATCAGATTTGTTGGTATCATCAATTTTATCAGGAAATACTTGTTCTTATCACCGATCATGTGGTGTGAGAAGCCACCATCAATAATCCATTCATCACTATTGTCAATGCGAGATACTAAAGCCTTCTTATCAAATAGATCTTCCTTAATAGAAATAAAGACAATCTCACCATTGTCTTCATCCTCAGATACCTCATCAATAGAACCTTCATCAACTGCAACATAACACTATTTCTTTCCTTTTCCCTTGTATTTCTAAACTTATCCTTTTCATTATTATTAGGACAGTGTGCAACAATGTGTCCTATCTTGTTACAAGAGAAACATTTGAGAGGCAACTTACCTTTGTATTTACTAGTACCTCTAGGAAGTCTTTTAGCCAATAGAGCTTCAAATTCCATCAGATTACCTTCATCATCCACATCAGCTTTACCACTGCTAAGATGACTTGACCTACATTCATGACTTTGAGAACTTTTCCTTTTCTCGTCGGTACACTAGATATAGATTCTTTAAAAGAAGATTTTGTCTTAGGTACATTGTTATCAAAACTATTTAACTCAAAAGCAGTGAGCTTACCAATCAAAGAATCAACAGTAACCTTATCCTTAGTAACTAACCTCAACTCTTGAATAGTAGACACTCTAATGGCATAGGCAAGCAATAGAGTTCTAAGTATCTTACTCACAATGGTGTCTTCTTCTATAGTACCACCAACACTTTTGATTCCACCAACAACTCCTTTAATCCTCTGTCCATACTGAGTAATATTTTCTCCTTCCAACATTCTCATTGTAGCGTAGAAATTAGGAATCATCACAAGCAAGTAGATCAATCAAAACACTAAACAATCAAAGCAATATCATGAGAACACTCATTGCAATGAACCTAATTCTAAAGCACATTCAATAGAGGCACAAAAATAAAGCATTTAAAAGAAAATGTCATGCAAACCATATGCTTCTTCCATGCGGCTCCATTGTTGTTCTTTCCTCTTCAATGGGTTTGTGGATCTCACCTACAAGTGCTCTCACAATTGAAAGCAAAAAGCTCAAGAGTACTAGAAACGAAAGTTCGATAATTTGATAGAAATTCGGGATTCATGAAGATTCCAGGGGTAAGGATTTCGAAGGGTTATTAGCTTTGATTCAAGAAAATCATCCAATTTATAGAAGAATTGGATAAGTGACAAGATTGGCATGATGCAATTCAAATAGAAATTGCAAATCAATATGACAAATTATGACAAATTATGCATTTCCATGCACAATTTGATTGATTGATTATGACACATTTCATGTCAAAATTGATTGATTAATCAATTATGACAATTTCATGACAAATTGAAATGCCACTCCCATAGAATTAGGAGATGAATTAGGAGGGAAAAGGAATTAGAAATTTGAAAATTAGGAAATTGAAATTGATGACAAATTAGGAATTAGAAATTGATAGAAATTAGAATTTAGGAATTAGTGAATTAATTAATAATTTTTCATTTATTAATCAATTCACAAAGAAGAATAATTAGCCAATTAAATAAAGATTTAATTGTAATAAGAAGACCTAGGATAAATAAATAAATTATTTAATCCTAGAGGAAGAAATGACACATTAGGTTAAATGACTAAATCATAAAACCCTAGAAGACGAATTAGGTCTTGAAAGATAATTGACTCGATTTGATTTGATTTTGGATTGATAAATGACCAATGTGATAAATGATTTGATTGATAAAATGCGCCAATTGACGAGGAACAATGACAAATTGATCCAAATTGACACAATTGAGACAGACAACAATCGATGACAAATCGGTCGCAAAATGACAAAATTGACAAGATAGATTGCAAGACGACATAATTGGAAATGACCACGATCGACGACAAATCGGTCGCAAAATGACAAGATTGAAAAGAGGACAAAAATTGATGACAAATAGATCGCAAAATGACAAGATTGATAATGACCACGATCAATGACAAATTGATCGCAAGATGACAAGATTGAATATGACAACGATCGATGACAAATCGATCGTTAAAATGACAAGATTGAAACGAGGACAAAACCCTAATTAGGATTGACAATGTCCAAAATGATAAGACTGATGATAAGATTGATAAGATTGACAGGAGGACAAAACCCTAATTAGGATTGACGATGTCCAAAATGATGACAAATGAAAACACTCATTGATGCAACAAGATAAAATCGATCAAAATCATGACTGGATAATGTTGTCGACAAGACCAAATTCGAGGATGAGATGATTGAAGAATGTAGAAGAATGACTCGATGTTCACAAATGATAAAAACCAAGTTTGTAACATAGGAGAAATGTTAATGCGACGCAAAAACCTAAAATGAGGCAATGCGCAAAATGTTAAAGTATGACCTCGCAAGCGTTGACCATTTTTGGGTGTCTACACTCATATCATCAAACTTTCCTCTAAGACTCTCTTCTTTATCTTTTTGAACATGCTTATCACCACCATAGGTTAATTCTAACTTCTCCCAAACTTCAAAAGCAGTCTCTAAACCATGGACATCAATATATTCAGTATCAGACAGTGTACTTACTATGGCTTCTAGTGTTTGAATGTTTTCTTGTTGCTCCTTCAATTGATCTGTAGTCAAAGGACCGTTAGGAGGTACATACTGAGTAATAACATGCTTCCAAAACTGAGCACCCATACCTTTGATATATATCTTCATTCTATCACTCCATATCCGGTAGTTGTCCTTAGTGAATTTAGGACCCTCTTTCATCATCTTCCTAGGATCTTTTCCTCAAGCGATTAAGATTCTGCACAAAGAGGACCTAATGCTCTGATACCAATTGTTAATATGAGGATCTGGTTAACACTTAGAGGGGGGGTGAATCAGTGATAATAATAAACTGAAACTTTTCACCAATATAAACATTACTTCACAAAACAATTCATAACTAGTATCAGTAGCTGATCTAACAATCACTTAATGTAGATATACCAAACTAATACTGGTAGAAACTTAAGTGTTCATCATTAAGTAAATATAGTAAAGGCATATAATGAACAACTTAACAATCCATCCACAACATGACCACAATTATTTTTCATGTGGAAACCCAAATGGGAAAAACCATGTTGGGAATTGGTACCCACAAAATATTGCACTCTTTCATAATACTCTATTAGGAGCCTAGCCTGGTTAGGAGCTTTACAAAAATCCCTGGTTAAGAGAAGACCCTGTTAGGAGTCACTAGATCAAGGGATTTTACAACTTAGCATTGTAGGAGCTTTACCCTATTAGGAGTAACCTCGTTGGAGGATTAAACCCAAGCTGTTGAGCTACCTGGTTAGGGGATTTATACAATTAGGCCTGTTAGGACCTACTCGATTAAGGGATTTAAATGTTTTTGCAATTGTTAGGAACAACTTATAAATCAACTGGACTTAGCACTTCATATCTTTCTATTACAGATCTTTGATAGCTCCAATCTTCTTCTCTCATGCAAACATCTCAATCTGGTTCAGCACACACACACACTTCTATGATCACCAACACATCTAACCTTCTAAAGATCGACCTAAATACATTTTAAAATTAGGTCGGTTACAAAATCCTAACCTACAATGAATCTACATCATAGATAATATCTGTATGTGGGAAAAGCAGGTTGATAGAACTCAATATGTGAAAATATTCTAAAAGAAACTTGTCCACACACACACACAGGACTTCTTGGTGCAAGCTATGGAGTCATGAAGTATAACTCAGCTTCCCAAGGTTCTCTATCTTACAATGTCCCTCAAACCAATGTTTTTGCTCTCAGATCACTGAGCAAAATGGTTTAGGGATGGCAAATGCAAGAACGAGGGATGCTTTGATAGATTTTAAAATGAAATGCATCCTAAGCTATGCATGATCTTAAAATGCAATAAACTAGATTATAAGATGACAAAGTTAGTATAAATACTATCCTAACATGATATATTAGTCTATGATTGAGCTAAATGATAAAGAAAATATTCTAAACATGCATATTTAGACTAATTCATGATTTCAAAGAGGCTAGAATGATGAGCATAAAAATGATATATGAAAGCTTGAATGTATTTGAGCATACGTGTGATACTAAAAATTTGGAGGATTTTTTCAAAATGGAGGAATGAGAGCTCTATTTATAGCAAAAATAGGGCAATGGATGGTCAGGATTGAAAGAGTTGATCAAGGGTTGAGTTTGAAAGTTGGGGATCCATGTTTGCAATTTGCACCAATGAAATGGTGACAAGTGTCAACATAGGGTTGGGTTGAGAGAAGGGGTTGGAGGCATTAAATGCCTGAGAAGACCTTATGGTTATCTAGAAGGTAAGGGTCAAGCCTAAATTAAGATTACCCATTGGATTAAGAGTTAATCCAAGGATAAACTCTTGTTCAAATGATTAAGAGATAATCATGGTCAAAGCATTAAAGGCTTGATGAGACCCTTGGGTTGGAAGAAGGTTGAGTTTAAAAGAAATTCTTTAACCATGTAAGAGGGTTTGAGTTAACCATTAATGGTTATGAAGACTTTGGGGAATTAAGTGGTTGAAGGCTTGAAGCCTTTAATGGTTATCAAAGACTTTGAGGAATTAAGTGGTTGAAGGCTTGAAGCCTTTAATGGTTATCAAAGACTTTGAGGATTTGAGAAGTGACTTCCCCTTGCTTAGGGATGTGACAAAGTTTAGAAGATGGGTTAGGCTAATTAGAAGCGATTAGAAGAGTCTAGAAGGGATTAGAAAAGGGTTTAGGAAGGCAAGTGGGAGATGTAGGATTTTGCAAGTGGATGGAGGGATAATAGGATTTAATTGAATTAAATGATTTATTCAATTTGGTTGTAATTTGGGGAAATTAAATAAATTAGATTTATTCAATTTAGGATAACTATTTAATTAAATTTGAATTTAATTAAAAGTGGATAGGGGGGATTTAATTGAATAAAATGATCTATTCATTAAATGGGTATAGTGAATTTAATTTAAATAAATTGAATAATTTACTTAATTAAATAGAGGAATGCGAGTAATTTAATTAAATTGGATTTAATTAAATAGAGAAATGAACATAAAATATTCATTTAGGAATATGGTCATTTTTATACGTCTACAATATCAAATCATTACAACAAATTACAAGATAATTACAGTCGTTGAATGATCACAACTCATCACCGCACATTGATCTAATAAGCTGCCAAACCCTTATCACATTCTTCTAAGTACTTCAGTACTTCCCAAGAAATTTGATCCTTGTACGTGCTAAAAAAACATCTTATCTCTTCACACGGATTCTGACACGTCATCATCAAATTATGAATATGAAAAGAATCACCGCCAAACCATAAATCATCACCGATCAATGATCTTGATACTGGTTCTCAAACCCTAGTTGTTTATACAATAGTCAATAACAAACATGACTTTTGGTTCTCCAAACATGATGCGGTTCAAGTCATAGACTCCTTATGATGTCATAAGCACACATTCCAAACTGCAACACCTGACTCAACATGAATTACTACCGCAACCATCTCCTTCTATATTCCTACTTACTGGTTCACTATCACTAGGCAGTTTTGCTTTCCAGTTCAATCCATTTCAGTCCATTACTGGTTAGACTTAACTAGTAGACTTAAATGACATAACAAGCATAAACAAACATGGACAAATATGGTTGCCATCAATGACAACATAAATAATTGATCATCAAGAATCATATCATCAATATATCATCACCAACAGTTATGCCAACATGATTTATCTGCCTTTTGCAAAAAATTGTATTTCTAAAAGAACCTTTCCTGTGATTATTATGATGACTGTGACTGTTATATGTGTTCCATTTTATCACAAAGATCTTCTAGAGGTATTTGATTATTGGCTTATTGTAATATGAAAAATGATACACACTATGACTGGCACTATTCTAGGCTTGAACAACAAACTCTGAGACTTCAATGCTACTACAGTCACCCTTATGACAGTCATATATTGAATTTTCTTTGACTGATATACTCACTGTTTATCATTAGCTTGCTCTGAAGTATGAACTGTGTATAATCTCAAAGATGATTATGTCTTCTTGGCTTGAGTCTTTATGTCATCATTGTTATGTAAATTATCTACCCAAATCCACCTTTGCTCTTTGTGCATTATTCAATGACACCATATAACCTCCTTTTACTATGATGAGAAGTAATTTGACTGCATTGTTGTCATATTGATCTCACTATTCTGACCCTTATTATGAATACACAACAATGTGTGGACATCACATCATGCTGATTGTCCTTGGAGACCTTTATATCTTTAGATTCTTCCTGATTTGTGTCTCAGAGAACTGAATGCTTGCCTTTACTCATATGATGGCTCTAGTCCCTGTTGATAATGGAAAATAATTTTATTCATTGTTGTATGTGTTGTCATTGGATGGTAGTTTAAACTGTCATTGAATGTCAATATATGGTACCATGGATACAGTTGTGCTCAATGCTTGATAGTTGATTAGTGTCATCCTGTGAGTGATGACTAGTATGTTGAGCTCAACCCTTGTGGGAGCCCATTTTAACCCACATACTTGATATTTATGAGATGAAAGCTTGTCTTATATCTACACAGTGAAAAACAAAATTAGAAAAACAAGAAGCTCATGAAGCTTTTGATGATTTGACACTCTTATCACTGATTCTCTTGCTATTCTGGTCTGATTCTTTCCATCTGTAGTTTGATATACATGTGTTTGAGTAAATTTGTTAGAGAAACTAAGATCCTGAGCTCTAACACATATGTCCTTCACCTCATGTAGACACTGTAGGAGCGCTAAGAGCATGAAGATATAAGATGCAGATAAATACATCAATGGTTCGTCATTCAAAGGCAATGATGGATCTCCTTTTCTCTTTCTTTTATTTATACATATGCCTATCATTATACGTATTGTACTTCTCAGCCATACCCACGGCTTGTGTAAGTCCTTACACATATATGTAAATAAAAAAGCTTCTTTCATATGCAGTTTTAAAAGTATATTATTGAAATACATTGCATTCTGAAATGAATTCTTCATTTGTATATTTCAAATCTAATAAATGATGAAGTGTAAAGACATTTTTTTGTGTACCTTTCTTTCATTTGATTTGTAAGGCCGATCATAGGCCTATCAAATTTTGATAATTCAAATTTTAGATAACAGAACCATCATTTTTCTTAAGCATATTCAATCTTGGTGATCTAGGTTGAACTTCCTCCCTAGGTTTAGGTGAACATTGGACAAATGGGACCAACTCAGCATTTGGTTTCTTTGAGGAGAAAATTATTTGAGAAGCAATTGCATGAGCCTTAGCATGGCGTCTTCGTTGGAATTCTCTTACACAATGGTTTCTTTTAGTTTTAGTCGAGGGTTGTGAAGGTTGAGGATGAATGGGCCTAGGCTTCTTTTCTTCCTTTAAAGGAGGAGGAATAGGAGAATGTCTCCTAGATTGAGAAATAGGAGATGCCGAGTGCTTTCCTTTGTGAGATGTAAGAGGTGGGACTGTGATATATATAGGAGGAATAGAAGGTATAGGAAGGATATTGGGCCCATCATGAGGAGTAGGAATAGGTATAGGGTCTCTAGGCTTACTCAAAGATAAGATCATCCCATTCTTCCACTTTTGATAAGATATTAAAAGAAAATAACTTTGAGGCTTAAGAGGCTCAAAATGTTTAGGCCAAAAGTAATCAAGGGTGAAATTTCCATGCCTCATCGTGGGTTGGTACATGATATAATTAATTGTTATGATAGTTCCATTATGAGGGAATTTTAGATATTAATGAATAGTAGAAGGGATCACTTTAATGGAAGAGAGACAAGGATGTCCCAAATTCACACAAAATTGATATGATGTAGCAATGATATAAAAAGACACATCTAAGTACTTAGTACCAACCTCAATGGAAAGAGTAATAGAACCAATAGTAGGGAAAGAAAAACTATCATACACCTTGACCATTACATCAAATTTATTTTATGTTACTTAATGTAATTGTAAAGTGTAGAGGTATTATTTAGTGATCACATTCACCTCACACATTGGATCAATGAGTACCCCTTGTGGGAGTTTGTCCTTGATCTTCATAGTGATATATAGTAGGCCATCAAGTGCATCAATAATCTCACTAGGATCAAAGGTAATGCATGTCTTTAGGAGATGTAGGTTTGTCAACAAGATTCACAATACTATTAGACTCAATGCCAAGGTCATCGAGAGAATATGCAAGAGGCTCGGATTCAACCACATTAATAGAATGGGAAGGCAAAGGATTAGTAAATATTTGGATGTTTTGATTAGGAGGAGCTATGGATTTGTTTCCTTTTTCATTCACACCAGCTACGGATATGGTAATGTTATCAATGAAGTCTTGAATTTTATTCCTTAAGGTATAACACTTCTCAGTATTATGATTGGGTTGATGGTGATATTGGCAAATGGCTTTGGGATCATGATAATATGGAAAATGTTTGGAGGTATCAATTGGCTTGATGGGAGGAAGTTTCAACACATTATTATTTATCAATTTTGACATTATGCTATGCAAAGACTCACAAAGAGGAGTAAATTATTTTCTAAAGTATTTAAATAAAGGGGCCACACCTAATGTTGTGGTTTCCACTTGAGTATTGATGTTATTCTTTATCTTGATGTATCCCTTGTTTGGTTTAAACTTCACAAAAAAATGTTGAGCACTCTCATTCTTATCAGTTGGAGCCATTGAAGGAGATGATTCAAATTATTGACTCACTTGAAGCTAGTAATTATGAAGCACTATACACAACCATGTAAAAGAAGTAAACTCAGAAAAGAGAAGCTTATCCCTAATGTCTTTTTGTAAATTAGCAATAAAAATTCTTTGAACATCATGATCAAGTATAGGATAAGAAATTTGAGAATACAAATATTTATATCTACCAATAAAATCAGTCACTTTCTTTTTAAATCCTTGCTTACAATGAATAAAATCAGTCAATGTAATCTTAGGATCAATATTATTGTGAAATTGTTGAATGAAAGCATTAGCTAATTGTTGGAATGATGTAACAGAATAATGAGGCAAATAACAATACCATTGTAAAGCTTTATGCCTAAAGGTTCAAGTAAACAATTTATCCACAAGTCTTTGATTATGAGCAAATTCACTGCACAAAGTTTGAAATGTTTTCACATGAGTCAAGGGATCACTTTTCCATTGTAAATCTTCAATTGATGGATTTCCATATGTTTAGGAGGGACAACATAGACAATGTCATTAGATAATGGGCTCACTACATTGAATGTGGGCACATTAAACTTGGATTGGGTAATGGAAGCCAATTGTTGTTGTAGGGATGTGATAGTTTGAGCTAAGTTATTGATGGTTGCTTCAATGGATGGATTGAAATTGGACATATCGGATTGTGATGGAGGATTCATTTTGTTGTATGTAGGCAGAGGTTGAGAGTAAGGATGTGGACCACTATAATATGTGGGTAATGGAGATGATTGGGATACAAACGGAAAACTTATAGAAGGAGGGTATATAAGATTTTTTATTGATTGAGGTTTCCCCCTTAACTAACCTGTGTAGTATTAATATTTTGTGTGGAAGTAGTCATGATAGAATATGTAAATGTAGGCACACTAGACAAGGATGTGGGCATAGGAATAGAATGATTGACTTGACTAGTGGGGTGAGTATAACCAAGGAATTCAACACAACTTTTGATAAGCATAATATTAGTGTCAACAATATGAGCAAGGCCACACAACAAATCGACACTAATTTTATCACTTTGCACCATTATTTTTAGTCCTTCAATCAATGGGATTGCCTCACTTTTCAGGTATTGTTGACTCATCCATTGTTCAATATTTTCAAATTCATTGTCAATCTTCTGCAATTGGTCAATGGTAACCCTAGTTAGTGATTCATCCTCATAATGAGATTTATGAAAAGTATGGGGATTGTTGTCCTCATTTTTGGCTAAGTCACAAAAAGCAGGACAACCCCTACAAATTTTGTCCAATTTGTAGTCAACATGCTCTAAGAATGCTTTTCAAGGTAGTATTTGTTTCCCCTCAATTCTTGATTTGAAGGTTTTTCTCCTTTTCTAGACCTTTTAAGTTAGTTTTGTGCTTTGGTGTAAATCGGGGTTACGACCCCAAATTACACTTCTCTTCAAAAAAATTAGTCTGGTGCAAATCAATTTTGTAACCTCGATTTACACCATTTCATCACCAAGTCTTGTTTTTGGTGTAAGTCGGGGTTATAACCCCAACCTACACTAAGTCTTCCCATTTTAGTGCAAGTTGGAATTACAACCCCGACTAACACCAAGTCCTCCCATCTTGGTGCAAGGCAGGGTTATAACCTTTATGTGCATCGAGTTCACCCACTCTAGTATAGATTGGGGTCATAACCTCAACCTACACCGAGTCCCCTTTAAATGATGTTGCCTAGGGCCGTATCCCCGACCTACACCAAGGACTTACCCAATGGTGTTGATCGAGGCCATATCCCCGATCTACATCGAGTCCTTTCCCACTGATTCTTGTCGAGAGTATAACCCCAACCTACACCATTTCCTTTGCATTTTTTCCAAGTTCCAAGAGTAAATATGAATTGGGTTTATAACCCCGACTTGCACCATGATCCTTTCCTAGGTGCAAATCAAGGTTATAACCCCGATTCGCACCAGAGACCAATTTATTTCCTTTGTCTTTTGCATAAGTGCAAATCGGATTTGTAAGTCTAATATGCACCTATATTATTGTTGACCCTTCCCAAATGCAAATTGGACTTATAAGTCTGAAATGCACTTCATGACCCCCTTTTGGTCAATTTTGTCCAACTTCAAGAATTCTTCAAATCCATTTCTACAACTACACTCTAGATGTCAAATTAAGCATATTGGGACTATATGATTGTGAAAAATAGGCTACCAAGAGAGGACATGAAGAATCCATTGGTGAAGAATGTTAGAAATAAGACAAGGCTCTAGACACTTAGTCATTTTATTCATCTCTAGTCTAGTGTCATTTTGTAATCTCAATTGACACCTTAAGTGTCATTTTGCATTCAAGTTTTTGCATCTAGAACTTGCACGTGTCCTAAGTCAAATCAAACTCTACCTTTGACTTGCTCATAAATTAGTTGTAACTTTCCTAGTTTCATGTTGCACCTCTCCTCTATATATATGAGGTTTCTCATTGTAATTTGGATCATTAGGAATCTTTAATCTATATGTTGAAACTCTATAGAAGTCAAGAGAAAAAGTGAAACTTTGTGTTCCTCTTATGATTTTGTAAATTTGATGAAATAAGAAGAAATATTTGGCATCCAAACTGTGTGTTGGATTCATTTGTGTTTATGGTGAGAGTGTTCTTATGTCATTTTCATTATAAATTCTTATTGCTCAAGTAAAGGTGTGTTGAGAGAATATCATTAAAGTGTAGAGGCAATTGTTAACTTGTGAATTTTGTGTCATATATTGACTATTATTGTTAGAATCAGGAATTGGTGATCATATTATCATTTTGAATATATATATATATATATATATATATATATATATATATATATATATATATATATATATATATATATATATATATATATATACACAGGTTACACTTTGAAGACTTTGTGCTTTACTTTGTTGTCTTAGTACACAACTATGGGTTATAGAAGTTATTTGTAAAAGGTTGATAGTATTATAGTGACTACAAGACTTTGAGCTTGAACATTATTTTCTTGTCCCGAAGATGCAATGGGGGACTTTGTGTACTTATTTGTATTTGATCATTCCTACATTTTCGGTTAATTTGTAACATTGAAAGTGTAAGAATTATTACTCCTCTATATTGTAAAAACTTTCCTGAAGAAAGAGGAGAGAATAACATCTATTCTAAAAAATAGAATAGGATGATGTATCACCCAAGCTTAAATTAGAAGTCAGAAGTTGTATTCATTTTTAAATAGATAGAGTAGTAAGTGAAAGGGGGAGCCTTCCCTAAGGAAGTAGGAGAGATTTAATCTCACACACTATGTTTGAAGCTACAATTTTGTAAACTTCTAGAGTTTGCAAAATTTTCAACCAACAGGGATAAATGACATCATTTGTTGGGTTTGAGGAAACTGTTGAACACAAGATGCCACTGGGAGAGGAGGTGAATCAGTGGTTTCCAAACTTTTCCCTTTTCTATCCTATGTGTGCATACCAATTAATGAATCTAACATAAATCTAACATACCGGTTAGATGGGAGGATGATACAAATGCAACCACACATAAAAGGGACATCATAAAACACTAGATGTATGATGAAAACCCAAGATGAGAAAAAACTCAGTGAGAAATACTGCTAGAGACTACTGCTCCAATCTAGCCTCACAATGAAACATTCGGTTACAACATTTTGGGCACCAGCCCAAGGAGTACCACTCCTACTTTAGGGCACCAACCCAAGGATCACCAACCCCTAATTTTTGGGCACCAACCCAAGGAGCACCAACCCCTACACCGACCTCCAACTCAATGATCTACAATGAACATCTATCAGATACAAAAGTAATATTCTTGTTACAAAAGGACTTTGTAACTCTCATGGAAATCTCTCCACTAGTTCTCCTCTATCCAATTCTCTGTCGATTCTCTGCTCACCTTCTCACGGCTGCAACCTTATCTCCTATTGCAACTCACTCTCTGTTGCAACCTCACTGGTTCAACCTCTTCTTCTTCTTTGTTGGTTTCGCTCTCTGTCGGTTCTCTTTTCTCTCTATCACACTGTTGCTAGGCACCACCGATCTTCTTTACTCAGTCGGATGTCTACTATCTGATTATTGTCGGTTCTCAGCTTACCAGTTCTTCACTACAATCTTTTGTGGCTCTTCTCTATCGGTTCAGTCACCACCGGTGTACTCCTCTGCCAGACTTAATGGCAGACTACTAGTTGTCTCACTCTCACCAGTTGAACTCTTCAAACGGGTTCTCTCTCACACACTCAGTCTCTTCTCTGATTGGCTCTCTTCACTATCCTAACTCTCTCATGCAACAACATCATCATCAAACTTCTTCAGTCATGATTCAGCATACTTATACTTGAGTTTTCCCGCCATGACCGACATTCAAACTTCTGGCTCGCTAGCGTTTATTTATCGACCCCGAGGCATACCAAATCTAATCAAATCTCCATCCAAAGATCAACCACCTACAATGGATCAATCAGACTCACCCAATCCTGCTGCGTTCAAATGACGTTTGCCCTATTTGGCAAACACGACACCTTCTTCAGTCTGCACATGTCAAACACCTATGAAGAGATCACGCAAATAGATTCACCTACCCTGATTAGCACCTGGAAACTCAGCCTCAATCATGAAGTCATCAAATCAGATCTATGTCACCTGATCAGTTCTCGAGTCGCACCCTTCTTCTCTCGACCTGTGAAACACGCTATCGACATTAATGTCGACCAATCACCACCTACCTCACTGAAAAACTCGTCATCGACCGCCATATGCATGACACCTTTCTCCTACGTGTCATCATAGTCAACATCCACCTCTGTTAAGTCTTTAGTTTCAATCCAGATGATATCATCGACCAACCACACAACTGGGTTCATCAACTGGTTCACAAACCCTGCTAGTTATACCCTAACCGGTCTGTCTTCGACCTTGCACTTTGCTTCTCTTCCGGTGGAACACCTAAACCGATCAGCACTCTTGCCAACCTACCTCATACACATCTTCATCAGATGGGATCCTTTCACTTCTATACCTTGTCAGATTTACCAGTGGACATACTTACCGATAACCACCTTGATGACACCATGTCATGAGCCTTCACCAATCTCCATCTGTCTACATTTGTGGCAACACCTTTCGCCATCTTCAATCCGGTTGCACTCTCTGTCTACAACTACTCAACCTTGCCTTCTTCATCATTTGACTGGTTCTTCTATCAGCTGGTTTGTCAAAGTGACAAACATATCCTTCCTTCTCTATACCGGCAACCTATCATGTCTACCCAGCTGATCCGATGTATATCTATGAACTCATGAACCTAAGGCAACTTAGTGTTTCACCAGTTGGTCTGGTGTGAGTCTTCAATCACCCACCTTCTACTCTTTTATCTTATCGCAGAGAGATATGTTGCATTCCATGCATATTGAGAGATAAGCTCCACTTATTGGTGGGAGTGGATCCTTGTCAGCTGCATTCGGCATTGCACCAATATGGCTTCCTTGTTTGAGTAGACACATCTTCAAATAGGTACAACTGATCCGGTTGGGCACACTCACAGTCAGACATCTCTTAATCTGGTGAGAGTCTTGTAGATTGACATCCAACAACCTATCGATGGCCTGCACATACTTCACCTCTGGTGTTGATGTTATTTTGTAGCATTACGTCTCTTCATCACAATCAACATCCTAGCATCTTGCTCTCTTACAGATGTCATCATTTTTCCTTCTTCAACCATCAACATGTCACTTCACCGATGGCTATACCATACCAGTCTCTAGTCCTTATGTCTTCAACACAAACCAATACTAGCTTGTGTATCGATGACTCCACTGAACATAATGCAGGATGACATTCTCTTCCTTATCGGTGACCCGCTATGCTAGTTGACATCAAAGATGCCATTTTCGGTATGCATCAATGATAACGCTGCTCATCAATCTCCCATACCGGTTATTATCCTATACTGGTTGACATCAATGACAACACAATACCAACAAAAAAAACAACATTCTCATGAAATAAGTTGTCCAAATTAGGCTCCATATTGTTGGGAAGCCTTAATTATACAACTTCTTCTCATGGGAATATTGTAGGTAGGACTAATGGTAACAAAACTCGTGCACAAAGGAGTGAAATTTGAATGCACAAATTGAAGATTGTGATTAAACAATGCAAAATTTTGTAAAAGTGATTAATTAACTAATTAATTAAGAAATTTGATTTGTGAATTTAAGAGATAAATGCCTCTAAATCATAATTTAACGTATCATAAAGATCATATCTGAAAATCGATTTGAAAAAGCATGCAACCCACAAGTAAATTTTAGAATTATAAATTAGGGTTTTGTAAATTTAACCTCCAAATTTATGTAATTCAATTGAAAAGGAGATCTATAAGTGCAAGTTTGTATTTTAAAATACATAAACAATCAGATTTGAGACAATGAATCCAAATTAGGCAACCCACAAGTTCAATTTTAGAATTATAAATTAAGATTTGTGTGAATTTAACCTCTAAATTTATGTAATTCGATTGAAAATAAAACTTGTAAGTGTAAATTTGAATTTGAAAATGCATAAACAATCAAATATAAGATCACAAATCAGAAATTAAGGTGTAAGAATTTGGGTTCACCAAAATGTGTTGGTGTAAAATTAGGAGGTAAAAGTATAATACTATGTCACATTTTAGGCCAACTTATCAACAAAAGTGAATTTAAGTTTTTCTACCTAAAAATTAATTTTAGTTAGACATATGGTCTATATAGATTCATTATAGATAAGTTATATATGGACCAAAAAAAATTCAATTGGAAGTGTCTACTAAATGTATATTTCATATCACTTTCGGTCTAATTACCAAAAAAAATATTTATTTTTTTGAAAAACTTGATGTTTCAACAACTCCTACTCTTATAAATAATATTTTTTTGAAATGTAAAAATACCCTTTTATAGATCTATAAGTGAATATTCAAAAATGTATATCTTTTAATATTTTACATTTTATTTTTATTGAAAGTAGGTCATCAAGACTTAAATATAAGATTGATTATCTTGACAAGAAAAAAAACTAAAATTTATTTAAAAATTTTGAAAAAAATATAATGCACTAGAGAAAAGAATCTATGTCAAGATGATATTCTTTTCTAATTTGGATAAATAATGAATTAAAAAGGTGGCGGCAAATGGAAAGAGTTATATTTCAGTACATGTTTTTCAAATTTATTGAAAAATATATATTTATGCACTAATATTTCAAGTTATAAATATACACAAAAAAAATTGAAGAAAAAAAGGTAAAATTTATTTAATAAAGTGTAGCAGCTTGTGTAACTTCAATGTCAGCGTTTTATCAACAACTAAATTATAGTGTTTACTTTATACAAAACTTTATTCAATGTCAAATTAAGATAATTTAAAACCAATAAATGACCTAATTTACCTAAACATTGAGGAAATATGGAATCTAATAGATCTAACCTTGATGTAAATGAAGGACTGTAGTAAAATACTATCCTTTTGAGAGAAAGGTTGAAAATGTCTGAAACACTAATGATATACCTTTAATAAAGTTTTGTTTGTCTTCACAAGGAATGAGAGTTTCATGTAGATAGTCTTCATGTAAAACATAGAACATGAATGTCATATCCAATTTGAACCTTGACTTCACTTCTTTTCCAATTCATAGACGACTGATTGCTTGCTCACTTGAATTTGCTAAAATGTAGGATGATAAATTGATCAATTAGGTTTGAAATGAGAGGGGTAGACCTTCGTTTATACTTGATGGTCAAAAAATAAATTGAATTTCTAACATTATCCAACACGGGATCTAGGTCCCCACCCAAATTAGGTGACCATTATGAGGCCCCAAAATTGACTCTTTCTTAGAGGACCATGGTGTTGGGTACCATGGTCCTAATTTACGATCATGGCGCCCAATGCCATGGTCCTAGAAATCAGGGCTCCAAGATCAAGGGGAGACAATGTAGATAGTGAAAAGTCGTGTTTGATAGTTGGTGTGAGTGAAATTAGTAATTTAGTCAATCCTTAGAGGACAAAATGCCAAAGTGAGGCCTAAGTGAGGACAAAATTGTAGGTGAGTACAATTTAGCACACTACTCTAAGATCATCAAATTGATAGCCAAATTATCTTATCCCTAGTAATGGCATCATTTTGGTTGGGTTTTTTTTTTCTACATTAGATCTCAACCTTGTTTATAATTTTACTTTTGGGTTGTAAGGAATTTAGGGATATATGAGACCTTATAATGACAACAAATATGAATTTATATACACTACTTGGTCCTCTCCCTATAGTGAACATGTAGTAAAGATTGGCATATATGAATACAAAGTAATATAAGGGGATCTTAACGTGTAGAAAATTTTGAAAACACACAAAAATAGATAGATAGAAGATGTCAAATGGTAGCCATAAGTAATGAGAAAATTGTAAGAAAAGAAAAAAGAAACCATAGAGAAACGAGTTAAAATGCAAATAACTGGAAAAAAGATAAGTAAGAAAAAGCTGAAAAATTATTATTAAAATTTAAAATGAATTTAGTGAAAAGAATGCTACCATTTTAAAAAGAGGTTTCCTTAAGAGTAGTTGCAAAAGGAAAATTATAAAAATCATGGTGATAACTCACTATAAAAAAATATCTCAGTGATAACTCATAGTTATTCCTCTTCTCTTATCACAATCATACCTACCTAGCAAATGAGTAGTCACAATCATCCTTGTAGACAATAGTTAATAGCATATTTTATTCATAATATTCATCTTCTTCTACATACACTTCCCTTTTGGAATTATTTATATTACATCTCTTCTTCCTTCAATGCTAAAGCAATGAGACAATGACTAGGATTATGAGGAAGAGTATCGAATATTACTTTCAAAAATATTTATTAAGAGTTTCCTTCAAATAATTTATGAAATAAAGTTATGTTTCCAACTTATTGAGAAATCTATATCAAGTCACATGGAGCAATCAAATTATGGTCATCGAATATTTTTAATGGTAAAGGTTCATTACTTTAATCATTTCTTTTGCACTCTTTTATTTGTAATTCAAGGTGCATACTATTGTTTTATAATATTTCCTATAATTTCCATTATTTTATTTTCTATTACGTAAACTCCTCCTAGTAAGAAGCATTCAATAGACACCTACGAGACAAAAGCAATAAAGCTCTTATGATTTTTACATTTATCATGTACGTCGAATATTTCTCTCTACCATTAAATGTTTCTTTATGTTCAGTACGAATCCAGATGCAGATCGATGCCTTCTAATACTGTGCTTTTTGACCTTTCAATTTTGTGTTTTTTAAGAATGTAAAACAAACGTTAAACCCTCACTGTCAAAATAATTAAAAAATGCCAAAATAGCTTTCATAGGAAGCAACACCTTCAAATACTTAAGCCAATTCCATTACTATGTGTTACAATCACAATTATCATTTCTTGGATGCATCTAAATAATCAGGGACTAAGCTGAACCACATCTTCAATGTGCAAATGAATTAGGTATGAACTTTCTACATATAAAGTAATAAGGCATAGGACAATGATTGAGTTTTTACCACCCATGGGTATGTTCAAAGTTGAGCAAATAATTGGTAATAGTAAGAAATTGCGAAACTCAAATCATTATATTTATCATTGGTAAGTTTTTAGATTCTAATCACTCATAATCACCATTTCTTCTATAATCATGCATTCATGATAAGCTTTTCAGTTTCTAATACTAATTTTGGTTCCCGTGTCTCATTGAGACCTCAAATGTGTAACTTTTACCTAATTGACCTCTTGAAGGGGCATCATCAACTACTTAATCTTCCATTAATTCTTCCAAACTAAAGAATATCAAATATTTTTTTCACCTTTCAATCAATTCTTCTTAACTACATTAAGACATATAATCGTTTTCTTTATCTTCTAATCCATTTTTCTTACCTTTTTTTTTCTTTGAAATAATGTTACTTCATACATCATTTGAAAGAAGCAAAATATAAACTTTAAAATAATTAGTCTTTTTCTATTCTTATATTATTAGCATCATTTTCTGACATCTATTACCATTTTATCGTTCCTATCTGCTAATCCCTAGCAAATTACCATTTAATTAAATAGTTCTTTGTTATTTAATTAAATTGGACTAATTTTTCGTATTATTCATCAAATAAATAGTTAAAATCCTAAAATCTACTTAATATCCTCATATTATCGATCAATTATTTAAATAAAATAAAATTAATTTTACCTTAAATACTATCACATTATCCATTAAATAAATAATAAAATCCTTAAAGGCGTCTCATTTAATTAACTAATGAATAAATATGGGGGCTTCACTTGCTATGCAATATTATATCATGTGCATTCATATTGGAGGGTTTACTATATCAAAAAATAAGCTTAATATATTGCATATTTGGTGAAAATAGGGAGGTTTTAAATTCAGGCTATGAAAAAATGCAATATATGGTCAAAATAGAGGGCTTTTTAATTTGAGTTGTGTATTGGGAGGGGGCGACAAAAAAGGATTTTAGACAATTTTTTTGAAAATAGCGGGATTATTTAGTATGCCATGAACACACGTACTATAACCTAAATTCACTAAGTGAAGCCCATGTGTGAATAAAACATAGTTAAGTAATCAATCAAATCAGTCAATTCAGTCATACAATCACTTATATCATTCATTTTTTCAACTCACTTGTGTGGTATCCATGTAATTCACTAACATCCACTAACTCATTAATCAATCTAGTTAACTCACTCATCAAATCTAGTTGAATAATAATCACAAATTAAATACTATCACATTATTCATTAAATAAACAATATTTAAAATCCTTAAATGGCATCTCATTTAATTAACTATGAATAAAATATAGTTAAATACTCAACCAAATCAGTGAATTCAATCATACAATCACTAATATCATTCATCTTTTTCAACTCACTTGTGTGGTATTCATGCAATAAATTAAAATCCACTAACTCATTAATCAATCTAGATAACTCACTCATCAAATCTAGCTGATTAATAATCACAAAATTAAATAATTATCGACTCGCCATGATTGCCACCTCTCCTTATTACATTCATCAATCATAGATTAGACTCTTAATTCAAGATCAAATCTAAGTCATCCATCCAATCCTCTAAAAACCTAGAAATTTATCACTAGCTTCATCATTTTGATCAACAATTCTAAATTCAAATGTCAATCTAAAAACCAAATTAATGATAGGGGTGTGTTAGTGAAACAAAAGCACCAATACGTTAACCTCATCAAGAATAAATGCATTTCAAATATTATTTCTAATGCTTATTGTTTCATTCTGATTTTGCATGCTAAAACAATTTTTTGAATATATATTAATTATTATTGTGGTTAAATAAGATTATCTAAATAAGAAGTTTTATATTTGGCTATTAAAATTTACAAAAAAATATATACTTATATACAAGTTGATATAAGTGCATTATCACCCTACCTCTATATTGAGTGGGGGAACCCTGTAGATAATAGGGAGCAAGTCCGATTTAATCAACTTTGTGGAATTTTGAATAGAAATAGAAAACCACCTAATATTCTCTAGAAATGTATACGAGATAGAATCTACACTTATTGGTCATGGAATGCTATAATTCCCCATGATTATACAAGGAATTGTATCAAATCCTCCTTCAATAACCACCTAATTTGCTCCAAAAATATATATGAGATGGAATATGTACTAATTGATCATAGGATACTATGAAAATTAAGGGTTGCAAGGTTGGTCCCATACTACATTGATGATATACTAGCCTCTAGAGTAGTAATACCAAGAACACTTGATAGTAAAGACTTACAATATTATGTCAATGACGCAAGTTTAAAATAGTAAGTCATCTTTAGATCTATAGTATAAAAGAAATAAATTCATGAAATTATTTGTATTTTGTGTACACTTCACTTATAGATGTATCTTATGAAAATGAAATTAACCCACCAAAAGAATTAGTAGGAAGCTAATGGTTAGAAAAGTGTGGTGAGATAGAAAATGACTTTACCAATGAATGCATTTCCAATCCTTAGCTACTTATAAAATCACAAAGCTTCTCCCCACTCACTTTTTCTTTCACTCAAAATAAAAATATTCTCTCCCACACAAATCAAGCTTGACATAGGAAACCCTAACCACCATGTAAATGGCTATACCTATTCTCATTGATGCCTCCTAAATATCCTAACCCAAGTATGAAAAAAATCCTCATAAGGTTATGGAAGTGGACCATGATAGAGATTTATCCAAAGTCCTATTGGATGCCATATAGAGAGAGAGGATTTGCATAGATGCATTCATGTGACAACAATGTTATCTAACAAAGGGTACATAGATCACATTAAAAAATAAATTCTACAAGTATTCATAACATATGATGCTTCTCAGTAGGTCACTTAGCTTTAGACTATTCTCTCTCCCACCACAAAGGTGTTGCTACTTGGTAGAAGGATGATACTTAAATGTTAAATTAAAAAAATTGAGAAAAAATAATTTATTATTTCTCATTTCATAGGTATCCTTTGTGATATACATCAAGTGGTTCGACAAATACAAATATTAACCATATTAGTAGAAGTAGAGTGCATATTAATGCAATTCAATAGGTCCTCTGATAAGGTAAAGCACAGTGGAACCATGTGTTTCTTCAAATCAAGGAAAAATAAAAGTGCATTTTTCCCTCAAATTGAGTCATTTTGTTGCATGTAGCTGAGTAAAAGACAAAGTTTTGAACAGGGGGACAATGTTAGTAGGGCTAACATAGAAAATAGAATAGAGTTATAGATGACGAGAATTGATTGCAACTTATTGCAAAAAGAATGTGGAGCATAAGGCCAACTGCAACTAATAGGAATGGAGATATATTGTAAGGGACACATCCCAAATAGGACATATATGTATATATGCTACGTAAATGTAAGAGAGATATATTGAGAAATAATATGTAAGAGAAGAATATATAAAGCATTAGATTGTGAACTCAAATTATGTTATATCAGATTGCATGAATATAATATAGATGTTATTGAATAGATTATTGAATATGTTCTAAGGTAAGAATATATTATAATATCGTGCATTGAACTTAATCTTTGGTCGTTCTACTATTATTTTTATTAGGGTGTTAATACAACTCCTAAAGATTTCTTTGGGCTCAAAACTTAATGTGTGTCCCCACTTTTTTTTGTAACATCCCCTTTCCCTTTTATTTCTTTAATCCTATCCAACCCATTCCTCATTCCTTTAGGTCTCACTCTCCTTTTGAGAGACCACCTAGGTTATGTCATCCAACCTACTCCCTCGAGGGGTGTCCCTAACCTATTTCCTAAATGTTGTTCATCTAAATAAATGGGACGTCTTACCATTATTTTTATCCCTTTCAAAAATCTATATCTTATTCTTCTTTGAAATTACATTGTGTATTGTAATTGTAACATAATCTCAAAGAGGTATAAAATGTAGAGACCTGAAATTGACCACATCCTAAGTTGACATGTCTAATATCATCACTTTTGATACTTTTGACACCAAAATCGTCCTAGACTTATTTGTCTAATTGTTTCTCTACTATTAATTGAATAAATTAAATTTATCTATTCACCTATAATTTAATCAATTCATCCATGTATTCTAAATTTACCATATTGATTGAATAAACCACACTTATTTAATTAACATATTCATCATCACAAACATTCCCAAAAAAATTAATAAATATATTTATATTTATTTAATTACTTAAAAATGCCCTTATCATTAATTAAATAAATTAATAAATTTTATCAACTAATTTATCCTTTGTACATTCATCCATCAAATCTTGATTAAAAATAACAAAAAATAACCTTGCACAAGGCTCCAAAATTTGACCCTTCACTCCTCCATCTAAGCCTCAATCATGTGCATGAATCACATGATGCAACTTGTCACTTATTGATTCTCCTAGATGAAAATCAATCATAACCCTCCATCTCTCATGATGGAATCCTACCCATCTATCAATCAAACCAAAAATCTAAACATCAAGCATCTCTCATGATGGAATCCTACCCATCTATCAATCAAACTAGAAATATAAACATCAAGCATCTACCAAGCGATTTTAAATGTGAAGAGAGGGAACACAATAAATTTATGTTGTCAAATTCTTGAGCAACCTATATTCAGAACATCATATGGAGCAATCAACTATGTCATCAAAGGTTTGTAATGGTAAAATTTTATTGCTTTTGTCATTTGTTTGCACTCCTTTAGTTGCAGTATGAGGTGCATACTACTGTAGGCTTGGATTTAATGTTTTACATTATTTGTTATTATTTTAGACCTATATTTTGTTTTCACACTAATTATTGGATTTTTTTGTAGATTTATAGATTTTGAGATGGAAAATTCATTGTGCGGGAATTTTTCATAAGTATCATCCTTATTTTTATATTCTATGAGTGTTTGAATATTTACTTTCATGTCGACAACATATTTACTTTGAAATATATCTTCATTCTTCATAGTAATTCACATGCAAATCAAAGTGAGAAAAATATGTTGACAAAAATACACTTTCCCCTTTTATTTTCAACTTCACTTTAACTTAGTTATCTTTAATGCAATAATGGTTTATGAATCGATGTATTTTTGCACAAATGTTAACAAATAACATGAACCCATATTCAGACATCCAAAGGGTCTATACCTACCCTTTGATCTAACTTATTCATTACCCGAGTTTGAAATTTTTTTAGTGTACAACATATCCTTAGAAATTTAGATTCAAATGTAAACATAGGTCAAATTTGATTCCTTTCAAACTAAACATTACATTTTTTTTGGATTTTTTAAATTGCATACCAAAATATCATCTAAAAAGATAAATCCTAATTCATTACAATCATCTAGAACCTAGTAATGAATTATCCAATGAAGAATGACACAATATTAGACACATAATTGTATGATTATTTGTCATGGCTTCCATTTTTCCTCCTAAACAAAACAAAACTGGCCTATAATGGGACCTAAAATATTGGTTTCTTATATGTTGTGGATAAGTAATGGTCTTATTAATTGTGAAAAACATCTTTTGGAAAGGAGGATCAACTGCTAGAGCAAAACATGTCAGAATTAGTGATGAGAACCATCATGTTCCATAATGTTAAATTCAATCAATCATTTCCAAGCCATCAATCCAATGAAGAATCTACAAATCTTATGGTGAAGTCCTTTCAATCCATCAGTCCAATGAAGAATCTACAAATCATCTCTCAAGCCATTCTAAAGGTAAAGAGAGTGGATACAATAAAGTCATGTTGCCAATTTCTTAAATAACCTATATCAAGAACCACATGGAGCAATCAACATAGTGGTCATCAAAAAAAATTAATAGTAAAGGTTTGAATAATCATCATACTTATTTTTATCTTTGAATATGAATATTTGAATATTTACTTTCATGTTGACTACTTAAATACTTTGAAATATATCTTCATAACAATTCATATGCAAATCAAAGTGGGAGTAAAATGTGATTACAAAAATTACATATCATACCTGACCTAATGTAGTAAAATTATTGCTTTGTTATCTGTTGTGGATAAATAATGATGTATTGATTGTTGGCAACCTCTTTTGGAAAGGAGGATCAATTATTGGAGCCGCAAAACATGTCTGAACAAGAATGGGAAAACTACAACAAAAGCACCCACAATCAGTGCTGAAAATCAGGATGTTCCAAAATGCTAAATTCGCTCCCAATCATTTCCATTATTTTCAATTACGTAAACTCCTCATTCAACAGACACCTACGAAAAAAAAGCAATAAAGCTCTTGGGATTTTTGCATTTATCATTTACGTAGAATATATCTCTCCACCTTTAAATGTTTTTTCTGTTTCGTACGAATCTAGATGTAGATTGATGCCTTCCAATTTTGTGCTTTTTAACAATGTAAAACAATCTCCTTTCAATTTTGTGCTTTGTAACAATGCAAAACAAACTCCTTTCAATTTTGTGTTTTTTTAAGAATGTAAAACAAATTCAAAATTTGATAATTAAAATTATTATAAATAAACATTATTGAAATTTATAAAATATCTTTTTGATAATAAACTTAGTTAGTTAGGAATAAAATAGGGATGAAGAAAGAAAACAAGTCCAAATTCTTATTCATAAATAATTAAGACCATCTTAGAGTTGCTTAACAACAAGCTATTGATCAAGTATACATAAAATTTCATGACACTCAATCAAAAGGTAGCCGAATGATCATAATAATAGAACCACAACTCTTCCCACAAATGACACATTTAAAAGTGCTACTAGCCAAAGTTTAAAACAAAATCTAAAATGGGGGCCAATGCAATTACACATGCGCCAAGCCACCACATGAAGTAGCATTACATTTAACACAAAAAATAAAACATTCTTGGTAGAGTCACCACCTCTACATCAATTGAATCCTCACTATCGTGGCGATTGAAACATGACAAAATAGCTTTCATAGGAAGTAACACCTTCAAATGCTTAGCCAATTCCTCTATCATGTGTTGTAGTTACATTTTTTTGTTTCTTCCAAATGCATGTAAATAATTAAGGGCTAAGATGAAATAAACCTCATTTTAGTGAACCACATCTTTAATGTCATCATAAATTAGGTATGAACTTTTTGCATTAAAAAGCAATGAGGGATAGGACAATGATGGGGTATGTCATGGCAAAGAAAATCCTCACACTCATATCCCTATATTTATCATTGGCAAGTTCCTAGATTCTAATCACCCATAATCACCATTCTCTCCATAATCATGCATTCATGATAGGATTTTTGGCTTCTAATACTAATTTTGGCTCCCATGTCTCAATTTCCTCATTGTCTCATCTATTAAGAGCTAACATGTGCAACTTTTACCTAATTGACCTCTTGAAGGGGCACCATCAACTACTTAATCCTCCATTATTTCTTCCAATCAACTAAGGCTTATCAAATATTATTTTCATCTTTTAATATATTCTTCTTAGCTACACCGAGACATATAATCATTTTCTTTATCTTCTAATACATTTTTCTTTTTTCTTTTTTTTTAAAATAATGTTACTTCATACATCGTCTCAAAGGGGCAAAATATAGACATCAAATAACTACTCTTTTTTTAATTATTAGTAGCACTATTTTCCAACATTCGTTACCATTTTATCATTCCTGCATTCGTTATTGTTTTATTATCCACGTATTCCTTATCCATTACCATTTAATTAAATAGGTCCTTGTTATTTAATTAAAGTGAACTAATTTTTCATATTATTCATCAAATAAATAGTTAAAATCTTAAAATCTACTTAATATCCTCATGTTATTGATCAATTATTTAAAAATCACCTTATCCATTAAATAAACAATAAAATCCTTAAACGTCATCTCATTTAATTGACTAATAAATAAAAAACTAATTAATCGAATCAGTCAATCCAATCACATAATCACTTAATTTGTTCATTTTTCAATTCACTTGTGTGACTTACATGCAATCCATTAACATCCTCTAACTCACCAATCATCTAGTTAACACACTCATAAAATTTAGTTGAATAATAATCACAAAATTAAATAATTGTCAACTCACCATAATTGCTACCTCTCTATATCACATTCATCAATCATAGATTAGATTCTTAATTCAAGATCAAATCTAAGCCATCCATCCAATCCTCCAAAAATATAAAAATTTATCCCAACTTCGTTATGATCAACAATTTTTAATGCAAATGTGAATTTTCAAGCAAAAACATCCATATATCAACCTCATCCAGTATAAATATATTTCATATATTATTTTTAATGCTTATTGTTTCATTCTAATTTTACAAGCTAACACAATCTCTTCTAATTCATTTTAATCATTAGTGTGTTTCATTAAATGAGATTGTGTAAATAAGAAGTTTTATGTGTACATGTTAAAACTTGTAAAAAATATGTATTGAAATTTTATTGAAATTTATGAAAATATAATTTTATTTCATAAAATTCAATAAATATTTTAAATTTTAGACATTTTAACAATTTAATTAATCTATAAACATTGTGGAAGACTAAGAGTCACAATTTTGAATTCCACATTATATGTCCCTTTGAGATTTGAACTTTGATCTCCACAATGTGAACTCAATGCTTTAACCAATAGAACACAACCCCTTGAACTTTTCTTTCTTTCTTTCTTTTGAAAAAATGCATATATATTAATGAAAAATAAATAATACAATAGATTCAAGATAAGAAAAAATCCATTTCAACATAATCATTCTGTAAATATTTTTACAGTTGAAAAAAGTTTCCTATGAAATTATATTAATTTAAAAAATTGTTAGAAAAAACCTGCAACATATAATTAAATTTTTAATCACAATATTATCAAGAATCTTCCACCTCATCACCATAATAAACAAACCATATTTCAAACCAACTTCAACTCAATAATATAACCATTTACAAACTTTTCAAAACAAATAAATTTACAGATAAAAGAACAATATAAACTCTTTAATAACAATCCAATAAAATACCAACCTTCTGAATATACAAATAAAATTTATTCACACATAACGAAAAGTAAAATACCTTTCAAAATACTCTAAAATACTTAATATCCCGTTCGAATCAAACAAACGATAGAACAGTAAAATAATCCCCTGCAACCCAAATTCCAGCCCCACACACACAGAACACTACAACAAACCCCTGCAACGCAGGTTCCAGTCTCACAACTCACACACCTGTAAAACTACAGAACAAACCTCTTGATCCAAATTCCAATCACACACATGTACAACTGAAAAACAAAACCCCCAACTTTCCAAGCATATAGAACCAGAACATGTTGCACATTCCTGCCACACACTTACACAACAGTACAGCAAACCCCTGCAACCCAGGTTCGAATCCCCAACTCTAAAACGACGAAACCCCAAATCCCCAAGCATATAGTAACAGAACAAGTTTCCCATTCATGGAGTACGTGCAGACAAGTAGGTCATGGAATTGCGAGATAAGCAGAAGCCCCAGCGGCGGTGGTAACAGATAACGTCCGAGGCAACGGCAGCCGTTCCCGCAACCAAGGAATTAAAAATGCCCCTTTTAACACTTCCCCGCCTTGGTGGAGGCGGGAAAACCCTAATTATCTGGATTCTGTGACTCTGAGGATCTCTGATAATCAAATATCCGTCCCAATATACTCGTTCCTTCTCCATTTCTGAAACCCTAAGAAAAGAAAGATTTGCCAAAAGGATCTGCACTCCAAGCTCTCTGGAATCAATCTGCACCTTCACGTTTAAATTTATTGAGCTCCACTAGTGAAGGCTGAAACAGAACTTCTAGGCAACAGAAAAATAAAACATTAGGGTTTCGATTGAAATGATTTCTCGTTCGCCAGCCTCCATTTAAATAAGAAATCAGATGGACATACAGTAATACCGCGCACACAGATCCAGCGGCAGCGATTCTTAAAATACCGGAAGTATCGAAAATTCTGAGTCATTCGCTTTTAGGTCGCGCCATCTTTCGAAAGGAAAATATCGTCGGCCTTGGCTGTTTGGGATCATCGCGGAAAGTTGAAGGATGTTTTCATGGCTGACTCAGCTCTTGGAATAACCAGAACATGTGGCGGATTTTTATTTGGGGATTCACTTTCACATCTCCACCGTTTGGAGTAAGACAAAAGAGAAAAGTTGAAATGAAAGTGTGATTGAAGAGAAGGCTAAATTGAGAGCTACAAAGTGGGGTCCGGAAAGGAACGAATAAACCCCACATTGTCTGCAAAAAAATGGCAGATCAGAGGGTTCGTTGATTTCTTGGAACCACACTGCAACTGTTTTTAATTGCAATGTTTTGTAGGGCTAATAATTGGGTTATAGGGGAAGTAATTATAGTTTCTTGGTAGTAACCACACACGCAGGAGGCTTCATTATGCATGCAAGAGTTAAAAATTACACATGTTAAAGTGTTGTCCAATACCTACTTAAAGATGCCCCAATAACTATGCATTTAAAACTGTCGTACACAAATGAGCCAACTATGGAGCAAAAAAGCTAAAAAGTGAGAGGCTATTGGTATAGGGGAAGAGCACCAAAATTGTCGTACACAAATGAGCCAACTATGGAGCAACAAAGCTAAAAAGTAAGAGGCTATTGGTATAGAGGAAGAGCCCCAGTAGTTGAGCATGTGCCAATTGTTGTGAGGGTTGTTGATATCTTTTGTTCCAAAAATTGAACAAATAAAACCTATTCTTTGAAACATAAAATATCATTTTTTGTTAGGAAATGTACCAATAGTCTTTAGGAAATGTACCAATAGTCCTTAGGAAATGTACCAATATTGTAAAAAGTAACCAATCAGGTGATGCCACATCAGCTGCACAACTATTGGGGCCTCTTTTGCACGCCTATTGATCTCACCTTTTTTTGGGGCTGTTTTGGACACCTTGGCAAAAAGCATGCTAATGTGGCACCATACTTGATGATGTGGCGCTGAAAGCTTAGTTATAAGTAGGGGACTTGCCAAGTAAGCTACTGTAAAAAATTGGGAGTGATTTGAAATTTCCACGTAAGATTTTGAGAATCTCGAAGTTATCATATTTTTGGTTTCTTTAAAGTTAGTAATTGGGAGGTTGGGTACACAAGGATTGCACTATTATTGGCACATGCGGGGTAACTGGTACTCTTCCCCTAGTGTCTTGCATGACATATCCACATATTACTATATTCACAAAGCTATATATATAAAAGGAGGGTTCATTGATTTCTTAGAACCACATTCTACAACTTACATTCGCACTCTAGTTGTAATGTTTATATAGGGGCAATAATTGGGCCATGGTGTTTGGTATGATAGGATACGAACATAGGGTAAAGGTTGGTATATGTGAATGCAAAGTAATATAAGGAGATTTTAAGTTGTAAGTAAATTTGAAAGCTAAGGTAAATAGACAATAATAATAAAAAAATCATAATTTTGTTGAGAATAACTCACAACATTTCAATTGTCACTATTAAAATGCATCAAACAGGAAAGCCAACAAGACAAGGTGACGATGAAGAAAAAAGAGAAAGCACTTTGTCTTATCACTCAAGATGAATCATACGCAATCCAAAGTAAGAACAGAAAAGAAACGTGAAAGGGACATATATATAGCCTTATGTCTACACTATAAATGAGGTCTTTAGAGCTATATGTTATTAATCTTATTAACATGAAAAAGAGACTTGAAACTCTAAAAATAGAGGGGCAATGTGAAGACAATATGATAAAAAAAATGCAAAATCCAACCAAAAGTTTGAAAAGGGATAATAATCTCACAAAACATTGTGGAAAGGGAACACCAAAAGTTAGTCATTTTAAAACAAGATCTAGATCAATTGAAGAAAAAGAAAAAAGAAGATAATTCAAAGGTGTTGGAATGCAGAACGACATGATGCAAATAAAAGAAAATTGTATGAGATACTAATGGAAGACACCAAATCTTAGGCATAAATAGTAAGTAGATTGCAAATCAAGAAAAATAGAATCATAGAAAAAACAAGTTAAGATGTAAATAAATGAAGAAAAGTTGGGAAGAATAAAGTTGTAAGAAGGAGAATGCTTGTACTTTAACAAGAGACTTCTTCAAAGAGGAGTTGTAGTGGATAAGCTATATCTAGAAAAATAATGGTGATAATTCATTACCAAAAATATCTTGGTGATAACAAGTAGTTATTCCTCTTCTCTTATCGCAATGTCACGAACCATAGTTATCTATAATTACTTATTTTGAAAATGATGCTTATTTTATTTATGAAATTGAAATGAAATGGAAATGGAATTTTTAGTGAAATAGATGATAATGAAATAGGAATTCAAATGCAATGAAAAGATTTATATTACGTAAATGTAATTGAATAATCAGTATTATTTCTGTGAAACTAGGGATTACCATTGCTAATGAGTGATTGAGTGCAAGTGAATGCAGGAATAGGTGAACGTGGATGAAGGCGAGAATGAGGTTCAAGTAGAGTTGTTTTAGCTCTTGGACTTCACTAGAATAGATGGGAATCTCACACACCACATTAGAATTTATAATCTGCATCTTGTAAAGATTGAGGATTTAAATGACTTTATTTGAGTGTTTGTTTAAATAGTAATGATGATTGGAATGAGTAGTTTTAATCGATAGATTGATTTAAATATGTGTACATGTATTTTAATGTTTGTATATGCATCTTGTGAAATGGATTAAATATCGTGCTTGTATTTCCACTTCTTGATTTATGATAATGATGTTTATAAATATGTGTGTGTGTGTGTGCGCACACACACACACACACACACACACACACACACACACACACATATATAATTATACGTATTATATATGTATATAAGTTCGAATAATAATTTGATCATACACACACATATATGTATGTAATTAATATATGCCAATATATTGTTGAAATTAAATTGTTTTGTTTTATGATAAATCTGTGTGTGTGTGTGTGTGTGTGTGTGTGTGTGTGTGTGAAAGTGACTTATTTGAAAGAAATCTATCCAATATGGTGGCGGGTTATCACTACAAGTCAGTAGTCGACAAACCATGCATGATATGAGGGAAGTCAACTTGGCATCGTAGAGACTTAGAAAGAAGTCGACTTGGCATCGTAAAGACTTAGAAAGAAGTCGACTTGGCATCGTAGAGACTTAGAAACTATTGCAAAGTGAAATCAGTATTAGTCGACCATGCTGCAAACAAAACTTAGAGTTCAAGTTGAATATGGACTTATCTACGTGGCTGAAAACTGTTAGAATAAGCATCGCATGACATGCAAACTAATCTGCATACCAATGGTGGTGCATGGAAGCTAACAAACTGTATTGATAGCAGTGGGAGTCGATAGTAATATTGACTAAGCAATTACCTAGCCACATAATAACACCAGTAATAATGAACTTAATGGCTTGAGAAGTTTGGTGTCATGTAGTAGATAATGAATATCATTGCATGGAGAACACATAAGTGTTCAAAACCATTTAGGACTGTGATGTTGCAGTTAAACAATGTGTGGTGTCACTTAGATACCAATAAACTAGTTCACCACTATGAGAGATTGGCTCAAAAATAGGATTTAGTATAGATTTGATCACTATATATAGACTTTTTGTTTTGAAGGAATACACGAGGGAGAAATATGCAGAAAATATAGATAAAAAAAATAGAGAATAGAGATAATAGAATAAAGAATAGAGATGATATAACAGAGAATGGAGTTGAAAAGAACACAACAAAAGGAATTGTAAAACATAGAGGAAGAAAAGCATTGGAAATCTAGAAGTGTTGCGGTCAAATTTAGAATAAGAATTAGTGTTGAACATCATAGCTTTGGCGTCAAATTTAAGAGGTAGGCTCCTAATCGAGCAATAGTTTATTATATATTTATAAAATAAGAATAGAATTATCTTGAGAATTGTTTATTTTAGATCACTAATGAAGAAATAGTTAAAATTAGTTTATGCATTAGAAGACATGATAATTTATTTTGAAATTTCATTTGAAGAAGCCATATAGGTATGTGCATTATGAAATGTCGTCTTACTTAATACTCGTTGTAGAAAAATTACTGAATTTAGATAGTTGAATTCGTAAATCATAGAAAATGCATGTTAGTGTCAAATTTAATGTGTTATTTGAAGAAAGAATGTGTACTCATATTCTATTTGTTTATATGTAAATATACATACATACAAGTGTTACACCTTAATTTAATTCTTGTCTTTGATTTACTTGAAAAGATAGAAGTGAAAGATTGTTCTCTTTTCGGATATATATTTGTTTGTCCATGAAAGATTGTTTTCTTGTCAAATACAATTGGTTGTCAATGAAAGATTGTTTCCTTCTATATCTATTTAATGAAAGATTGTCTTCTTTAACATTGTATTTTTATCATGCGAGAAATAGAAAGCTAGAATTGAAAAATGAAAGATTGTCTTCTATATATTTATTCTAAGTTTCATATGAACATTAAAAAAGCTAGATATGCTTGCGTTTGTGGGAAAGTTACCTTCTAGGATGGGTGCCGAATGTGGAAACATAGAGAGACTAGTTTTCTTTTCCAAACTATATTTTATTGCTATGCATGGCATTATACTCGGTCGAGTAACTAATTGACCATTGAAATAGATGGGTTTATTTATGCTCTTTACCATATCCTTGATTGATCTTGCTTGTTTCTTAATGGAATTAGAAAATGGAAAATGTATGTATCATTCTAAGCATGCACTAGATTCCATCTTGTCTATCGAATTCGTTTTGCTAAGCAATTCATGCAGGGTCGGGTTTTTCTTGATTGACCAAGAATTTTGGGGAAGTGTAAGCTTCAAGGTTGGGTGGAAAAAGCACCTGAATCTTGTTCTCGTCTTCATTCTAAAGATTGCATTGAAGATAGCTTGGATTGCAGATCAAAGGAGGTATCTCATCCCTTACTTTATATTTTCTTGTTATTGAATTTAAGGCATTAGAAAGGCCTAAGTATTGTATGTAGATATGATTGAAATAAGTTACTACATTTTCTTATTGAATAAAAAATCTATATCTCCTTATAGAAATCTCGTGTTTATAATGATATCATTGGAAATGATCATTTAGAACTAAGGATGAAATAGTGGAAGTAAATAGATTATTTAAGTAATTATGAGTTTATTTAAAAATAAAGAGTATTACATTTTATTATTGAAATTAGAATGTTTTATGTCTTTACACGCAATCAAACTCACATGAATAGCATATTTTATTCCTAATCTCACATGAGTTAGTGAGAGTTGCAACAGCTTTCCACCATTGTTATTACCAGATTGTGGAACTGAACCTTTCCTTGAGAGATTTTGGTAAGGTTGTGTTAGTGAAGAGATTTGTCCCTTTTTAAAATGATCAATTTTGAACTCTGTCACCTTCTTTTAAGGACAAGTGTTCCTCTAAACAGTTGGGTAAGTGTTGTATAAACCACTTCCCTCTGAATTTTCCATAGGTACAACTCCCTATCTCAGTTTTTCAAGGAATGATTTTAATTAATTTAATTTGAGTAGTAGCTTTTAACCCGAAAGCATGTAAGGTTGCCTACTTCATTCTTGGATGAGAGGCCGATATTTCACACATGTTTCTTTAAAGGAGAAAATAATTTTTCCTATCTTTTCAGTACAAGAGATGATAGCAACTCAATCAAAGTTCAGTACACCATTTCCACAGGTTTAATAAAGAATGAACAAATCAAAGAAACCAAATCCGTTCTCAAACATGAATCTTTTCTAAAAGAAAACAAACACTAAAAGGAAGGAATACTAGAAGAATAATAATTCTCTACAATGGAAAGATTGTTACTGTTATTTGATTAGATAAGCATATGCAAAGATATGTATCTACACAGATTCAAAACCCACAGATTTTCCTTCTCCCAAGAACAACATGATCTTTATATATATATATATATATATATATATATATATATATATATATATATATATATATATATATATATATATATATATATATATATATATATATATATATATATATATATATATATATATATATATATATATATATATATATTCTTATGCAACAAAGGCACGATAATACATGTATAAATCTTTTTCCATTCCAGATTTAGCAGTCTGATTCCTCCTTCTACAAAACAGAAAATTCACAAAAACAGAGGGAAAAACAAAACTAACCAAAAATTGGTCACCAAACTAACCTCTATTCTATCTGTCTTTCCTTCATTTATAGTTTTTAGAACAAGGGAGGTCTACCTGAAAACTCGACCTCCCCCAAAACAGTTATGAAACCGACAAGATATATTCTGGGATAGATGTCCCGAAGTCTTTGCATAAACATGAGAAATTACAAAAATAAAAGGAACCAGGCCTGAAACAATGCATTATGTCGCTTTTCCATCATCATCATCCTCTCCGCTTTTGCGGGCGTCATGGGTGGTCGTGAGTTCTTGAATAATAGATTGGTTTGGTACTTTCATTGTGTTGAGCTTTGCCTTCACTGCCTCCTTATTCCACCGATGCTTCACCATCTTTTCGGCATGTTTCGGCAACTGATCATTTCCAATAAAAGTCATGGACTCAATCCTAGCCACCCTTGTTATATCTTTCGGGGTGAAATTACCCTTGGCCTTGATTTTCTCCATGTTTATCCAGAAAGCCTTGATTGCATCCTGTGTGTTCAAACCGCAAATGCCCAACTGCCAATCATGGTCAGGATTAACCACCTTGTTATCATTAACTATACCACACTGGAGATCCTAGAGCTCGTAAACAAGGTCTTAGCATCGGAGATCACAGACTTGAAGGTAAGCACTCACCACATTATGGTTTTCTTCAGCACAAAGATCTAACATTCATCTGCTACTAGTTTGATTGAGTGTTCCGTCAAAAACCTGGTAACTCCATATTCTTCTATTTTGGCAAACAAGGGCAAGATATTCTACCATTTGTGTTCCTCCTTCTCCCATGGCACAAGCTAGTTTTGAACTTTGGCAGTAAGACTCTGTATCTCATCGTATAGCCTTCGGGAGTCAGTGATATACTTCTCACCATCCTTGATTATTCCCTCAATCCATTTCTCCACGGCTTCAGCAATACTCTTGGCCCATTGAACTTGGCTCATTAACTTATTTTGTGGCGAAGTTGGGCCGAAGTTCTCTGTAGCATGAGATATCGGGAGTGCCCCAAAGCAACCAATATTGTTGATGAATTGGGCCAGAACATTTATGTGTCTCTTTAGCTCTCTCTTTTCTCGCCCATCTTTCTTTGACCTGGTGAGCATTTTCTTTGCCGATACCTGGAAGAAATGATTGTCTGTGTCTCTACTCATGTTTCCAAATTCCACCTTCGTGATCTTGAAATCATCGGGGCTAGCCTCCTTGTTTTCATCCTTGGGTTTGTACAATGCGATTTCAGCAACCCATTTTCCAGTTCCCTCATCATTATCTAGGCGAGCAGCAGTCTTGAACCTTTTTGGCTTAGGACTCTTCTCTGTGTACTTAACAACCATTTCCTGAATCAAAATAGTCACGAGAAGAAAACTCCGCTTTTTGTTCACAGAGGTGGTCAACCACTTAGGAGTTGCACTTGAGCTAGTTGCTCCTTCGATCACTTTGGAAGGTGGCGTCATAGCCACAGTCACCATATGAGAATCCAGGGCATTAGCAACATCACCATCCAAGTCTTCAATTTCAAATATCTGGACATCAAGAATCATATCTTTCACCCCTGTATCCTTTGCTTGATCCATCTTTCTTTGAGCGGCACTTCAGGACTAGGTATGCCGAGGAGTATAGAAATCTAAAGCTAAATTAGACCTATGTCTAAGTTGGGGCAGCTTGTTATCCTTACCTGCATGAAAAGGCATAGAAGCATTGTTAGAAAGACGCTTTGGTGAATGTAGAGGGTCCTCATTACTTCTCGTAGAATTAGACTTAACGCCTAGTTTCACTGCTTTCTTATTGGCAACCCACGCCGCAGTCCTTTCCAAGACTCCTTTAGTCCTTAACTGTATATCATCTTTCTCTTCTTCATCCGAGTCAATTGGAGGCATTTCAATTCTACATAGGCTAAGTATCCCGGTTCGAATAACTCTAGATAGTCCTCTTCGAGCCCCTTAGTATCCAATTTTATCTGCAATAAAACAACTTGTTCTAACACCAACCTCATGTTTCCCCTTTTGAACACCTCGAGTTCATCAGTACAATCTTCCCAGAAATCCTCTAGTTGAGGCATTGGGAGGTATGGCATTAGACCAAGACTTCAAGAAAAACCCTTATTATCGAAACCTTTCCTTTCAGGATATAGGGAAAAATTGAAATTCCTAAGATTTGCTCCAATACTCAAAGCATTGGACATCGAACTGCAGGACAATACGCCCAATTGGATGGGAAAATGATCATCCCATTTATCCCTGGGTTGTGCCTTTTTGATTACAGAGGTCAGTTGTTTGCATATGTCCGCCAGAACAAAGCAATCTAAACAAAAGTGAGGGAGCTTGAAGGGCTCCTCTTCAAAGCCGCCTACCCTTATGTAACAGAAGTGTGGAAACTGGATATAAAAACTACCAAACCTCTTTATCAAAGTCTGTGCATCCTCAAAGATTCTTTTGGCTTTCATATTCTTTAATTCATGACACAAGTCACCCAAAAAAGCATTGTACACCCTTTTGAAATCCTGTAAGGCCTTATCCTTTTGCAACATGGGATAGAACTCATATACGGAAACATCCTCCTCAGTGAGTTGTTTCGGTATTCCAACCAACTCCTTAGCACATGCTAAACAATACAAGAGATACGAAGACATAAAGAAGTTTTGTTTGAACTGTTTAGCCATACTCAGTTGTTCTCTCATTGAATCAGCAATCAATTCAGCCCAATCCAAATATTGCTTCCCTTCCAAAACCAGCTGCACGTAGCAATAAATCTAGTCATCGAAGCTATAAGCTTCAGCGGATCCTCTGGCCCGGTGCAACAAAAGCATAACGTCATGAATGTGAGGCAACATGTGATTCTTATTAGGATTCTTGGGTAACCTGGAACCACCTCTTTGAGGAACCTTCAACCAGAATTTTGCTACATTGTTACGGTGTCCGGTTCTGTCTGCGTTGAACTCGGTGATTGACTGAGTAGGGGAAAAGTTGGAGAACTGGTAATCAGGTATCTTGAAGACTGAGGAAATTACTTCACAATTTATGGCAAGAAGGGTTTCACCATTGTATCTCCTAATGGTTTCAGACACTGGGTCATATCTAGCAATACATTCTTGAATCAATTCTAGGCAAGGAATGGCTGGGGGAAAAGTTATCGCTTCTATGAGACCACTACTCAAAATCTCCTCACCAAAAGATTTGTCAATTCCCTTGAACACCCTCTCTTTCAACACCTCAAGATTTTCCCCTTTAAGGTCGGTATCGCTAACTATGGGTTTAGTGGATGCTAGGCTAAAAACATTCCCAAACAAATGTAGTGTAGACTTCATAATTTAAAGCAATAAGCCTAAACCGGCTGCAGCAAAACTTTCTATGAGAGAGAAAATGCAAGCAAAAACTACTAGAGAGAACAAGAAAAGGACTCACCTTCACAGTTGAACAACCAGACGATGACTAGCAGCAAACAAGACTCCTATCCAAGAAAAACAAAAACACGGCAGCAAGGAACAAATGCAAAGCACTAATAATCCTTCATACCTTATTAGTGAAGGCAATGATATGGAAATATTAAATGCAATAATTCCAATTTTCAGTTTGAGTGTGTTAAGTTTGTGGATTGGACATCGCACACATGCATTGAATGCATGGCGGTGTTTTTGAAGTAACCGCCAGTTCCCGAAATGATTACTTACTTCGAAAAGCCAGGAATCAATGTCACTTAAAACATGGTTCAGCTTCCACATATTTGGTAATGAATGCACCATCAAATCATAAAAACCCGTGGGACCCACCAACTTCGTACACATATGAACATCCTAAACAAACTTCATGAGCGTTCAAGGTGTACGCCGTGCTCAAGGAAAATCTTGCCAAGAAAATTAATTATACCAAGTTGCTAACCATTTGTGCTATATTGAACATGTTGAACATGTTTGAACCTCTTGAAATTGGTTCAATAAGTTCAAAACCCGGAGAGAAATAAAGTAACATATTGCCGAACAAGAAACTTTTGGAGAGCCGCTGCAAGATACTTAAAGAAAATATTAGTATGAAAAACCTCCTTGAACACCTAGGAACCTATGGAACCTAGATGAACCTGTTGAACTCAATTCAAGATGGTTCAACTTGTTCACAAATTTCAACTAATTACTCAAACTCGACATTTGTGACTGAAATAGGATTTACAGACGTACTAAGGACTTGAACCGGGGTGTCACAAGAAAGATAAGAACTCTGAATGGAAATTTTATAGGATGACTTGCTCTTATCATGAGGAATAAATGATGCAGTAACAAGTTGCTAGAAAGATTGGTCAGCTTTTGGTAATTGCCTCTTTAATGCGATAATGACATTCGCCATCTTATGGATCATAGGTGTGTATGGTGAAAATGGATACAATAATAACAGAATTGAAAGGCTAAATGAATCCAACCACAAAAACTCTAGCCTAACAACAACAAAGATCCACCATAACATATGAAGATTACCTAAGACAATGTAAATAAAAGAAAATCACAAAGATTATACCATCACATGTCCAATAGGGTTTTGAATCTCCATTCTTCCTATCTCCATTGATCTTGCTTGATATATTTGCTCTCAGATTTTTATGTGCACAAGAGCTCAACAAAGAACGGAATGTGGTTGCAAGTAGGATCGTAGTGTAGTCCAAATGATCATTAGGGTTAGTCATTAGGGTTTGATAATGAAGGAAGCATCTCCTTAAATAGAAGACACAATATGAAATGGAGGGATAAGATTGAGAGGTGTTAAAAAAGAGGTCGGCTAGGATTAGAGGGTAAGTAGAAGAAATAATAAAATAATGAAAGAGGTAGGTAGTGTAGGAATTAAGAGATGAATGACATGTGTCATGTGTAGAAAAAGATAATGAATTAATTAAATAAATAAAGATTTATTTAATTAATAGAAGAAGTGGGATAATTAAATAAATAAAATATTTATTTAATTTAGGAAAAGGATAATTTAAATAAATAAATGTATTTATTTAAATGAGAAATAAGGCTAGAAGAGGATAAATGAATTAATTAAATAAATAAAGATTTATTTAATTAATAGAAGAATTAGGCTTAGATAATTAAATAAATAAAATATTTATTTAATTAAACATGACAATTTTGAGTGTCTACAATAGGATCTAAAGACGTTGTTGGATGAGGATTGCTAGGATGTAACTCCTTCCATTTTCTGGTGATGATGAAATCATCCTCAAGACCTATGGTCGTGTTTTGAGTTGCTGCCAAATCTTCCACCTTGGCTCACCTCAAATGAAAACTTATGTCTAGTGGCATTGAATTAATGAAGAAAAAAACTTGATTGTTCGTCATTGACCTCTTGGCTAATGGAATTTTATTCACAATTTTCTTGGCCAACAATGAATTATCATCTTTAGCACTCTTGAACCTAGCCTTGAACCGAGTCTTCATTGAATCCCAAGAAGAAATAGAGGCAGTTGAAAGATGGTAAAACAATTTAACAGTGTCTCCAACCAATGATTCAACAAATAATCTAACTGCAACATCTTCATGTTGCACTCCCAAAACTCTGCATGAAGAGAAGAAAGCAACAAGGTGCTCCCCTATTGACACTTTTCCATCTCCTCTTAATGTAGTTTAGTTTTTTCTTGAGCCCTTAGGCAACTCATTTAGATTTTCTCCCAAATTAAGGGGGCCAATTGCTACTTCCCATAGTATCGGTTGGGCCATGATTGGAAAGATAACTGCAAAAGTGGGAAGCTTTACAATGTGGAACAATAATGATTGGCAAGTGGGTGATTGTATAGCCTTCTTAGCTAGAGGAGGAGGCCTACTCCTAGTGTTGGTGTTGGAAATAAGCCACACCCGGACCGACGATGGACTGGTCCAAGAGGGGCCAGTAGCTCAGTGGTAGAGCACTCCAGCAGCATATGGAAGGTCCTAGGTTCAAGTCCTAGTTGGTCCATGTCTCAACATGGTATCAAAGCTTGGTTCGAATTGGTTGTGATCAGATTGATAGTAGCTTGTTTCACCTCTCCTTCTACACACAATATGGTGGCAAGCATGTCAGCCATAAAGGCTTATTTGATGATGCACGTAGTGCCCAAAAATCATGGTGGAGGGGAACAATGTCATCTTGCATGATGCAATATTAATATCACCTTGGCTAGTTATTTTTGTTTTCATACTAGATAGCCTCGTGTGCATACCACAACGATGCTACTACACTATAGACAATGATGACTTCATCAACCACAAATAGTTCTCAAGACTTGTAGGGTCTCCACTTGAATACATGGCTGGGAAAATCAATAAAGAGATAAGTAGTCCTTTAATGTTCATGTATTGCATATGTAGTCATTAAATATGTGTGTTATTTACATTGGCAATAGATAAGCTGCATTTGAATGTACTTACCATGAGAAACTTTCCCCTTACATACAGTATATTTCATCACAGCATGTTGCTCTTCACGATATAGGTTTTTGGAATTCTATTTGCAATGAAGAGATTGACATTCAGGAGGAATATGAAGGGGATTTTAGTGAAGCAATAGGCGCTCTTGCTTATGCTCTACAGGTGGTCTTTCGATATACAAAAAGGACAGACAAAGAAGCATTCAAGGGAGAAATAACATGAAGCTTGTTGTCATAGAACTGAGATGATGGTTGGAAGCATTTCTTCAAGGAAGGAAGATTTTGAGGCATCCTGTGAGGAAGCATCACAGGCTGAAGTCTAGAGACACAGCTTGCTGCCATAAAGTTGAGTTTGTGATACTTAACTAGAGGTAACCTTGGGTAAGGAGGTCAGAAAATTGATTTCAACTTCAGAGGGAGCTTGACATTTCAACTTCAGAGGAAGCCACATCTTTTGGCTAATGCATTTTTCTCTGTGATGGATAAATTTGAGGTGAAAGCCCTTGTTAATGAGTTCTTCTCTATGAGAGAGAAGTTTGAGATGCAATCCCTTGTTAATTAGTTCTTCTTTGTGAGGGAGAAGTTCGAGGTGCAATCCCTTGTTAATGCATTATGCTCTGCGAGAGAAGTTTGAGGTGAAAGCCCTTGTTCCACCCTCTACGAGTAGGCATGGTGGTAATGCATTCTTCTTTGGGAGAAGTTTGAGGTGAAAGACCTCTTCCATGCTCTGCAAGTAGGCATGGTGGATTCACCCTTTGTGTGTAAGCATGGTGGATGTCATGGATGAAATTCCATGATTTAGCACTTGTGTTTGTTCACCCTCTGGGAGTAGCTATGGTGAACGTCATGATGACGACATCACGTCAAGGATTCCGTAATGGGCACTTGTGTTCATTTCCATTCATGGGAGTAGCCATGATGGACCCACCCTCTAGGAGAAGCCATGGTGGTTGTGTTCATTTGCATTTCCACTCATGGGAGTAACCATGATGGACCCACCCTCTGGGAGTAGCCATGGTAGTTGTGTTCATTTGTATTTCCATTCATGGGAGTAGCCATGGTGGTTGTCACTATGTGACTTGGATATTGAGAAGGACTCCTCCCTAGCTAAGAGGGAGTGTTGATGTGTAGCTAGGTTGGATCCTTCTAGGGCTGACCTAGCATGCCTAATGGCTAATTGGCGTGTCATCCTTAGCCATGTTGATAATTCACTTTGTCATATTTACCCTTGTTTGGGTCGGCCCTATTTGGGCAATTTATGTAACTTGCAATTATGTAATAGGGCTAACCCTATATTGGGTGCCAAGTTTAGAGCACTATATTATTATTAATTATCATATTTGCAAGGCCGACCTGAGGTATTCAATAAGGTCTAGGCACATATAAATACAAGGTTCATTCACACATTCATACACACCTTCAACAAAGTAGCGAAATACTTCTTCTAATCAGATTAGTTGTTTATTCGATTTCCCCAACATAGTTGCCAAAAATCTATCGGTTAACAGATTGGTCTTTTATGAATGATTTCTAATCAAGAATATACACCCAAAACAAGACCTAATCAGTCAAGCAATAGTTGGGTACTTACTAACAAGTAATTTCCCTCTAAATTTTGAAACAAAGGTACAACTCCCTTCTTAAGATCTGTTTTTTTTTAAATAAATTGAGCTATACTTCTAACCCGAAAGTAACAAAGGAACTAACACTTGTTCATCACTATTAGAAAAATATGAATAACAAAGAACTAATACAATACATTTATGGGGATGAATTTTTTTTCTAATGATGATTCCAAACATAGTATCAACTCAAAGGTTTAAAATAAACACATTCAGATTTGATTCATAACATTTAAAGATGAACCAAACTTATGAGGAAAGTAAATCATTCATGAAACATTAACGCCACAAAGAGAACAATATTCATTAGTATGAAATCAAAGCTTCAAAGTAACATGAGTCCATTAAAAACTAGATGCACCAAGACACCCAACTAAAAAATTATGTCCAAACTTATACAAATTGATCTTTAAATCTGACCGGGACTTACTCATGTCTCAAAGGGCAAGGTTTAGAATTTGTCTATCCTTGCCAAAGTTTAGTCTTTCCTATTTTAAAGCTCTCAAAAAATGTAGTTTCCCTTGTCATTTTTGCATTGGCATGTTGCATTAAGGTAGGATGATGGATATACAAAGACTTGATTATATTTTTTGAGTTGATATGTTGACGACACAAGGTTTTATCTATGTTGGTATACCTTAGTTTAGGTATGGTAAAATTGGATGAATTGCAATTTGTTGTTGTTGTTGTTGTTATTCTAGGTGGTATGATTATGACAGCTACTAAGAGCCTTTGTTATCATTTGAATTTGATGATTGTGTTGATGTATAGATTGGTGCAAGATTTAGTGTTAATTGGTATGCTTCACCTTGGCATGCTCATTTTCTTCCATAGGTGACATGTTGGAGGATGTGAGGAGTTATTGTAGGTATATTGTTGGAGCATAGGAGTAAGTTGAAGAATTAGTTGCTATATGTGTGGCTAAGGGATGTCTTTCCCTTGTTAGTGTAGGAAGGCCTTGAGCCTTGATTACTCTACTTGATTATTTATATTTCTATGGGTATAATTTATAATGTATGATGTCAAGTCTGAGAATTTTAGGATTTAGGTGACATCAACCTTGTAAATCCTTTAATTATATGTTCTCCTATGTCATTTGTAATTTACCCATAAGAGATCAAATTATTTCACCAATAGTGGTAAAATAGTTCATGCAAAGACAAAGTTACATTTATTGTTTGGACTTTGGGAAAAATAACAAAATAGCAAGGCATCCCATTTGAAATATTCTAGTTTCAGGTTGTTGGACACATCTAAGGTTTTATAAACTATGCATGTATTATAGTTATGACAAATGCCATATGTTATCATGAGCCACTATGAGTTCATTTATGATATAAGACTTCTATATTGGTCCAATTTGGTGAGATACCTTATGACAACTATAAGAGCATTTGGAAGTGTCTATTCTGGGCTACATGCATGATTCCAAGATGATGGGTCGTATGGACTTTTTCTATGGTATTTTAGAACCTTTTCGCCATGGTAATGTTCTATAGTGGTATTTTGGGCCTCCATAAGTCTATACATTGAGGGCTTGAGATGGAGACATTAAAAGAGTTCATTTTGTTACACATGTGTTATTGGATTGAAAGTTGAAAAGGAGAAGGAAGGAAGAAAGGATTGTATGTAATCTCTATTTCATGAGGATAATACCAACATAGGCCTCTCTTCTTGGTGTAGTTTTTCCTTGAAAATATTTCTCCCTGTAAATCCTATGTTGTGAGATGTTATTCTTGTGTTGTTGATTTATGTTTTTTATTGTTGCTATCTTATGATGAAGTAATTTTCATTTTATGTTTATTTAAGATAGGTTTGTTAAGCATGCTGAAGTGGTAGTTATTGGCAAAACAAATAATATGTTCATGTCTCCATGATTTTCTGTATTAAGACATCTTAATTTTCAAATTTTCATACAAACATGGATTTTGAATCGGTGCAGTCTAAGGATTGAAACTCATAAATACAATTTATAGAAATTTCCCAACAATCCTCAAGGCACATCATTACTAATGTCATCATGGTCTTCCATATTATGCCACATCATTGTACATCTCCTCAAGTATATTAGTCACTCATACACTTGTCACATCTTCACTCTAGTATGCATACCTTGGTGTATAACTTAAAATACTACAAAAATATGGATTGCTCATTTTAAGTCAGCATATACTTGCATCAAATTGCAATCACATCATTTTATCATAAAATTAATCTTTGTTATAATCCCTTCTATCATTCTTCTCATTCTCATCCTATCCTTTTTTAGTATTATTTCATCTCATTAATCTTCATCTCAATTTTTACACATATACCCATCTCTCCATTCCCTTCTATTTCTTAAATCCCCTTTGTTTCATTCCTAATTCTTTTATATTTCACTTTCCTTTTGAGAAACCACTATTATCCTATCAACCCACCTCTTCTCTCGAGGAGGAATTCCTAATCCATTTCCTAACTTCCATTCATCTAAATAACTAGGATATATTACATTTAGTTTTATCCCTTTCAAAAACTTATATTTATTTCTTCATTAAAATGGTCCATTATATCCTCTAGTTGTAACGTCATCTCAAAGAGGTGCAAAATAGAGAGACCTAAAATTGACCACATCCTAACATCACATCTAACACCACCACTTTCAATAGTCTTGACACCAAATCCATCTTATTTATTTGAGTATTCCTCTAACATTGGTTGAATAAATTTATTTTTTTATTCAATTAATTTAATCAATTTGTCTCTTTCTTCTACATTCCCCACATTTATTGAACAAATCATATTTATTTAATTAAATCGATCATCTTCACCAATATATATCTAAAAATTTGAATAAATACACAAGTAAATTTATTTGATTTCCTTAAAACATGCGCCCTCACCATTAATTGCATAGAGTAATGAATTCTATAGATACTAATTAATTATTTTCACATTCATTCACTAAATCTCGAAGCTTGAAAATAACCAAAAATCAACTTTGCAAGGCTTCAAAAGTGGCACATGGATTAAAAAAATGACTCATCTCTCCTCTATCGAAGCCCTAATCATGTGCACCAATCCCATGATGTAACTTGTCACTTTTTCATTCTCTCCTACATAAAAATTAAAGTCATAACACTCCACCTCTCTGGGTCAGATCCTTTCCATCCATCAATCCAATGAAAAAATGACAAATCATCTCCCAAGCCATTCTTAAGGTAAAGATAGGGGATGCAATAAAGTTATGTTGCCAATTTACTGAATGATCTATATCAAGAATAACATGGAGAGATCAACTATTATCATGAATCCTTTGGGCTTTATCATACTACTTTTGCTCGCATTCTGGTGGAGCTAGATGTGTCTAAGGAACTACCAGCTGAGATTGTCATTAATTCCTCTTTTGGCAGTTGGGTCCAAACTTTGGATTACGAAGGTATTCCTTTCAAGTGTCGTAGATGCTTTAAAACCAGCCATGTGGCTTGGAATTGTGGGCTTGAAAAGAAAAATCCAATGGCTTCATGGTGGTCGGGGGCCTCATACTAGCATTACACGGTAAAGAAATCTTTGGACTCTTCTAAAGAGTCGCAGGATGCTAGGGTTTCTACTATGGCTAGTTAGGATTCTTTAATGGTGAATAAAGATTCTTTAGATACCAAAAGGATGTTTCTGTGATTAAAGATGTTGTGATACAAGATGTTGTCATCTCTTCTGCTGAAAATGGTTTGTTGTCTCTTACCTCGCCAACTGCTTCACCGTGTGTTGATACAACTATTGCCCCATCTATTGGATGTGGTCTTGTGTCTGTGACGGTTGTTGCTCCCTCTATTGTTGCTCTTTATTCCAATCCGGATAGATTGGTGTTGGGCTCTTCGGATTGGTCTATTGCGGCAACTAAAGTTGAAGGAGGATGGATTACTGTAAAGGAGAAGTATTCAAAGATGTCCAAGCCTTCTTTTGATATGACTCTTCATTCCCACAAGGATAGTTGTAAATCTTGAGGGCCCTTGTGGTTGGTTGTTTGGGTTGGTTTTTTTGGCTCTGTCTTTGGTTGGGTTGCCTACTGTCTTTTGGGGCAGAAACTATTTTTTGGTTGTGGATCTCTCCTCTTTGTTGAGCGGTCGAGTTCTATCCCTTGTTAGATTTGTAAAGGGTTTCGAGTCCCTTCAAAACCTATTTTTCACGTAATAAAAAATTATTGTCATGAAATATTTTTAATGGTAAAGTTCCTTACTTTGACCATTTGTTTGCACTCCTTTATTTGTAATCTAAGGTGCATACTAATGTAAGCTTGGATTCATTGTTTTATATTATTTCCTATAATTTTAGGACTATATTTTAGTTGTCACAATAATCATTATAAATTTTTTTGTGCTTTGTAAATCTTGAGATGAAAAACTCATTGTGAAAAGAATGTTCATATCATCATCCATATTTTTACTATCTTTTATATGAATGTTTGAATATTTACTTTAATGTTTTTTATTAGTAAAGCAATGTTAACTAGGGCGTTGACCCTTAACATAGTCAAAAACTATCAACAGAAAACAAGCAACATCAAGAGAGATGATGTTGGCAAAAAGAACAACAACCCAAACGCGGTTTGAAACAAACACAATCAGATAAGCAAGGAATGCTATCCAACAGGAGGATAAAAAAGATCCCAGTCAAGAGGGGGGAGAGCCACCCAAACCCCAATGAGGGGGGGTTTGGGGCAAGGGAGAAGACTTCCCCTTCCGCCTGTGAGCAACCACAGTCCAGGCGAAGTTGTCATTAGGTCCATCAAAAGGGAGATCAATTGGAAGGAACCCCACGGGGTTACAAACAGAGGTGTCAACAGAAAACCAGGAGGTTGTTGTAGAGCAGCAACATGTTGTGACGAAAAAACATCAGCAGGAGCAGATCCAACAAGAAGGGATCGTGGTTGCAGAACATGAGAAGCAGAAGAGGGGACCTCAAGAGATGAGGCCACAAAAGGAGCAGCAGGAGCATTAGTAGTCGTGAGGGGCACAACATCGACATCATCCTCATGAGAGGAGCCAACAGACGCAAAGTCCAGAGCATTGACTGTTAAGTGATCAACAGTAGCATTCTTCCACCATGTAGAAACACCTTTGTGGCGTGAAATATAGTAGCCCGAAGCAAGATGACTGCTGATTTACTTTCATGTTGACTACTAATTTACTTTGTGGCATTTACTTTCATGTTGACTGCTGATTTACTTTGAAATATATTTCCATAATAGTTCAATGTAAATCAAAGTGGGAGTAAAATATGATTAAAAAATTTACTTATGATACACTTTCCTCCTTTATTTTTGACCTCACTTTGTCAAGATTGTCTATAATGTAGTAATAGTGTACAAATTGACATATTTTTGCTCGAATGTCGACAAACTAATATAAACCCATATTCACAAATCTTAAGGTTTTGTACCTACTCTTTCATCTAATTTATTCATTACAATTTATCCGTAGAATTTTAAATTCAAATGTAAAAATTGGTCAAAGTTGATTCCTTTCCAATCATACATTACACGTTGTCTAATTTTTAAATTGTATATCAAGATGTTATGGAAAAAGATAAACCATAATTCATTATGATCATCTAGAACTTACTAATGAATCATCCTAAAAAAAAAAGACACACGACTAGACACATTATATGATTGCTTGTCATGACTTCAATTATTCCTCCAAAACAAATCAGACCTAACCTATTGTGGGACCTAAAACATTTTGTTTTTTAATCTGTTGTGGATAAGTAACGATCTTGCCAACCTCTTTTGGAAAGGAGCATCAATCGTTGGAGCCGCAAAACATGTCTGAACAAGAATGGGAAAACTACAACAAAAGCACTCACAATCAGTGCTGAAAATCAGGATGTTCCAAAATGCCAAATTCGATCAATCATTTCCATTATTTTGTATTACGTATACTCCTCCTAGGAAGCAGCATTCAATAGACACCTCCGAGACAAAAGCAATAAAACTCTTGATATTTTTGCGTTTATCATATACGTAGAATGTTTAGTACGAATCCAGATGCAGATCGATGCCTTCCAATTCTGTGCTTTTTAACAATGTAAAACAAACTCCTTTCAATTTTTTGTTCTTAAAAAATGTAAAACAAACTCAAAACCAATGCAATCACTTATATCATTCTTTTTATTTTAACTCACTTGTGTGACATCCATGCAATTAATTAGCATCCTCTAACTCATTAATCAATCTACTTAACCCATTCATCAATTTAATTGAATAGTAATCATAAATTAAACTAAAAATTAAATAATTGTGAACTCACCATGATTACGACCTCTCCTATTGTATTCATCAATCATAGATTAGACTCCTCACTCAAGATCAAATCTAAGCTATCCATCCTATCCTTCAAAAATTTATAAATTTATCCCTAACTTCATCATTCGGTGTCTATCTTTTTTGCATCAACGTTTCGGAACACACTCTGTGACCCATCATCAAGATGAGAGACTGTCAAAACATTAATCCAGAAGCAACTTCATGATTTGATTGTGGACTCTGGAAATTTGATAAAATTAATTCATCATTTTGATCGACACTTATTAATGCAAATGTCAATCAAAAAACCCCAATGAATGTTAAATGGTGTGTTGGAAGCAAAAGCACCTATATATCAATCTCATCAAGAATAAATGCATTTCAAATATTATTTTCTAATACTTATTGTTTCATTCTAATTTTTATATACTAACACAATCTATTCCCATACATATTAATTAATAGCATGTTTCATTAAATAAGATTATGTAAATAAAAAGTTTTATATATACAAATTATAATTTGAAAAAGAAATTTAAAAAACTTCCACACAAAATATAAAGAAATTTGTTAAAATAAACCTTCAACATAAAAATTTAAAAACATTTATAAACAGATCACATATAATTAAATTTTTAATTCCACCTCATCACCACCAAATAAACCAACATTTTCAATTAACTCAATAAAATAACTATTTACACACTTTCAACACAAATAATAATTTATAAATAAAAAACAATATAAACTCTCCAGTAAAATCACTATCCAATCAAATACGAAATAAATACTTTATCAGTTAATGCTTTTTATACAAATAAAAATAAAATAAAATTTATTCCATCATCAACTGTCGTTAATGATAATGAACATAAAATACGGTAAAATACTTCGAATCAAACAACGATCGAACAGTAAAACATTTCCCTGCAACCCAAATTCCAGCCCCACACAGAGAACCGTACAACCCCTGCAACCCAGGTTCAAGTCTCACAACTCACACGGCAGCACAGCTACAAAACAAACCCCTGCAACCCAAGTTCCAGTCCCGCAACTCACACAGTTGTACAGCTATAAAACAAACCCTGCAACCCAAGTTCCAATCACACAATTGTAAAACTACATAACAAAACCCCTTACGCCCAAGGAGCCCAAAATCCCCAAGCCTGTAGTACCAGAACACGTTTCCCATTCATGGAGTACCTGCAGACAAGTAGGTCATGGAATTGCGCGATAAGCAGAAGCTGCAGCGACGATGGTAGCAGAAAACGTCTGAGACAACGGCAGTCGTTCCCGCAACCAAGGAATTAAAAATGCCCCTTTTAACATTCCCCCGCCTTGGTGGAGGTGGGAAATCCCTAATTATCTGGATTTTGTGAGTCTGAGGATCTCTGGTAATCAAATATCCGTTCCAGTAGACTCGTTCCTTCTTCATTTCCGAAACCCTAATTTGCCAAAAGCTCTCTGGAATGAACCTGCAATTTAAACGTTTAATGAAACAGAACTTCTAGGCAACAGAAAAAGAAAAATTAGGGTTTCGATTGAACTAATTTCGTTCGCTAGCCTCCGTTTAAATAAGTAATCAGATGGAGTTACAGTAATACCGCGCACAGATCCAGCATATCTTAAAATAACGGCAGTATCGAAAATTCCAAATCATTTCCTGGTAGGTCACGCAATCTTTCGAAAGTAAAATAGCGTCGGCCTTTTGCTGTTTCGGATCATCGCGGAAAGTTGTGGCCGTTTTCATGGCTGATTTGGATTGCACTACTCAGTTCTTTAATAGTGACAGAAATGGAATAACAACAGATATGTGGTAGTTTTTTATCTGGGGATTTACGTTCACATCTCCACCATTTGGAGAACAGTTGAAATGAAAGTGTGAATGAAGAGAAGCCTAAATCGAGAGCAACCACGTGGGGTACGGAATGGAACAAATAAACCCCAGTGTGTCTCCTCTGCACAAAATTACCAGTGAACCATATATATATATATAATGAGTAGGGTTGGTTGATTTCTTGGAACCACACTCTCCAACATTTTTAATCGCAATGTTTTGGTAAAGGTTGATATATGTGAATGCAAAGCTATATACATTATATACAAAAGGAGGGTTCATTTAATTTCTTGGAATCATATTTTACAATTTATTTTGTTCGCATTCTAATTGTAATGTTTATATTAGGGCAATAATTGGGCTATCATTCATACACACCTCCATCACAAAGAAATCATCCATACACACCTCTGTCACAAAGAAATACTATATGTAACACGATGGGAACAACATTAATCGTATTACATATCCAATGGATCAAATGGGCATGTTCTCCAGTGCCAACTTTCTATTCTCACCCACTCCCCCCTCCCTACTATTTTAAGAGGTATCTCAAATCGTGGGGGGCTAAAGTTCCCCGGACTTTTGTGTGCCCCATTATTCCCCCTGTCCCAGCCTATTAGATAATAATGATGATAATGCATCAAATTGCTTCATTCAAATCCCATTCCATTCCCATTGATTTATCCATGTAGCTAGGAGGGATTTCATTCATTTGATGGGACATATACATAGGGTAAAGGTTGGTATATGTGAATGCAAAGTAATATAAAGGGATTTTACGTTGTAGGAAAATATGGAAACAAAGGTATATATACAATTATAAAAAATTGTCATAATTTTGTTGAGAACAACTTGCAATACTTCATTCATCACTATTAATGCATCAGATAGGAGAGCCAATAAGGTAATGATAAGGAAAAAGAGAAAGTGGTCTTATCACTCAAGATGAATTAGACACAATCCAAAGAAAGACCAAATTACTCATGGAAAAGAAAGGTGGAAGGGATGAACGATTGCAAGGTAATAAAGACCTACATACCCCCTTACCTACATTATTAGTGAGGCCTTTAGAGCTATATGTTATTAATCTCATGAACATGAAAAAAAGACAACAAACTCTAAAAAAAGAGGGGTAATGTGAAGACAACATGATGAAAAAAATGAAAAACTCTACCAAAAGATTGAAAGGGAATATTAAATACTTAAAGAACAAGTTAAAAAGTCATGTTAAAACAAGATCTAGATCAATTGAAGATAACAAAAGAAAATAATCTAGAGGTGTTGGAAGGCAATGACATAGTGAAAATAAAAGAGAATTAGATGAGATACTAGATGGAAGATGCCAAAACTTAGGCATAAGTGGTAAGTAGATTGCAAAGCAAGAAAAGCGAAATCATAGAAAAGCAAGTTAAGATGTAGATAAATGAAGAAAAGTTGGGAAGAACATAGTTGTAAGGAGGAGAACACTTGTATTTTAGCAAGACACTTCTAAATTATAAAGAGTAGTTGTAGTGGGTAAGCTATATCTAAAAAAATAATGGTGATAACTCATTACAAAAAAATATCTTGGTGATAACAAATTGTTGAAAATACTAATACACGAGACAAATGACAGTGGGGTGAATCAATTGATACAATCTTTAATTTATTTCCCAAATTAGATATGCAACAATTAATCTTTAACACATAATCCATAGAAAGATATGAGCATGAAACATCAAAACATACCGTACACAATAAGACACCAAATTTTACATGGAAAACCCTTTAGGGGAAAAACCTCAAAGATGTTATTCTCAAGATAAGAACACCTATTAGGGTGACACCAGTTAAGTTGATTTTTACAAAGAAAGGCTCATTGCCAAGGGCTCACTACCAGAAAGAACTAGAATAAAAGAGAAAGAATCCACCATAGATGTACTACTATGGCCACAAGATCTATAGATACCTTCAACTCACTGCTTCTAATAGCTAGCTCATACAACTCAACAACTTTCACAAACTCAACATCAACTATCACATTGTCAGGAGGATAGATTCTTTCACACAACTTCTTCACAATTCACTTTCTTTTGCATTCATTCACACATTCTCTCTTATTATCACCCTCAACCAATTAACCTTTATTTATATCATCCTCACATAGAGTGATCCCACAATAGTGGGTTACACTTTTTGGAATATCCTGATTTTTCTTGAAATCATACATTTTTTAGAAAATATAATGATTTAAGCTTTACGAGGTCCCATTTGAAGTAATTAATTGAAGAGAGTTGGATCAAAATTTATTGGATAAAACTTCTCTACTTCTAAATCATTCATGCAATGGAGTCTCCTTTGCACCTAAATGTTGATAAAAAATGACTTTTACATTTGCTTTTGGGGGGTCATATGAATTCATTTAGAAGTTTTGTTTTTTAAAGTATATAGTCGTTAATATGCTTTCCATATAGTATATTTTTTAATATATTTAATTTCATTATTATATTTATATATATATTTTTTATGAATTTAGGTTTTTCATTGACAGTAAAGATTGTGTTTCACACGTGTGGGAAAATTGGAAAATAGAGAAAACAAATTGTAAAAAATATCTTTTCTCTAGGTATTGATAGATCCTTATTTCAACACAAAAAGAAGAAGTTAATTCAAATAAAATATCCAATCATTCTTTCATTTAGTTAGATCATTGCATTGCATCCATCTCATATCAATCATATAAAGTAGCATCATTGCATTCCATTGCATCCATCCCATATTAACATGCATGGAAAAATCATAAAAACGTCATAAGAATAGAAAGCATTGCATTACACATACATCACATGGTACTTATAAGCATCACCATCCATATTCATATTTGCATAACATCATGTAAATATTGCATCATCATGTAAGAAGCATACATCCATCATCTAGAATCCATAGGCATATCGAAAATAGAGCATACATCATGAAAGTAACTGCACAGCATAATCATATAGCCAATAGAGTGCATCTATAATCTCATAGGTCATGTAGAGTGCATAGGATCAACTGCATATCATATCATCACCACGATCAATGTCCAAGGTACAATGATATCACAAAAATATACATCACGGGAATCATCAATATCTCATCACAAAAGGTGTGTACATGAATGGATCAATGTCACATGTCAGGTTGACCACTAGGACGTGGAGCGGAACTCTATCCTGATGCAACAGGTCTAGTAGCACCAGTTGATGCCCCTATACTTGGGTCCCCACCTGGGGGATCTCTCTGAAGTGGCCTTGTCACTCCTCGACTCTCAGACTGGCTCTGTCCCAATCTCCTGCTCAGCTATGAAAATCCTGGAGCCCTCCGATTAGTAGGAAAAATAGTATAGTATAAGGTCTTGTAATACTTAGCCTCTCGGACCGCCTGACGCATCATCTTAAGGGGAGCCTTCCCTGAACTAGACTCTCCTAACATCTGTACCTGTGTCTCAGCTTGCCGACACCTATCCCTAGTTGCATCTCTCTCAACCATGAGAGAGGCCATCCGAGCCTCTACCTGGGACATCTATGCCTGTGCTTGTACCTGTAATTGTGTCATCTGAACCTCTAGTTGGGCTATCTGAGAGTCCCTCTCTTCTACTCGGCTCTCTAACTGATGAACCTAACCTTGCAAGTCAGTAATTTGAGCCTGTTGCTGATTAGACAAAATCCTAATGAGGATCCATCAAGGTGCTACCTGTAATTATGTCATTTGGACCTCTAGTTAGGCTATCTGAGAGTCCCTCTCTACTAGTCGGCTCTCTAACTACTGAACCTGAGTGCAAGTCAGTAATTTGAGCCTGCTGCTGATGAGACAAAATCCTAATGAGGATCCGTCAAGGTGCTACCTGTAATTATGTCATTTGGACCTCTAGTTAGGCTATCTGAGAGTCCCTCTCTACTAGTCGGCTCTCTAACTGCTGAACCTGACCTTGCAAGTCAGTAATTTGAGCCTGCTACTGATGAGATGAAATCCTAACGAGGATCCATCAAGGTGCCTCTGCATGTGGCTGCTCAACCTGTGATACTCTCGTAGGTACCTACTCAACCTGGGGAACCTCCTGCTCTAGGACTTGATGCCCCTTATCCACTAGATCTGATCTCCTCCATCTAACCATCCGGGTCATCCAATCCATATATACATCTCTAGAAAATCTGGAACTACTGGCTCCTGGTGTTCCTACCACTGCCACTGCCACTGCTCGGCCATCTCCCCCATCATCATCTCCTCCATCATCATCTCCAACACCATGATCTCTTGCATCTCCTTTGTATCCATCTCTATCATCCCTTGGTCGCCTAGGAGCTCTCCATTGTGGCCTCTCATCATCCTCATCTAGAACTAGCTTTGGCTCATCAGGACATGTCAACCCAGGAAACCTATGTGCAATAAAATATATGACATACTCAACTGTCATCCCACTATCTATCATACCTGGTAGATAATCTCAATCCAGTGGCCCCAATGATAGATACTCAACACACGCTTGGTCATATGAAATAGAGGGCCCCCAGATAGCCACATCTAGTCTCCTACAAGCATAATGAGTTGTACCCTTTGATATCCCTTGTATCCTGCCATACCGTCTCAACACCCTCATACAAATGAATCAATTGATAACATAGGGTGTCGATCCAATCAAGTATCGAGTCAAGAATACATATAGAATCTCCACTGAATCCTTGGACCAGACCTCACAATCTTTGTACGGTCTCCATATCACAATATCTAGATCATCTAGTGTCTGTCACCAATACTCCAATTTGCCCAGCTTTTGCTAGAAAATGGTACCTGGATACTCATCAGCATAGGGCCTGCCTATAGGTCTATCTCTATCAACCAATGGTCATGTGATAGGTAGGTGCTCCTAGGCCCATATTTGAATAATTGTCACCCTTGCCGATAATTTGACCGATCCCTAGTACACTATGCGGTGCAAGTCATAATACAAGTGAGCCAACATGCATGACCCCCATGCAAATTGGGTCCCCTGTGTCACCAACTGCTCAAGAAGGCGACCCCATCCAATAGATTATCCCTTTGACCTATGATCGGGACAAAGGAGACCCCCGATGAATCCGACAAGAATAGTGGGTAATGTGGCATACCCTAGCTCTAACATCTCATGCCATGCAATGTCATATCCACCAATCTCATCATCATCAAACACTCTGCAAAGTGCATTTGTCCCACCTTGCTCACTAAGACCATAATACACTAGATCTCCCATCATAGGGATGCGCAGTATCTGGTATACATCCTTAGGTGTCACTGTCATCTCGTTGGTCGATAAGTGAAAAGTATTGTGCTCACTATGCCAATGCTTTGCTAAGGCTATCAATAATCCCCTGTTAATCAAAGGTCGGGGCATGTCAAGAAGGGAAGATAAACCACACCTATCAATGTGGTCTTGCTCTGCTTGGCTAAGGTGGGGTATCAACATACATGTCTTCGGGAAGCGCTCCCGAGACTGGAGGACACTAAAGTGCTCCTGCAATCAAATCATCTCATCATATTAGTATCTCGATTTATCTATCTATCAAATCAATCTATCTATCAGTATATCTTGCTCACTTGAGATTTCTATCAATTCTCATTGAGCCCCTATCAATGACGCTCATCTATCATGAGGTCATTATCAATCCTATCTCATCTTGCACGTAAATCGAGATAATCATAACTGATAATCAAATTTCATCAATCAAGAGTATCTAATTTTATCAATTAGATAGTTAATAAAATCTATCTTACCCTATCGAAATCAAAAAATCAAATCAAATTGATAGCATTCTAGCGTCTTTATCGAAAATCGTGATGTTTGAGGTTCAGAGGAGCAACAATTTTTTTTATCAAAATCAATCATCTAAATCAGATCATCCAAATTCATCAAAAATCCAATCGCAATCAAAACCTAAAAAATTCAAGTCATAAATGGCAAAAAATCAAATCAAATTAAAAAAAAAACGAAAAAAATCAAATCATTTTGTCAAAAATAAAAAATCAAGCCAAAATGGTTAAAAATCGAAAAATCAATTCAAATAATCATTCATCGCGAAAGCAAAAATCAAGTCAATAATCAGAAAGTCAAATCATCAAAATCACATCAGTAATAAAAAATCGAAAAAATTATGTAAAAAATCACATAAAAAATCGAAAAAAATCATGTCAAAAAAATCGAAAAAAAACCATGTCAAAAAAATCACATTAAAAAAAAACCATGTCAAAAAATCATTTAAAGAATTGAAAAATTAAAAAAAATAAAAATGGCAAGAAGGCAAGCCACGACACCTGTGGCCCCCGCAGTGGTGCTGACGACGCCAATCGTGCTGGTCGCGGCGACGCCTGTGGTGGTGCCGCTGGGGCACCGCCACCCCCCCCCTCAAGGTGCAAAATTTAAATAATTTTTTTTTGGAAAAATATGAAATTTTTTTAAAAATTCAATTTTTCTTTTTAGTTTTCAAAAAACCAAAAACCCAAAAAACCCATTTTAAAGCTTGAAAACCCCATATAAAAAATGTAAAATTTTCTAAAATCCACATGGCGAAAAATGCTAAAAATGATTTTTTCTACAAATGGCTAAATTTTTCAAAATCACCTAAAAAATTAACAAAGCTGAGTTTTTTCTCGAAGTACCTACTAGTGGACCGTAGGTCGGAGGACACTCGTGTCGCTGAACTCGCTCGAACCTGTGCTGGTGGTACGAGATCGTCATTCCTTCCTCCAGAGCAATTTTTTCAAACAACTCAAGTGCACAAATGAAGAGTGGTAAAAGAAAATCACCTTTTTAAACTCTAAGTGGGGCATTTTGGTGAGATTTTTATTTCACTTATTTTCGATTAATCAACTAAACAACCTAGCAAGGTAGTGTTTTCAAATTTCTTATCGAGAAATGAATCGGATCAACTCTGAAAACATCTAAAAATTAGAAAATCATTCAAAATCTAAAAATCATTAAAATTTCAAAAAAATCCCAAAAAATTAAAAAATCATGAAAAATTCAACAATATTGAGAAATTATTTGATTCATCTCCCGAGGGGGCATCCTCGCATCGTAATCTAGAAATCAACATCTAGGGCATCACGTCAAGATTTATCATCTCAAAATTGAAATCGCATCAAATATGCATCATATCGAGATTTATCATCTCAAATCGAATCAGTATCATATCGAAACCGAATCCGCATTGAAATCAAGACCAAATCCGCATCCTATCAAAATCAATATCAGCAGCATCATCAATCAAGTTTTCTTTGAACAAACCCGTCATCACACATCACTTCAAAGAGGGGCAAAATGTATACACCTAAAAATGCTCTGAAGATAATTAATTAAATACATAGTTATTTAATTAATCCCCCTTTCCAATTAATCGAATTCACAAACAAATTTGATTAATTCTCTTATTCATCTACTAGTAAATGAATTTACATGATTTATTTATATAGTTCATTTCATATCCAGGTTTGATTAATTAATCCTCCCCCCATTAAAATTATTTCTTCTAATCTCATAATTAGTTAAAACAAATCAAATCATGATTTGTTGAGATTAATTATCTTTTTCAAATATTTAAATTTCTAAATTCAAATGAGCACATGGCTCCTAACTTTTAACCACCTAACCCATTCTATCTAATCCTAGGGTTTAACTAACCCTATCCTCTTGCACATCCTAACCTATTTTATCCTAACCTCTTATGGGTTGGATATTCTCCCCTTGAGATACATGGCACTTTTGCCACGTCTCCTCCCTTGAACACATGCCCTCTTATGAGCAAGGTCCTTGACACTTGTCACCACAAAGATGACAAGTGTCCCTTCCTCCAACCTCTTCTCCAACTTCCTCAATCTTGACCCTTGATATCTTCAGATCAAATCTGGAGTGTTGATTCTTGCCACCTCAGCTTTGGCCTTGGAATTCCTATAAATACCCCTCATTTTGGAGCAATAAAGATCTCTTGCATTAATAGTTTTAGCATCATTACTATAGGCATTTTACATCATATCATCTAGCATTAATTGTTAATTAGATTAATTATAGTTCATTTTCATATTAATCTAGTTTCATTTTATCAATCATGTAGCTTGATTAGATCATTCTAGCTAAATCATTCATCAATCACCATACATTTCATATAATTTACACAATCAATCATGATGTAGCTACTCAACTCTTGAGTTGCCACTTTGGAGGTCATTGCTCCACTAAGAGCCAACAATTCTTCGACCTTCAAGGTCCTTAAGAATAGAGGAAGATGAGACATTTGAAAGGAGGCTATGGGTTTGCATCTTTAATTTAAATCTTGTATTTGCTTCCTACTTATGTTTTATTGTCTCATCTATGTGTATGCTTGTTTCATTTAACCACATATTTAGCATCACAGATGTCCCAAGAATAACCTAATTGTAAAACTCTTCCATTAATTCAAGGCCTAAAGCGTACGATTCAAAGTGATAAGAATGGAATTGATATATTGTGTGGCATTGCTCATATTGTTGATTCTAATGTCATACCTATAAAGAGTTGTGCTGAGAACATAGGTTATTCACAACCTTCTACACAAATCAATCATTTTATTCCATTGACCACTCCAATGGCTAGTATTCCTACTTTCACTTCAAACATCATGGCTACATCTATTGGCCATTTGGTAGAATTGATTATGTGTTGCATTAATGTTTTGTCAATGATGCCAACACTAGTTGTTTGGATGTTTTACCGGCACCCTTTTGGTCCTAGTAGGTTGAGTGGTTTCTAGTTGATTTGGATCTGACATGATCTAGAAGGCTTTGGTATGATTTGGTTATGGATTTAGCTTGTTCATGATACTCATGTTCATATTTGGTAAGTTGGTTTTGGTCTGGTGATCGGGTTCTATCCTGTTTGCTTAGAAGCTTGGTTTCTGGTTCCGGTGAGGGTTTCATCGGAAGAGCTTTTGATGAAGATATTTGATCAATTGCATTAGTGGTGTTGGTGCAACTTCTGGTGGAGTTTCAGGATGCTGATGAGGATCATGTTCGAGACTTAGCAGATGGAGATCATTGCTGATGTGTGTGGACCTATATTGGGTCCCGGTTGATCTAGGTTATGGACTGACTTTAATGTAAAGTGTGGATTGGACCTCTCGATGTGTTTCTGGGATGTCTCGTGTGTTGGATATTATTTGTTTGGTCTAAGGCCGACATGGTTTGTAATTATGTAATTGGTTTATTATTTGGTGGCCGACCTAATTGTTTATGGTCAAGGGTTTGTATATATAGATGTAAGATCTTATTGTAGGTCATCATGGTTATGTTAGAGGTCATGGTCAAGGAATGTACTGTGTGAATAATGTAATATCATTGAAGCTAAGGATTTGGTCAATCATTGGAGATCGAATTGGGTTTATGTAAGAGGATTTAGTCCTCCTATATTGAACTTAACCAGAACTGTACTCATGCATAGGAGATTCCATCTTTTGAGGTTCAACACTTCTTCGAATTATAGTCTGGATTTATATGTAGTCATCGAGGCTCCTTTTGTGATGAGCAATGCACTCTAGGTTGTTGGCCTTCTTTCAAGTACAGGCCCCTCAATTGTAATTCACATACTTACTGCAGAAGTATTATCTAACCATGGGTAGGCTTCTCACCGTGGTTTTTCCCTTTACCAGGTTTTCCATGTATAAATCTTGGTGTCATGTGGATGATATTTATTTTTTGATTATTGTTTATGCTTAATTGGTTTAACTTCTATTCCAATATTAATGTTTTGGGTTCCGGTATTAAATTTTTAATTGTTAATTGTTCTGATAATCTGTGACAACTGATTCACACCCCCCCCCCTCTCAGTTGTCTTCCGGTTATTTGAATTGTCTAACAACATCAACAAAAAATGTCATACCTACAACCATTAGTCATGGGGACAATCCCACTTCCTCAATCAACGCTTCATCCTTATCCATGCCTTCAATAAGTATTCATCTTGTCTATCATGCAATAAATGTGACGCAAGGGGGCAATTCATCTAATCATTCTATTCCTCCTTTTAGTGTCTCGTTTCCTACTCAATCATCTCCTATGCCTACTTACCATAGTGTTCCTCCATCTTATTCTCAATCAATGCCTTATTTCAACAATATCACCCCACCTTCTCAATCAAACATGTCTAACATAAATTCTTCAACCGAAGCAACCATTAATAAACTTGCTCAAATTGTGTCATCATTGCAACAACATATTGCTTCTATCAGTCAGTTTAACTTTAGTGTGCCCACATTTGATGTTGCGAGCCCACTTTCTCTTGAATTTGTTATAGTTGTCCCTCCTAAGAATGTTGAAATCCCTCAATTGGAACTCTGTAATGGAAAAGGTGATCCTTTAACACATGTCAAAACATTCCAAACTTTGTGTACTAACTTTGCTTATGATCAATGATTGCTTGCCAAATTGTTTACTAGAACATTAAGAGATAAGGATTTACAATGGTATTTCTCTTTGCCTTCTTATTCTATTACTTCTTTTCAACAATTAGCAAATGCTTTTATTCAACAATTTTAAAACAACATAGGTCCTAAAATCATTTTGACCGATTTAATGCATTGTAAACAAGGTGTTAAAGAAAAAGTGGCTGATTTCATTGGTATATACAAGAATTTATGTTCTCAAATTTATTTTCCAGTGCCTGATAATGATATTCAAAGAATTTTCATTTCTAATTTGCAAAAAGACATTAGGGAAAAACTTCTCTTTTTTGAGTTTAGTTCCTTTCTGCAGTTGTGCACAACACTTCACAATTATCAACTAACTATGAGTCAAATGGAGCAATCTATTCCTATGGCTCTGAGTGATAATGGTGAGAGTGCTCAACAACCGTTTGCAAAGTTCAAACAAAAAAAAGCTTCATCAAATTCAATGACACCATTAACAACAACAATGTGAATGCTACAACGGGTGTGCCTCCTATTTATAATTTTTTCAAAAGAGAGAGAATTTACTCCTTTGAATGGATCTTTGTATAGCATCATGTCTCAGTTGTTACTAAGAAATGTTATTAAACTTCCTCCAATAAAGCCATTTGACCCCTCCAAGGCAAATTCACCTCACTTTGATAATAATTCTTTTTGTTAATTTCATCATGAACCTGGTCATGATACTAAAAAATGTTTTGCATTAAAAAGTAAAATTGAAGATTTGATTGATAATAATAATACATATGTGACAAGTGTGAATGACAAAGGAAACAAATCAGTATCTCCTCCTAATCAAAATCTTAATATTTTTACTGATTCGTTACCTTCTCATACCTCTAATGTGATTGAGACTGAACATACCTCTTTCTCTCTTTCTGATGTGACTACTATAGTTCAAAATTTGGTGAATATGGTAGAGAAACAAAGAAAACCTAAGGACTTATGTATCACATTTGACCCTAGAGAGACCATTACAGTACCTGATGGGCCTTTATACATAGTTGTGAAGATCAAGGACATGCCTTGTCGTGGTGTGCTTATCGATCCCTCTTGCATGGTTAATGTCATCACCGAGGAGTGTCTTTTCACATTATGTTTGCATAAACCAATCTATGATGATACTAATGTGGTTGGTAAGTTATTTGATGGATTCTCTTGTCCTACCATTGGCTCTATCACACTTCCTATTGAGGTTCACACTAAATCTATGGATGCCAACTTTATTATCATTCCTTCCTCAGAGCAATTCTTAGTGAAGTTGGGCGACCCTTGGATATCTTCCATGAAGGTTATTTATTCTCTAATCCATAAGTGTTTGAAATTTCCCCACAATGGAGAAATAATAACTGTTAACCATAGCTTATTTTGACCAACCAAAAGAAGCCCTAGTGTTCCTATTGATTTTTTGGCCTAAACAATTCCAGTCTCTTCCACCAAGAAGCAATGCTCTCTTTCAATCTTATCAAAAGTGGAAGAAAGACATGATCCTATCCTTAAGCCAACCTTGAACTCTAACAATTTATATTCCCATCCTTCTTGAAGATGAAGTTCTTCCCTTGACAGATAGAACTAATCTTCCTCCTAAGGAAGATTCCCAACCTATTCCTATGGATGAAACTATACCTTCTCCTAAGAAGAACAACAATATTCCTCCTAAGGTTAGACCTGTACCTCCTCCTCATGATGGACTTGGTCTCCTTCCTACACCAAACATTCCTCCTTTATATGGTATAGTTCCACCTCCTTGCTCTTATAAAGAGAAGAGACCTACCTCTCCTCTTGTCCAACCTAAAAGACCTCAACCTAAACCTCCAACTACTAGAGATGAGAATATTCCTCCTTCAACAAATATTCCTCCTCCTTCTCAATCTTCTGCTAAGACTCGATGAAATTGTTGTGTGAGAGAACATCGATGAAAGCATTGTGCTTGAGCTTGTGAAGTTGTTCCTCAAAACATTCAATCTCCCAAAAATCCAATAGTTGACATGATTCCCTTTTCTCCTAAACAAGATGTTGAGCCTACGTCTCCAAATCATAAGTTACAAAAAGCATGTGATGGTTTTACTCCTATTCATGTTCGCACTACTCTTTCTATAAATCTTGATGAAGAAATAGGTGAAAATTTTACTCATGATGGCAATACAACTCCTAATGCTTCTGATATTGACTATGAATATGTTGATGTGGGCAAACATTTATCTGCAGAATTTTCAAAAGCCTTATTCATAGCTCCTAGAAATGTACAAAGGGACTTAGCACATGAGCATAGTCCCTATTTGGTTCTTGTGATAGCTCCATCTATTGTGCTCGATGTCGCTCCTTTGGCATGTTTCTCGCCTTCTCGAAATAGTAATCAGCAAGATCCAGAGGTGGATGATGTGCTAGACTAGCTACATTAGCATCGTAGATCCTCTACCTCTCTTTCTTTTCTTTCTCTTTTGTGATCATTCTTCTATGTGTATCCCTAATCGTTTATGTTCCCTAGTAATGTCTACTTGAGGACGATGCAAATCATTGAGATCTCTCTTGGTCTCTTTCATGTTGACTCAAAAGACACCTTCTATTCCCTTTCTTCCAAGGTAGTTTCCTTTCTTTCAAGAATGATGACTATTCTATGCACATATACATATGATATACATGAGTTATCATACAACATATTGACCCCGAGGAAAGAAAAACTACCTCGTGCTTTGTATTTTGTGTTCATTATCCTTGGGTTTATTCCTCGATTGGGAGATAAATCCTCACGATAACATGCTCTTTCCCTCTCTTGGGTGTATTGTACCTTAAAGCAATCTCTCCCAATAAGGTGTGTGCGATCGCTTTAATGTGGGGGCATACACTTCGCTCATATTTTTCTTCTTGATACTCAAAGTTACTTAGTGAACTTGGCTTTGCTTTGTAATTTTTGGTATCCTTCCTTTTCATGACTCATAGTGAGGGGGAACCTTGCTACTTACAGTCATGGTTCTCTCTCTTGATCTTCCCTTTTACTTTGTCAATTGAAGTCGTAAGATCTTTAGTCTACTGGGGGCTTGGTGTATCTTGCCTCCTTGACATGGTGAAAGTCTTTCAATCTTGTTTCCTTGTACTTTACTAGAAGTATTGGCATACACTTATACTCCCGCCAAAGTGGGGGCTAAATGTAGCATCATAAAATTGCGACTTTGCAATTTTAAACCACATTTGGGTCTTCACATCGGTGAATTGAATCCCTAAGCCTGACTAGAGACCCGAGACATGCTCACACTTCCCAAAGATTGTAGTCCTCGCATCCCACACTCTCATCTGCTACTTCATATCCTGAATTAGGGTAGGACAAGGCTGTGGCACCCATATCCCCCCTAGGAAAGGGGCGTGGCACCCCTGTCCTTGCCCTATTTTGGGCCCCTTTCGATCAAACTTTGCATTGGGATTTGAATTTGGAAAGTGGGAAAAGTTTTCCTATGTCGGCCTATAATGAAAAATAGTCAATTAACCCTAATTGACGAATATATAAGATGCATTCTTCTCTCCTATTTACATAAGACAGATACATGAAGTGGAAATTGCAATCCTGAGCGAAATCAAGCATTCAAGCATTCCAACATCCAAGCATTCCTTTCAAGCATTGAGCATTCTCAAGTCTCCTTTCAAGGCGAGGTGTTGCATTCAAGTCAAGGATTCAACCATTGAAGTGGAGATCCCTTTTGACATTCAATTCTAAATATCCTTTCAAACAATCCTATCAACATTTCAATTGCATCCTCTCTAGAGGTGAATTCTACTTCAGTCATTTACTTTCATTTTCTTGCAAGTACTTTTCATAATTTGGTTAATCCCAAAATCGGGGTTTGACTTGAAGGCAAACCCCTAATCCCAACAATATTTCCTCTCTTTTCTACACTTTCAACATGGTCCTGACAACTTTCGCCCAAATTTCTAGGGCTTACTACTAATTCCAGGTCCACAGCTTCATCCCGCATTTCTATCTCAAGTTATAACCATTTCTTTGTCATATTTACACTTGGTCTTAAATTGCATAATTCAAATTATCCATTCCAAAGGAGGGTTACTTACACTTTCCAAATCCATTGTCAATTCATTTAGTATTCAATTTCTTCCTATTGAGATTGGATCTAGTGAATTATCCCCCCTCCTTTAAATGTAATGGGTGTGAAAGGTTGAAGAGAATATTTTGTGAAACTTTCACTCCTCCTCTTGAGGAGAGAAAAGATTTCCTCTTGATTTCTCCATCTCCCTTTTCACCACCATTACAACAACTAACTGAACACAATTCAAATTAGGTCAACACAAAAAATTCCTGTGGCAGAGAAGAATGTAAATTGGACCACAACATATCTTAATCAGGACCAAAATAATTATCAAACATGTTATACAATATTCCATAATCATCATAGCAACAATATGAAGTGTAAACACCCAACGTTTGTCAAACCTAGAGTAAACACCATCAAACTTGAAAATCATGCTTCTGAAGCCCAAGAACACATGCCAACTAAATCTAGAATGAAGCTAAGGACATTAATAACATAACTCCAAAAACGCAACACCAGAGTCCATAACGCGGAGAATTGTGGAACATGCATTTCACACAAAAACATTGTCAAACACTGTCAATCATATTGGTAAACACAACTTCCTCATCACAGCAACTTGGAGCACCTTATCTAGAATATAACATCTTCAAACATAGATTAACAACATGTCCAAAACACAAGAGTAAATATGCAATGTAGAATATATGTGGAGCGAAACATTCAACACAACTGCACTAAGAAGTCAACAATACTTATACCATTCAGTCACTAATGACAACCAAAGCATGCTGACATCAATGATAATACATAAACAACTCATTTCGATCAACCTTTCAACACAAATACTTATTCAAATTCTCTTATGGAAATCAAACTCACAACATTTATAGCATATTTCATTCCTAATCTTCATTTTCTTCTATGTATACTTCCCTTTCTTGAAATTATTTATATTCCATCTCTTCTTCCCTTAATACTATTTAGTAATGGAAAAAAAATGACTAGAATTATGTGGAATATTGCAAGCCTCACACTAAATATCATGTCTTGCAATACGTATGCTGGATTTATTTAGTGGATTAGGAGTTTCCTTCAAAGAATTCCTTGAGCCAAATCTCCTTTGGTTAACCCTTTCTATATCATACACAAGTCTACTATTCTCCATTTTTTATTGTAAGGCATGTTGTGTAACTTCATGGGATTTTGATAACTTTTCCTGTTAGAAGAGAAATTCTTCTTACTATTAGATACCTTATAACTCAACTCCTTTAGGGCATGGATGACTTTATCTACTTTATCGTTTGGTAAGGATTGTTGCCCATGTTGATACTTACAAAATTTTAGTAACTTTAATTTACTCCTCTTAGGTATCTCTCCATAAGAGTACATGTTTTTTTCATCTCTAGAACTTTAAATTGACTTCATGCCTCTAAATGAATAAATAAACTATTTTTCACCTCTTCTCTCCTTATGATGCGTAGATTATATTACCTTCACATTTGAGTTGATATTTTTCATTCCTCTTTTTTTTGTTGTATAAATTGTCTTTGCATGCCCTCATTATGAATCATTTATTTTCCTTTTAGTGTATATCAAACCCCAGTCTCCATATATACCTCTAGAAGTTGGTAGAGTAGAGAACTATGTGGGTTAGTTTGTAGCTTTGTGATTCTATATGCTATAATGTGTAGGAAGAAACACCATTTGATCTAGATGAATAACCACCCCTTTATAATATTTTTTGACATTTCTCTCCCTTTCCCTCCACAAGTTGATGGAATAGGACCATGTTTTTAGGTTATTCTACATTGAGTTCAACCAACACTTTTGCATGTAAGTTAGAAAGGAGGTTGGAATTCTCTAGAGGTTTGATCTCATCTACAAGGTCGAACACCTTGAGATATCATTCCCATGTTTTGTTAGAATGTTATTAAACCAACTTTAGCAAGGGTGCAATTTAAACGATAACTATTTGGAACACCTAGAAAGAGCAATGTGTTGAATTTAATATCATCCTATTAAGAATTTGGTATGATCCTTGTGGTTGTAGTTATTTAATAATTATTTTCATAATTAAATATTGTGACTCTAATGGTATGCTTTTAATTCTTTGGTTGACAAAATCTAACTGCTCTATTTTAAAACAATTCTTAGTTCTATTGAATTCAGCAAACTATTGACACATCATAGGCATACATTATTTCCTTCCATTCCATCCGCATGCAAAGATTTTTCCTCCCCATCATCCATACCAAATTGGGGATGCTATTGGGGTAAAAGCGCAAAGTTGTGTCATACTTTTATAAAGGAAATGACCAATGTTGATTCATCTTTTTAAATTGAATCAACGGAAAGTGAAATATATGTTTGAATTTTGAAATGATGTTAACTAATAAAATGTTTATTATTTTTTTGTAATTTAAAAAAAAATTAAAATTATTTGAATATACTTTCTTATAAAGTAAACACCATAATTTAGTTGTTGATAAAATACTAAAATTGAAGTTACACGAGGCATCACACTTTATATAATAGTTTTTACCTATTTTTCTTCACTTTTTTTTTTGTATATTGATAACTTGAAACTTCAGTGCAAAAATATATTTTAAACTATTTTTTATGTGTATATATTTTTCAATAAATTTGAAAAGTTGTGTACTAAAATATAACTCTTTTCATTTGGTGTCATATTTTTTCTTAATTATTCATCCAAATTAGAAAATAATTATATCATCTTGGCATAGACTCTTTTCTCTAGTGCATCAATTTTTTTCAAAAAAATTAAATAACTTTTATTATTTTTCCTTTACTAGAAAATCAACCTTATATTTTAGTGTTGATGACGTACCTTCAATAAAAATAAAATATAAAATATAAAAAGTAATTAAAATATTAAAAGATATATATTTTGGAAAATTCACTTATAGATCAATAAAAGGGTATTTGTACATTTAAAAGAATATATATTTATAAGAGTAGGAGTTGTTGAAACATCGAGTTTTTCAAAATAATAAAAAATTAGTAATTAGACCCAAAGTGGTATAAAATATACATTTATTGGATAATTCCAATTCGAAAAGTTATGTCATATATATAAGATACCTATAATGAATCTCTATAGACCATATGTTTGGCTAAAATTAATTTTTAGTTAGAATTACTTAAATTCACTTGTCCTAATAAGTTGGCTTGAAACGTGACACAAATTTGTGCTTTTACGCATTGATTATATCCCAAATAACTCCACTATAATAGGTTATCAACACTTCCCTAGTGCTTTCCTTCCACCCACACTTGTATATTCTTCTAAAAAATCTAACTATACAATAGGTTATCAACAGTTCCCTAGTGCTTGCCTCCCACCCACACTTACACATTCTTGTCAAAAATCTAACGATGCATATAATCAACTTTAAGAAACTCATTTTGTAAGCCATTAGTAAGATTATCCTCCAATTTAGCCAAAAAACATGAACAAATTGTAAAACATAAGTGTGCGAGGTATAATGTTGAATTTTAAAGAATAGATAAGGCTTATTGAAAAGGAGTGGGAGTGTAATTCTTAGAGGGTACATGCACATAGTTGAGTCCAATTAGAGTTGAATATTTAGATAGACAAAAACAAAAAAATTGTGTCAAACGAAATGAGATCTCTTTATGCTTTAGGGTCCGAAGCCAAAATTTGAAAAGAGATCTTGTTTCACAATGGGCTCTTGAACCTGAATCTACAAAATGGGATCCCATTTCAAAAAGAAAACAGGATCTTGTTTCAAAAATAAACCAAGATCCTATTTCTTTTTATATTGTTTATGTTTTTCCTTTCTTATAGTTTATGTTATATTTCATGTATATATTGAGAGGATGTTTGAGTGTGGTTTCAAATCTCTAGGAGCTATAATGTACATAATTCTAGATTTTAGAAGATCTTATAAATTTTTGAACTTGGTCAAATTTCAGTAATCAATAGGCTCCTATAAGCATTTTCTTTCTCTCTTTATCTTTCTTAAGCTCTAGATCCATCTCTCTCCATATCAATTTTCTTCTATCGCATCTCTACCTCTCTATCTCACTCTCTCGTCTCTCCCAAAATATAGACCTATATCTCTATCTCTCTCGCATCCTTAACTCTGTATTCTCTATCTCCTATCTTTCTACACACCTCCTCTCCATCCCTACCTACCTCCTCTCACTCCCTACCTACCTCTATTTCTCTACATATACCTCTCTCTCTCTCTCCACCCCTCACTCCTTCCCTCTCTACTTTTATCTCCCCTATATCCCCTCTCTACCTCTCTATCTCACTCTCTCCTCTCTCTCCTAGAATATAGGCCTATCTCTCTACCTATCTCACATCCTTAATTCTCTACTCTTTGTCTCCTCTCTCTGTAACACACCTCCCTTCACTTGTTACTTACATCTATCTTTGTCTCTCTCTCTACATACCTTTCTCTCCCTCCCTACTAACTTATCTTTCTCCACATACATCTCTCTCTCTCCACCCTTCCCTTCTTCCCTCTCTACTTTTATTTTCATTCTATCCCCTCTTTACCTCTCTATCTCACTCTCTCCTCTCTCTCCCAAAATCTAGACCTATCTCTACCTCTCTCACATAGTTAACTCTCTACTCTCTGTCTCATCTCTCTCTCTACAAACCTCATCTGACTCCCTACCTACCTCTATTTATCTATATATACCTTTATCTCTCTCTACACACCTCCCCTCACTCCCTACCTACCACTATGTCTTTACATCACGGGGACTTCACTAACTAGGCAATATTATATCACGTGTGTTCATATTGGGGGGTTTAGTATCCCAAAAATGAGGGTACAATATATTGCCTATCGATAAAAATAGGGGGGTTTTTAATTTAGGCTAAGAAAAATGCAATATTTGGTGAAAATAGGGGGCTTTTAATTCAGGTTGTGTATTTGGAGGAGGTGACAAAAAAAGAGTTTAGGGCAATATTTTTTGAAAATAGGGGGATTCTTTAGTATGGCATGAATGCATGTGAAATAACCTAGGTTCCCAAGCTCTACATAAACCTCTATCTCTCTCTACATACCTTTCTCTCCCTCCCTACCAGCTTATCTCTCTATATACATCTCTCTTCCACCCTCTCTCTCTCTTTCTCCCTCCTTCCCTCTCTCTCACTCTCTACCTATCTATGTCTACATCTTTCTATCTCCCCTTTTCCAATATTTCTATCCATCTATATCCCCAATCATTCTCTTTATCTCCCCTCTCACTCTCTCTACCTACCTCTCCCTCCATCTCTACCTTTTTGCCCCTCCCTCCTTCCCTCTCTCTCACTCTCTACCTATCTATGTCTACATCTTTCTATCTCCCCTTTTCTAATATTTCTATCCATCTATATCCCCAATCATTCTCTTTATCTCCCCTCTCACTCTCTCTACCTACCTCTCCCTCCATCTCTACTTTTATCTAAACTCTATCCCCTCTCCACCTCTCTAGATCACTCTCTCCTCTCTCTCCCAAATTATATACCCATCTCTCTACCTCTCTCTAAACACCTCCCCTCACTCCCTCCCTACCTCTATTTCTCGACATATACCTCTCTCTCTACATACCTTTATCTCCCTCCTTACCAGCTTATATTTCTCTACATACATCTCTCTTCCACCCCCCCCTTCTCTCTCTCTCTCTCTCTCTCTCTCTCTCTCTCTCTCTCTCTCTCTCTCTCTCTCCTCTCCTCACTCCCTACCTACCTCTATTTCTCCATATGTATCTCTCTATCTCTCTTACATACCTTTCTCTCCCTCCCTACCAACTTATCTTTCTCTTCATACATCTCTCTTTTACCCCCCCCCCTCTCTCTTTCTCCCTCCCACTCTCTCTCTCTCCATCTCTCTCTACTTCTTTCTATCTCCCCTCTCCCTCTCTTTCTATCCATCTATGTCCCCAATCACTCTCTTTTTCTCCCTTTTCACTTACTCTACCTACCTCTTCCTCCCTCCCTTTAGTTTTATAAAGAGAGAGTGTGAAGATAGAAAGAAGTAGAGAAATATTGATAGGTAGAGAGTGGGGAGTGAGGGAAGGACGAAGGGATTGAGATGTGGAGATGTAGAGATAGAGGAGGGTGTGTGTGTGTGTGTGATATATATATATATATATATATATATATATATATATATATATAGAGAGAGAGAGAGAGAGAGAGAGAGAGAGAGAGAGAGAGAGAGAGAGAGAGAGATGACAAGTGATTTGGAGAGAGATCGGTTTAGAGATCAAGGGAGATAAAGAGAGTGATATAGAGAGAGCGAGAAAATGCTAATAGGAGCCTCCTGATTACTGAAATTTGATTGTCTGAAAATTTATAAGATCTTATAAAATCTAGAATCTTCATTATAACTCCTAGAGATCAAGGGAGATAAAGAGAGTGATATAGAGAGAGAGAGCGATAAAATGATAATAGGAGCCTACTGATTACTGAAATTTGTCTATCTAATTTTTTTATTAAGATCTTATAAAATCTAGAATTTCCATTATAACTCCTAGAGATCTATAACCACTCTCATTTACATCCTATCAATATATATATATGAAATGTAACTTAAATTATAAGAAAGGTTAAAAACATATTGAAATGTGACTTCATTGTTATGTTTCATGTATACATAAGTCATTTTCAACATAAAAAATAAAAAATATATAAAAAAGTTATTTTTCATGTATATATATGTCATTTTCGATATAAAAATAAATGGGATCCCATTTATGAAACAAGATCTCACTTATGATATAGGATCCTATTTCTAAAACGGGATCCCATTTAAAAATAAATAAAAATTTCAGCACTGTTTTTTTCTTTGGATTTTACTTCGAAAAAAGGCTTGGAGAGTCAACCCTTAGCTTTGGACTTGGTTTGACCTACAACTTGAAGGCCATGTTAATGCTCCTAGAAAATACCAACTTTGGACATATATCTGAAGACCTTTTTTGCATTATTTTTTTTACAAAATTAAAAGATATTATAAATAAGATTGTGTAGATTTCAAATATGCAATTTTTTTTTAATTGGATTAATTTTTCTTTTTAAAAAAAAATATTTTCTAATGAAAGAGGTCTATAAACTTGAAAAACAAGTTTTCTTATTTTTTAATAACTTTTTTGTTTTTAAGCTTTTTCAAATAAAAATTATATGACATCAAACTAGAGATAACTCTATGCACTTTAAGAAAAAGAATAAAAAAATGACAAGTTTAGGTCAAGTTATGCTTGTAATACACGAGGGGTTTTCAAAAAAGAAATTATGCCCAACAAAAATTAACAAAAAATAAAATTTTAAAAAAAAATTACAAAAAAATATCCTCATGAATCTTGAGTGTGTTACAAATCTTTTCCCGAAAGGATTCAGAAAAATACTTTCATTTAGGTCAAATTATGCTTGTCGTACATGGGGATGGTATGGTCATGAAAAAGTAACATTTAAATAGTGGTTTTTAGAAATGCCTATTGAAACTTAATTTGTATCATTTGGATATTAAAAAAAAATTATATATTTGGAAACCAGACTTTGAGCACTATATTTCATATTACTGATTTTTTAAAGATTCATTTTCATTCTTTATGTGCTTCAAATTCTTAGGTCAATTGGGACGAATTCTAAAATAGAGGAAAAACACTTCCACTTTTTGGCCAAAAAATGGATTCAAATTCTTGCATACACCCTAGATTGAGGACCTTTCCCATAAAAAGTATCATCATAAAAAGAGAGAGAAATATAGTGGAGGTATGTGAAATAAATGGAAACTCAAAGAAAACAATATGAAGAATGTCATGCAGGGTAACTTATTGTCAAGGAAGAACACATTAGGTTATTAGAAGCTAGCGAGAAACAAATCAAACAAGAGGTTAAAGTAATCTCCTAAGTTCCTTGCTTCAAATTTGTAAGTTTCACGAGTCCTCATCCCTTGTAGGAACATTTGTTTATGCAAGCTAGAAACATTCTCCATTTTTTAGATCATGTTATAAGGAGGCCAATATTCTAATAGTAAGATGTTCTTGTGCGAGGAGAATTCTTCTTCCTTCATAAATTATTTTTTTATTTTTGAAGTGGAGGAAATCAAAGATCTGCAAAGGGTAAAGTTAGCCCAAATGAAGTTGAAAATGTTGCATTATGGTGGAAAAAGCTACAAAGAGAATGGGTAATGAATGTGGACCCTAGGATAACAAGTTGGAATCGAATGGTGATCAGGTTGAAGAGAAAATTCATTCCTGAATGCTATGAAATCGAGTTATTTAAGAAGATACAAAATATAAAGTAGAAATATTTGAGTGTAAAGGAATACATAAAAGAGTTCTCCAAGTTGGTCATTCGATCAGGTAGCCATTAGATTAAGAGGGAAAAGGTAGTCAGGTATGTGAATGGTTTGTGATTCAATATTCAAGACAAAATGAGTATGTTTCAGATTAACACCATGGAAGAAGCATATCGATAGGCATTGAAGGCTGAGAAAAAATTAATGAGAAGAAAAAAGCAACTCTAAAAGTTGCAAAAGATTTGCAACAGAAAAAGGACAAGCGAACAATGAAAAAGGAAATAAAATTGAAGAGGAATCTAAGGCCCAATGGAGCAAGGAAATGGGCCAAAGCAAAAAAGAAAAATAGTTCCCATCAAGAGGATGTGGTTATAGTAGTAGAGGGTTCCAAGGCAAGTGTTACTAGTGTGGAGAAGTTGGTCATCGTGCTTATGAGTGTCCTTAAATACAAGGAGGTAGCAAGAAGGGTGCAACCAAAAACCACTTGGCACAAGAAGATGAAGAGAGTGGTGCATCCTCAAAAGGTGAAGACCCCAAAGAAGGTGAAACTCTCATGATGAGGAGAGTGTTGTTGAATCCCAAGGTAGTTGCGGAGGAACCATCTCAAAGAAGGAGTCTCTTTGAACTATGTGCAAGTCTAGACGTAACTAGATGCAAAGTTATAGTAGATAGAGGTAGTACGAACAACTTAGTTTTAGAGGAGATGATAAAGAAGCTAGGTTTGAGAAGGTGTAAGCACCTTAGTTCGTACAAAGTTTCATGCTTACAAGAGGGACATGAGATGACTATGAGTTAGTAGTGTTTGATTAGTTTTCAAATTGAGTCTTATAAACGTGAAGCATTATGTGATGTGATGCCTATGAGTGCTTGTCATGTGTTATTGGGAAGGCCATGACAATTTGATAAGAAGGTCATTCATTATGGTTGTAAGAATGTGTACACCATCCAAAATGACGGGCAAAAGTATATGTTGAATCCTCTAAGGGAGAAGGAACAAAGAATCAAGTTCCATAGTTTGTTGTAGTTCTTGAAAGAAGCGAATAGAATAAGAGGAGAGGGATGAGCACACTGACATGCAAACATTCAAAGGGAATATTTCAAGGGGAAGAGGTGGATTGGATTCCAATTCGTTGCAACAGTGTAGTAAAGGCAAAGAGAATATTAGTCCAAAAGAATGTAATGGTGAAAGTGATGGATTGCGTGTTGAACCAGAAACAAAAGTGGATAAAAAATAAATATATGAGATTACCATCCCATACATTTCCCAATGTTCCTGAGTTTGCCAGCTCACATGGTGTGTTTTGGTGCAGGAGCACTGAATAATTAGAACCACCCAATAAGATTTCTAGTTTTGGTTTATTTTGGTTTGATTTGGCTTCTCTTTTTCAACTTTATAGTGTTTTTCTTTTATCACATTATCAACTCCAGTTCAGAGGTTCAAATGATTGTTGATTTCGACGCACTAACTACGCTCCATCAGATTCGACAAAATGATATTTTTCTATCAATCCACTTTGGGTATCAGAATAGAGAATGAATTAAATATGAAACATTTGATTAACCAAATTATAAGTCTCATGACAAAGTTTGGTGACTGTTTGCCTCGAGGCGTAAAATTAAAAATTAAGACCTGTGGCGTAGAGGGGAATATTAAACTCAGCAAACAAATTTAAGACCTTCAATATAGCATAGTAGAAGGAGGTCATGGCTGTGTGGAAAAATTAAGTGAAGAGACTAAATTTGTGGGAAAAAGAACGGCAAATTCTAGGCAGATTAAGGGTGCACATGTAGTGAACATTATATAGAGAAGGGAAAGGATTGCATAGTGGATAGTATTGTAATTTTATTCATGTTGAAAGGGAGAACAGAGTATTGGCATTCCTTTTCCTTTTAGTATAGGATAAGTCATTTCAAAATTATTTTGTGTCGTGAAATTTTTGGTGAAATTTAATTTTAGAATTAGTTTTTTAGTTTGGAGAATTTGAACAAAATATTGATGGAATCATGTGTATTAAGCGAATGAAATTAGATTGTATTAATTCCTTTCTTAAATGAGTTAATTTGGACATAGATCCAAATTAGAACAGTTCGAGTAAACTTCCTTAATTGTGTCCTACATCAAGCTTGCTTAAAATTGGCACTCGTGTCCTTGTGAAAACCCTGTCAAAACCCTATACAATCCTATTGGGATATATTCAATCACTCCTCGGAAAAAGGTGGTCTAAATAATATTTCAAATGAAATAGGCCCTTGTGGCTTAATCACTACTAATAGAGTCCATTGAAGTCACACTACTAATAGAATCCATTGAAGTCTTATATTTTTTTATTTTCAACCAATCCATTTGCTTGTTTGGTTGAGGGAGCATTATGGAGAGGTTTAAGAGTATTATATCCTTCTCCATAGCAAAATCATTTTATTTAGAGAAAAATAATGAAACTTTTATAGGCATAGTTGAGCAATCTTCATTTTAGTCATGTCATCAAACTAATTGATCCATGTAATCATAGTTGTGTAAACAATCCAATTACCCACAACATAGGAAATTCATGTATTTGTAAACTTCCTTTCAAGAAAATAAACCCTAGGTAGTAGTAGGGATTCTATTAAACTTTCTAAAAAGATGAAATCTAATGTAGAGATAGTCTATAAGGAAAAAGTGAAGTGCACTCAAATTACAACAACAATAATCATTTCAATTACTTTTATCAAAATGTATTTTTTATTAATTTTATCAATTCAATACTTTATAATTCTATAATTTTATTAATTTTATTAATTTAATTAAAACATATTTTTATAAATTATATTAATTATAAAAGAAAAATTAAAAAGAAAACAATTAATCTAAAATTATTTAAATTATAAAAAATACTTTTAAAACTCAAAAAATAGAAATAAATAAAGAAATACTTGGAAGTAATCAGTTTGTTGGACAAGTGAAGGAGTAGGCTTGATTGAAATCATCTCAAGGTGCTAAAAAGGCATGGTTGATTCCCTATATATAGTTGATGGAGTTAACTGATATCCTCTTGGCATGTCACCTCAAATGACATTATGCAAATTGTTGTGTTTCAATCTAATTGGATTCAATCAAAGCATCCTTAACTTGAACATTGATGTATTTTTTTTTGTTTTTTTTATAGATTTTCATTTACACTTTTTTATTTTTACGTAGCTAGTGAGATGCACCATTATGTCTCATCCTACTATATAATCTTTTACAAATGTCTTTTTTTTTCTAATTTTTCAATATTAATAAATTTATAAAATAAATGACTTTTAAGTCTTATGGTAAACTTAATTTAGTCTTAATTCCTATATTTTTCATATCCACTAGTTCTATCAAGATTATGAGCATAAGTAAATGTGATTTATAGTAGGTTATATTTTTCTAAATAAAAAAATGAAACAACATTAAATGGACCTAAAATATTAAGTGGTTATTAATTGTGGGTACCGTTTCCTGAATTTTGCTCTCTTTAAAAAGTTGAGTTGCAATTTCTAATAGGATCATCTTCTAAGAATCTTAAAAATAAAATAAGTTTATTTTTTAAATATCAAGAGTTAATAGTAAAAGATAGATATATATATTAAATGGAATGATTGTTCACCACTTTTATACATATATGGGATGATAGAAAGATAAATAGACTTGTTTTCTTAAGAGAAAAAAACTCATTTGAAACTACTGAAATTATTGTTAAATCATTTTGATAATTAAAAAAATTGATACAATCTTGAAGATCTACATCCATTTTCTAGTAAAAAAATATCATTTAAAATAAGATTAAAAAACAAATATAAAAGGTCAAATGTGAGCTTTACAAGTATCTCCACAAAAAGTTAACTTGAAAAAAAAAATGAAAAGTAAACGAAAAAAATATTAAACTATAAAAAATAAACTTGGGTTGAAAAAAATACAAAACTATAAAAAATAAACTTGAGTTGAAAAGACATGCAAAATAAATGACAAATCAAATTTGAAAATAAAGCGCAACTAAACAACTAAAATAATGAGAGATAAAATACAACAAATCTGAAACCAGAACAAATATTAAAATTAATTTTTATTGCTTTCTTCAATTTAAAAAAATTTAAAATTAGTCCATACGTACTTATTTTTATTCCCCTCTAAATTTCCAAAAGAGAAAGGACAAACACAAGAGAATTATATTTTATTTCTTTAATGAAAACAATATATTAAAGCTGGAAAGAAGTTAAAAATGAATCGACAACATATTCGTTACAAAATTCATAAGCTTTAGAATTTGTGTAGAATGGAAAGGCGTTGATGGAATTCCATATCATTCCCTTGCCCAATCACACTTTCAAGTGTAGAGTATTAAATTTAAAATGGTTATAGAATGTCCAAATTTAATTCCCATCAAATATTTAAAATCCTTAAAGTCTATGAAGTAACATCAATCATTATTTAGTCTTCAAGAAAATGGGGTGTGTAGTTACTTTAATTTGGTTCAAATATTAAACAATTTAATGGAGAAGATTCTAAACCACTTGATATTTTTTAAGCAATCTTATTTTATAAAAGAAAGTTGATGTAGAAATTATTTTTTAATAGTTTAGATTAAAAAACATTGTCTTAATAAGATTGCTTTAATGAGGTATGTGAATCTCAGGTCAAGAGTGTTAAGTCAACAAGGTATTGCTTTCTTTATTTAATATTTGATATAATGTTGATTAAAATATTTTAGGTTTGAATTAATGAATCTAATGATAAGGATTCAATATATGATTGACATGTCAAATTTAAATTATCATTTTGTTTATTTATGTTTATATTTGTTTATACTTTGAAAGACTTTTATATTTGAATTAAAGTTGATGATGAATTAGAAGTGATTTGTTAATAGAAGATTTTATGTATATGAGAGTTAATTGTAGAAAGATGATTTATGAAAATTTTGAAAAAGTTGAAAAATGTCAACTAACTTTAATACACTAATTTGAAGAGGATTAAAACTTTTGGTGGACAACTTTTTGAATACAAATATGTATGAGTTAGGATATATGAAAAAGATTGTGTGTGTATACATGTACATGTGTGTGTATACATACATACATACATACATACGTAAATATGTACATACACACATACATTCATATGTGTATGTATGCATATGTATATGTTTCTATGTCTATGTCTATGTCTATCTATATGGATATCTATATATAGATTATACATGCACACATAGACATATACATATATAGGTGTATACACCTTAAAATTGGCTTGAGATGATTAATTAAATACATGTCATTTAATTAATAAATTCCTCTACCTATAAATAAATTCATTAATTTATTATTTGGTTCATAACCTTTATTCTTCTAATCATAAATCATTTTCCACGTCATTTGATCAATTTTCTCTATTATGTCACATCAAATGGCCACATTATCATGTGTCTCACAAATTAAATATTCTTAAATATTTAATTGATCAATCATCCTCAACAAATCCAACAAACTAAATGGACACATTTCCTTTGCAACAAAATTGAAAGATTAAATATTCTATAATGTTTAATTAATCAAAATATTTTTAAGCAACTAAGAGACACATGGATTTTTTAACCAACTAAAGGACACTTGGCTTTCCTCTTTCATCTCCATCCTCCACCTTGCATTTGTTTCCTCTTGAGGGAGCAAGATCCTCTTTTCTCTCTTACTTCCTCATCTCCAACCGTACAATTCTCCAAATCGAATCTGAGTCGTTGATATCTACCTCCTAGGACATGAGCCTTGGAAATTCTATACATGGTCTCTCATTTGCACAAATAAAGCTCTCAAGCATTTTTAGTGTCAAGGACTTTTAGCATTTTTGCATATTCAAGCATTCTAGCACTTTTCATCATCTTAAGCATTTAAGCATTTTAGAAACATTTTTAGAATCAAGTTAGTATAATCATTTTTAGCAAGTGATCTCATTTGCATAATAATTTAGCATCTCAATTCATAGCTTAGCATCATCAAGTAGAAGCATTCAATTATCATATAGATCAATTTGCATATCATCATAGCTCATTATCATGTAGTGTAAGAATGAATTTCTTGCATTTAGAATTAGCACTCATTCTCTAGGTTATCATTCTGAAGCCAAGTGCATCACAATCTGAGAGAAAATATGGTTTAAAAGAATCCTTGGAGATAGAGACCAATGGGACAACATTGAGGAATCATTTTTTTAATTTGTTTATTATTTGCATTCCTTAATATAATGTCTCATTGTTGTGTCTTTCATGCTATTATTAGTTGATTGCCACATATTTACACACACATTAGTTATTGATATAGATATACATATTGTAACGCCCCGCTAAGGAACCCCAAAGGACAACTCATCTCAAGAATACAAATATTATTTTTTAAAGAGATACATTAAGTCATTAATCTATGATAATGAATAACATAATATTTAACATGAGAACAACTTTTCTAAGGACAAGCGGAGACAACTAAAATAATAACACCTATGTCCTCTAAGGTCCTCTAACATCGCTACAAGGCAACATTAACACTTAGTAAGGCATAAGAAACAAATCTAAACTAACCATTGCATAACATAATGCCTTAACATAAATAGATGAATCTTAACATAGAAACAATATCATATAAGAACTAAACAACACGATTACCCTAGAAACTAGGTTCATTTTAAATCCCAAATCCAAAGCCTCCTTAGCTTGAATATTGATGTATTTTTATCCTTTTCTAGATTTTCATTTACACTTTTTAATTTTTAGTTAGCTAGTGAGATGCACCATTATGCTCTCATCCTGCCATATAATCTCTTACAAATGTCTCTATTTTTATATTTTTTCTATTAATAAATTTATTAACTAAATGACTTTTAAGTCTTATGGTAAACTTAATTTAGCCTTAATTCCTATATTTGTCATATCCACTAGTTCTATCAAGATTATGAGCATAAGTAAATGCGATCTATAGTAGGTTATATTTTTCTAAAGAAAAAATGAAACAACATTAAATGTACCTAAAATATTAGGTAATTAGTAATTGTGGGTAAGCAACCATTTCTTGAATTTTTCTCTCTTAAAAAAGTTGAGTTGCAATTTCTAATAGGGTCATCTTTTAAGAAGAAAGATAAAATAACTTTATTTTTAAATATCAAATGAATTAATAGTAAAAGTTATTTTTGTTTTTTAAAATAAAATGATTATTCACCAGTTTTATACATAAATGGGATGATAGAAAGATGAATAGACTTATTTCCTTAAGAGAAAATAAACTCATTTCCAGCAATTAAAATTATTGTTAAATCATTTGATAATTAAAAAAATGATATAATCTCAAAGATCTAAATCCATTTTCTAGTAAAAAATGTCATCTAAAATAAAATTAAAAAGTCAAATATTAAATGTCAAACATGAGCTTTACAAGCATCTTCAAAAAGTCATCTAAAGAAATTCAAAAGTACAAGAAAAAAACACCATATTATAAGTAAAATCAAGTTGAAAAGATACCCAAAAGAAGTAATGAGTAAAATTTGAAAATAAAGCACAACGAAATACTTTAAAAAAACATAGGAGATAAGATACAACAAATCTCTTACGAAATAAAAAATTAAAATTAATTTTTATTACTTTCTTCAGTTAAAAAATAAAATAAAATTAGTTCATAAGTATTTACTTTTATTCCCCTCTAAATTTCCAAAAGAAAAAGGAAAAACACAAAAGAATTATATTTTATTTCTTTAATTGAAAACAATATATTAAAGCTGGAAAGAAGTTAAAAATGAATCGACAACATATTCGTTCATGAGCTTTAGAATTTGTGTAGAATGGAAAAGGGATTGATGGAATTCCATATCATTCCCTTACCCAATCCCACTTTCAAGTGTAGAGTATTAAATTTAAAATGGTTATAGAATGTCCAAATTTAATTCCCATCAAATATTTAAAATCCTTAAAGTCTATGAAGTAACATCAGTCATTATTTAGTCTTCAAGAAAATAGGGTGTGTAGTTACTTTAATTTGGTTCAAATGTTAAACAAATTAAAGAAGAAGACTATAAACCACTTGGATCTTTTTAAGCAATGTTATTTAATAAAGGAAAATTGATGTAGAAATTATTTTTTTAATAGATTCAGATTTTAGAAACTTGTGTTAATGAGATTAATTTAATGGGGTATGTGAATCTCCCATCAAGAGGGTTAAGTCAACAAGGTATTGCTTTCTTTATTTAATATTTATATAATGTTGATTAGGGTATTTTAGGTTTGAATTAATGATTAAGGATTTAATGTATGATTGATATGTCAAAGTTAAATTATCATCTTGTTTATTTATGTTTATATTTGTTTTTACTTTGAACGACTTTTATGTTTGAATTAATGTGGTTGATGAATTAGAAGTGATTTGTTAGTAGAAGATTATATGTACATGACAGTCAATTGCAGAAAGATGCATTTATAAGCATATTGAAAAAGTTGAAGAATGATAAGTAACTTTAATACATGGAGGATGACTAAGACTTCTGGTGGACAAATTTTTGGATGCAAATATGTATGAGTTAGGATATATGAAAAATATTATGTGTATATGTATATGTGTGTGTATACATATGCATATATATGCATACATACATGTATACATATATATGTATGTATGTATGTATATATAAGTACACATGCATATAGTTTTGTATAAATATACATATAGATATAGATACACACACAAACATACATATGTATATGTATATCTATATGTGTGTGTATGTATATGTGTATATATATACATATATATATACATATATACATACATACATATATACATATATACATACATACATACATACATACATATATACATACATACATATGTATACATATATATATGTATACATATGTATGTATATATATATGTATGTATACATATACATATACATATGCATATGCATATATAGATATAGATATAGATATAGATATGTATATATCTAATATATATATATATATATCTATATCTATATCTATACATGCACACACACACACACATATACATATACATATACATATACATATACATATAGATGTATGTATGTATGTACACACACAAAGACATGTATGTATACATATACATACACATTGTATGCAGGAAATGAGGGCAACAAAAATATAAAAGTCAGATTCAGAATACCCACACACCAATGAGACTCTTGGTGCAAGTTATAAGAACTATATTGAGATAGTCCAACTTCCCAAGGGGTGTCCCATTGTTCTCTATCTCATAAGATCCCTAAGGTCTCACTCTTTCTCTCAAATCAATGAGCAAAGTGGCTTAGGAATGACAACTCCAAGAATGAGTGATGTGTGATTTATAAGCATGAATGTATTCCTAATACATGTTTGATATTGAAACTATGACGATTTAAGCTAGTATGAAGATGATGCTATGTAAAAGGATTAGTAAACTTATCCTAACATGATATACTAGTCTAACATGGATATGCTATGATATTAAAATGCTTCTAAATGCTATTATGATTTAACAAAGAGAGGTTAAATGCTTAGTAAAAAGACTAAAAGTTTGATGCACAAAGACTTGGATATATCATTAGCAAAATGACTATAAGTTTTATGCATAAAAACTTCTATATCCAAATGAGAGAATGAGAGCACTATTTATAGGAAAAATAGGGCAATGGATGGTCAAGATTGGATAATCTTAACAAGGGTTAGGATTGAAAGTTAATCAATCCATGTTTACAATTCTAACCCATGAAATGGTGCAATTGTCAACAAGAGGTTGCTTGAGATGAGATGTAAGAAGCATTAAATGCTTGAGAAGACATGAAGGTTACCTTAGGAGGTAAGGCTAAGGTTAGGTTAGGGTCATCCATTGGATAAAGCTTTTATCCAAGGGGTAAAATCTTGTGCAAGGGTTAATAAGATAACCAAGGGTAAAGCCATGAATGCTTGATGAGACCCTTGGGTTAGATGAGGGTTAAGTTAGAGAAAAAGTCTCTAACCATGCAAGAAGGGTGAGTTAACCATTAATGGTTATGAAGACTTTGGGGGCAAATTTGTAAGTCTTTCCAAATTTGGGGGAACTCAACAAGTTAGCTTGTTGAAGACATAAAGGCTTTAATGCTTTTGGAAGACTTTGGAGGCTTTGAGAAGTGACTTATCTTTGCTTAGGAATGTGACAATAATTAGGAGATGGATTAGGCTAAATTGGAAGAGTTTAGAAGAATTTTAGAAGGGGGTTTAGGAGGCAAGTGGGAGATGTAGGAAAATGCAAGTGGATGGAAGAGGATTTTAATTAAAATAAAATTACTTTAATTCAAAAAAATAGATGCAACTTGCATAATACAAGTGGGGATTTAAATAAATTAGATGTATTTATTTGCAAGGATTAATTTAATTAAAAGGGAGAAAGGGGAATTAATTAAATAAAGTAAATTATTTAATTAAAGGCTAGAAAAGGTTTAGGTGAACTTAATTAAATAAATTGAGTGATTCATTTAATTAAATAGATGAATGTGAAGAATTTAATTAAATAGAGAGGAATGGGGTTAAAATAAATATTAAATATTCATTTAGGAAAGTGGTCAGATTTATACGTCTACACACATATATACATATACATATGAATATATGTATATGTATATGTATATGTGTATATATATGAATGTATGTTTGTACTGTTTACACACGCATACTTGCATATGTGTGTATACATGTATGTATGCATGTATACATAATTAAATAATGAATGTATTTAATTCATCCATCCATTATGTATTATAGATGTATATATAAATTACAAGAATCATGTCATTTAAGCCAACAACCACTTGGAAGTTGAACAAAGATGATAGGATAATTGGAATTGTATATAAATAAAATAGGAATTAAATAAGGGTAAAAAATATGATCATAGAGGCTTCATTAATAATTTTAGGAAATAGTTTTTACGCAACTAAGATCTAAAAATAAATTTAATAATAACTTTCATAAGTGAACAATGAACACAAAATGCATGTCTATCAATTAAAATTAGAGCGTGTAAAATGTACAATGAGTATCTTGCATATAATGGAAATGAAGAGGAGGTAGGAAGATAAGAATGAATATTTGACTACTCCTCCCAATGTGCAATGATTGTTAGCTCCTATGACAAGTGTGAAATCATGCATTGTGTATAAGATATCTATTTCAAGAGGGTTAAGTCAACAAGGTATTGCTTTCTTTATTTAATATTTGCATAATGTTGATTAGGAAATTTTAGGTTTGAATTAATGAATTAATGATTAAGGATTTAATGTATGATTGATATGTCAAAGTTAAATTATCATCTTGTTTATTTATGTTTAGATTTGTTTTACTTTGAAAGACTTATTTTTGAATTAATGTGGTTGATGAATTAGAAGTGATTTGTTAGTAGAAGATTCTATGTACATGAGAGTCAATTGTAGAAAGATGTATTTATAAGCATCTTCAAAAATTTGAAGAATGGTAAGTAACTTTAATACACTAATTGGGGGAGGATTAATACTTTTGGTGGACAAATGTTTGGATGCAAATATGTATGAGTGGATTAGTTGTCGGTGGATTAGAAGTGTTAGCTGTCATAGGATCTACTTCAACCAGTTAAGCTTCTATAAAAGAGGACCAAATCTCTGATACTAGTTGTTAGGATAACCAGTGAATAGCTGAGAGGAGGGGGTGAATCAATTGTTAACAGATTATATCAATTAATCCACTTTACAACCTTAAACCGGAGCATATAAACATTAAGTACCAGAATAGTAGAAACAAATACCGGTAAGCAATACAAGTTAAGAATCAAATAGATAATCAACACAATGCAACCATACCAAATAACACCATGATTTATACATGGAAAACCCAGTAAAGGGAAAAACCACGGTGGGAAGCCTACCCACAGTCAAATGATACTTCTGCAGAAAGTATGTGATACAATGAGGGGCCTGCACATGCAGGAAGGAACATTGCCTAAAGCATACTACTCATCACAAAAGAGTCGCATTGACTACAGAGAGGTTAAAACCACCTCACGATAATTGGACAACAATCCAGTAGAATGAACTGCCAGAGATAGCATCTACCATGCCTGATTACAATCTTGGTTAAGCTCAACACCAGAGGCCTTTGACCTCTTACATAAACCTAACTCAATCACCTATGATCGACCAAATCTCCTTCACAGATGTTATTTCATTTCACAACCACGATACACTTATTTCATTCCCATGCCATCCCCATGATCTACAATGAGATCTTACATCATTTATACAAACCCTAAAGCCTAAGACCAATTAGGTCGGCCATCTAAAAGATATTACAATAAGATCATTACATACATACATATTACAATGATATTCCATGTCGACTTAAGACCAAAACAACAATAACCAATCCATAAAACATCTCGATAACGTGTAGAGAACACATTAACATGATACCGGTCCATAACGTAGATAGGCACTAGATCTATTCTAGGTTCACCATGCCAAAGCTATATCTCCAAGCAGTTGAAGCTCGATCAATGATCACCTTCAGAATCCTTAATTCCATCTATAAGTCTCACCAACACCACTTATGCATCCTATCAATAATTCTCAGTAAAATCTTTGTCGGTTAAACCTTAAACCCATGTCGGTAAGGGTTTACAAGAGTGTATGATAGTATCTGATTACAAAGTCAATACCAACTGACCAAAACACGTTCCAGAAGCATGTAACACATGAAACCAAACATACTCCATTGATCCAAACATGTCGGAAGTGTCCAACAGATAGTCTCTTCTGCCAGTAACACTAGATCTTCTGTCGGTTACACTAGTGCCAGTAGCCAACCATAATAGCTAGTGTTGACATCAGTGACAAAACATTAATGCAACACATAATCAATCCTTCCATAATTCCAACAAAACAAACCCACTCAAATTGATAATTTGTCGAAGAACCTGAGCTATCCGCCAATTAAACCCATCCAATCACCTTGTAGTAAACATGAAAATCATCACCTATGAATCAGATTCACAGATAACCCTTCTCCAACCCTAAGCATAAGCTCTTTGTATCGCATACCAAATAGCCAAAACTTCCATAAACTTACTGGTGTGAAACCATTTATACACAAAAAAGGAAGAAATGAACCTCTCCATAGTTGTCTTAACCAATACTTCCTATCCCCACCAGACCAAAATTTCTTCAAGAAGAACCATTAGTATTAATCTTGAGAATTGGAGGAGGAAGGCGTCATCTACCATCTCTAGCAATTTTCTCCTTGACTCGCCTATGCCTCTTCCTACCAAGAGAACCAACCCCTAGAACAAGGAAGCTCAACTTCCAATAGACATCCAAATCACCAAGGGCCACAGGACCAAAAAGGTCATATTTAACCTGAGCCTTCTCCTAAGGAGCACAAATTATTCATTGCCACAATTGTATAACAACCAATTTCACTCCCTAAAAGGTCTGGCGGTTCCTTTCCAATCGAAGATGACATAAAATGAAAGAAGACCCAATCTCCCAAGCAACTTGAAGAAAAGAGGTTGAAACTAGAGACAATCCAAGATGATCCCAAGACTCAACCAAAGATGCAGTCCATGCAAACAAGGTTGCTTCCAAAATACCCACCAAAGATGCCACATCTCCCTAGCAAAAGAGCACTAAAAAACAAGGGTGAGAAGAACATTCCTCACTATTATAGCACATCACACAAATAGATGGCCCATGGAAATCTCTTTTCCGTAAATTATCCCAAGCGAGACATTTATTTTGAGTCACTAACCAAAGAAAAAAGTTACATTTGGGCCTAGAAGCCTTGTGCGACACCCGTTTCCACCACAAAACGCCAACCCTCCCCAATAGTTGTTTGTCTAGCTCCAAATAGCCAGATGCCACTAAACATTCAACACAATTCCTTTTTTAATATAAACTAATATATATATTATAAGACATTTCAACAAAAATTATTTCATAATGATTACTATTGAAATTTTATATTCAACATTAGTTTCCCGATGTTTGCTCTTTTGAATTTTAGCTATGGTTGTTGTTTCCGCATGGGAGGGCCCGTCCTCCCCGGACCCTGATGCCCCCTGTTCAACTGTAGTTGTGTCTGGATCTCGCACTCGTGTTGTGTTCTCAGAGTGATGGGTGGGCTCCTTTGGTAGGAGATTCTGTCATGGAGGCCTATAATGCGTCTTTGCATGAGGTTCCCTCCCATGTGAAGATTCCACATGCGACCTCTAACTTGGATTCTAATAGCAAGGATCCCAAGACTGATGGTGTGGGGCCTTTATCTAGGGAGGCTCAAGCGAGCACTTGGAAAGGCGCTCTGTTGGCATATGTATAGAGCATGATGACATGTTAATACTGCGTGTTGTCATTGATGTCAATATGCTGAGTGAACCGGTATATTGAATATGTGAAAAAGTGAAGTGGTATGCTTTTCCAAGTGAACCGGTATATCACAAAGAGAACAAGAGAACTGGTATGATGTTGTGAACTGGAACCGGTATATGGAATGTTTTGTATCAAGGGTTCATATGAAATGACTACCGGTTGGTAGTCTCAGTCTTAGGGTTTCCGATTGAAGCGAGCATTGTAATGGAGGTCAGATCGTGTCGCCACATCAGCCTTGTGCGCGTGAAGGATCTTGCATGAAGGAGATTGATCCTATCTACCTCAGGAATGTGCAAAGTCTCTGCAAACAGTGGAGAACGCGTGATGGGTTATTGCCTCCAAGAAGCGGTGAAGAACGAACGATGGAGAATGTCTTGAGATCTGTTCAAGACCATTGTATTCAAATGCAAAGTGTTCAATGGTCAGGATTGAACCAACTAAACTTCTCAACCTAAGTGTTTAGGGTTTAGGGTTTATGTTACCGACCTATTTGTTTCCTATAAGGTCGATGTTGTGTTTCATGTTGAAGTTGTTGGCAAATGTTGTGTGTGTATCTAAGTGCAAATATACATGATTCTTGCCAGACCAGATAAGAGGGTTGATACCTATAGAGTGTGTATGAAGAAGAAAGGAACTAAAGTGGGTCTGCATTGGCATTGAGTGCTATTACCATATCATTGTAATACCTGTTGATTTCTAATCGCTTCAACAGTTGGAAAATCCCTTAACAGGGTAGCTTTAACCAGCTTGTTGTAAATCCTTTAACAGGGTGACTCAAAGCCATTGATTTCATAAAATCCTCTAACAAGGTAACCTCTAACAGGGTTTAACCCTTAACCGGGTATTCTAGCCATCCCTTAACCGAGTGATCCCTAATAGGATCGGTTCCTAACAGAACCTGATGTAACAGTCTTTAATCGAACTTGGCTCCTAACAGAGCGAACTTCTAAAGAGTTCAAAAACAACTTGTGGGTATTCATCCCCACCGTGGTTTTTCCCAGTTGGGTTTCCACGTGAAAAAATATGTGTGTCATGTGTGATGCCTCTTTCATGTGATGTTTTGTTATTTCTTGTTTAGTGGTAAATCATTGTATCTTTGATGATAGATTATCTGTTTATGCATAAGGACAAAGTGGAAATGAGGGAGTAGGTTGTATGGAAAGCTAAAAAGATTGACCGGTTCATGTCTTTCACAATTGCACTATGTTTAACCAGTAGTAATTTGATTCAGACCGGTGTTAGGGATTGCCAGTAGTTTACAGTTTGCAATCAAACCGGTTTAGGAAAAGTTTTTGTGCCTGTATTGATTCACCCCCCCTCTCAGTATTGGTTTGGTACTCACTATTCATCATTGAGTTATCATGCTCTTGTTGGAAACACTAAGGCGATGTTGTCGAATCAACTGCCAAAGGTCACTATTGGTGAGGATGGTCCTAAAATTTGTCTCCCCGAATGGATAATATCACCTCCTCCCTACACCTCTTCTTAGTGGGGATATTCTTGGCCTTTAGACCCATGATAGACAAGGTCAGAAGATGGGTTGGTTCAAGATGGAAACTAAAAAGTAGTGTCTCTATCTCTACTACGCCGAGTGGGCTCTTATTATTCAGGTTCACTGCTGAAGAAGACTTTATTTATATCCTCTCTGGTTCCTGGTCCTATGGAAAACACTACTTGGCCCTCTCTAAGTGGAAGTCAGGGTTTGACCCTAGTGCCGATCTCCTCAGACTTTCTTCGGTTTGGATCAGACTCCTTGTCCTCCCTTTGGAATTCTAGGACGATACCATTTTCAGATGGATTGGCAACTCATTTGGTTAGTTCGTTGCTGCTGACAATGTGACAATGCAGAATTCCAGACTCATTTATGCTTGCCTATGTGTGAATGTGGTTGTGAACAAACCCCTCCCTAACTTCATCGCTCTCAAATATAAATGGGGTAAATGGACACAAGATATTATCTATGAGAACGCCTCCCTTAATTTCTAAAGATGTGGAAAGCATGGCCATGTGATACCCAACTATCTGGCCCCTATGCCTTTGGAGGGCAAACAAGAGGATAAATTGTCCTTCCCGAGAATTGTCAATGAGGACTCGACTCAGAATGTCCCCCCCCCAGCTCCCTGGTTACTGGAAAAGTTGAAGACCTAGTTAAGGACTCGATGGAAAGGAACAATTCTCAAGTTCCTGTTGAGGATGGCTACCCCTTCTTGGAGGGTATTCTTAATATAATGAAGACCCCAAACCCAAGGTGCCCCCCCCTCCTCGGGGAACTGCGTGGGTTCGAACCTAGAAGAGGGAGACATCTCCCATAGGGAGGAAGAATAGGAAGGATTGAAAGTTGAGGAGTTCTTTAGGGAGAAGAAGGGGTACAAGGAGGTTACCCCCAATATGTTTAAAATGTTGAATCCCAATACTATGGGGGACAACGAGAGGGGTATATGGTGTGTCGGGGCTTTCCCCACGCCCCCAAAGTGAATGACTTGGATCTAAGTTCTTCTTCTACTGCTACTTGTATGGAATCTACTAGGGAGATCACTATAACCTTTTTCTCCCAAGGTAGTCGATCTGCCCCATCTTTGCCTGTGGATAAAGTCAAAGAGGAATGGCAAGAACCAAAAAGAAAGACTAGAGGAAATATGAAGGCAAACGTTGGTGTAGCATCGTAAATTGTACGCACTTGCTAGGGTGGTACAATTTCACATGTAGTTTAGCACCCGCCTTGGCGCATTTTGCATTTTGCATTGCATTTCCCCTTTAGCACTTAATTAATTAAATTAATTAGGTCTAAGGTCCTATTTTATCATCTCCCATATCATAAAGTTGGGCCCTTTCATTAAAGTGTGCCCCTTTTCATTTTATTCCTCCTATACATCATTTAATCAAAAACCCTAATTAGGTCCTATTTCGAACTTGGGGGCTTGATTTCGGGGGTCAAAACATCTCGAAATCACCTGTAACTTCGGGATTCTCTCTAAAATCATCATATCTGACGGCCCTGAAAATTTGGTGAAAAGTTGTCGGGACCATGGCGCCCATGCAACATGGTCCCGGACATTTTTCCCGAAATTTTGGGAGCACGATCCAATCATAAAATAAAGCTTAGCCCCAAGAAATTGGCGGGATATTCAATCTCTAGGTCGGCCAAAAGTCAAAATTAAGACCTAGGGTTTCATACATAAGAGCTCTCTTTCCTCATTTGAAGAGATCCGATTTTTGGCTTTCAAGGACCTTCTATGCAGCGAAAGAGCAGATCTTTGAAGACTTCAACAACATTCAACAACATTCTATCAAGCATCTATCAAATTCATTCATTCATCCATTTAGGGCTTGGAAGACATTGAAGAACAATAGGAGATTACCGACTGAAGATTGGCTTGTACTCCTCCCTTAAGGGTTGGGTATGATTTCATATTGTTTTCATGTCCTTACATAAGCTTTGATATATCATTTATTCATGCTTTAGATCACATTGCATCTTGATTTAGAGCATTTGCATTATCATTTACAAGCAATTAGGGTTTACTTTCTAGGTTGCTCTAGTTTGCTTTCTTGCATTTTGGACCTTGCACACACACTAGGTCTGCACACACAATACATTTTACAAAACAACTTGGCTATTCGTGGAGGTGGAAATCACCGAAGCGGGGGTTTGACTAAGGCAAAACCCTATATAGCCGCCCTTCCCCCTTTTCAGACATTATTGCAGGTTTCAGGATTCGGACGACGCCACAGGACACAGATCCGGAGAGAGAAGACTGAGACAAACCTTTCCACCGAATTTCAGTGCAAAAGACCAGGACAGGGGCGGGGGGCGCCCTGGTCCTGCCAGGACAGGGGCGCTGGGCGCCCTGGTCCCTTCTGAGCGCCCTGGTCCCTGGGACAGGGGCGCTGGGCGCCCTGGTCCGACAGCATTTTCAGCAACTTTGATAGCTTTTTCCAAAGTGCAAAAACAACAGTTTCCGGAGCAGTTTCAGGGGCAGAATCAGGACAGTGGCGCCCGCGCCCCCGTCCCGAACATTTTCAGTCAGATTTTAACTCTGGGTACGCATTTGCATTCTTATTTCATCCTTGTATTTACAGCTTTCCATTGTTTAAGTTCAATTCTGCAATCTTGTTATTAGTTCATACTTGCACTTTGGGGTTAGGGATTGAACTTGCATCATTTGATCTTCCAATTTCAACAAAGGAATAGAAATCCTAATAGATATCCCGTGGCTCTCTCTTTCACAAAAAGAAGTAGAAAATTGTGCGATATCTCTAGGCTCTTTCGTATTCCGTAATGTGTGTCAAAAGGTAGGATTAGGGCATGTTAACCTAGTCTCGCTTTTTTTCCCCTACACAGTTGGTACTGACTCTAAACTAGGTAGACCCTCTGAGAGGACCCTCAGAACTAAGGTAATGGCCAGAGAAATTGCCAGTGGGTGGAAATTAACTCTGGAGACATCTCAAAAAGGCAAGAAATGAAGTTCCTTTCGTGGAACTTAAGGGGCTTAAATAGTCCTCAGAAGCAGTATGCTCTTAAGCAATGCATTGTAACCAATAAGGTTGATATTATTCTTATTCAGGAAGTGAAAATGACCTATCAAAACTTTTCTACTCTTGTGGACAGTTTATGGCCCGGTGTTTCCTTCTATTATAGTGAGACGGAAGGCACTTCGGGTGGTGTTGCGACTCTCTGGAATAAGAGTAAGCTGGATGGGAATGATGTTTCCCTTTCTCATAGTTTTCTTGCTATAAGGTTCACTTTGAATAACTTCTCCTGGTACTTTTTCAAGATATATGCTCCTAATATTAGAAATGGTCAGGCTCTGGTCTAGGAGGAAATCTCTATCTTCATGGCTGATAATAAGGAGGCAACATTCATGTTAGCTGGTGACTTTAACACCCCTCTTTATCCCTTGGAGAAGTTGGGTGGTCTAACTGATTATAGTCATAGCATGCTTGACTTTGCTGACTTCATTAGGAAAAATGACCTATTAGATCTAGATCTTCAAGGGAATCCCTTCACCTGGTCTAACAATAGAAAAAGGCTCTAATCTTATTCAGGTTAGGCTGGATAGATTTCTGCTCTCAGTTAAGTGGGACCTTGGAAACAATTCCTCTCTCTTGAACCTCCCTCGCACTAGTTGTGACCATTCTCTGATCCTCCTTTCTTGGGTTGATAGGTTGGTCTCAAGCCCCATATCCTTTAGGTATGAGATTATGTGGAACTCTCACCCAAAATTTAAACAGTGCATCAAAAATTGGTGGAACTCCCCTATTCAAGGTTCTGCTATGTTTAGAATCTCTAAAAAGCCGGAGATAATCAAAAGGGAGGTCAGAGCCTAAAATAATCTTCTTTTGGTGACATCTTTAAGAGAAAGAAGGAGGTTGAAATTAAACTGGACCGTCTCCAGAGAATCGTTGCTGAGGGGGTCACCTCGATGGATATCCACAAAGAGGAGGAACGTTGGAGACAAAAATGGAAAGACATCATGAGCCTCAAAGAGATCTTTTGGAAGCAAAGATCCAGGATCTAGTGGTTAACTGAGGGGGATAGGAACACCTCCTTCTTTCATAGGTCTGCTTCGAAGCATAAAAGGAGAAACACTATCTATTCCTTATTCAATGACATAAATGAAGAATTGGTGGGGACTAATGAGATTAGGCAATGGGCTTCTCTTTTCTTCACTAATGCTTACACTAATGACAGGGCAAGAGAACCTACTGATTTAAGTGATAAGCTTCTCAATCTTATTCCTAATGTCCTGAATGATGCTGACAATGAGTTGCTGATGTGTCAAGTTACCAAAGAGGAAGTTAAAGAGGCAGCACTAATACATTTGGACTATATTTCCGACTGAGGTTTCCAATAGAGAAGGTATATTGTGGCCAAATTTAATTTTTTTTTTAAAAATGCCCACATTCGTCGTAATTCTGACTGCAATTTCCCATTTGGTTTCGACGAAGAAGGCATTAGCAATGAGAATTTTCTTTTTTTCAAAAAATTGCTCGAGCTCATCATAATTCTGACAACAATGACCATTACTTAAAAAAGAAGAAGAGGGGAATTCATTTGTGCATTGCAATCCCACGTAGGTGTCTGTGGTGACTTCAACCCCAAAGAACATCAAACTCGTGTCGAAGGCATTTGTGGCATTGCTTGCAATCCCACGCAGGAGGTAGATTCAAATTCCCCTAGTTTTTAATTTCATGTTGCAAAAAATATACATGTGGTGGTTAATTGCCCTAGTTTAATCTCGTAAAACCATAGAACTGTGATTGAGGAGTGAGCACTCAATTTTGTAGCAGCAATCCCTTCCTCCCGTATACGCACGTGTTGATTGTTCACATGAGATCACATCTCTTTGCGGCATCATATCAAAAAATTCACAAGCCTTGTCCATGTTTCCACATTTTGCATTCATGTCAAGCAGGGCATTTGCAAGTACAACACCTAACAAAATTCCTATATCTGTTATGCTTTGATGGATGTCCATACCCTGTTCCAAAGCTCCCATTTTTGTACAGGTAGGGAGGATGCTGGCAAAGGTTGTGGAATTTGGCTTTATGCCTTCCAATTTCATTTGCTTGAAAGTGTCTAAAGCCTTTTCAACAAATCCATTTTGTGCATATCCAGCAATCGTTGCAGTCCACGAGACAACATTTCTTTCAGGCATTCTATCAAATAGTTCACGTGCCTTGTCTATGCTTCCACATTTTGCATACATGTCTACTAGGGCAGTTGCAACTACAACATCTGACAAAATTCCTCTATCCTTTATGCTTCGATGAATGTCCATACCCAGTTCCAAATCTCCCATTTTGGCACAGGCATGGAGGATAGTAGCAATGGTTGTGGAATTTGGCTTTACACCTATCGATTGCATTTGCTTGAAAGTTTCTAAAGCCTTCTCAACAAATCCATTTTGTGCATATCCGACAATCATTGTAGTCCAGGAAACCACATTTCTTTGAGGCAATCCGTCCAAACAGTTCCCGTGCCTTGTCTATGCTTCCACATTTTGCATACATGCTAACAGAGCAGTTGCAACTACATTTGACAAAATTCCTCTATCTTTTATGCTTTGATGGATGTCCATACCCTGTTCCAAAGCTCCCATTTTGGCACAGGCTGGGAGTATGCTGGCAAACGTAACTAAAGAAATGCAACGATCAGCTCCAAAGACATCAAACCACTACTAACAAAACCAAGAGTCTAAAATATGATAGGGAATAGTGTGAGTTGTCCTGAAATAAAATATTTTATTTTCAATTTCAACTAAAACATAATTACTTAGCCATTTAATGTTATTAATAAGTGTTTAATTTATGAAAGAGATAAATGGTTGGCCACAAGTACATGAGTTACTAAATGCACACAAATAAGTGAATTTGATATTCAAAACTATCTACAATGAATTCAATTCTTGTCCATTAGTCATTTATGTTTGCAATAAGAATCTTTCTTTGTTTTTCTTAATCTTTATTCATAGTTATGTGCATATTTCACATTCTATAATTAGGATATCAATTGCTATGGCTGAACACTAGCATGATGTTTGTGTTGTGGTATAGATGCATGGAAACATAATTATGGGATTGTTATATTATAGAGATCATAAATCTAGATATCGCATATTAGTTCTAGCTCTTCTTGGATTGAGTCTAAAGTTGACATATAGTCATAAAGCCATTATTAGCAGATCTATCCATTTCTAGTAAAGACAATTGAGAAAGTCATTTTGATATTGAGAGTTTCTTATCTATTTACCTATTGATCATTATTAAGCCATAATATTTAGGTCTATTTATCTCTCTTGCAAAACCTCTGTAAGTGTCCTTGATTGTCCCTACTACTCACTCTTCAATGAAATAGTGGAGTTCTAAAGATTTGTTGCACAAGATGGTGTTGAACGTATCAACAAGGCTAGCATGGAAGGCATGTTCAAGCTTCCACTTGTACAACTTACAACAAATGATTTGTTGATAGAAGAAATTCTTGAAATAGGGATACAATCGAAAAACAAGTACATACAAACCTCCTTAGTTGAAAGTAAAATCTGTATATAAAAAGAGTACATTGAATCCCAATCCATAAACACAATAAAGATACCAATGGAGACTCAATTGGATGTAGCATGTCACACCAAAGTTGTTAGAGTATGCTAAGCTAGTACATAAGGTTTCCTAAAGCCACATTAGTATTTTACCCAGATCATTATCTACCAAAACTAACTATAGTAATCCTTTTGAGGATTCATTTCATGGTGCTAGATCTTCATTTAGTTCTACTTCTTGTTGGAGAAAAGAATAGTTATTTCTT